>NC_088602.1:15827988-16444933 GCF_036013475.1 Columba livia | reverse complement strand
GGCTCGCGCCTCCCTGTTTTATTTTACAGTGAACACGCGCTGCCCCGTTCTCCTGCCGTCCCTTCCGCCACCGGCTCCTCGGAGCCGTGGCCCTGCAGCCATCCCCGCGGCCCTGCAGCCATCCCCGCTGCCCAACCCGCCGGACGGGCCGGGGGGCAGCTCCGGCTGCCGAGCGCGTGGGCGGGGCTCACGGCCTCGCCCCACCCTCTCGGAGGCGTGGCCTCGGCGGCGGAGCCGCCCCGCCGGTGCTGTCACTTCCTGCCCAGCGCTGTGTGCGTCCGGGTCGCTCGCCGTTCCCTCAGCAGCAGCTACCGCTCGGCTCCCCGCTCCCGCCCTGGGCGCGACACCCGCCTCTGGGACCGGTGCGGAGACGGGGCCTGCCCGGCGGGGGTGGGGCGGAGCAGAGCGGGACGGGGCTCCTCTCAGCTCCTCACCGCCGGTGTCGGGAAGCGGCGGCGGCCGGGGGGCGGCGAGCCCGGGGCGGCCTTGGCTGCGGGCCCCGGCAGCGGGGCGGCCCCCGGCCCGCGGCGGGACGATGCCTGTGAAGAAGAAGAGGAAGTCCTCGGGCTCGGCGGCTGCGGCGGCGGACGACGCCGGCCTCAAGAAATGCAAACTCGGCAGGTACCGTCTCGCGGCGCCGCCCGGCGGGCAGCGGCGTGTGGGGCAGCCCGGGCTGGGCCGCCGCTGTCACGTCCCGGGCGAACGGCCGTGTCCATGGGCCGCCCCTCCGCGGGCGGGGGTCCTGGCGGCCCCGGCCGTGCGGCAGCCCCGCTCCGCACCGCGTGTGCCCGGGGCCGGGCTGTGCCCGGAGGCGGTGGGCACGCCGAGCCGCTGTGGGGCCCGGCCGGGCTGGGCTCGCCACCTGGCGCAGTCGCTCGCCGGGCGGGTTGGAGCGGCTGCGTTTGGGTGGTTCGCACTCAGGACAGAAACACCGCGGAGCTGCTCCCCGTTGGTGCTGCCTTGTGCTGTTACCTGCAGGGGCAGTTCCAGCATTTGCTCCGCTATCCATTCTAACCTTTTGCTGGGGGCAGCCAGATCTCCTCGTGTCGAGGTTGCCGATACTCAGTGTCTACGTAAAATCCTATCTTTTTTTCTTTTTTTTTTTTTTTTTCTGTTTCAGTGGGATGGAAGGAGCAGTCAGCACACTCCAAAACAAAATCAGGAAGTGTTTTTCTAATAAATACAGGAGTCTGAGCATCTTGTTCATTGACTGCTATAAGAAGACTACTTATGTCATGATACCCAAAAAATACCATTAGAATGTTAAATCATTAGTGTGGTGTAGCAAGAGCTTTCAGTGTGGTTATCCTAAAGTAACTGTATACCTTCTTCATCTGTTAGAACTTTTAAGTAGGTCAATAAACCAGTGGTTATGACAAGCATCCTGAAGACATAAGAATACAAAGGACTTGAGAAATCAACACTGTGGGAATGGCTATTGCAAGAAAATGTGTCATATGGCCTTTCTCACAGGTTGACCAAGCTTGAGCTTAGAAGTACCCAGGTTTTTATTTTGCTATGACTATTCATTTTGGTGAACTGTTCCAGAGCTCACTCTCTGCAGTCATTAATACTCTTTTAGGTTCAGTCTAAGTTTATTCATAGCTGGTTAATAACCATTCTTGTACCTACATTATGCTTTTTGTAACACTCCTCCCTCATGGTTCTGCCTCGTAGTGTATTTGAAACGAGCGCTTGTGTTTTCTCATTCTTCTGGGTTGTAATACAGATTTTCAGTTTCCCTGCTCATCATAGCTCTTCTGTACATCTGTTGTAGTTTCAGTTCATCTTTCTTGAATGCTGCTGACCAAAATTCTATTATCTTAATTTCTTTTATCTTAAAAAAAATCTTTTGAATGCTCCTTATTAAAAAAAAAAAAAAAATCGACAGGAAACTAGTAGTTATTGGAGCAAAAACTATGATGTAAATGAAAATACATACTAGCTGATAATAATATGTTAGATACGTGAGCATTTTTGATATGTTATTCTTATGTAGTAATATATTGGTAATATTCTTTAATAAAAACAGTGATTACAAATGGGTACATGTTATACTGGATAACTGTAGCATACTGTGTGGCTCTGTTTCTTTCTAGAGAGTTGTGTTTTTAATGGCAGTGCATCTTTAATTTTAGCTTTTAGCACATAAGGTGTCATCTTGGAGAGTGTTGCTTTCTTTTCCAGTGAAGTGTAAAGTGGTACCTGGGAGATAAAGTTGTTCACCACCTCTCAGAACTGAACTGTTCTTTTCCTGCTTGACGTATTCATTTTAAAATTGCAATGTAGGAGCTGCATAATTTTAAATCCACTCATATGATTAACTGTCACCTCATCTTTATAAATAATCTTAGCTTTTTCTAAGTCTGTAACTTGTATCAGAAAAGAGTGTGCATTGAAGAGGTGCTACAACTTTTTACTGACTGAGGATGCTTTCATGTGGTCAGTGTTTTTACTAGAAGAAGTCAGATATTCTATGTATTCTTTTAAAGAATGATGTATTATGAAAATCCACTTCCTAGGCAAACTGGGTTGTGTGTAGCATAATGAAGACAGAGTCTAGGGGAAGCTGTGTGTGCTGAGCAGTTTTAGTCTTACCATGGATTGCATATTACTATGCTGGCATGTGTGCCCAACATCTATAGAATTACAGATATTTAGTTACGTGTTTAATGTAAACAAATTGACTGAGTTTTCTTCCCAAATTTGGATGCTTAACTATAAATAGTCTGACTTTTAAATATGTCAAACTCTGCAGCTCCTGTTGACCTAAATGGGATCTGTGCATATTCAGCACTCTTGAAGATCATGCTGCTTATTAGAGACCTAACTATAAATGCCTGTATATATAAATATAAGTAAATAATAAGGCATTTGAATTACTGAGTAGTGATATTTTGACTATCTATGTGTGGGTTTTTTGGTTTAATATCTACAAGATAACAGTACTTTTTAGTTTCAGGAAAAGTATTAATGATAGTTGCAATGAATGGGGTTATGAGAGTGTTGTATTTCAGAGTAACTTTATGTTCCAACAGGTGTTGAAACAGGATGGGAGACAAGTTGCCTTTTCACAAATTCAGCTTCATTTTTGATGTAACTTCATGAAACAGTTTAAATAATTTGAACTAATAATAAACAATTTGGAATTTATTTTTAAATTATTTCCCTTTTCTCATATTAAAATAACACTTATTATCCTTGTGTTTCTATAAGCTATTGCAGATCACAAGCCTCTGGTAAAGTAATAAGTGGAGAGGAACATTTTTCAAGCAAAAAGTGCCTGGCTTGGTTTTATGAATATGCAGGTAATATGCATTAGATTAATACTTAAAACTATATGGTTTTGTTTAAAACAAATGAATACATCAAATATCACTTGCATTTTGTTTTTTTTTTAATGCTGATGTAGACATTAAAAATATGTCCATGTTAACTTCCTTATAACATGCACTTGAATTAGTATAGTTTTTGCTATTGCCTCTTCAGTATTTGTTCTTTTTGACTCTTTCTTCTTTTCTCTATGCTTTATAACTTACTATGGCATTCTTCAAAATAAAAAAACTGGTGTTGGACAGTACAGTATTGAACCAGGATGTACGGAATTATCTACTTCTTGATTTGAAGTGGACAGCAGAAGTCAGGACATTGAGAAATAGTTTAGACAGATGTTTATTTATCCAACTTTCTTTTCTTGTCTAGTCACTACTTGAAGTCTGTCATAACTAGTGGTGATTAAAAGGCATTGTTGGACAGTTGTCAGTGTGAAATGAGCTGATGCTTTACTTGCCAGCAGTTGGTTTGAGTGTATTTATCAGAACTGATCTTTTCGTTGCAGTCTTTCCACAGTAATGAACTAGTCCTTATTCTAGTTTTCATCTGCTTTCTAGTTTAGGTTTGAGGCATCTTTTCTTAGGAAAATACTAATTCTCAGCTAATTTTCTTGTGATAAATACACCTGCACATACTTTTAACTTTTTTAAGGCCTGTAAATTTTGGCTTTGTTGTTGAGTCAAGAACTGAGTTTAGGGGGTTATACTTTGATAATTAACCAGTAATCAGAATATGCCATGTTCCTACATAAAATAGAATTCCAGGGGAATAACACAGTGTAGGAGATTAAATGTTTCCATTAAAAGAGAAAACTATACACATGCACACACATATGCACATATATATATATATGTATATATATGAATTATACATACGATTTCTAGGCCCAAAACCTGATTCAGGTTTATACATGTCATTACCAGGGCACCTTTGTATATGTTTCTCTTCATAACTTAAACTTGTAATTTTTTTAACATATGCTATGTAAGGGCTTATCAAAACCAGATGGCAGGGTGTTGCCTTGCTTACCTAGGCAAAACATTCTTTGCAACATTTTTCAAGAGGCAGGGGTTCATGATCTTAAATGCTAGTTGCATTTTATTTTCCTGTAAAAGTAGCCCTTCTCAATAGTTTTTATTGACTATGTTCTTATCTCACAGTGAGTAATTATTCAACGTACATTATCCAAACTCTTATAAAGAATTCTGTGTACAATAACAGCGTCAGATACAGAGGAAGTGCAGACAGCTGAAGATTCAAGAGAAAATAAAAAGATTGTTCATTCTATGTATAAGTAGCAAAATTTGCCAAAAAAATCTTAAGGTGGCATGTTGTTTTGGAAGGTACAGCCTTTACCTTTTACATGGATTCATATTCACAGTAACAGTGGTGACATAATAATCCAAGATGCATTAAAATCACATGTCAACAGGCCTTCTAATAATGTCTGGTTGCCCCATAGGAATCCTTTCTGGAACAGGCTTAGCAAAAATAACTGAAACCAGGGAGGGTCAGAGAAACAAAGCATTGTAGGGTGTGTTTGTATGTGCTCTTTAAATACGCTATTTTGCTGCTTTTTAGAGGCTTTCTTCATATTAAAAGGGAAAGGTGGCAGCATAACTCTGATTATGTGGTCCTAATCAAGTTATTTTCATTGCAGTTATAAACCTTTTTCTGCTTTGGACATAGCCAACATGATTAGCATTATTCTGATTTATTGTTGTCATTGTCATATTCCTTAGCATCATAAAACTAACCTTACATCGTTTGAAGATTTGTTTTCTTCTGTGTTAATGCAAACCCATAATGTTAACACCATTGAGAGAGTAATATCTGTAATAATAGCTCAGATGGAATTGTTTTTATTGTTGATAAAATAACTTTTTAAAGAATATTATTTGTAGAGTAAATTCAGCACAGACTAGCAGTACCCAAGTTGTCTTAAAAACAATTGATCACCACAGTTATTGGAGTTGAGCCATTATGAAGCTCAATGGCATCTTATGAAAACTCACATACACAAACTACAATAACATGTCTGCTGTTTTGGGGAGACAGTGCACAATATACAAGTTCTGGTTTAGTTTTGCTTTTAATGCATATTGTTACTTCATATGTCATATACATGTCTCAACATTGCAGTTGATATAATGGTTCTAACATTTATGTGTTTTTAAACTTAACTTGTATGAAATACAGTCTAATTCTTGCTGTGCATAACCCTTGTGAGTAGTGAATGTGACTGAGATTTCAGTCTGGCTTCTTTTTGGTTTTGAAGGTCCCGATGAAGTTGTGGGGCCCGAAGGAATGGAAAAGTTCTGTGAAGACATCGGTGTTGAGCCTGAAAATGTAGGTTTTTTGTACAGTACTCGTAATGCTTTAAAAGAGGGGGTATTGGATAAGGTTAAGTTCTGTGTAAAACTCTTAATTTCTGGAAACAAAACATTATCTTCCTGCTTTTAGGAACTCTTCTATGATATTTTAACTGATTACATCAATTATGCATGGTTGCTGTGTGAGGGTTTTTTGTTTGTTATAGTAATAATTTCAATTTCTGAAAATAAAGTAAGGGAAAGATTGCACATAGCTGAATTATTAAATGGTAACAAATATAAAGTGTAAGCATGTACAACAATTGCTAGAATGTTTGAACGCTTAGAGTTTTCTTCTTGGACAGCCAGAAATCAGCCTTTTTTTCCATACTGACTTCTTTCTATCCACTTGTTTCTTCCCCCTAGATTATTATGTTAGTTTTAGCCTGGAAACTAGAGGCTGAAAGCATGGGATTTTTTACCAAGGAAGAATGGTTAAAAGGAATGACCTCGTTACAGTAAGAGTATTTTTAAGTATATAATAGAATGTTCTAATTTTATGTTTGTACCAATAGATTATTCTTATCCTCAATTTCTTGTACTTTGGCAATAAGACACAGAAACTCTTGCTTTTAGCTCTGGTCTTAGTCACCAACTGGAAGCAGCTACTGTTGTTCATCAAGTTGTGAATCTGATGAGTTCACTCAAATGATAAAATTTTGTCTAACCCTAATAAGTCAGGTTTTTGTGGCTTCTTTTTCTTACAAAAGTATGTTACAACATCAATCCAGTTAGTAGACACAAATACGTAGATCTGGAGATACCCATAAACATATCTCTGCACTAGTATTCTAGAAAACTTTTACTGATTTCCAAGCTTTATAGATTAGGACTGCATTGATAATAATTTTGGTTACTACTGTTATTTATTAAATGCAAGTCAGAAGCCATGCTTAATGCTTAGATTAAGTAACACTTTTTCAGTTTATAAATAAACTTCTCACTCCATCTGTTCATAAGAATTTTTGATGAGTTAATGCTCTGCCTGAAGAGGTTGTTTCTTTCATTAAACTGATCAGCTTTTTGTGAGGCTTAGTTCAGTTGTCACTTCTTGTTCGTTCTTCATTAAACTACTTACATGAATGTTTTAAGGGTGAGTTATGACACTGCATTAAATATTTAGCATGTCAGGGAGCTCCTGTTGCAGCTTTAGCATTATGGGGAAGAGGGGCTGATTTGACCCTTGGAGTTGGCACGATTGCCTTGTGAATTGGTTTGGGAAGTTGTATTGGGCAGATACCCTCTGGTTATTTGAGACTATGGAGTAAGTGACTCTAGCCAGACTCCTATGCAAATCTTATTTGATTTGGGATCAGGCTTCCGATAGATGTCTTGATGGCTTTGTGACTATGGGAAGCTCTTAAATTTAGTAAGAGCTGGAATGATTAAATTGCCTGAAAGTTAGGACAACAGAGATTAAATTCTGGGTACATGGCCCCCAGAATCAATTTGGGTGCATAAATTCTGAGATGCAATGAATGGGTATAATTTGGCCGCTTCTCTGAAGTACTTAATTTTTATGTCCAAATGGAAGCTCTGTAGAGTTAGCCAGTGTAGCAGAATGCAAGTACAAAGATGTATGAAATCTGATATCCCTTCAGAGCCAACATTGTAGAATTTTTTTCTAAAAATCTGCTGTGATTAGGAATCTTCTGGTTCTTTTAAGAACAGAGCTGTTTATGCTGTAGGCTAAATGTGTGCAAGACAGAAGATATGGTGCTGCTGTGCATTTTTACATAAACAGACTTATGATCAAGAGCACTTGCTTAAACCTAAACCGGTTACCCTGTATGTTTTGCTTCCCCTGGGATGCTGTAACAGCAGACTGCAGACTAAGCATCTGGATGAAGCAGTGGCACTAACGTAAAGGAATTCAAAATTCGTTGGCCTAAAAAAAAGGCAATAAATCTGTAGACTTGTGCTGTTTGTGCTCACTGGGAAGGGAGGATCATATTATGGGATTCCATCTGGGATGCGGGTATTTAGTTTCTCATGAAAGGTTTGACAGAAGTTTTGAAGGAGAAAGATTTTCACATACTTAAAGCAGTAGAGTATTATTACATTATTGCATGGCTTTTTTATTATTTTTGCATTAAAAAATTACTTTAAAATGCATTCAAAGCCCAGAGTGCTCTTAATGCGCTAAGTCTGATTGCTATTACAGAATCCTTATTGCAAAATGTGTGAAGTGTCGCATAAGGTAATTGCATAAACAGGGTTGGGTGGAATTCAACTCCAGAGTGAGACACCTAAATGTGTGGTTTATATGCAAGAGCTGGATTTCTTAAATAAACTCTTACTGCAATCTTTGGAGATCTAGTCAACATTGTGGAGCCTGGGGAGGTATTCAGTTTGCTCTAAGACCTAGTGACTGGTGACCGGAATTGCTCTTTCGGGTGGATTGACCAGACCTCTCTGAATGGCAACACCTAAAGTTTAGATACCTAAATCTAATCTACAGTTAGATGCCAACATTAGGGTGCCTGAGTCTTGAGGTGGCATTCTGTTTGTGTCTGGTTTTGTGATACGCTGATGAAATTTGTTCTTTAGAGAGGAGGAGAAAAATAAATATGTGATAAGGTGAACGCTGTCAGAATTAAGGTGGATCAAGCACTAAGTAACAGCGTATGAGAATTAAGCAACTTAAACTGTGAAAGTGAGGTTTCTAATATATCATGTTGGTAGTGTGAATTCTGCCCTATATATTTGTGTGTGTGTAGATATATATATATATATATATATATCTATGGAGGTGTGTGTGTGTTTATAAAAGCTAGGTGCCTGAATCTAAATTAAACACCTGAAGCTCGTTTCATAGTCAGCAGAGAGCAATAAGTACTGCTGGGCAATTTCTTTCATGTGTTTTAGATACCTCCTTAGAGTGAAATGAGTAGCCCTCAGGAAATTACTGGTTTATTTGTTTTAAAGCCATTGGAGCGTAAATAACTTAAGTTGAGCATTTGACTTTATCTGAGCTAAAGGAGAAGCATAGTTATGTGTTTTTCAATTGTAGGCTTTACAGACCTATAAAGAAAAAAAATCTAATTACAAAATGAAGATGAGGGAAGTGGGATTACAATTCATGATTTTATTGAACTCCGTAGAACTCACTGGTTAAACTAGGTAAATAGAAACAATTCTTTGTGTAAGGAAGTGTAAGAAGCTATAATATCTGAGTACTTCTCCCTGTCTGCTGTTTTGTTTGTTTTTTTTTAACCTTAGAATTTCATCTGAATTTTACATTAAAGTTAAGCTTTTGAAAATGAGTGGCCAGGTAAAGGGGAGAGAGAGAAATCAGATTCCCACTGAGAGAAAGATGAAGCCATAATCTCACATCTGTAGGGACAAGAGAAGCCACATGAGAGAGAGAGGGGGGCAGGAAAGTCAGGTTTGTAACCTGTTGTTTGCAGAATTGTTAGTTTAAAAAAACGTATTTGGATTGGTTTTAATGGTAACCTAATATCAGCTGCTTTTCCAACAAACTTCTTGCTTGTTATTGCCTTTCTTTGTGTTGACATCTATGAGGCTAACACAAAGCATAGTGTAAATATTTTTTAATGCCAGTGTAGCATTCAATGAGTACTGATGTCTAAGCAATTTTTGGTCTCTAGACCTGTAAATCAATTGACATAGTAAAACTGTAGCATTGTCAGGACATGGAAAAGATGTCGTATAATCATAGAACAGTTTGGATTGGAAGGGACCTTCAAATCTCATCTAGTCCAACCCCCTGCTATGAGCAGTGCCATCTTCAACCAGACTAGGTTGCTCAGAGCCCCGTTCAGCCTGGCCTTGAATGTCTTCAGGAATGGGGCATCTACCACCTCTCTGGGCAACCTGGGCCAGTGTTTCACCACCCTCATTGTAAAAATGTTTCTTCATGTTGAGTATAAATCTCCCCTCTGTTTGTATAAAACCATTACCCCTTGTCCTGTCACAGCAGGCCCTGCTAAAAAGTCTGTCCCCATCTTTCTTACAGGCACCTTTTAAGTACTGAAAGGCCGCAATAAGGGCTCCCCAAAGCCTTCTCTTCTCCAGGCTGAACAACCCCAACTCTCTCAGCCTGTCCTCATAGCAGAGCTGTTCCAGCCTCTGATCATCTTGGTGGCCTCCTCTGGCCCCTCTCTAACAAGTCCATGTCTTTCCAGAGCTGGACACAAGACTCCAGGTGGGGTCTCACCAGAGTGGAGCAGAGGGACAGAACCACCTCCCTTGACCTGCTGGGCATGCTTCTTTTTATGCAGCCCAACATACTATTGGCCTTCTGGGCTGCCAGCGCACATTGCCGGCTCATGTCCAGTCTTTCATCCACCAGTACCCCCAAGTCCTTCTCAGCAGGGCTGCTCTCAATTCCTTCATCCCCCAGCCTGTATTGATACTGGGGGTTGCCCCAACCCAGATGTGGGACCTTGCACTTGGCTTTGTTGAACCTCATGAGGTTCGCGTGGACACAATTCTCAAGCTTGTCCAGATGACCCTGGATGGCATCCTGTCCCTTGGGTGTGTCAACTGCACCACTCAGCCTGGTGTCATCCATAAACTTGCTGAGGGTTGCTCTCTTAAGGTGTTACTTCCTTGGATCTCTGTATACTCCAGTTACAACATGGATCCTGAATTTCATAAGATGCCGTTTAAATACTTGAAGAGAGTTGATGAGCTAGATGGATGTAACTTCCTTTTGTCTATCTAGAGGGCTGGAAAATGGCAGAGGAACTCCTATAGATTAAAAGACCTTCAAACAGCTACCATTAAATGCTTTTAGTTTAGTGTTTGTCTACATCTTACTAATTTTTATTTTCAGTAAAAGACAATCATGTGAATAATTATGAAACATTTGAAAAGATGAGTAGGAGTTATTGAATCATCACTGTCCATGTTAGCTATGCCTCAAATGAACTCTGCCTCAGTAGAAATCAAAATAGGACTGCTTTGTGATACTAAGTTTTGCTATAAATATGAGGTAGGGATGTGAAGAGAATGTAGTAAGCTAACATCTAGCTTCATTGATCTTGAGGTAACCTTATTTATTGCTATGTTATAGTAAAGGCAGTTCAATAAATAGTGTCTTTTTCTAGCCGCTATACAGAAGTTTGGTGTTAATTCACTTGTGCTGATTAGAAGGTTGTTCCAACTTAAAATACTGCTAGGAAGATTATTTTAAGTATGGGTGACGTAAGTCATCTTGTTTATGGTACAGCCACACAAGCAGCTGTCTCCCTATGAAAGAGGAGTTTGGCAGCTCCATGCTGCGCTAATGTGAAGAAAATCAGTGGTCGGGGTGGAAATGCCTTAAAATGGCTGTAGCAGAAAGATGTCCCAGCATTCGGTCTCAGAGGGTGATGCCTGTCTCTTTGAGCGTGATCTGTTTATCTGCTTGGTTTTAAATAGGTTGGCAATAGCTCAGGAGTCTTGAGGCTTAGTAATTGCACATATTCATACCAACTTTTTCAAAAGAATCCCTTCTGCATTAAAATACATACAGCAAGTAGTACAGTAGACAATAACAGGAATGCTATGCTGTACTCAGTTTTATTATTACTTGAACCATTTTAACAAAATATTTTGAAGAAATGTAAACATACTGAAATTTGTGTTTATCCATGGTATGGTAAATCATCTCAGTCAAATTATATTTGACAAAATGTGTGGTAAACCCACTTTAAGTAGTTTGTATCTTTACTATACTAACAGCATAAGTGTTTAGTTTTGTGTTAAATAGGTAGATCTATCCTCAAATGTAGAGGACAGTGTTATTGCATATGAGGGTCTGAACATAGAAAAAAATAGATATGAATATTAAATGAAATGTCTTTATAGCATAACACAATACTGTTTTAAGGGTTAAATAGTACGGTTTGTAGAGCAATTAGATGGCTGAAGGAAAAAAGAAAGCTGTTGGGTTTGGGTTATTTTTTAATAAAATTTCCTTCCAACCTAATGGGTGGTTTATTGCAAAATATATTAGCTCTTGTCATCTGAATATGCAGCTGAATTAGCTAATAGTTTTATTTACTTAGCACTCATCTTGGTGGGGACTCAGTGCTGCTTCAGAATCCATCAGCTGTTAAAGATGCAGATGCAGATGTGTTCTCTGGGCTGCAGGCTGCCAGAAGGGGGACCCGTAACCAAAGGAAGTACCTAAGTACATCTGCGTTCCTGAGAGTATTGCTTCTGTCAGGCAGAATACAGGGCAAGGTGGAGTTTGTTGGTTTCTGCTGTTGTTGGTTTTGGTGTTTTAATCGTGACAGCTGACACTTTCATATGAATAAATAGTATAGCATCTGTTCTTTTGAGTGAGGCTTTCCTGGAGGATTAGCATGTGTAAATTATAGTTTCCTCTGCCATTGTTGATGAACCTAACCCGTATTCTAATTGGAAGCCAAAGTCCTTAGTAAGTCAGATACATGGAGATCTTCGTTCTGCCAAAAGGTTATTTTTGTGAAAGGGCTATCCTGTCAGTGAGCAGAACTGTACATTCTCCTACAGCCTGTGGGTTTTCAGTTGAATAGCTACTGATTAATCCAGGTGATAGGCTTATCAGAACTTACATTTGCCAGTCATGGAACACAAGCAGACTAGCATGTTTTGCAGAGTGCCTGCTCAGTTTTGAAGTATGTGTTTAGGGTTTGCGTTTTTACAAAGAGATGAGGTATAAAGCCCTTAATTACAGCTGGATTTACCACCTTAATGTACACTGAATACTGTTTTCTCCAAACGTTCACAGGGATTGAAAGGTGAGATAGTGCTGGGTATGAATATAAATTGCAGAATATGGCATATGAAGACTACTATTTGAGAAGTAGAGCACAGACTTTGTATTACGTTGCTGATACATTTTTTTAAAAAACTTGTTTACAGAAGCCAGGCATTTATCAGCAAGCTGCAACTGTAGAGCATATTCAGTGTTCTCCAAGTTATTTTTATAGTATTATTCCTGTACATCTGATTGTATTTTGGTCATTTTAATTTTTATGTTTGCTGACATTTTTTCTTTGTCCAAATGGTTTGTTTTGAATTTCTAATGCCATTTGTTTTTCTTTAAGGTGTGACTGTACAGAAAAATTACAAAGTAAATTTGACTTCTTGCGGTCACAATTGAATGACATTTCATCCTTTAAGAATATCTACAGATACGCCTTTGATTTTGCAAGGGTAAGACTACTGGAATATTAGAGAAGTTATTTTTTTTTAATTATTCAATGAACTTGTACTTGAGGGGTTTTTTTGTGCTTTCTTTATTCAACCTTAGGATAAAGACCAGCGAAGTCTTGATATTGATACTGCAAAATCCATGTTAGCTCTTCTGCTTGGAAGAACTTGGCCACTGTTTTCAGTATTTTATCAATACCTGGAGGTAAATGTTTCCTTGACTTTCTGAATGATGGCACGGTAGTTGGGCCATTCTGTGAAAAGATTTCAGGGTTTCTGTTGTTTTGCTCAAGAATCTATCCTTATTGCTCTTCTCCCCTTGCTCTCTGTGCTTGTGAAACAGTGATGTTCTTACATGCATCACAGATCTTTTCTTCATCCCTGTGCCACACCCTCCCTTCTCTTATTAACAATTAAAATTCCTTCTTAATTAAACCATAAAGGTAAATTTAAAATTGAGTAATAGAGCCCCAGTAGTCTCTTCAGCTGCATGTGTGCTGAATTTCAAGTTCATTTTGTGTAGATACGGTATGTAGGTGCCTTGAACTCAGGCTGTCTCTGGAAAATTTTGGTCAGCTCAGCTCCAAGGGGCTTAGTCAGTAATGTGGACGTGTTTGGGCTGTGGAGCGTGCTGGGCTTGAAACTATTCCCTGGCTTCAAATCGGTACTACCGCTGCAAAGTAGATGTCCTTATAATCATTCTGTATTGTACCCTGGAGAAAAGATTTTTGTAATTGTTCTTTCTGGAAATGTATCTAAGCTAAGTGTGCCCCATTTCAGGGCATGACAAAAATTTACCAGTTTTTGAAGCTTTGAAGTGGTGACTTCCTGATTCCCTGGTATTTCAATTTTCCTCTGATTTTTTTCAAGAAACTATTTTATGGAGTTTCAGAACTATTAAATACGTGCTGTGTAGTCTTTCAAGAGATGGAAAACCAAGGAAATAGTAGCCATTGTTACCCATTAAATTGTTTGTTGGAAACTGAAGATATAATGACAAAAATGGGAAATGAGGTGCCGCATTAGCAAATGTCACTTGACATTTTAATGTCCTGAAATTATTTTCCCTAGCAATCGAAATATAGAGTTATGAACAAGGATCAGTGGTACAATGTGCTAGAGTTCAGCAGAACTGTCCATGCAGATCTTAGCAACTATGATGAAGATGGTGCATGTAAGTATTCATAACATTTTGCTTATTCAACTATTATTTCAGTATTTTGAATTTGCATTAAAAAATCCATAACAGAAATGATACTGTACAGTGTAAATATTTCTTTTCCAGCAATGCATAGAAAGACTGTCCTGATACCCATCCATCTTCAAACTGCAGATATTAATTGTAGTATAATATCAGTGGTATGATGGTGTACTTGAGCTGACTTGTATCCAGTTGAGGATCTAGTGAAGCTGCTTGCCACATGAAACTACAGATGTGCACATAGAATTATAAACAGCATACTCTCATTTTGTACTAATATATAGTAAATTCTGGTTAAACTAACTATAAAGTAGCTGAGCTGCTGGCGCTTGCGGCTGAACTCTACAGCTGGCTGGTAGTCAATCATACTGTGACTGAATTGGATTAGACATCCTGGTTTGGTTCATGTTCTAATTCTGTGAAATTTTGAAAGCCTTAGGAAGAGAGTATTAGTTCTGCTGATTTAAAATATAACCTTATTTTTATGCTTTCTGTTCAGTTCAGTGCTCCTTTCAAATGTCAGCAAAGCCTTTTTCCATAGCTCCATATAGCGTTATTTGTGCACTTTTTACCACCCTTGGATTGAAATGAGCGTAGTCATCTTTGAGTCTTCGTAAGTATTTGATCGTAGGATTGTCATGGTTGTTACCTAGACCAGTAGTTTTAAACTTTGTACTTTAAGAAAAGGTGTTTGTAATACCTGAGCAAATATAACTCCACATTTCATGCATTTGCAGGGCCTGTACTTCTGGATGAATTTGTTGAATGGCAAAAAGTTCGTCAAGCGTCATAGCAAGAATTCAAAAGAAAATGCAAAAGTTTTTTTGGTGCCCACCTGTACACAAACTAATGAGAAAAACGAAGGATTGCATTTTCATTTTTAAGAAAGACTTTACAGTAATTCTTTTTCCTTTTTTAAGGAAATTTTCTTGTTACATGTGATATGGGCATTGAACCACACCTCTTCTGAGACTGAAAGTTGGAGTTCTTGTTTTGAATCTTATGTTTATAGCATTTATTTCAGAACAATAAAGATTCAGATTTGTGACAAAGGCCTAAAAGTGAAGAATGTCCCTTGAATGTGAGTGTGGTGTCTATTTTTAAACCAAATCTTTAGATTATCTTTCTCAGAAGTGCTCTTTGCTATGGATTTTTGAAGACCTTAAAAATGCTTAACTGGCACTGTTGCTTGCTGATGATATGATTGTGTGACAAACATGAGAAAGAATGACTGATTTTTGAAGCCCTGGGTGGGAGTGTGCTAATTTGTATATTAAGTATTGGACATGGGTTGTGCCCCAGTTTTCAGCTCCTTGTGGAGATAAAGCCCTTAAACTGTTATTTTTCTCTTTTTGGTTCAGTACGCACCCAGTGGCATGGCATTTAGTGGCAGGCCCTTTTAAAGAAGAAAGGTGTAGAGCGTATGGCTCTGTGTGCAGAATGAAAACTGATTGCCTGTGCTTCAGATGATGAACAACAGATACTCTGGTACAGTGAGGCAGCTTCAAATTTTTACTACAGTTTAGACTTCAGATTGCTTTGTATAAAAAGTGCAATTTATATTTTAAAAGGGAAAGCCGGAAAGACTTGGTTTCAGGCTTTGCTTCTTATATGTTTTAGACTGGAAGCATTCACAACACGACTTTTTATCTCCCTGTATGCTTTTCATAATGTAAGTCAAAAAGAGATTATTCAGTCACCTACCTTTGGCCTGTATATAACAGGCTATATTAACATGTACCTTGTTACTCATGTATTGAGTCCAACAACTACTGCAATTGCCCTTTCAGGCTCTCAGTACTTACAGCAACCTTTGAATACAGTAGAAGTTTGTCACTCTGCCTTCCTGTCCAGGAGCCCACATGCTGCCCTTGAAAAGTCAAGGAGTTGTGATGAGTAAATGTGAGAAACTGAAACAGAATGAGACAATGGAGCATTTGTAACTTCTACTTGATTATGTAAATGCATTATGTAGACTGTGATGATGCCATGAGACTCCAGTCGATGATCAAGGCCTCATTGTGCCAAATATTTCAACAGCTTGAAATAAGAATAGACAATGTAAGTTAGGCATGACTTGAAGATCTTTGCCTCAGGGAAATGACTTCTGTTTTGCACATCATTTAGTCAGACTAACAAGCATAAGTTTTCCTGTCCCTAAGGAATACTTTATTCTCAAGACTTTTTTTTTTTTTTTTTTTACAGGGAAGGGTTAAAAAAAAAGTTGTGAGGAAAAATTAAATAATAATAAGAGGGACAAACTAGTAGTGTGTACCTGTGCTCTTGTTCTACTAAAGAGGACCACGCTTGCAGGTTACCTGCTTGCTTTGAGCTGCAGGAAGCAAGGCAGTGGTGGCCCAGGGGCTGTTCTGCAAGTCATCTGGTAGTGCAGTTGAATCTTCGCTCAGTTCCGCCCAGGTGAAAAAAAGCATTGGGGGCGGGAGTGGGAGGGAAGTTGAGATATTTAGAAGATCTCTGCTTGGCCTCATGTAGGCTACAGCAGTTCTCTTCAATATGTTTCAAGCTGTCCATTTGCATTGCTGATTATTCAGATTTCACTCACAACAGAGTGCCTTTCATTTGGAAATTGCCCTACCCCACAGAAAGTTAGTGCCAGAATGAGATTAACTTGGAGAGTCCCAAGATCTCCTGCTAGACTAAGGTCCTAAGATGCACAGATAAACATGCACCAATGAGCTTATGTCAAGGGAAGTACTGCTGTGTACTAAATCTCTGCAGGGGCACTGATACTGAAACGACTTTCTCAAATTGACTACAGTTGCTCTCCTTGCTTAGTATGTTTAGTCCCCATTATCACTGAGAAATTTTCTTTGCAAAAGTTTTGAAATACTGGTTAGAAGATGAATATTTTATAGTGTGATTAAAAAAAAGATCATATTTTTTAGGTAACTGCAAACTGTTGTGAATTCAATATAAACCAGTTGGTCCTAGAGGATGGTATTAGAGTCTCACAGTAGGAGTGATGCATCTACCAATCCGAGGTGGTCAAGTACTTACGGTTAAGGTCTAAGACACAATGTGATGTATCATTTGTATCTCTGTTAAGGTTTTATCAGTATTCCTATAATAAATCCATGTTTCAGGGATTTATAACTTGGTTGTGTGTGTGGTGGAAAATCATCAGTTACTGTAAAACTTTGACTGGGAATGAATGTATTTAAACTACTTAAAATCAATATAGTTTTTCAAATTTGAAATAGGATTTTAAGTTATGTTTTTGTGCTCAAAACTGCAATCAGATTTATTGTTTAAATGTGAACTAATGGCTTGTACAGTTTCATTGTGAGCTGATCACTTTTATTAGCTATCCTCAATTAAATCACCTTGCAGCTTACTGTGGATAAGTGCCAAAAGCTGTTTATTTATTTTATTTTTTGAAATTTTGTGCATGTCCACAAGCCAAAACTGAGTTCATCTAGATGCTTTCTTTAGTCTTTGAATTTTAATTTTGCTTTGCTCAGGTGCATTTCAGTCTATTGAATTAAAAATGTGACACCTTATTTTTCAGTATTCTAAGATGAAAGTTCACAGGTGAAATATGCTGCCACAGTTGTGACAAATAATAAAATTGAAGGTGAAATGTCTTCCAAAACTAAATCATAGTGGTGTCTATCTTGATGTTACAAACTTCACTTAAATCTCACTTCCATTTCTTGATGTTAATTCTTCTTAACATGACTAGCATTTTCTAGTTTTCTTAGGTGACTAACAGTTTTCATGTTTGAATCTGAAAACACCCACCTGTTCATGGAAAAAGCCATACTGGTAGATTGGAATGTAATATTTCTCCTATGTAAAAATGTGATCTCGAATTAAACAGTCATGTATGTTCATCTGTGTCTTTAACTGTATATGTAGTTTTGATCCAATTTATCTTTACTGTTTAAACACCTAGTTCTTTACTGATGACTGTAGTTTCACATTTCTATATAGCGGGATTTGAATTTTGCATTTGAGATTACTATGGATACAAGCTGCGTACCAGTTGCAGATGGCCTGAAAGGGGACACTGTGGTCTGTTGTTTTCATTGTTGAGGTTTTTTCATATCTATCAAAAGCTTTGAGCTGATATATTGACTGCACAAAAATTGCAAAGGGGAGCATAGGTTTAACATTTCTGATGTTTTGTTCATTTTTTTTTTTTAAGTTAGCGAACCGTCCTTTCAATGCAATATGTACAAACTTGTACAGGTTTAGCTTTGTTAAGTATGATGAATAAAATGGCATATAATAGGGTAGAAATATCTTTTTTTTCCTTTGGTCATGCTGCCTCTTTTAGTTTTTTTTCTGTTGTATATGTATAACTGTTCTTAAAGTCACCAAGAGACCTAATTCCAGCAAGACGGATCAGTCTAATTTCTAACTTTACTGAGTAATTTCTTTGCTCCTGTGTGCATATAGAGAAAATAGAACTTGATTTCAACTGAGAGCAACAGCAAAGACCATTCTTGATTATATCCTGTGATACTAGGTGCTGATAGAACATAATAGTCCTGGTAATTAACTGTCATGAATTATTCATTGGATGAACACTGTTCCGAAAACTTGTTGCAATGCATGCGAATGAAAAGAGAATGAGCTTCTCTTTCATGCTCAGCTGCCTCCCACACCTCCGGGTCGCTTGTCTGTTTCCTGGTGCGCTGTTCCATAGGGCCTTCAGAGCACCTTACAGAAGGTATCAAAGCCAGAAGGTATCAATCCCATCATAATTTGAGTTAGTGACACTGTTTTCCTCGCAGGTACAGATGGTTCCACTACCTGACACTTTCCAGCTGTGCCACATCTGCCTCAGGACAGGCCTCCCTCCCCAAGGCCATCCCCCTCCCAGACCAGCGCCTCCCGTTGTCTCCACAGGTCCACTTTGTCTTTTTTTGATAATGAAGCTCCCCATGCCTTTCTGAGCCAGTAGGATGTTTAGATGTTTGCAGTCCAGGCATCTTAAATTAGTATCTACAACTGATGGCAACAGTTCCGTACTGCTCTTCAGCCTTGTCTTCTGAATTACCATTCCATATTTCTCTCTGCCTCTGTGGGAAAGGTTAATTTCTTAATCCAAGTTGTTTCCAACCCTGTTCCTGTTGAATCACCTGCTACTTTAAAAGTTATTAAAATGTTCTGGTTGTGTCCTGTTACTCTAGAAACTATGCTTATTGATGAAGATGCTTTAAACGTAAAATTTTTCAGCTTCTTAAATTAAACTTCCCTAATTTTGACAATTTAAGAAAAGAAAAATTGTTCTGTTTCAGGAGTTTTGTTCATGTATGCATTTTTATCAGCTCAGTATTGAATGAGTGCTGATTATAAAATACTTTAAAGGTATTTTCAGCTGATTTAAATTCTAGCTAATATACAACTTAGTTTTTTCCTTGTATTCAGAATTATTTAATTTTTATTTTCAGTTTATTTTATTATAGTGAATTAAAGGGCTTGAATGTATTGTCAGCTAGTTTAAGTTTTTTCTGATAATAGCACTGAGGTGATTCTTTTTAATTTTTTAAATGTAAAAATATTTCAGGAAGGTTTACTGTGCCTATTGCAGTAATTTAAATGACAATAAAATTAAATGGTAGAGGTGACTTATACCCTACTATTATAGGCCTAATGTGAAATTATTTTCCGCGTTCAAAATCAGTTAACTGTAAATTAGCTTTTCTAATAAAAAAGGGAATATTTTCTTATAATGTAATGCCCCTCAATAATTAAAATTTATAAAGAAATATGATAAACTTCAACAGTTAATATTACATCCTTGTCTGCCTGGTCAACATAGTTCATACTGGTTTTTATCTGTATTTGTACTTTGCAACAATGACACTGGTTGAGACTCTTACGGTGGCTGCTGGAAGAGGAAGCCATTTGACCGCTGGAAGTTTCCCCAGCTGTAAGAGAGTCCACAGGAGATGTAGGACCAATGGACTCTGCTTCCTCTGTTGCACATTTGTTAGAGATGTCACACTGGACGGCAGGAGTAGATGCACTTTTGTTGTCCCCAGTCACATGTGACCCCCCAGAGACAATCGGCTTCTGCCAGATTTGATCTGGAGCAAGGAACTGGTACAATAAATAATGCACCCAACAAAAGTTTGCTGAACATTTGTATTATGGAAATGTAACACACCAGTGTTGGTAGCTAAAAAAATGTTACAACAGCCGTTTCAAATCTAAATGAACCAGAACCAGCTTTAATAGATTTGTGGGCTGGAATTGCCTTTTTGTAGTTCAGAAATCCCAAAGTTAGTTTTTGCTGAGTTAGCTCTATGGGGTTTTAACTGGAAATATTTCCATGCAATATATAACACATTTTGTAAACAAGGAAGTGATTGTGGTCTTACATATCAGTGTAGTGCCAGTAAAATATAGATCGAATTTCTGGATGTAAAAACATGTCTTGTTATCAGTGTGTGGTTTACCTTCTTGCTTTATTTAACATTCCTAATCTGGTTTTAAAAGAACTTTTTATATCACTTCATTGAATTTAGTTTTGCAAGTGCTCATCAGCGTGAGCAAGAGTTGTACAAGTATGTCCTTTGTGGTCAGTTGATGCTTTGTCCCACCAACACACAGAATGTGAGCAACTGATATTAACTGAAATTCTAGAGCAGCAGTATGCAAACAGAACTAGAAATTCCCATGTAACCATTTTCTTCTGTTCTCCCACTGCTAATAGTGAAGCTGGCAGAGTTACCAGCACCACCAGCATCGTCCTTCCAGGCACTTGCATGCACCTTGCAGTGTGCCCAGAGACACCAACCATCACAGCCAAACGACTAGAGACCTCTGAACCATGTTGTGGGAGAAGAGTCAGGTTTGTCTGCACTGTATCTTGGTCACAGTGACTGCAGCCCAGAGGTGCTGTGCTAGTTCTGGGAACAGCTCTCCAGTGCAAGTGGTTTCCATTACAAAAGGATTTATGAATTGGTTCCTGTTAAAACATATATAACTTTAGGTAACTTGCATAACTTTATCTCACTGCTTTGATCTTAGTCCAAAGATATTCAATACATTACTTTTGAATGTTAAGGCAAATGCTAAGCACATCAATACTAGAAGATACTCAGTTTGAAGGCCTCACATTAAACAAACTTGTTAAATACAGCTGAGAAGTCTGATGAATGTATGACACACTGTGAGATATGTTTCATTATTGAAATCAAGTGTGTAAATGTAGAAGTAGTTACATTTATCTAGTCCTAAAATTACATTTGGCCCTTTGAAGGCAATTGTGAGGCTGATGTGGCCCCTGATGACAATGGGTTTGACACCCCTGATCTAAATGCATATTTTCTTTTTATATAATCATAAAATCATATAGAATCATAGCATGGTTTGGGTTGGAAGGGATCAAAGACCATCTTGGTCCAGTCCCCCTCCAATAGGCAGGGACACCTTCAACTAGACCAGGTTACTCAAAGCCCTGTCCAGCCTGGCCTTCAACACTTAAGGATGGGGCATCCACAGCTTCTCTGGGCAGCTTGTTCCAGTGTCTCACCACCATCACGGGGAAAAATTTCTTTCTTATATCTAATCTAAATCTACCCTCTTTCAGTTTAAAGCCATTATGCTTTGTCCCATCACTACATGCCCTTGTAAAACATCCCTCTCCAGCTTTCTACTAGATCCCCTTTAGGTGTTGTAACACTGCTACCAGGTCTCACTGGAGCCTTCTCTTCTCCAGGCCTGCCTTCACAGGAGAGGTGGTCCAGCCCTCTGATCATGTCGGTGGCCCTCCTCTGAACTCACTCCAACAGGTCGATGTCATTAAGACAGAACTTTTTATGCACAGAAGAAAATAAACAGGTCTGTGCTAAAGGTTACTGTATTTTGGACTTAGATGAGCACATGTAGAGTGCCTGTCATGTGCTGTGTCTCTCAGATGACATTGCCATCTAGAGCAAGGTTAGGAGCCAGCATCCAGATCCCTTTTGGATACCTATGTGCAATATCTAACCTTAGAAGTGACTATATCTCTAACAGGCCCAGGCTTCTGCTGCTTCCTGTGTCCAAATATCTCTTCATAAGTGTCCCCAGAAATGTTCCATTTGACATTTCTGAGCAAGTAGATGCCTGGATCATGTCTAAGGTCTATGGCAGTTCAAAGAGCTGGCACCTATTTTGCTTCTGGGCAAAATATGGGAGGCATCCCAGATTATACCTGATTGAGTCACACACAAAAGACAGTCACAAGCAGACAACTGGTCTTCCTTTTGTCCAGTAGCTTCATGGTTTTCATGAAAACACAGATAAATGTTTTAAAGTTAAATAACCATTTCAGTAGGGCTTAGATTCCCGATGAGTGCCCTTTGTAAGAAAGGGAGCATAGGCGCAGTTGCAATCAACTTTTTCCAAATGCTCTTAAAATCACTTTTAACTCTGACACATAAGTCCAGTTCAACAAAAGGTTTATAACTTAATATATTCAGCACAGTCCATCAGCTGAGTAAACATGTTGGATGTGAATCAGAGATGCTGAATGAGTTCATCAGGCTGTTGGGGATGGGTCACTGGCCGCTTCCCGTGGGAGATGGCAGCACCAGCTGTTCTGCAACCCAGCCTAAGCAGGTGATAGGGGGTCAGCTCTGCTACATAAGAAAGAGCTATTAAAAAAAACCACTTTGGTCAGCACTGGGAATTTCCTTGGAGATCTGGCCCAGTCCATCTCAATTTAATGTTGCTCATGAAATAAGTGCCACAGCCTACAGAAATCCAGAAACTGTGATAAAAAATTAGTTAACAGTTTAAAGGAGCTGTCACAGGTCGGAGAACAAACTGAGAAGTTAGGCCAACAGGGAGAGAGACATGATGCTTTCAACAATAGTGAAAAGATTGATCAAACGTTTCCTCTTTCATTCATCATTTTTGTATGGTCTCCTGCAATATTTTTCTTTTAGGATATATACAGACATGGAATAAAGAAACTTTACCTTTTTTTTTTTTTTTTCCCCCCTATGGTTTGTAGAAAGATAAAGTAAAATAAAAGCAGGAGAAATTGCTTCACAGGAAGAACCACATATACACAGCCCATTTCTGCTACTCAGACTAGTCTATTTTGGGCTAGGTTGGGTTTCTTAACACTTTGCTGCAGGGGGAATGGTGCTCAAGTGTGAATTTTACTTGCTACCTATGTAGGATAAAGTGTTAAATGTTCCTATGGCTTCATCTGGTATCTATAAAAAGAGCTGATATCAAAGAAAATCTGAACTTCATGTTGATTGCTTCTCTACATATGACTTGACAAATCTAAAGAGCATTTCACTTGTGAAGCTTCCCAATAAATAAAATATACAAATGGTATGTCCTGTAAATAATAGTACTTCCTTTATCTCATGCAGATTTTTGTTTCTAAAGTAACCTTCATATAAAAAAAGGTCCTTTTCTGTTCCGAAGCTGAGTTTTCCCATTGTCAAAGGGACCACTGCACAGAGACCAGGCTACAGCCAGGCAGGTCGGCATCCCTGCTTGGGCTGTTCAGGCCACAGCCATTGCTCCTGCTGCAGGGTAAAGGGAGACCAGGAAAGTTTTCTTCTTGAGGTCTATGGCATGTTCTGGAGGGGATTTTTCCCTCTGTGTTTCTGTATCATTTTGTTCCTTTGGAAACCACCTTCAAAACCTCATCTGAAGTAGACTTGATGCCAGAATGGTCATAAAAGTTATCAGTTGTTTATTAGATTTTAAGTAAGAAATTTAGTCCCTTTTGAAATTCATAACTCATTTGGAGACACTTGCTGACAACTTAAATGTTTGGTATTTTTCCCAGCCTGATGTGTCACCCAAGCACCACATCAGTCTTTGTTTAGACGGAGCGCTGTGTAATGGTGACTTGTTTATGGTGCATCAGCCCTGTGAGAGGCAAGCCCAGGAGACTCAGAAGGCTGTTGTTCCTTGGGAAATTTTGAGAGGAGACTTCTACAGCAAATGCTGCAAAATGTGTATCATTTAACAACATGCTACGGTAATTTTCTAATGTGTACTCTTTATTACCTAGTATGCACATCTCCTGTAAGAAAGACACTCTTTTCTATTACTTGTTCTGTAACTGAGGCTTTGATTCAGATGTCACAGTGTAACATCATGTGGCTCATGCAATTTAGAAATAATCTGTAACCACATTAGTCCCATCCTGTCTTAGTAAACTCTGTATCCGTAAATATAGTAGGACTGCAGTTTTAACCTGCTTGGGTGCTGCACAGTTTTATTAAGCATCCTTGTGGTAGCTGCCAACTTTTTCACTACAGGAGTGGGTGATACCTATATACAGATTAACTGCAAGGGTGTTGTTTTAAGAACACCCAATTATACATATCAAATTACTATCAGGAGCAAGGCTGTGATTTGTTACTCAGCATTATCCCTTCCCAGATTATAAGTGGTTTTGTTGCTTTAAGAATTATTATAGTTGCAAGCCTACAAACCTATAGAAATGTTTCATATCTATTTTGTGGTTTTGTCTCAAAGTGAAGAGTTGATGTATGGCACCATGCCACCAAACTTTGACCTTACCTATTCTGCTCTGACCTATTTTTCTACCAACCAGGTGTCTACGCCTCCTTCCCATCCAACTTTTTCTATTCCATCCCACTTTTAAGCAAGCCTTACTCTGAGTCCTGCAGCTGAGACCCAGGAAAGTTCATCTATCAGTGGTGCCCATTTTCTTTATTTAAACCTTATATGAAATTCTTCCATTAGACCCAAAGAATCCAGACTACTGTAGTGAGTTACTGAGCTTGTACACCTTCAGAAATTTAACCATAAAAGTAGTCATACCTTGTCTATGACACTGAGAAACATGGAAACTATACTGTCCTTTGCTAAGTATTGTCTACTTGAAGAGCATGAACTTCATGCTTTTTTTGGTCTTTTTTTAATGATTTCTTTATTTGTGTACGTAATTTGCTTCTGTGAGTGGGTCAAATACACGTTAAGGACAGGAGCAACACAAATGCCTGCCTAGTTTTAACCTCTGTATAACACTAAAATAGAGTTTACCTAGTGATTCTGGCTATGGAGGTAGATAATCTTTTACCTGGTTCTCCATGAGCAATATCTGATGCTACACAGATTTTTTTATATTGGAGCAGCAGTGAAGTGCTGTGGATGTTTTCAACAAATTCATTTTTCTACTGTAAAAACAATAATGGTGCAATAGAATCATAGGACAGTTTGGGTTGGAAGGGACCTTTAAAGCTCATCTAGTCCAACCCCCTGCCATGAGCAGGGACATCTTCACCCAGATCAGGTTGCTCAGAGCCCCGTCCAGCCTGGCCTGGGATGTCTCCAGGGATGGGGCATCCACCACCTCCCTGGGCAACCTGGGCCAGGGTTTCGCCACCCTCAGTGTCAAAAATTTCTTCCTCGTGTTGAGTCTGAATCTCCCTCTTTTAGTTTAAACCATCACGCCTTGCCCTGTCGTAACAGGCCCCGCCAATAACCGCAGGTGAAGGGAACCTAAGCAGCCGCCACCGCCCCAGCCCGACGACCCAACAGCGCAGGACACGCCGCCCCGTCGTGCCAATGAACGTGGCACCGCCCTGCCACCAGGGGTCGCCCGGCCCTCGCCGCTGAGCCCCGGCCCGGTCGCTCCCTTTGCTCCACCTCCCGCCTCCACCACCCCGCCGTGAGCCCTTCCGGTTCCGGTCCGAGCGGGAGGCCGGACCCGCAGAGCCGGGCAGGTCCGTTTGGTTGTGTGTGTGTTTGCTGTGATACTTATTTCGGCACAGCGACAGAAGGAATGAAAACAGCCTTTAAATAATGTTTATGTGGAGGACAAGCATCTCTACAGCACCAACGTGAAGCACTGCGTTAAGTCTCAATTTGTAATATGATCTGGACACATGGAATTCAGAACCACGTGAAGGCATCTGATCCGGATAAACATCGTTTGACAAACCAGCTTTGTGGTTGGAGTCACTCGAGGATAAGAATCATAGAATCATTAGAGTTGGAAGAGACCCTCAGGATCATCGAGTCCAACCATAACCTAGCTCTGGCTCTAAACCATGTCCCTAAGAACCTCATCTAAACACCTTTTAAACACCTCCAGGGGTGGTGGCTCCACCGCTTCCCTGGGCAGCCTGTTCAATGCCTGACAACCTCTTCTGTGAAGAAGTGTTTCCTAATATCAAATCTGAACCTTCCCTGGCACAACTTGAGGCCATTTCCTTTCATTCTATCTCTTGCTACTTGAGAGAAGAGACCAACCCCCTCCATGCTACACCCTCCTTTCAGGCAGTTGTAGACAGTGATAAGGTCTCCCCTCAGCCTCCTGTTCTCCAGGCTGAACAGCCCCAGTTCCCTCAGCTGCTCCTCATCAGACTTGTGCTCCAGACCTCTCACCAGCTTCGTCGCCCTTCTCTGAACTCTCTCCAGCACCTCAATGTCCTTCTTGCGAGGAGAGCCCCAAAACTGAACACAGGATTCAAACTGGGGCCTCAGCAGTGCCAAGTACAGGGGCACAATCACTTCTCTAGTCTTGCTGGCCACTCTATAAGTAACGTCAAACTCTGTATCATTTTTGCTGTTTCAAGTTTATAGCTTTGACTGGAAATCATGAGAAAGTAATCTCCTCTGACCCGTTGTATTTAGAACAACAGCACACAGAAGTGGACGTTTCTAAAAGCATCTTGGTCCTGACTCCTTAAACACAAATTTGTCCCTAACACACACACACACAAGATATATAACTGAATTATGACCATGACCATGTAAGGAATAAAAATTACACTCTCTTATCTGAAGAGAAACAGTAGGATCTTGTCTCATTGAACTGGGATTTGCTTCATAACAGTACTTGGAAATGCTGAGAAAGCAGAAAAAATAAAAATTATTACTCTTCCACTTTTTTCCCATGTGAATTATCAATGTGCACTCTGCTTTTATAATGAAGTTTCCATACTCAGTGATCTTCAATATCTGATGTTAAAGTCCTATGATTCTTGTGGAACTCTACCACAGCTGCTAAAATAAAATATTAATTTTAAACAATCTGGGAATTTGAACACTTTACATATTCACTGCATATTCATATATAGTAGGCTAATCAGGCTACTACACTATAGGGACTGAAATAAACCATAAATACAGTTTGGCAGGCCAGTTAAACCACTATTCTGTTACTGTCCATATAGCCAAATTTTTCTGTTGACTTTTCATCCTAAATTTTTGAATATGGCATGGCTGTTGCAAGAATATAATAAAAATATAGTCAACGACCACCTGGGTACTTTAAAATTTTAGTACTTCTGCAAGCTTCCCAGCAGGGTTGGGATAACATTTAAGGACATCATTGTTTTAGAAAACATTATATAATATACTGACTTGTGGACTGATATAAGTGGTCAAGCCATGCTGCAGTAGACAGAATTTCAAAGGAAATGTAATATAGTTCTTTCCCTTGGTGATGCTACTGCTGAGCTGTACAGCTTGTGATGAATATGCAACTGATTCCTGATGGAACTGGAAACATCTGGGAAATCTGTATGACTGTGCTTTAGAGAGGTGCTGAGCAATAGTGAAAACTACCAACTTATGGATAATGACTGGGTGATGAAGAGATTGAAAACAGCCCTGAGGAGAAGGACTTGGGGGTGTTGGATGATGAGAACCTCAACTTGAATCACAATGTGCACTTACAGCCCAGAAAGCCAATCGTATCCTGTTCTGCATCAGGAGGATTGTGGCCGACAGGTCAAGAGAGATGATTCTGCCCCTCTGCTCCACTCTGGTGAGACCCCACCTGGAGTCCTGCGTCCAGCTCTGGGGCCCCCAACAAAAGAAGGACATGGACCTGTTGGAACAAGTCTAGAGGAGGCCACAAAGATGATCAGAGGGCTGAAACACCTCTCCTATGAAGACAGATTGAGATAATTTAGTTTGTTCAGCCTCAAGGTTCCAGGAAGACGTTATAGCAGCCTTCCACTACCTAAAGGGGACCTACAAGAAAGCTGCAGAGAGACTTTCTACAAGGGCATGTAGTGATAGGACCAGGGATAATGGCTTTAAACTGAAAGAGTGTAGATTTAGATTACATATAAGGAAGAAACACTTCATGAGGGTGGTGAGGCACTGAAAGAGGTTACCCAGAGAAGTTGTGAGTGCCCCATCTCTGAAACCATTCAAGACCAGTTTTGATGAGGCTTTGGGCAACCCTTAATAGTGGAAGGTGTCCTTGCCCATGGCAGGTGGGTTGGAATAGGATGATCTTTAAGGTCCCTTATAACCCAAACCATTCTGTGATTCCATGATTCCATGACAATAGGAAAAAGGCCTGCAATGTTTCCCCCGAAAGACCCCATGACCAGAAGAACCAGCCAATGGCTCATGAATCGGAACATTTTATTTCAAGGTTGGTTTCAGACAGAGAGGGCGGGTGGTGCTGAGCTCCCTCGTCCAAGGCTGTGGGGAGCCTCCAGCTGCCTGTGGGACCTGGCACGGTGCAGCCTGGGGCTGTGTGTGCAGCCTTGTTCTTTGGTCAATGGCTTTGTGGAAAGCTGCAGAAATCTCTGGATGAGCAGCTGTGCAGGGAGGGGTTGGGAGTGCACCACGGTCTGGTCATGGGACTGTCTGGGCCTGTGGCTGTAAAAGGCAGGAGAAAAACACAAGGAACAGCCACCTTGGCTCACCACGGGCAACCCCTGCCCAGGGCTCTGCCAGACTCTTGATTCCTTAATTTAGTGTCAGTGCCCTTGTAGAAAATAGGAAATCTCTGGCTGTGTGGTTGAGGATAGGAGTGTGCCATGGTCTTGTCCTGCCCCTGTCTGGGCCTGCAGTTCCAAAATCTGGTTAACAAATAAAGGGAGCAGCCACACCTACTTACCATTGACAACCACTGCCACATTTTCTGTGAGACTCTGATGGCTTAACTTAGTGTCAGTGTCCTTACGGAATGACCTCTCAGGGTTTGTGGGTGAGGACGGGAGTCTGCCATGGTCTGGTCCTCTCTCTGTCCGGCTCCATGGCTGTGAAAGGAAGGATAAAAAACAAAGGAGCAGCCACCCTGGCTCACCATGGGCAGCTCCCTCGCAGGGCTCTGCCAGACTCTTGATGCCTTAACTCAGTGTCAGCATCCTGTAGAAGGCAGTGAATCTCTCTGGCTGTGTGGCTGAGGACAGGTTTTCACCATGTTCTGGTGCTGCCCTGTGTGAGGCTCTGGCTCTGGAAGAGAAAGGAGAAGCAGCCACCATCTCTCATGCCAGGGACAAGCCCTGCTTCCCTGCCCGGGCCCAGCAGCCCTGCCCTCCCCTCCCTGCCCTCCTCCCTGTGCTCTCACCTCAGCCCTCGCTCACCTGCCTGCTCCCCTCCAGTCTGGGCCGGCTCACCCCACTGCCCTTTCTCTACCTGTCCTGGGCATCTGTGTCACCAGCTCTGTGATATGGACACCACCAACATTTAAAATAGACTGAATAAAGTATAATAAAAAAATCACACTAAGAAATTCTAATGACCTGGCAATAAAAGGGACCAGAAATGTAATAATGTGTTTTAAAGTCTGATTTCTCTGATTACACTTCTTGCTATATTCTCTCTTCATAGATAGCTGCCTTCTAAGTTGGACAACTGCCATGCCTACTTACTAATTTGCGCTCATATCCCTATAGCATTTATTTTATTAAAAAAGAATTTCTAAAATAATCTATTTCCATATCAGTTGTATTTTCTCTGTTACTTTCACAACAATATGACAATATTGTCTGGGAGGAAGCTGGGAGGAGTGGCTGATATGCCAGAAGGCTGTGCTGCCATCCAGTGAGACCTGGACAGGCTGGAGACTTGGGCGGGGAAAAATTTAATGAAATATAACAAGGGAAAGTGCAGAGTCTTACATGTGGGCAGGAACAACCCCAGGTTCCAGTATAACTTGGGGAATGACCTAATAGAGAGCAGCATAAGGGAAAGGGACCTGAGGGTCCTGGTGGACAGCAGGATGACCATGAGCCAACACTGTGCCCTTGTGGCCAAGAAGGCCAATGGCATCCTGGGGTGTACTAGAAGGGGGGTGGTTAGCAGGTCGAGAGAGGTTCTCCTTCCCCTCTACTCTGCCCTGGTGAGACCACATCTGGAATATTGTGTCCAGTTCTGGGCCCCTCAGTTCCAGAAGGACAGGGAACTGCTGGAGAGAGTCCAGCACAGGGCAACAAAGATGATAAAGGGAGTGGAGCATCTCCCATATGAGGAAAGGCCAAGGGAGCTGTGTCTCTTTAGCGTGGAGAAGAGGAGACTGAGGGATGACCTCATCAATGTTTACAAATATATAAAGGGTGAGTGTCACGAGGATGAAGCCAAGCTCTTCTCGGTGACAACCAATGATAGGACAATGGGTAATGGGTTCAAACTGGAGCACAAGAGGTTCCACTTAAACTTGAGGAGAACCTTCTTCTCAGTGAGGATGACAGACACTGGAACAGGCTGCTCAGGGGGGTTGTGGAGTCTCCTACTCTGGAGACATTGATAACCCACCTGGACACATTCCTGTGTAGCCTCATCTAAGTGTTCCTGCTCCAACAGGGGGATTGGACTAGATGATCTTTTGAGGTCCCTTCTAATCCATGACATTCTGTGATTCAGTGATTCTTACAAAGAATAGACAACTAAATCAGTTATATATGAAGACTACGGGAAGTTACAAGTTAGATGCCAGGGAACTCTCGAACTAACAGGGTATTCACATAGCGGGAAACATAACATGGAGCTGATTGCCACTGAAGCCACAAGCAGTTAGCATAGACTTTCACATGTAAGAAATATTAGTACAGCCTTTCAAAGCTGTTGTAATTCTGCATAGACGTTCCAGCCACAAACATCAGTCTTTCCTGCAAGTTTCCATTCAATATTTGACTTGGTAATTGAATTGTTGAAAACGACTGGTCTTAAAAATATGCCAGTGCTTACCTTTCAACTTGGTGTCAAATATGTAGAGAACCTGAGTACCCAGCTCCCATTGCTGCCTCTACATTTTTAAAAATCCAGTTAGATGCACATCTGAATTGTTAGATACCTTTGACAAGGTGGCTCATTATCCTATATTGGAAAAAAAAAAGAAAAAAAAAAAGAAGGAAGTAGGAAATTTATCTGTGGCCATGAAATCCTATAATTCCCAGTGAACCAAAGTTCTTAGCCCATACCTCACTGATCAGTTGCCATCTCTGTATCTTGGGGCTTGGAGCATGCAATGAAGAGCACAAGTTTTGGTCAGAGCTGGATTATCAGTTTATTTTCATGACATTGAGAAGAGTGAGACTATTTGGACATTTTACAAGTATTGTTGTGGGTGTAGTTGACAGTGACCTTACACAGTTGAAAATTTAAGCTCAAAAGGAAAATAAGTATCATATTTTTTCCAGAGAAAATTCTACAAAGCTCAGGCTTCCTAAAACTTACTTGGCACAGAACTCTAATTTGGGCACAGTAGGTAATAATCTTGTGTTGGCAGGGAGAATGATCAGGTGACTCATGACAATAGTTTTCCCTGCCTCTTATTTTTGTTATTTCCATTATGGTTCTAGAAGAGGGCTACCTCCTTCTTGAGAGAGAAGAGCATTGACTCAAGTGCAGCATATCACACCCAAGTTTCTGTATCTCCAGGTGCTGTTTATGAGCAGAATGGATTGGCAAAAGCAAAGAGAAGTAAAACCACTCATCCCTTCTTGGCAGGCATCTGGGCTGGGCTCTGATTTGCAGCCAGGGAGTTTCTGTCTAGCCCCATGTTTACTGTGCACAGTCACTCAACTGTGAGCTCTCCTGGATTGCAACCACTGCAGTTCATGTTTTCTTTTTACTTTGAGCCTGGAGCAGAGCAATGAACAAACAAAATTAGCTCTGTGTTGCAAAAGGACTACAGTTATATTATTCTGTTACATTTCTGTGTCAAGTAATGGGCACTAATCAATGCTCCAGATTAAAATAAATCCTACTTTGGATTGTTCAGTTCAGCCCAAAGCCGTGTGACATCCCCCCAGTTTCGATGTTGGTGCTTGGCAACCCATTCCAGAACATTTACAGCAGTGTTTAATGCCTGGTTTGGCTCACATGTCTAAATGGAAAAATACTTTTCTTCTGATTTCCAAGGAGTAGCAAAATCACAGCTCTCTGTTTAGGGATAAACAGTCAGAATTCAAGATTTACTGCTCATTTTGCTCCTCATCCCTCTTTTTTGTTGGATGTATCATTACTTTTGTTATTACCTGAATTGAGTATGTAAAATAACTACTTCTGTTATCACTTTTACTACTTTGTATTATACCCTGTCTCCTCATCCTTTTCCTGTTTATCCTTTTGGGATCTGGAACTGCAAATGATATCAGTGTGGTACACCAAGTACTGTGAAGGGCAGGATCAGACTTTGAATTTGTGAAGCTCATTGAGAGGGATCCCACCTTGTTGCATGACTTTATAGCTGTGATGACATTCAAGTTGCTCCTGGAAGGAAACACATTCCTAATATTTATTATTTTTCAGATGTTGTCATTGTGTCGAGCACTACCACCCTTACCCAAAAGATAATACTTCTGGGAACAACTGAGACCAAAACTGTGTCCTTTGCTTACATTTAGAAGTATTACAGCCAAAGAACTGGATCCTTCAAATAGAACAACATGTTAGATCCTTCTGGTCTCCGACTGATGGTTTCCCAAGGCAGAGCAGACATAATTGATAGTAGAACCACAGGGCAGCTCTAAAGACATTGGTAAACACACATTTTAGTATTTTTACAGTTATTCTTAGATCAGAATTTAGTGAGTGTTTGTTTTTTTAATAAAAAGCCTGAACTTGCTTCAAAAGTATGTGATGAGAAAGGATTCCAAGGAAAATGCTGAACAATGAAAGCTTTCAGCCCAGATGGACTAAACCTAAGGTGAAATCTGTTTGCAATACCCACTGCTAAGAAATTAAGTGTTCATTATTACTCTTATTTATTGAATAATGCTATAGGTTGATAACTGAGAAGAAAAACATTTCCTCTTGTACTTTTGCCCTTTATATTAATTACATTGAACCACAGTGCATTTAAGAAGATGAATTAACGACTGACCATTGGAGCCACATTATATCCTATATGCATCACAAAATATACCATAAGGATAAAAATGAAGCTACTGCACAAAACTGCCTTAGCAATCCTTCCCCAAACAGCACGGCTGTCAGCTTCATCATCTCAATTACAACTCTGTGTCAGTGTCTGCGGATTATGAGGGGCAAATGATGCGAAATCCTAGGAAGACCAAAGACTTTATTTTATTACTGATATGTTTTTGACCCCAAACCATTGACAAGATCACATTGCTAGTGTTGCCAGTTCGATTTATCTAAATAGTTGGAATTTCTGTGCCACCTGGGCAAATAAATTTATCCTTCAGGAAGTATCACTATTTCTTGCTGGTATATTAGCTATGATGTAGGATCTATATAACTAAAAAAGCAAACTAAGCACCAGCGACTTCCATAGCACACTGAGAGAATGCTGAAATCATCGTTAAATAGAGCTGACTTGCAGGTACTACTCAGCATGCCAGAAAACAGAAGCAAATAGCTCTTTTTACAATGCAAAAGCCCTGGATCCAAAATGGCTTTATTTCACTGTGGCTGGGAGTTCCTGAGAGCAATTATTTCATGTAGTCATTAGTTTATTCTGGCACAATAAGTAACCGCCTGTTCCTGAGTGAAGTGACAGCTTGTGATTTTAGAGATGGTGTGGCCTGGTAAAGATGTAAGAAATCAAATAAATCAAAATCTATCTCTACAATATTTCATAAGACCCCCCTCAAAATGCTTTTTGGAATATTCATAAATTGCAAAATAAGGGAATTTTCACCATGTGTAATACACAGGAGGTGGAGCAGCAGTTGCTCACAAGTCAAACAGAAGTCCTCATGGCAGGAGGACACAGCAGGTCTCTCCTTTGCCTGTAACGCCAACTTTGGCTTCCGATCTGTGCTGGGAGCAGTGTCCAGAGGCACATGGTCAGCCTTCCAGTAACCCAGTATTGTCACTAATGTGGGGCACCTACTACAGACATGCTTTCGCTTCAACAGCTCTATACTGTGTATCTAGCTCATTCTGTCTCATATGAATGCACGTATTTTGTGAGCCTGACCAAGAGTAACTGGTGTTTGAACCATACAGTCACTGGTAAAATTAAAACTTGTTCGATGTCTGCTTTTCTCATTAGTTGTGTGATGCCGTGTATTGGCCAGAGATTGTATAGTGCCTTCCTCATGTTTGCATTCTTATTAATTAAAATTGTACCAGCTATGTTTTAGGTTCTATCACAGAAAAACAGAAAGCATTTTCCAGGAGTAGCTGCAACAACATTCATGCTGCTATAGCCCACTCGTTTTTGCTTGGTTATTATACACTACCAAATGTAGAAGCTTAAACACAAATGTTCTCATCAGTTTGCCAAATCCTGCAACACCTCGAGTATTTACTATATATTGCCTTCTGTACCTTTAATAGCAAAAAAAAGGAAAAAAAAAAAAAAAAACATTAAAAATAAATAAAAAGAAAAAGCAACAAACAAACCAGAAAAATATCATCTAGTTCATTGACAGAGAAGCAATCCGGGATATCTATCAGTATATGTGAAAACACGTCCTGTCATACTCCCCATTTCTCCATCCAGCTTTTGGTGAAAATGTTGAATAAAGCCAGACCCAGGAGGTAGGCTGCTACATGAAATTCATAGTCTCAGTGGGAAAGCTCTGTGCTCCCACCTGATGATGTTCACACATTGATGACTCTGCTCTGGAGAGACCCCGCCGGAGTTCTGCATTCAGCTCTGGGGCTTCTAGCATAAGGAGGACATGGACCTGTTGGAGCGAGTCCAGAGGAGGCCACAAAGATGATTAGAGGGCTGGAACAGCTCTGCTGTGAGGACAGGCTGAGACATTTGGGGTTGTTCAGCCTGGGCAAGAAAAAGCTGCAGGGAGACCATAGAGCAGCTTGCCAGTACCTAAAGGTGATCTACGAAAAAAATGGGGAGACGCTTTTTACAAGGACATGTAGTGATAGGATGAGTGGTAATGGTTTTAAACTGAAAAAGGGTTGATTAATGTTAAATATTAGGAAGAAATTTTTTACTATGAAGGTGGCGAGACCATGAAACAGGCTGCCCAGAGCAGTTGTGGATGCCCCATTTCTAGAGTTGTTCAAGGATAGGCAACCTGATCTATTTGAAGGTGTCCCTGCCCATGGCAGGGAGGTTGAAACAGGATGATCTTTAAGGTCACTTACCAAACCATTCTGCGATTCCATGACAATAAGAAAAAGGACGACAATGTTTCCCGCAAAGACCACATTAACCAGAAGAACCAGCCAGTGGCTCATGAATCAGAACATTTTATTTCAAGGTTGGTTTCAGACAGAGAGGGCAGGTGGTGCTGAGCTCCCTTGTCCAGGGCTGTGAGGAGCCTCCAGCTGCCTGTGGGACCTGGCACGGTGCAGCCTGGGGCTGTGTGTGCTGCCTTTTCCTTATGAGGCATGGGAATGACCTTACAACTCTTGAGATTGTAAAGAAGGTATGTATTTGCACGGCACTGGACACACAGGGAATAATTTCACCTAATACACGTGTAAATTTACAGTAGCTGTAAGCTTGGTTAAATGCAGTAAAGTGTTACATATTCATGAAAGTTTTAGGAACGCCTATACATATTCATAACCTGTCCCCGAGAAGGCTCTTATTACAATGAATTCTGGGAGACCATTTCCACAGTCTCCACCTCTGGCTCCTCCTGGTTGCAACTGCACAGTGATCGTGAACCCGGGTCCTCTTCTCTGTACACGGTCACCTTCGGTCCAGTGTGATGAGTTGGTTAGGACTCAGACTGCTGAGTTGGTTAAAACTGGCGTATCTCCTGTCCTGTGCCCAAGATTCTGTTATCTAGTTCACCCAAGGATGCACCAAGGATGCACCCAAGGATTTTTATCTTTGCAAGGCGTCAGCGAACTCCTGTTTCTCGTACAATAAGTTACACAAAGCTAAGCAAGGCTAGGCAATAGCGATGTGGGTTAAAGGGTTAGCTCTCTGTTAGCTCTTTAAGTGTTAGTTCTTTAAGTGTTAATTAGTTAATTGTTGATATCCTGTATCACTTAGGTCAATGGCTTTGTGGAAAGCTGCAGAAATCTCTGGATGAGCAGCCATGCAGGAAGGGGATGGGAGTGCACCATGGTCTGGTCACGGGACTGTCTGGGCCTGTGGCTGTAAAAGGCAGGAGAAAAAAACAAGGAGCAGCCACCCTGGCTCACCATGGGCAACCCCTGCCCAGGGCTCTTCTGGACTCTTGGTTCCTTAACTTAGATCCAGCGCCCTTGTAGAAGACAGCATGTCTCTAAGCCTCTGTTGAGAACAGGAGTGCGCCATGGTCTGGTCCTGTCCCTGTCTGGGTCTGCAGCTGCAAAAGGCAGGATAACAAACAAAGGAGCAGCCACTCTCGCTCACCGTAGGCAAATCCTGCCCAGGGTTCTGCCAAAATTTGATGCCTTAACTTAGAGTCATTGCAGAAGACAGCAAATCTTCAAGGCTGTGTGGCTGATTATGGGTGTGCACCATGGTCTGGTTCTGTACCTGTCTGGGCCCATGGCTGTGAAAGGAAAGATAAAAAACAAAGGGACCAGCCACCCTGGCTCACCATGGGCAACCCCTACTCAGGGCTCTGCCAGACTCTTGATGCCTTAACTCAGTGTCAGCATCCTGTAGAAGGCAGTGAATCTGTGTGGCTGAGGACAGGAGTTCACTGTGGTTTGGTCCTTCTCCGTGTGAGGCTCTGGCTCTGGAAAAGAAAGGAGGAGCAACCGCCATCTGTCACGCCAGGGACAAGCCCTGCTTGGGCCCAGCAGCCCTGCCATCCCCTCCCTGCCCTTCTCCCTGTGCTCTCGCCTCAGCCCTCGCTCATCTGCCTGCTCCCCTCCAGTCTGGGCCGGCTCACCCCACTTCCCTTTCTCTACCTGTCCTGGGCACCTATGTCACCAGCTCTGTGATATGGCCACCACCAACATTCTGCCTGCTGTGACATGGCCACCACATCACCATGGGTTCCAGGGCTGATGGAATGCCCAGTCCTTGGCTGCCCAGGAGAAGGTTCCGTTGTTCTTCAGCCTTGTTCGAAAACAGTGGGATGAACAAATCCCACAACTCAAGACTATGGGGAACATGGCCAACATGGAGAACCTGCTGTCACCCCTGTCTGTGTGGGAACAGCATCTCACCTGGGGCTGTGGTCACCTCACAGCCTGTCACCATCCTGTCCCGTCCCACATCCCCTGTGCCTCCTCCTTGCTGTCAGGGCTGGGGCAGAGTGAGGTGGAGCTCAGCATGAGAGTGCAGACAAATACTGTGGTGTCTAAACACCGGGGAGCAATTCAGGTGTTTGATGTACTGACCTAGTGCCACTTGGGCTCTTACAGCCTAGTATCCTATGAATCTACATGAAACTGAAGAAAGGACACAGAACCTGGGAAAAATGCACTAAATGCTTATTTTCATCCCGATTGTAACACCTGCAAGTGTCATCTAAAAATCTAACCCTCACCTTGGTTACTCATGAGGCTAGCTTTAGATCTCAAAGAACGTACTGCTACAAGTATTAATGATCAAATTGTGGTAAGACCCAGAGATTCATTCCAGAGAAGACTCTAATCAGAAAGAGCAGACTGATGCAGTTGATTAGACCTGGGACTAAACTCCGACTTGATGATGTTTATACATTGAAGACCCACTTCCTCACCTGGCTCCTTCACCTGCTAAGCAATAGAGCCAAGTTTCCTTTAATTTTTAATTTAACTATATGGTCTACACTTCTTGCTTATGTAACTCTTAAAAACCAAAAGTGATTTCATGTCTTAATCGTTCTTGTTTCGTGCCCACATGTTACTGATGTAACTTTATATTCATACTTAATACTGTTTCCACTTTTTATTCAATACCTTTTTATTCTCAGGTATCTTCAAGTATAATGCTATCTTCTTTTGACCTTTTTATTGCTTCAGAAGACTTTGCCTTTACACCCTTTATGTACTTTATTTGCTTCTCTTAGAGGTTACTCTGTCCTATACTTTTAGATTATTAACTTATATTTTCTCGAAAGATTGCACATACCACTTCCCTATTTATTGTAGTCTGTTTTCCCAAAACCAATTACACTTACTCCAACTGCACTTATTCCTTCTTTCTTTCTAAAAGCAAACTTATTATTTAAACAGCAAAGACAAAATAAAGCTGTAGCAAACAATACAGAGTAGCTACAGTTGTCGGGTAATGACCTAGATGGGTATAAGATCTGTAAGTAATTTTTAAACTTTATTTTAATCTGAAGCTTTTGTTTCATATTAATTTTCAGTTATATATAAGTGGATGAAACAGTATATTGTCATTAATTTATCTTCACAGTTATAATAATGGTGTTTTATTTTCACTTACAAGGATCTCTAAAACTTTTGAAGGTATACAGAAGAATCTTCTGAAATTTAGTAGAGATGAAACCATGGAAGTTCTATGAGATTAATACATCTGAGATATAGAGAAATACTTATTTACTCAAATCTGTATTTAAAACAACAGAGGAATACTTCCTACCTCATTTGAAAAACAGCTAGTGATATACATTAAATAACTGCATTCCTTTCACAGAATGCTGATGCTTCTGTAAGATGCAAAATAGTAGATTAAAAGTATGAAAGTGTTGAAGGCTATACACTAGCAACTTATTGAAATTTAGCAGTCTGATTAAGTGTCAGTGATACACACACACACACACACAAAAGGAAGGAAGGAAGGAAAGAAATGTTTTGGGTAAGAAAAACAAAGGTAACCTGTATTCTTATGAAGGCTTTCACAGGAGCTTTAAGGATCAGAGACATCTTGAGTTCTGAATATCTCAAATAAAGAAGAAAAGAGGAAAGAAACAGCAGAGGATGCCACTTACATGTCATGGAATGCTAAAGGGCTAAAATGTGCTTTGCTGGTTAAGGAATCTAAAGGTGCTGGGTCCTTTGGCTTTAATTCAAGGGATGAAGAAGCGACAAATTACAGTTGACTTGAAATCAGTCAGCATGGTCAGAGGTTTATTCCAAGCACTGGGCTCAGCTCTGAAGAATACTGTGGTCCTGCTTCGAGCGTCCGCACCGTGCAAGCTGCTGCTCAGCACCATGGCAGGACTGAACCCACAACAAAGCATTTGTACAAACCTGCTTTCTCCCCAGCAGGATTGTGTGCATTAAACACGACAGAAAATGCTGCAAATCTGATGAAATATTTAGAAGCACTCACTGGTGTTCCTCCTGCCTTTTGGTGCTTTGCGTGTGGCAATGTTTTTCCTCTTTCCCATAAAATTGATTTCTTTGTTCTTGGTTCAGATTACTGTCAGTTCCTAATGTCAGTTCTGCTGTTAATAATCTCTGTGATGCTCAAACTGGGTAAAGTTTATTTGGAGAAGGGAGGTGTGTTTTTCAGTTAAACCTTTAGTGTTTAACAACAAAGGAAGGCCAAGAAACGCTCTGTGCTGTGGCACTCAGAGGTTCTTACTGGCAGCAGCAAAACCACTGCTAGTGTCATGTTCTTTGTGGTGGAGTCTTCCCACACTGACTCAGACAGCCGGTCACCTCCCCACTAAGGTAACGTGGGGCCTTGAGCTTCTTTTCTTCTCTACCCTGACAAGAGAGAGACTTGCTGTCTGTGCCCTCTGGATTTGTGATGTAAACAGCATATTTTGTGGTTTCCATTCTTGGCAACAGTGGTGCTTCTAGGAACAAAAACCTCTTTGCTTGCAAAACAGGAAAAAGCAGTGAGAGCCACTCAGAAGTCTGCATTACAGCACCCATTCTCTATGGACTCGAAACCAATTAAGAACTGCTGTTACGCAAAAATCAGCTGATGAGTTGTGCAATGCGTAAAAATGAGAAAAAGATTTACATGGCCTAATGTCAGATATCTGCTCCATCCCCCCCTGCCAACTCAGCATGCAAACTGAGTTTTTAACTACCCTATGCAGATTAAGAGTTGTTCTTGCAGCGAGCTATAGTACTAACCGCAGAGCACGGGACAAGATTTTGAGATATCGGTTAGTGGTGAGATAGGGAAGAGCACGTGAAGGGATTCTCACAGCTTATTTCCTGGAGAGGTACAACCCTGCCTCAGGGCTGCCAGGTGAGATACAACAGCATGTGCAGCTCCGGAAGGAGAGCAGATCACAAAATATTTCAATTTACTTGTGTCAGGCCAGAGTATGTTCTCACTGCATTTCCTCCAATCCCAGACTCTCATCTCCACACCAGCCTTCTCAAACCTGTAATCATGGCTGTTTCGTCTGCTTCTCCCAGTCTTTTCTGATGTACCCCCATAAGTCTGTGCAGAAAACATCATTCCAGGCCCCCGTCATATGTCTGCTGTGCAACCTTGTATACACAAGACTGTTCCCAAAATGCACAGAAAATGCAGAAGAGCCATACTCCTCCATTAACACAGCCTAGAACAGCATATCTGGTGCCCTGCACTGAGAAGCACACAACACAGTTGTGCACACACAGAGATGCAGCACCACCAGTCCTCTCCTGTCCCTCATGTGCTCCAGTACCTTCCCTTCCCTTCCCCTCCCTTCCCTTCCCTTCCCTTCCCTTCCCTTCCCTTCCCTTCCCTTCCCTTCCCTTCCCTTCCCTTCCCTTCCCTTCCCTTCCCTTCCCTTCCCTTCCCTTCCCTTCCCTTCCCTTCCCTTCCCTTCCCTTCCCTTCCCTTCCCTTCCCTTCCCTTCCCTTCCCTTCCCTTCCCTTCCCTTCCCTGCCACGTTTATGCCTATGAGGGTTATTCTGCACAATGCAGGGCCAACTGTAACGGTGATTTTGGGGCTGTGAGGGGCCTCCAAGGCAATTTTTATGGCTGATTTATTCAAGTCGATTGTCTGGTAAAATGTATAGTCAGAAATCAGCTCCAGTTGGAATTTCAGATACTGCTGAGAAAAAATTACACTTGGAAGCCACAAGCTGGAGTAGAAGTCTCAGCAAAAATGCAATACCCTCTAAAAAGATTTGAGATACCCTCAGAGGAGATTGGAGAATGGAGCCTATGTTCAATGGCAGAAGTTAATTAGGAAAAAAACCCTAGAGATAAAAGAGAACATATAAAGACTCCATGGGAAATTTACTTCTCTTGTTTAGTACATTTGCCACGGTTCTTTACAAGAAAAATTTGTGCTCATGGATTTATGTTTTTATGTTGCATGGCTTTCACGGCCCTTGGGTGTTCATGTTTTGTTACACGACGCGATCAAGCCTGCAGACAATATAGCTGATAAAGCTTTATTTCAAGATTTACCCATAACTAGTGCAATGATTCTACTATGAAAAACAGGACAATTAGCTGTCATTACAGAAATTTGTATTTGCTGATCTCCTTCTCAGACAAAATTTTAATAATAATGGGTGAGTGAGCTCCCTTTCTGCTTGGGAACACCCTGCTCAGCGACTATGGTGGAGGTGCCTGTCAGGACACGGGGTTTGCCACAGCCCCAGGCATTGTCCCCCTCGTCTCCAGGTTTTTCTGTCTCCATTACAGGAGCAGGACTGTCTCTCATTTCTGTGGGTACCAGAAGAAAGTGCCGTGACCTCCCATAAAGAAACCCTGCCAGTCCCTGCTGCGGCAAGCTGGGTAATTTAGAAAGGCTTTTACTGTCTGAGGGAAAGTGCTGCGGAGAGAAGTGTATGAATATAAGCATCATAGTGCATTTAGATGAGTAATAGGAACATATTCCTCTCACCTTTAATGGCGAGAAAGCTGACTTTTCTACTTGCAGTGTGTTTGAGATGGAGTTTGGCCCCGCTGGGGAGGAACAGGACAGGGGATGGGAGACACCACAGGCTGCTCCTCAGGCTGGCCAGCATGAGAGAGGAAAGGAAAGGGGAAATGAAGATAAAAGAAATTATTCCTGGAAATGAGAGCTCAGGTAGGGAGGTATGTTTATGCACTGGGATGTTGCAAGAAGTAGGTCACAGACTTCCACACAGGCCAGCTGGGAAGCCATTTGAATAGCTGTGGTTTGGCTCAGGGTTGCAGTCACCCCACAACCCTCCCTGGTGACTGCAGCACCTTCTGGAAAGTTCTGCCAGCTCATGGGGGCCTGAGCCACCCTGGCCTTCTTCACCATGAGGCTGAGTTTACCTAAAACTGGCCATAACTTTAGCCTTGCTCCCTGCTAAGCTGCCAAATTGTCTCTCTCCTCTTGCAAGGTGAATGATTTTCATTCAACTGGCTGAATTATTTCAAGGCAAATATTTTATTTATGACTGATTTGGTAAAAGTTCTATAGTTTCCACATCCCAAGGACAATGTGGGGAAAAGGCCAAGGTGTTCAGTGACAATGATTTTCTCAATCATTTCAGTTCATCCTGAATAGTTTTGCCAATACCAGTGTAGCAATCCATTAGAAGAACAGTGGGCTAGAATAAAGGAAGAATGTACCAAAGTGCCTGATGACATCCTTCGTCTGTAGGCCCTGCCGAGAAACAAGATGAAGTTTGCTGACTCCTTACTACCCAAAATGAAAACTGAATTAATGGGAAAGCCACAAATACACTTCTTATTCTTGTCACACTCCACAACTGCACATAGCAAAGTCATCAGCAGACAGGAGGAAACCCACATTCTGCAGCAACCACTGGAATACACTGAGGGTTAATGTGCCCTGAAAATCTTATGATCTCTTTGTTCAGGGTGTACAAGCACTGTCTGTCCTTTTGTTCCAGAAAAATAAATCCTCAGTAAGTGATGGGGAAGATATTGTCCTGATAAGACTCCAAAGTAGTTACTGCAAATAAATCCGTGGAATTAAAAACAGATTGATGGAATTATTCTGTTTTATGTCAGCAGACTACAAAAACAAGTTTGTAAATCATCTGTTCTTTTTCTAATATATTTTTTTCCAGTGTACTGGTCTGAAAAGTAGTTCTCAATCCCATTTCAAATACTATAATTGCAAATGAAAGATTGGAGATAAAAAGACTCATCTACCACGTTAGTCAATAAAGTTTATATGTATCTCATAACTCTTTGTTGGTTCCTTACAGTAGTGAGCTGTGCTATGACAGAAATATAGGATCATACATGTAGAAAATATATTTTTATTGAAATACAACAGACAAAGGACTGTTCTAAAGAGAAATTATTTAATATTCATCAAAGGCTCTCTTGTGCAGCTGTTGACCCTAACTCTCTGATTGCATCACTCTGAAAAATCTCTCTCCTATATATCAGACTAGCACCTTTTTCCACTTTCCAGTTTTCACATGATATGCATTGGAACCATCCAGGACCTTGCACTGTAACTCACATGTACAGGGACATCAGTGTTCTTCATGGGCTTCTGTTCATGGGTGATTTAGAACACCACAATTATCAGCAATAGTATGTGCAGGTATTATCTTTTGCTGAAAAGTAATATCACCTTTGATATCTCGAACAATTGAATATCCTCCATAACAATCATCAATTAAGCCCAGGGACTCAAAATATAACCTATATTTTTAAAATCATCTGGTAATCAAATAGAAAAAACATCTTTTAAATGTCTGTTATTGCTAGTATGATATTGCTAGTATGCTAGTTCAAAAGCATTGTCAAAGTCATTAGTATTTAATGCAGTTTTTCATCTCCATCTCATTTCAGCTTCCGTATTACAGCGTAGATGTTTGTGAAATTGTTCTCCTGATTTGGTGAATGGCCATGAGAATCCATCCTGGAACCTTTGTCATCTCTGGCAACGACTGCTGACTTAGCTAAAATGTGCATTTCTATTAGCCACAGTGGCTGCGGGATAATTAACCTATATTTGTGGCCCAGCTACAACAGGCTGAGGACAGCACAGCACCCTGACTCAGTACTTTTATATTCCCTTTGGCCACAAGAGCTCATCCTTGATGTCAGTACTTACGCTGCTCAAATCCCTGTATTTATAGGTAAATTTTTTTTCAATGGGCATTTAATCTTGTACACTTGGATTTTAACTGTGGGCTCCATATACTAAACTTAATCCACACTTCTGATGTTTCTCAATCTTCTGCATAAGCTAGAGACCTGGAGAGAGCACAACCGTTCATAACACGTGCTTCAGTAAGTATATTTCTAGCTTGACAATGTAGGAACTGCCATGTGGTGCTTAACAGCTGCTGTGTTGCTATAAATTTGACTGTTATGCTTCCTTTATTTATCATTAAATTGTGATGACTAGTGAGATACGGAGTTTTCATATCTAGTGGTTTTAAATATCTTAGTTTTGCAGTAGGCAATAAATATTTCCTCCTTGGAATGCGAAAACTCATTCCAATAGAGGACAAAACAAAGCAAGTTCAAGGTACCTCAGCAAGCAGGGTCTGGTGTTTCATTAAATATTTTTGCTTATTCTACTTACTTCTAAGTATTTTTAATTCAGTACCAGGATATGAGTCATGTTGTGTTTACTGGACTTTTTATTTCGTTCTGTGACAATATACATCATCAGCTCCAGGACACCTGAATTCACAGGTATTTCACCTTTCCAAACTTTGGGCTGTAGTTTCCTTCCCCACCTCACTTTGCTTCCTCCTTAATTTCAATAGTTTCACACTACTAACATTATTAGTTGTTATTGATAGAGGCTTCAGATATTGTTATGATTGTTTGTTATGTCTATTTATGAGGGATTTTTTTACCAAGAATTGGATAATTATGAAACTACCTCCAGATATCTAGCTAGGCAAAATTTCTTGAGCCATATCTTTCTCAAAGAAGCTCTCATTTTTAACATGCTCATCTGGCAGGGAATCTCAACTAGAATGTACATCATTTCATGCAACTAGAACCAGTCATTCAAGAGAAATGGAGAGAGGAATACATGAACATGTGAAGCAAAAGTTTCAACCCATACATCAGCTTTTCTTCTATGTCTCCTTTTCATGTGAAAAATAAACACATCCACTAACAAGACTGTTGTTTGATTAACTCTGCTCGAGTATGGGACTGTTCCTGGGACAACTTGTAGTATCTTTCATATGAGGAGGATAAAGAAGTAATTCCATCAAATCTTTCCTCCTTGGTCTCATGGCAATCATCCTCCCAAATGAATTAATCTAATGCCCTTTATGAACAGCATACACTGTTATCTTATCTTTGTTTTCACTGTTTCATCTGAATGCCCTGTGCTCTTAATGCCTAAATCATAGTATACTGTCTAGTTTGCAAACACCATCTCTCTTATTGCATCTCTGTACATTTTTCAGAGCTAAAATCGAAGTTTATGTAAAATGGAGTACTCCTGAAAACTTTGGTTCTTCTTTAGAGGATTTCTTATCTTTATGGTGTGGGAGGCAGGTGAATATATATTAGGACGTTCCTTGTCCCCCACAACTAACCATTTGACGGGATGTTATAGTCTAAGGGCTGTAATCACTGTTTTATTTGTAACTGTTGGATTATTGCCTTTTATTAAGAAGAATGCATGACTGACCTCTCCAATACTGCTGTTGAAAATTTCATTAACTCAGGCTGAGTAGCAGTAAATAATTTCAGCATAGATTATGCATTCTCCTCGATGCAATGCCCATTCTAATAGGTGGATCTGTTCGAGCATAGAGCTAGAGGTTCAACATTTTACCACTGGAAGTCTGCCCTTTATTTATCAAGATAAGGATCATTACATTGGAATTTAACCACCTGCTCTAGAAGGATGACTGAAAAGTAAGGTTACCCCCTGTGATGACTTTGGTTTGGTTTAGTTTGGTTTCAGTCTGAGTCAGACAACACTCAAAGCTTTTTAACAAAGAACCTCTGATACTTAGCAGCTACTCAGATAAATCAACACCTCTGTAGCTTCATTGCTATCAGCAAAGAATGTCCAGATTAAAGAATTCTACAGTTTCTATCATCAGTAATATCAGAGCTGAATCACAAGATTCTGTTGTGGAAACAGAAAATGCTGTCTCTAAACAGAATGTTCCAAGCAAAAAGCTATTTGGGGCAAACTGAGCAGGGTTTTCCCCATGACATATTTTCAATGTATGCATAGCCTTGTCCAATGACACAGAGAGAATTCCAAATTCTTAACAAGATATTTCTGAATAGATGTCTGAATATCTGAAAGAAATATCATCTCACTGTCTACGAGAATTGTGTTTGAAAACACATCTTTTATTTAATCAGAAAAATCTTTGACTTACCAGAATCCTGGCACTCTGGAGCAATTCTGATAGTGAGAAGATGTTTCATTTTGTTTCATATATCCAGTATTGGTTGTTTGAAAATAGTGCGGATAAAATAACTATATTTCAGACACTTTTAACACAGTTTTTTGACTTTTGCTAAGAGATTTTGAAGTTGTTTGGACCAGTGTCCATCTATAACATGGACTTGAAAAAGAGGACTATAACGTAAGGTGATATCATGTCAAATAGGTCACTTGGCTAAAGCGTTTGAGAAAATAGCAATGGACCCTTGTGCCTGGCGAATTTAGTTCTGTATTTCTCCAACCAGAAAGACTTAGTATTTAGAAGATATTAATTTGAGCCCTCTTTAACATGCAGCTCATTTATTAATTCAGCCGTTTGTTGTTATGCTTCTAATTTAATAGCGGTTGTGGAAAATCCACTAGTGACTCACTGAAAAGGCCTCTGCTCTGGAATGTCTGTAAAACACCTTGTTCTTCATTACTTAGGTAAACAAGACAGAGGAGTTCCCTGCCTCAATTGTGTCTCCATTTTTTAATAATCTAAAAATACTGTCTGAGTTTCAGACTCAGACTTGACTCATAGTTTTATGTGACTCAAATAACCATCAACCAAGTCTTATCAAATCACAGGAGAACAGTTTCAATTCTCTTCAGTTAAAGCAGGCACAATAGTAATTAATCCTGCACAACTGCATGTTAGCTTTGGCAACCTAGCTACTCATTTTATGTTCCCAGGCATATTGTAACTCTCCTATACATGGTACTCACTCATACATCTAAATTCCATAATGAAAGATTTAAGAACAGCCCATTTTGAACACTTTGTCCTCTTACAAATCCTTTGCAAACAGCACATGCAAGAAATTTTTAGCCAATTTTTCTTTTTTTTCCTTCTCAAATGAATGTGCTAAGCATATGAATCCATAGAGTGCTAGGTGTAGAATTTAAAGGCAGAAACCTACCAAAAAATTGATGCTTTTGAGTAGTAACCTTGATATTTATTTGGAATACCAACACCCTGTGATTACATAGAGATTGGACTGGGAAACCATTAGCAGTGGATACCCTTTTGTCAGATTTATTGGTTGAATAATTAATTTGCAAATTTCATTTGAGCATCACTTAATGGAGTACAGATTCTCAAATCGGTGACTGTGTTTAATGAGTTTGCTGATATTACTGGTCTGTAAATAAATATTTATTTAGGATTTCACCAATATTTTCAGGATTCTCCTCCATGTACATTGAATTTTCATTGACCCAGATTTGAGGAATAAATTGAGGTGCTTAACAAACTCCTGGAAATTAATGCATGGAAATTGACAGACAACTTTTAAACTTGAGTCCAATCCCTCTCAATTTTTCTATACACCCTGCAAGAAACTGCTTAGTTTGGTAGTAGATATATGTGAGGATTAAACAGTTAATGCTTGTGAAACACTTTGAAACTAGAAGAGTAATTTTTAGAATTTTATTGTTGACTCACCACTGTGAAATCTCTGAAAACTCAATGCTAGACAAACATTTTAGACAAGTATTTTGTTCACTGAAAAATACAAGTTCAGTGCACCTGAAAATATTCTCAAATCTGAACTGGGTAGAAGGAACAGAATTCAGACCAGACCCACAAAAATCAGCAACCCTAGAGCAGTGTGCTGGGTGTTGTTTCTCAGCAGCTCAGATCTTAAGATACTTCGGTTCCTTCTGAAAGAACCTCTCTGGGCAGCCCATTCAAATATTTTACCTCCCTCTTGATAAAGAGAAGTTTCCTAACATCTAAGTGGAAGTTCCAGTTTGTGTTCATTGCCTCTTGTCCTTTCGCTGTGCACATCCAAGAAGAGTCTGTCTCCATCTCTGCATTTTCTTCTCAGATAGTTGCAGGTAGCCGTAAGGTTTTCCCTTTGCTTTCTCTTCTCCAGGATGGATAAAAACAGTTTTCCCAGCCTCTCCTCCCATGTCCTGACCATCTTGACAACCTCTTCCCTGTACTAGGGAGTCCAAACCTGGACACACCCCTCCAGATGTGGTTACACAAGTGCCAAAGAGAGGGGGTGATCACCTCCCTGCATCTGATGGATGTACTTGCTAATACTTCCCATGGGGTTTGAACTGGTTTTGCTTAAGCCTTAGCTCCCATTAAAGACATATGAAATGTTTTATTTTTTTCCGCGTGACAAGAAAGACTAACACAAAAAAAGTCAGATAAAATAATTATTTTTTCTATTTTTCCTTGTTCTGACTGAAGAAAAATATCAGTTATTCACACAGCTTTAGAAAAAAAACCCACACATTTGTCTAGTGCACAGCACATCATATATCCTATAATTTAACTTAGAGCTTGTTTAGCCACATGGGGTTTTTTTGTCACGTCAGCTTTGAATGGGAAATTGATCTTTTCTTCCCGTTATTTATTCATTTCCTGTAAATTATAATGAAGCAATGCAGCTAAAATTGCACAGTAAGGTAAAACAATCCTTATGTTTTGATAATGTTAGAGGACAGTATGCACTTCTAGAGTTGTTTTTTTTTGCTACCACTAAGGCAATAGTAGCAAAAATCAACAATCATGTAAACTTTTATTCTGTTAAATTAGTTCACATTCTTTCTGCCTTTTGGATTTGGAAGGTAAACAGCCTATGGTATAAGAGCAAGAGTGAACTCCACAAGAACAAATCTTTTCTTGGATGTCAATGGCTCAATATGCTGTGGCAGCCTGAAGTAGTCAACAAAATGCCGGTGGCCATCAGGATAAGTGCTGAGAACATGAATGATGGTGAGCATAATTTTGCCACTATATAAAACCTTCTTGTGTCCAGTTCTTGAGTACTTTGTGCAATTTTGTTCTCTGGATCTCAGAAAAGGTATAATGCCAATGAAGAAAGTACCCAGAAAGGTAATTAAAATTATTAAGTAAATGGACCAGTGACGAAATTAGGAGCTTGGAAAAGAGGAGATCAACAACTTGATGTAACTAAGATTTGCAAAATCATGGAAGAGAATGGTGAGGTGAATGTAAAGTTGTTATGTACCAAATCCTACTGTATTAGAACTACAGACAATTGAATGGGGCTTGCAGGAGTCTGTTTTAAGACAGAGAAATGAAAACATCTTTTACAGAGTGGTAAGTGAATAGCTGGAACTTGCTGAAGACTGTGAAAGCAGCCAGCATCCGTCAAAAAATCATCAGACTCAACCTTCTTCCTAGGTGTCGTCTCTTGTTGCCATTGCTAAGAGACAGAACACCGAGCTAGATGGGTCATTCAGTCATTTATATGTCAAATGGAGGAACCAAAGCAATTCAGCAAAACTGAATGAAAGCAATTGTACTTAATGGTACAATCAGAGTTTTGAGCTCTGAGAATTAGGTACTCCATGAGACAGGATTAAAAACTGGATTGATCTCTTCTCACACAGAGGCAGGAGGAACTGATTCAGCCTTTGAGCACGACAACAAGGGGATTCATCTGGGATGCGAGTGAACCTCAAGTTCCTACTTTGCTAGCTGCATGGATGTGAAATTTTGTCTCTAGTCAAATTCCCTGATAACAAAAGGTAGATATGTCATGTTGTAACATCCTCTTCAGACTGAAGATTTCCACTTTCTGGAAGTCAACTGGATTAATACTACATTTTTTTTGGTCCAGGTATAAGTCAGAAGTTAACATGTTATGTTTCCTAAACAGAAGTTGTAAAAAATGTTTAATTCAGAGCTATTTCAATATTTTAAATTGATTATTTCTATAAAAGCAACCTTCAGAGAAAATCCTGATGTTTCATAATGTTTTGCTAAGTTTTTTAGACAAAGCTAAAAGGTATTTCTTTAACATTCCTCTTTCCTTATCCAGGACTAAAGAAAAAGAAACAAACCCACAGACTTTATCTCTAAACATTTATCTAAGCTTGAAATTTAAATAGTCTTGTTTGATAATAATAGAAATATTTTTCATAGAGTTTTCATGTCAGTTTTGAACAGGTTTTATAAATTATCTTGCATTGAAAATAAATAAAGCAATAGCAGAACTTAATGCATGAACTCTGTGAAAGTTCCAGAGAACATTTGTCATGGTTTGCTCTCCATCAGGAATTTCCATTTTATATTCTAAAGTAACCAAAGGACAGATGGCACCAGATTTTTTATTAACTTGAAAGATTCTGACAGAACTATGGGCAAGTATTTTCTAACCTCTTTATATAATCGATTACACTTCACATTTGGCCAGTGAATATTGCTCACATTTTGTGTATATTCTTTTACAGAGGTAACATTTTCTTTTTCTAGGTCTCCCAATAAACGGAACCATGTTTGCCCACCTGAAGTAAATATGCGCTGGTGATGCCCTGTAGCCTCCAATCTCCCAGTAGTGCACCCTCAATTGCTGGGAAAGACAGTAGGAAATTTAGGGTGGCTATACAACTCTGAGCCTTTATTGGGAGGTTAATCACCAGTACAAGTCATGGAGTGGTAACTACCTTTTAAGATATATACATTGTTATCACAAGGGAGTCCTTTGAAACAACTGCTTAATGTGCCTAGTGTTGGTGAAACTTCTGAATATGGTTAACTATAGAGCTGGGCAAAAAGTAGACAACTGTACTGGATTTTAGACAAAAATGCCAATTGATTTAGCACAATCCTTAGGTAACAAGTATGACTGCCTTCAGATAATATTCATTAGGACAAGGAAATAAACCAAATAAGCCCCCATATGCAGCCTTTGGATGGCTAAAGTCCACACGGAAATCAACAGCAATGTGCCACAGAAAATGACTGAGCATCTATTATCTGTAACAAGCAATCGTTTGTTGTGATATTTTAAATCTAGCTAAACTAGCTAAAACAGTAACTTCTCTGCAGTATTTTCCTTATGTGTTTTACAGATGTAAACTCCTGTATTGACTGACTAATAACCAGGGTAGTTTTCAGAATGGGTGAAAATACCAGTGTGATATTTTCCCTCTGGTGCTCTTTAGCAGGAGTAGGGCTTGCTTATTGTGTCTATTTGGAGTCCACAACATCTAATGGTTGGCCTGTCTCTTAGGAAAGGGTAGATTTCAACATGCATCTAGCTGAAAAGTAGCTCTGGATTAATAACTTGTTTTTCAATATATATTGACAATAAAAACTATCTATCTTTATTCACATAAATGACAGCGGTTCTAAAGAAGGACTGTGACAGAGAGAGACAGAGAGAAGGAATGCAACAAGTAAGTTAAATCACTGAAAAGAATACTTGAACACTGAAATAGAAAGCTCTGTGCAAACCTCATAGGATTATTCAGCACTGGTGAAGTCACACCTGCTGTATCGTGTCCAGTTCTGGGCTTCCCAGCACAAGAGGGACATGGACATATTGGAGAGAGCTCAACAAAGGGCCATGAAGATGATGAAGGGACTGGAGCATCTCTCCTGTGAGGAAAGGCTGAGAGAGCTGGGACTGTTCATCCTGGAGAAGAGAAGACTCATCAATGTCTATAAATACCTGAAGGGAGGGTGCAAGGAAGACAGAGCCAGGATCTTTTCAACAGTGCCCAGTGACAGGACCAGAGGCAATGGGCACAAACTAAAACACAGGAGGCTCCTTCTGAATATCAGAAAACACATTTTAGTGTGAGAGCGATCGAACACTGGCACAGGTTGTCCAGGGAGGTGGTGGAGATATTTAAAACACATCTAGTCCTGGGCAACTGGCTCTAGGTGGCCCTGCTTGAGCAGGAGAGCTGGATAAGATGACCTCCGGAGATACCTTCCAACCTCTATTGAAGTTTAGTTTTTCAGCATGAATATGAACAAGCATTTCTAACAAAGGACACAGACTTAGCAAGTCTTCTGTTAACTGATTATATTTCTAAATTTAATTAATTTCTATAACCTTTTAACCCCACTAACTTGTTCGAATTACTAGCAGATTGTCTTTAACATGACAGTGAATCAGAGCATGCTGCCTGCTGAGTAAAGAGGAAGAGTATGTGCAAGATGCCTGTTGTTGTATTTGCTGGTAGAGAAAATAAAATGTTGAATGCCAAGACTAGGAAACACATGGTTGGAACTTTTCAGCAGATACAAGAACAGAGATATTGTGATGAGAAATTAATTTCAGATACTTGCAAAAAACACTGCAGAAATTCCTCCCTTTCATTCTCTTTTCATCCCACAGCTACCATGTTCCAAATGCTCAGTATTTAAAACCACATGTCAGGAAGACTGAGTACATTTTACCAGGGACTCTGGGAGAAAACTTTATCATCTTTTCCCCATCTCATGAAATTGCACTTGAATGCTGGTCATTGTTTGCTAGATCCTGTGAAACAGAGGAATGGAAGCTGCTGTCTTTTTTTGAAAATGAATACAGAAATGTATCTGTACAGCAGAGGCTGGGGTGAAAAAGGTAGAGTGTCAGACGATAGAAAAAGAAATGAGGAAGTCTGTAGTAATAGCTGAAAATGCTGTTAACATTATTCTTATAGAGCGCTGTTACTGTGCAAACATGTTATGGCATTAGATAGGCTAGAAGATGTCCAAAATATTGAAATTACATATCTAGAGAACTGAATAATGTTGAAGTTAATTTGCATTCATGAACTGTATTATCTTCTTAATTTTTCTGTATCAGTTTCTGACCAGTATTTCACAGTAACTGAAGATCCACTAATATAATGAAGACATAAATCAATGAATTTAAACATTATTGAGAAATTCCAAGCTAAACACATGAGAATCCATTAAAGACAAGATTTCAAATGACAACCAAAATTTGGGAACCTTTTTTTTTAATACCAAGACCAACTGATATTCAAAAATCTGTAAAGTATGGAACTTGAGTGTGTCTTAAATGTCACACATAAGCATACTCACTAAAGTGCTTCCAAAAGATCTGATTTGATATTTGGTTACTGATGTTAAGGTATAGAATCACAGAATAACTCAGCCTGGAAGAGACTTCAGGAGGCCTCTGGTCCAGCCTCCTGCTCTGAGGTCAGACCAGGCTGCTCAGGGCTCAGAGCTTCGCCCAGCTGGGGCTGAAAACCTCCAAGGACAGAGACAGCACAACCTCTCTGGGCACCGTGTGCTGCTGCCCAACTGTCCTCATGGGGAAAAGGCTTCTCCTTATATCCAGGCTGACCCTCTCTTGTTTCAGTTAATGCCCGCTGTCTCTCACCTTTGGCCCTCCACCACAGGGACATGGTCTCCAGCTCCTCCAGGAGCACTGGAAGCTGCTCTCAGGTCCCTTGAAGCCGATCTGCTCCAGGCTGAACAAGCCCAGCTCCCCGAGCAGGGCAGGTGCTCCTGCTCCACTGTCTTGGTGGCCTCCTATGAGTTTGATCCATGTGGGGGAGTGAATTTTTAAATTATATGTACAGCCACCTTTATGTTATATTTATTTGTCACAGAAAAAGATGAGATTTATTTCTGTGCCTCTTACCTTTGAAAACATGCACTTTGCTAGGTAGGACTAGGAATTTTCTTGAATCTTCCTTTAGTAATCTCTTACCACTAATTCAAACCTTAATGTTAAGCTTACCACTTTCTTGTGGTACTTTCTATAAAACTGTATGCATCAGACTTCTAGTTTTTCCTCCCTTATTCTCAAGAGCTTTTGCAATAAGTTGAGAAACTGCTTTTTAAAAATCCCAGCTGTATAAACAAGACGAATATGGCTGGCAAGCAAAAACCCGGCTTTTGAAACTCATACTTCCTTTCCTAAATGTTTTTAAAATGTATGGTTTTACTCCCAAATCTCCTTACAAATCAAAAATTTACAGTAAGCTTCACTTACAGAGCCTTTCTTCCATGCATTTCTGTGAAAGACAAACACCTGTCCTTGGGGTTTGTGATGCTGTCTCCTTTGGGTAATTTCAGTGCAACTTTTTCATTCATTTGACATTGTTCCGAACTATTTGTGTCCATATGTGACAGGCTTTGATCCTGAAAAGAAATATGGGATAGGTGGATAGCTGGAAATTCCAGTGGGTTTTGACTTGGAAAAAGAAAAGACATCAGGAATGCAGTTCAATTAGGCTGTGCTTTTAATTATTGACACATCTGGAAAATGTCTGGTAACGTATCATTCAGTATAAATCAATTTCTTGTGAACTATGTCCACAACTTTAATATTTTTCAGTGGTGCTAAAGAGACTTCTCTCTCCTCCTCAAAATCCACATCATTAACCTGCCCTTTACTGCATTTCTTTTTACAAAACCGAGGATGACAAAGACTTTCATGGGGTTACGTACTAGACCCAGCACCAGTTTGAGAGGTCTGGATTCAATAATGAGAGTACTTGTTCTGATTTGTTACTGCTTAAGAGGTATAGAAGATATAGTGCTTTTAAGTAGTGATCAACAGAAAGCTCAGTCAGAAATTATGAGAAGCCTTCACAACTAATAGCAAATGCGTTAACACACATCAGAGATAAAAGCTTATGGAGGCAGGAAAAGGGGGTGTGTGTTTCTGTTGGGCTCCTAGCTCCAATTTTCATAAATAATAAGTAGCCTGAACCAAAACATTTCATAGGACATTACCTTACTTTATATTGCACCTTCCTAAAGCAGCTATTTATCTGTCCTGAAGGTGTAGAATCCACAAATTTGAAGTTCAGACTCCACTTACGCATTTAACACACAAAATTTCTGTTCCACCCAAGAAACTGATTTAAATATTTGAGTGTCCAAATGTTTAGAAAGAAATGTAGAAACACTATACAAATAAATCATCAAATATTTTTTCTTCCTAGCACTGAGTTTGATTACCTCTACAGTGAACTGTCTTTCTATGATCATGGCTATCATAGTAGACGTCTTAATATTTGAGAATAAAGTTGCTATAGCATATTACTATAATGTCTAGTTGACAGACAGGGAAAATATTTTGCCATTATGGAAGAGCTAAAATTCAAATGTTTTAAAGATGTATCTCTGGGTTGACACAAATAATAAAATACATCAAAACATACTAAGACCCAACTACGAGTGTCAGAGAGCCACAGTGCTACTGAGGTAGTCTTTAAATGTATTTTTGTGAGTGTTTGCAAATGTAAACATCAGGATTTAAAAACAGAAATGTAAGGTGGTGAATGTCTCTAAAAACAAATCTAGAAAATTGAGTTTTTACCTTTGAACTGGATTCTTGGTATTTCATTTTCCATTTTTGTGCTGTTGACCAGTGCCTTCCCATTAGGAATAAAATTATGTTGGCTAGACACAAACTCATTGTTTGCCTACAGTTTGCTAGCAATAGAGATAACTAGGTATTTTGCACTTGATGTGAACCATCAATGAGCCGTTAGAATGCAAGAAGGCTCTGAGGGGATAGGTAAGGGTGATGTGCTCGTGAATCTCAAGGAAGAATATAAGGAGGGACTGGCCATGGGTGTTGCAAAGAAAGCTGAACTTGTCTCAGCACAATTGGGGCTGGAGGCCACATGTGCAGAGTGCATTAGCCAGCTGTGTGAATATTCATCCCCAGTTTAATCAAGGGTGCAAAACATATTCCTGAGTTAGCCAGAGCAGCATGGGGAGTGTTTTGTGTGGCCAGTGTACAGGTGGCTCAGCCCCACACCGAATATAAAAAACAAAAAAAGAACTTTGAAGAGAGCAAGGGTCTTGAGCTGCGTTCAACCTGTGTGTCAAATTCCAGGGACTGTGGACACCCAGTCTCGTTATAATGAGGTCATGATAGAGACTGGTAGTCACTTTTGTATTGTGATTCAGCTGTATGTTGAAATCGCTATACTTTGCTAGATGTAATTTTACTTACATTGTGATTTAAACACCTTACTGCATCCCTACGCTAAATCACAATTTCAAATAAATTCAAGCATGTAAACTGTGTATTAAACATTAAACCTTACGTGTGTGGAATATCTGAAAGAGCCCAATCAGGAAGTATTGGGCTTTGACAATTGGTGCCACATTTTACAAAATAATAAAGTAACTGGAATGACAGAATAAAATACTTCTACAATGTCAGAACATAATGGCTGCAGTCATTCTTCAAATAATTATCTTTTTTTTTTCTCCTCACAGGTTCCATGTGTTTCTTTCAAGAATCAATAAAATTCAATTACAGAAACTGCTATAAATACCTTCCTCAAACAGTTAGTGCAGCCTGGATTCAGGAGCACTATCCTGATTGCAGTAAGAAGTACAACAAACGAGCCAAATCTTGAGCAGATTGATATCTAGTGACATACCACTGCCTATGCAAAAAAATTGCCATTAAAAAGGCAACAGCTGCCAAGGTATGTCAGATAGTTTAGCATCCTACATTTATCCTGAAGAAGAAAAAGTTGTTGGTAGCTCATATAGAATGGCTAGACCAAAACGGGAAGCCAGTTCCAGTCCCGGGGAGCATTTGGGGTGGTAAGAGGAGCAGAGCATGGTCTGGCCTCCAGGGGGGGCTGCAGCTGCTGCCTTGCATGGAGCAGCTGACTGGGGCAGACCCACTTCTCTGGGGCAGTTTTCCTGAATCCCATGAGTTTCTAACTGTGCAGGGCAGAGAAAACTTGGATCCTTGCACCTCTTTGAGACATTTTCTCCTTTTCACTTTGGCTGTCAGCATGAGGTGGGAGCCCCTGTTCCTGCAAGGCCAAGTGCCGCTGTGAGCAGGAGTGTTGTCCTAGCAGGGGCTGCACAGTGCCTGACCACCTTTCTGCTGCAGAGCAGCTGCCTTGCACAGCAACACAACACACCTCTGACATGAGACGGCTCCTGGTTCGTGCAGCCACCAGCAGAACATGGGCCTGAAGTTCATCTCTAGAATGAGCCACCTAAATTGAAGTATCTCTGTGTGCACCTGATGGTGGGGCTCCACTGCAGCCAGCAGGGCCCAGCTGTGAGGGACTCAGCCCAGCATCCTGAACAAAGGTATCTAGTGCCATTGGAGATCCAGGAGGGAACCCCAGATACCTTCATGAGACTGTCAGATACGGCACAGGACTGACAAGAGCTCACTGTCCTTCAAGCAACACTAAGGTGGCGACTGAAATAATCTCAAGGTGTCTACCTCAGTGAAAGCTGAACTGCCCAGGGTTTAGTGAATGTATTGATCTCATTGCTTATAATGGGAGTTTAGACAAGCAACACACAGGAAGGTGCTCAGGTTTAGTTCTAATCTACAGCTGAATCTTACCTTGGAGCCCAACGAATACAGAAGAAAGGTACTGCTGGTCACAGCTCCCAGTGTGGCAGCAGCCCCCAGGTCCTGCCAAGGTCCTCAGGTGCCGTGCCAGAAGCTTCTGGTGCTGCAGCAGACAGAACGGCAGCTGATCCACAGTGCCCTTTGCTGCTGTATGACCTAGTGGTCCACAGGGACTCATTTGAACAAGAGCCATTGCCTCCCGGAAACATGTTTATATGTTTCTTACCTCTGGCACTGGACCCGGTTGAACACCTCTGCCTACCCCAGCTGCATCTTTTTGTTTTATTTTTTTGCCAGGAATTGGCACAGTGATGCTGCTGTTCAACGTAAAAAAGAGTCAGTTTGGTGTAACATCCCTTGCTACCCCAGCTGAAGAGCTCCTTGTGGAAAACATTCTCAGTTATCTTTGAACCCCTTCTTGTAACAGGTCTGACAGATGAAGTCCCACCTGGAAAGGCAGAGCCAGAGTGTGTGTTTGTACTCTGGGACTCCATTTGCCCACCAGCACAATGGCCCTCAGAGTAGTGTCCTTCTTCCCAGAGGAAGCTGATCTCAGTGTGATGGTGTAGCCTAGGCACTGGAGACATTCCCCTTGAAATACAACTTGTGGTAAGAAGTATTAACAAACGGATCCAATAACTGTTGTTTATTTGTCTTAAGTGGAGTGTCTGCTGTTTTCAGGGTTACAAAGCATTCACCACATTCAATATATAGTGCTATTTTAGGTAGCAAACACAGAATGTAAATCAAAACACAACACCTTTCAGTTATTTGCAGTAGCAAAATGTATGTTGAAACCATGTGGTTGGTGCAATTCTTGTTTCCAAATAATTAGTACCTAAATGCTGCTTTAAGGCACTTCATTTCTTCTTGCCACATTTCCCATCCCTCTTTATCCATTTTTCCTTGGGGAAAAAACTGGCATGGTTGTTCCAGTCTCTACTATGCCTGTGAAAATTACCATCAGTCCAGCTAACTTCACCCACATCCACAAAATGCCAGAACTGCAGAAATTTTGCAGTGCTTGTTGAAAACTTACTGTTCAGCAGTTTTGTGGGTTTCAATGTTTTTAAAACGTAACTTGCCATGCTTGCTTGTTTGCACTACGGTCAGCACACGGCCTATGAACCACTGCTGACTGCTTTTACCTTCATTTACGTCTCTCTTCAGTTTTTAACTCCTCCTTTTTTTTCTTTTAAACCCAGATGGTGGCATCACTTGAGCCTGAGCCATGGATTTGATATCTTACATTGCCCAATACTGTCAGGCTTTGAAGTTGCCATTTATCTTTGCCAACTTTAAAAACTTCACTTGCTTAAGGCTTTAAAGTGTCAATGTATTAAGATAACAGACAGCAACTTCCAAGGTCTGTACTTAGTTCCCAGCTCTGTCAAGGCTTTTTTTGTCTCTTCATAAACAAAACAAAGCAAAACAAAACAAAGCAAAACAAAACAAAACAAAACAAAACAAAACAAAACAAAACAAAACAAAACAAGACAAAACAAAACAAAACAAAACAAAACAAAACATGCTGTGTCTGTGATGGTGTTTCAGAAAAAGGAGGAATGCTGCTCATTTTCATTGGCCCTTTTATGTGCTTGTTTGCACAGTCCTTCACCATTGCTGCTTCAGTTTGTGTAGAGAGGGCAGAAAAATCCATGCCTCAATAGAGGCTCCCAGCCACTGCTTTAAAATAACTAGCAATAAAATGTGTAAGAAAACATATTGGATGGTGTATATTTACATGGCCAGGGCTCCCAAAAGAATCAACTGAATGTGTAGAAAACACGATTCAGCCACAGTTCACTCTCAGATGTCCCATTACACACAGTCTTTCAGAAATCAGTTTCTATTTTAGCATTTTGATTTACTCCCTGTGACAAAATAGTTACAGACTCCCTTCCTTTTTGTCTCTTTGTATGCTTTTCTACTCACTTGCAGAATCTGTTCTAAACAGTGGACTGTCTTTCCACTTGTTCTTTTCATTGTCGTATGATATCAAAAGACTCAGCTTCATGCATCTCCTCTTGCACAAAACTAATAAAAGAAGTTGATTTCAGAAAAGCTGCTTGTTTTATTTTTGTTTTTCCTATAATTACTTTGTTTAGTTTTTCAAATATTCCTTGGAAATGGCTCAGGACAGCTTTGCCAAGGTTACTGAAGGCAAAGTTTTTGGAAGGGTTTTCATTGTGAACTTCAAAGCACTTCAGAGCATACGTGTAAAAAAAGTCACAGAGAGCAGAAAGTTGAAAATCATTCTTCCCTACCTAATCTATCATTCTCCTCATGCAAGACAATTCTATTTACTACTGCTTTGACTACTGCACCTTAAACATTTTGAAGAACAGGGCTCCACACCTTTTGTTTGATAGGCTATTGTTTGATAGGCTATCACCTCTCTTTAATTTTTCTCTTCTACATTTATATCATTCAAATAGTGTCTCTGATTACTTGGTTTCATCTTTAATTACCAGTTAGCTAGATTATATTTATTAAGGCAACCCTGAAACCACTTAGGAATAATTTGGGATCATTCTGTCACAGAGAGTGACATGGACTGATCATGTTTTCGCAGTAACAGTTGGTTAGGAAATTAGTTTCTCCTATTTCAGAAGCAAACATTCCAGCATCAGAGCTGAGAAAGAACAGTGGTATAATGGCCTGACACAGAATAAAAAACTTTTAGTTACATCTGGCAAAGGGCAATGATATATAATACAAATGGTTGTGGATAATGGTTCTCCCTTTGGTACAAGATGGTTAATTTCAGAGAATTTGGAATTTCCAGGAATGTTACCTGTGGAGTTTTAAGCTATTGATTTTACTCACGAGTTTCTGAGATACATCTGGTACTGTTCTGCAGAGCAGTGACACTCACAGTGTTCCTAACAGCCACAAAAACCACAAGACAGCACCACTGCTCCCGAGCCCCAGATAATGCAAGCAAAGTTCACTGTAAACTCTGCTTATCACTTAACTGAGTAGCCCAACGTTAATGAAAGCAATGCTGCCAATATCAGTGCAGAAATGTTGGAAGGAAAGAAATAAGACATATAGATAATCTGGCAGTCTGTGTTAGCAAGGAGTGCAGCACAGGGAGAACCAGCACTACGGATTCAGTGTCCCTCCTGAAGCACCTCAGGGGACAGCACTTTCTAGACGTGGGGTAATTAACAGTCTTTATGCCACCATTGATTAATAGAAAAGTCTCAGTGCTGATGGTGGGCAATGTAAAGGAAAATATATAAACTGTCTGGACAGACTTTGTCTGTCCCTAATTGGTATAACCATATTTAGCACTGACTGAGATGGTGTGAGGTAGAAATAGCCTACATAATAAATTCCTCCCAGCTTTATTTGCTTTTGCTGTTTGTCATCATAAGATAGAAGGCTCATACTGTTTGAGTAACAAATTGAGCTTTTACTCATTCAGCTTCACTAATTATTGTCCTTTTCCTGTTTTGTCAACAAGGCAACATCCAGGGCAGGGCAGTGTGTTCTGGAAAGTGTGTTCCAGTGTCTACCAGGAAACTGCCTGAGGTTTCCCCTACAGGAGCAGCCTCCGGGAGAGAGGAGGGGGGATTTTGCCAAAACAACACCTCTCCTGCACCCTTGCTTGCAGGCACATGGTATAAGTTTTAGCAGCAGCTGAGTTTGGAGTGACCCTAGGGGGGCAGAAATCTCCTTTAGGCTTTGAAGTAAAATAATGCCCATGTCTGTTACAATGCCAGATTTATCCTGTTTTCTACCTCATAAGTCAAAATCACAATTTTCTGTCATTCTAAACACACAGATCTATTGCCTACCCATAGCTGGTAGATTGCCTCTCTCAAAATAGTAGCTATCTCATTGATTTATGGCTGTGCTCCCCTCATAAAGCAAATTAAACTTATGTTTTTTTTGGCAGACAAATGATATGAACTAGTCACTTTACATGGCCTGCTTCGCTACTAATAAAAAGCATTTTTAAATATTCAAAAATATTTCCTGATATTTAGCATTTCTCATTTTAGGCACATCTCAAGACATTAATTATTCTGAAAGATGCATAGGAAGTCACTTTAAGGAACTCTGAAGTAAAATTTGTATTAATACTTTAGATTTATATTTCTTTACAGGAAATGGTATGCTCCAAAATGTCATTTCTTATTAAGCAAGGCAACATTTATTAAAAGTTGAAGTGTGTATGATCTTTTCCAACTGTTAAAAAAATGCTGTTGAACTAGTGTAACTATTGAAAAGTTGCAGAATTTATTTTAAAAAAAAATGAAGCTTGTTATATATATTTTTATTGTCTTTCAAATAGTAGAAAGACAATTTTTGTAGAAGAGTAAATTATTGCAGAGCTATTGCCACTGTAGGTTACTGTAAAATAATCAAAAAGTGTGGGTTGCTTCTGCCCTTTTCTTCCCACAGCCTATGTCAATATTCAGAGACCATGTTTATCTGAGGATACAGTTTCAGAGCCCTCAGTGGGACAACAGATGCCTAAACCACAGTGTTGGAGAGGAGAGAAAAAGTAGCCGTCTAAGCATGTTTACTTTCAGCGGCAAGGAAGTTGTAACTTGTCCCTAAGTGGTGACTCACTGGTTGGGACTATAAAAGTAAAGGTAACTGCTCTCTAAACCATCAGGGCTTCAGACTTCACAGATCCAACATGATGCAATCAAGACTTTCGGCTCTCTTCTTTTTCCTGTTGGGTTTGTCATTGTGCCTGACAATCCCTATTCCCCTTGAAGACAGCCATGAATTCACAGAGAAAGATCTTCAGTTTGCAGAGGTACAGTACGATATAATTTGTTTGCATGGTTTATTAATAGTAAATTGTGTAGTGACAACTGTTTGGAAACTAGGCTTATTACTTCTTTTCCCCTTTTTAGCGCTATCTCAGGACTCACTATGATCTCCGTCCAAATCCTGCTGGCATAATGAGGAAGAGTGTCAACACAGTGGCATCGAAACTTCGAGAAATGCAAGCTTTTTTTGGCTTGGAGGTGACAGGCAAATTAGATGAAGAAACATATGAGCTGATGCAGAAACCAAGATGTGGTGTCCCAGATGTGGGGGAATATAACTTTTTCCCTAGAAAACTCAAATGGTCAAAAACTAATTTGACATACAGGTAAATGCATGAAATTTTCGGGTTTATTGCTGTTCCTTCTTTTTAGATGCCTTGTACAACAGGTCACTCTATTTATGAGGTTGATGGGAGAAAGGTGCACTTGAGTTTGAGAAAATTCATATTGCAATTTGAGATCCTGACAGCACCACTGTTGGAAAGGTCCCCCAGACCCACCTTACAGCCCAAAGAAGTAAATTTTCTTTTCTTCCATTGCACTTTGTAATGTAGGAAAGCTAATACGATGTAAGATAGTTCCTCCTCATGTGGCCTCCACGTAGACTCTCTGGGCACATCCGTGGTGCCAAATGGAAGAGTGGTAGGGACTAAGATGACACGCCTCACCACTGAGCCACACAGCACTTAGTCTTTAGGTTACTCATTGACTCTGTTTTGGACCTGGTTTGGTATCTGCTTCATCTAAGTCTTGTCCTGGACAAATCTGCTGGTGAGGGGCTTATCCCAAAGCAGTGTAGACACAAAACATCCTGTGCAATGTGGTGGTGAGAGCAAGGGACTGATCCTTGTCGCTCTGCTGTTTCACAGTCTGGATGTAAATATCTGTGCTTGGTCAGACAAGGCCCTGACCAGGACCTCAGGCAGTTGGCCTTGGGAAGCTATGGTGCTGAAAGGTCACACGGTAGCTGCTTCTCCCTTAATACTGCAAGGTCATTGACAGGTGTTTTGACCACGTGCAACCTGAGTTTCTTCAGCTGATTCCAAATATGAAATCAATGAACTCTTTCCAAGATACCACTTCAGTATATGCTGATAATATTACTTTAATGTGGATCTTTGGATCATGTTTTGCTCCTCCAGGAAGCAAGGGTCATGAGATATTTTATATGGCACAAAAAAAGTTCTAAGATACTGATATGATTTGACTTAATACAAAATATATCTGTCATTTTCTAAATCTTCTGGTGCATATAAAACCAAGTATAGAAAGCTGTTGGATCATTTCAGATGTCTCTGAATGGCTTTAATGAAAACAGAAATGATTATTTTTATTTTCTGGAATACTATCTGCTGCTGCCCAGCTGTTTGGCTGTTTGGTTTTAGATCAGAACATTGGGAGGAAGTAAGCAAAAACTTTTGAATGAGATATACAGTCAAATAAAAATATTTTACATATTTTACTCAATTCACACAATTTAACTGAAGATATTAATCTGTTTGACAGAATTGTGAATTACACTTCAGATCTGAGACGTGCTGAAGTAGACAGAGCTTTCAAGAAAGCATTCAAAGTTTGGTCTGATGTGACACCGCTTAACTTCACCAGAATACGAAGTGGCATAGCTGATATCATGATCTCCTTTGGCACTAAAGGTAACACAGAACCAATTATTTTTATGTTACAGTTATATTGCTGCCAATAAAATGGGATAACTGATTTCATTGTTTTAAATGTGGGGTTTTTTTATAGAACATGGTGACTTTTACCCCTTTGATGGACCCTCTGGATTACTGGCTCATGCTTTCCCCCCTGGTCCAGACTATGGAGGAGATGCCCATTTTGATGATGATGAAGCTTGGTCAGACGATTCTAGAGGTAACAGAAGTTCCTGAGATTGTTCAAAATGGTGGTAGAGCGACAATTTCATCCTGTTTGATATCTGTAAGCAGTTTGTTTTGCCCATTTATTGTTCATTAGTCATTATGTTCACTGTCTGCTCATAGGAAGCTGGGTTTAATCACCAGTCATAAATGGATGTATAACATACACTCAGCATAAATTTTAAGACAGACATCTCCTAAGTGCAGTGACTAAAAAAATGCCACAAACAAGGTGTTTTGTCAGCTTAGCACTTCACTGCACTCATGGGCAGCTAGTTCTGATCACAGACTGATGGGAATTACTTTACTGAAACCTATAGAAAATGCATACACTTAACTCAGCTGCAAATGGCTGCTTACATTTAATTATAAAATTCTTCACTTTGCCTATTCAGGACAGAGCTTTAATAGAATAAACGACTATTATTTTTTCAGTAATGTGTTATTTCATCCTCCTGACATTAAAGCTGATTGCTGCAATACTAAAACCAATACGGACTCTCTACCGGAGGTGAATTCCTGAAAAAAAAAAAAAAAAACAAACAGTTCTTCACTTGAACAGAACTAAGACTTCACTCCAGAGCTTTCCAGTGTTGCTAGGAAAATTCAAGAAATCTATGTCTGCCTACAGAACAACATAGAATCATAGAATGGTTTGGGTTGGAAGGGACCTTTAAAGGTCATCTACTTTTTTCCATTGATCCAGTTCTCTCCTTCATTGTCCTATATGTTAAAGCACAATGCTAAGGTTAGCCGATTACTCCAAGTCCACTTTGTTGATACAAAGAGGTATGCATTTATTTTCACTGTGGTCTGTTGTAGGGTACAACTTGTTTCTTGTTGCTGCCCATGAATTTGGTCATTCTCTGGGACTTGAACACTCTAGAGACCCTGGAGCTCTGATGTTTCCAATTTACACATACACTGGAAAATCTGGTTTTGTGCTTCCTGATGATGATGTGCAAGGGATCCAAGAGCTCTATGGTAAGTCTATATCATATCTAATATATATTTCCTGTGTCATTATAACCTCTTACAGATGCACTTCACAGTTACTAAAAAGCTACAGATGTTCAAGAGCAACAGCCATGACTGTTTAAGAGCAATTCACTAGATTCTTGGCAACCAGACTTCAGGAGCAGAAGATACTTAGATTTAACAGTTCAGAGGCGGGGGGGGGCGGTGAAGAGAGAGAAAAGAAAGGAGGTAATAATGCAAAGGACAGTTGGTCGCTGTGCTTCTCCTTTAGTGGTGGTGGCGGGAGAGAGCAGAGTCTTTGTGCTTTTTGACCTGCCTCAAAATAGAAGGTAAAACAGAATCTAGAGGGAGAAACAGAAATTCTGTTTCATCATGGAAGGAATAAGATTTCCGAGGGATCTTCAAAAGTTGGGATAAAGAAAGGAAGTGCATTTAACATCATTACAGCACAACTAAACAGCAAAGTCCACGAATGTATTTGGCTAAAGTAGAGAAAGGGAGAACAGATTTTCCCCAGTGCAAATGATTTCTCCATTATGCTTGTATTCATCATGCTGTCTGGGAACTCTTCAATGTCCCATTTGATATCATGATCCACAGAAAGGAAATTAATGTTGTCAAGCTTAGATCGTATGGTATGATTCCAGGTGCTGGAGACAAAGATCCCAACCCAAAACATCCCAAAACACCAGAGAAATGTGATGCAGATTTATCACTTGATGCAATAACAGGACTTCGTGGAGAAATGCTGGTCTTCAAGGACAGGTGAAAAGACTGTCATATCATGGGTGGGGGGTACTAGATAAAATTTGAGCAAGTGAAAACATTTCAGTTTTTACTAAATTTCTGAGTAAACATAAATTTACAAATCACAAATCAATATAGATGCCTTTAATAAACTACATAATATATATTTTTAGGCAGGATTTATAGTACAATTGCAGACTTGACTGCCCAGTTATATGAAGGGAAGATGATACAACTGAAAATTGGCACCATTCATACACATTCTTCATTTCACAGGGCTTTCTTCTTCATGCACAAATCTACTATGTTTTATTTGAATGAAGTTGTACTACATTCAGAAGCCTTACATGGTACAGCAGTGTTTCCCTTATTCTAAATGAAAGAAAAAAGATTCAAGTTTGTTGTTGTTGGAGTTGATCACTGTGTGAGTGACAGAAGTGGTCATGTCTAGGTGACTGTGAGGAAAAGAAAAGTCTACAAGGGGCTCTATATATTGGAAATTCAATGTTATGGAAAAAAATTAATTCTCCATTAACTAATTTTTAGCATAGCACATCAAAGATACAACTATTCTGTAGTATGACAAGAGGCATAGAGTTGTGGTGGATTGACCTTGGCTGGACACCAGGTGCCCGCCAAGCCACTCCATCACTCCCCTTCTCATCAGGAGAGGGCAGAAGAAAATGAAATGGAAAAGTCTTGTAGGTCAATATAAAAGCAGTTTAATAAAAGAAAAGCAAAGGCCACCTGCAGAAGCAAAGGAAAACGAAAGATTTATTCACTACTTGCCACCAGCAGGTGATGTCCAGCCACTTCTCAGGAAGAAGGGCTTCAGTACATGTAGCAGTTGCTCTAGAAGACAAAGGTTGGACTAATGAATGCCCCACTTCCTCCTCCTTTCTCTTAGCTCTTATTGCTGAGCAGACATCATATGGTGTGGAATATCCCCTTGGTCGGTTTGGGTCTGCTGTCCTGGCTATGTCCTGTCCCAAGATCTTGCTCACCCCCAGCCATCTGGTGAAGGGGGAATGTTCGAGAGATGGCCATGATGCTGTGTGAGCACTGCTCAGCAGCAGCCAAAACTCCAGTGTGTTATCAACACCTTTCTAGCTACCGATACAAAGAACAGCACCCTTCAGTGGGGAACATTAACTCCTTCTCAGCCAGACCCAATGCAAAAATATATTTTCTTTTTCTGAACTAGGTTTTTCTGGAGATTGCACCCACAGATGGTTGAGGCAGAACTGGTGTTAATTAAGTCCTTTTGGCCAGAGCTTCCAAATAAAATAGATGCAGCTTATGAAAACCCTATCAAAGATCTTGTGTTCATGTTTAAAGGTGAGTTTTCAGTTTTGTTGTGGGCAGAAAAATATACATATTTAGTCAATCTCAGTAAGTAATGTAAAGGTAATCAACAGAAGAACAGAACATCTTACCTTCATTGTTCTAAAACCAAACCCCATGCAAATCTGTGCAATTTGCAGTGTATTATGTATATGTAAATGTACAGTTAATGCACAGTAAATGTACAACTAATCTCAAATGCCTAAGATCATAGTTAGCATAAATAGTTTAATACCTGCAGAGTATGTGACCTAAGAATCTGTTAGCTGCATGAAAATAGGGATTGTGGCATCCTCATTTTATTCTACTCTCAAAGATGTGCCTTTACAAAAGACTCATGCATACTTTGTTCTTATTTTCAGGAAAGAAAGTCTGGGCTTTAAATGGCTATGACATAGTTGAAGATTTTCCTAAAAAGATATATGAAATGGGGTTCCCGAAAGAAATGAAAAGAATAGATGCAGCTGTTCATATTAAAGACACTGGCAAGACTCTCTTTTTTACTGGAAATAAGTACTGGAGGTAAGCTGGAGACAGATTGGTGTGTCCCTAGTCATAACCTGTCCAGAAGTAGCCAAAGATCAGCAGGTTGTTTCAAACCAGGCACTTGATTGTGACTCACATGTTTACAGTCTGTGGTTTTCATTGGTGCTATAGCTGTGTAGAATATGTCATAAAGATGTATGCAAGACTTTTATAAACGTATGGGCACTGACTTTAAAAGCTGAAAGAGAGAAAGAAAGGAGAATAAAGTGCTCTAATCCAGAAGAGTTTGTAGTATGGTCATGTCTCTAAATGAAATTCACATCTTGTTTCCTTAAGTTGCTGGTGTGACATAAAATGGTATCAGTGCTGTGACAGTAGGAAATATATCCCACCCTAGGGTGGCTGGTTCTTGCTGTCCGTGAGTGGGGCTCACAGCCAGGTCTGATGTGTTATTAAGACATGACCATCTCTGTGCCAAAGCAGGATGGGCTTGCACCAGGTGCAATCATCTCCATATAACACATACTTTATAGATCAGTTCTGAAAATGTAGCTTTATTTGTTTTGTGTTTATTGAGCTTGTACTTAATGTGGAAGAGCACTCTGGTAATTGCCCTGAGTCTCATTATGGCACTAGACATAAGATACATAAAGGCTCCTGCCTACTTCTGATGTGGGTAACTTCAAAGCATATAAAGGGCACAGACTAAACTTCCAGGCTATTTAAATCTTCTGAATTTTTGTTTTCTTTTGTGTTTAATATAGTTATGATGAAGAGGCGGAGGTTATGGACGCAGGCTACCCCAGGCTGATAGAGGAAGAATTCGCAGGAATTGGTGACAGAGTGGATGCAGTCTATCAAAGAAATGGTACATAATCTCACAATGAAGCTTTATTAAGATTAGTTGTCCTTGAAACTTGAGATTAATGTCCTGTGAGGAGTTCTGTCATTTGTAATTTTGATTTTTTTTTGCATCAGCACTTCTTGTTCTCAACTGCTCAGGTTTCTGATCTAAACTGCCTCTGGCCCAGGTGCTCTTATAAACTGTGTACATACACATTTGAGGAGCCAAAAAGGACCTGCTTCCTTGCTTAGTGAATCTGAGTGAATCTAAACAAGGAGGCAGGTCCTTAATATAGAAGTGTTAACAGAAGGCTTAATATAGAAGTGTTATAATGTGTCTGCTCCTTCAAATGGAACCTATTCCTATCGAGCTCTTTAAGGAGTGTTTCCAAGTCAGAATCTTAAACATTAACAGGCACACACTGTGTTTTCGTAAACAAGTACCATATAGTAATAAAGTGCAGAGTTGACACTAGATTAAAATATCAGTTATTTTAAAACACTAATCCAGGTCTGGCAAATGGAGTGAGGACATGTGAACATTTATTTTCAGAATTCTAAGTACTAAACATTGCATTTGAAAGACTTATTAAAAAATGAAAACAAACAGGGCAATTTTTATTTGAAGGATAACTTTCACATGACAACACATTTTTCTCAGGGTTAATTCATTTTAACTTTCCTTTTCCTTAGGTTATCTCTACTTCTTCAATGGACCACTGCAGTTTGAATACAGCATCTGGAGCAAAAGAATTGTCCGTGTCCTGCATACTAACTCCATATTTTGGTGCTAATTACAGTTAAGTGCCATGTCATAGGCTGCAGAGCAGCTTGTGGTGCATGGAAATAATAATATGGGCATATAGATTTATTAAATGACAGCAAGGTTCTGTGAACAAGCACTGGCTACCTACCACCAAATGTATACTGTATATATGGAACTACATAGCTGTATGTCAGTCTGGGACTGAATTAAATTAATAGGAACAAAGAAAAAAAGTTATTAGCATTTCAAGGGGCATTACACCATTAAAAGTTGGTCTAGTATTATGGTGAGATGCTGGGTACACCCTGCACAATCATGAGCACTATTAATTCCCAGTAATCTGAGCATGCCTAGCATCTTTCAAGGATCTCCTGACCTGTGGCAAGAAATAGACCTTATAAACACAGGAGTGTTATATTTTTTAACTAATCCTTCAGGTCTTTGTGAAATTCCTGCAAACATACTGGGAATTCAGATGTGCAATGAATGAGTCAGGATTGCATGGTGCCTCCCTGAGCAGGATAACACCCGGCTGCAACACTCAAGTCAGAGAATTAAAAGGTGTTTGAATGTATACCCAGTTGAATGGATACATCTCTGTGGAAACAGATGCCCCTGTTCACATTTGGAATGAGCAGAAGGTATAGAAGCAGTGAGGTATAACTCCAAATCAGACAGAAAAGCAAGAAAAGGGAGGATTGTTCCCTGCAGAAATCATCAGCCTCTGTGACGCTGGGGAATCCAGAAAGAAGTAGCAACAGCAAGAGAATAGCACAGGCTGAAACCCTGCATGGAGTTACATCTGGTAACACAGCCCATGTTATAGGCTGGTGCAAAGTAGTTCAAGTAACATTTATAGAGGATATGCCTAGCTGTGCCAGCAGAGAACTTGAACATCAAAATAAAAATATTCAAAAGAATACATTTTTTCATGTTGATGACTCTTTTACTATCTTTAACAATTGTTTCAGTACAATGTAGGTTTTTGGTGGGTGTTTTTCTTTTTGTTGTTTGTTGTTTGTTGTTTTTTTGTTTTGTTTTATTTTAATTAATGCAAATGTCATGGGACTGTGTTTATTTCTCAGATGAAAAAAAATTAAATAAACTGGAGGAATAAAATGACATTGTGAAATGACTTTAATTAAAATATCCTATGCTGCATGTACTTCTTTGGAGCATGTCCAAAGAAGGGCAACGAAGCTGGTGAAGGGCCTGGAGCACAAGTGTGGTGAGGAGCAGCTGAGGGAACTGGGGCTGTTCAGCCTGGAGAAAAGGAGGCTGAGGGGAGACCTTATCACTGTCTGCAACTACCTGAAAGGAGGGTGTAGCATGGGGGATGTCAGTCTCTTCTCCCAAGTAGCAAGAGATAGGATGAGAGGAAATGGCCTCAAGTTGCGCCAGGGGAGGTTTAGACTGGGTATTAGGAGAAAATTCTTCCTGGAAAGGGTTGTCAGGCGTTGGATCAGGCTGCCCAGGGAAGTGGTGGAGTCACCATCTCTGGAGGTGTTTAAAAGATGCATAGACATGGCACTTAGGAACGTGGTTTAATAGTAGACTTGGCAGTGTTAGGTTAATGGTTAGGCTCAATCTTAAAGGTCTTTTCCAATGTAAATGATTCTACAATTCTATGATTCAATCATAAAAGCAAGGCAGAGCTATTGGATGAAAGAAATCAAGAACCCTAACCTCTGCATCTTATTCATTAGCATTTTCACTTCCAGTTAAAAATACGTTTTTTTCCCTGTGAGGAAATTAATTTTCTGACAAAGATAAGAAGACAGACAGAGAAAAAATAGGAAAGAATGGTCAAATCTGCAGAATAAAAACTAAGTTGGAATCAGTCCTCATTACAGAAAGTATCAGAAATGCTTAAGAAAGACTGTGAAATTAAGTTCCATATTAACTTGAATGCTAAACATTAATAACTAATTGCAACTTACTACACTGCCCTCTTCTGCCTCCTCAAAACCAACCCCTAAGTCAATCAATCAGTCAGACCTGCCAAGCAAAGCCCATCGACACTGTATACCTGGCATAAATTGACAGGCTTACCCACCAGTGGGCTGGGTGAGTTTGATTCTGTATCTTACATGACCTAGATAGTGGGGAAAGTAACCTAACAGACTTAGTGCTCTATTCTGATTGTAAAACTGTGAATTAATGAATTCCAGACCTTAATATACTTAAAAGAAGTACAAGGAAATAGACCTGGAAAAAACCCTTTACAAATGGACTAAAATCAAAGTTCTGTTATAAGATATAATATTGATAAAACTGTTCAGCAAAAAGTCAGTACAATTCTCTATGCATAATATATGGAAATTGGTTCATTTAGATATCAAAATAATTTTTGACAGACATGATGTGCCTGGGAAAATAATGTTTGATATTGGGCTGCAGTTTAGCTTAATTACTCTGAAGTAAAATAAGGTTCTGGTGATGTAACCCTGGTCATCATTATTCTCAGTATCAATACTTGTTGAAAAATTGTGTCAAAATAATAAAGAATGTTCCATAAGGGCTAGTTGTTGAGTCAGAGTTGTCTGTATTTCCGAGGTCTGACTTGAGCCTCACTGGAGCAGGGAATGCAAAGGTCCACAGGGAAGCGAGGAGATGTCAGTGGATGTCTTTGATATCTACACAAATTTCTGTTAACGCTGAACTTTTTGGCAGGGAAAAAGGGTGCTGCATAGGAAGCTGAATCTTCCAGAGGCTTCAGCATGATCATATCCAGCTGCTCCCCAGCCCAAGCAGTCAGATTCCCGTTTGCTGGGCTGACTGGAAGCAGCCTTCGGCACGAGTCCAAGCACAGCTCCAGCTCATGCGTCTGCATCCCCACCGAGAGACGTGCGCTGCCCTGCGGTCAGCTCCACCTCGCCTGAGAAAAGTACCAGGCTGTCAGTTCCTGGCATTTTGTTAAGAAAAAATGGAAAATAAAATTGCTTGTGCTGCGGAAGTGGAAGGCTGAGGTCAGAGCCAGAGAGGCCATGATGCTGCTGTCAGCCAGAAAGGAAAACCCGGTGCCGTGGGACCCATTGCTGTCTCATATCCCATATGGGATATCACCCAAGACCATCAAGGATTGAAAAGAAATAAGTCATTTTATTGAGATGAAGACTGAACTGACTGCTTTCCCTGAGATGTTGTGAATGAGGAAAGTACCCTGAGAGGCTGAGCCAGCTGTGTCCCAGGTTGTAATACAAGCAGAATTAATAACTTCCCACCAGGTTGCTAGTTTTTGTGTGGAACTACACAAATCTGCTTAATAGTACGTGAACCGTTGTTGATTAATATGCCTTTGATTTCCATTTTGATCTCTGCTAAGAATGATCGTTTGGAGGGGGAGAAAGGATAAGGCAGGAAAAGGAATCTGTCAGATGCTTCTCAGGACTAGTTTCTGTGGCGGTTACATGATACTGAACAAGTAGGACTTACAGGATGCAACTATATCTTCCAGAAGAGAGAAAGAAGTGAACAAACACCATTGAAACTTTCCAAAGTGAGAAACTAGACAGCTGTCCTCTAAATTCATTAAGTTGAAAAGGTAGCGAACACTGTAAGAGGTACTGTGAGCCACATGAGATTTACTGCTAGCTGAGAAACTGGAGAAGTAATTAAATTTTATCGTGAAAATGCTTTTTTTCTCAGTATAATCTCCAGAAACCTGCTCTGAGGACACTAGGTGGCAGTGACAGCTTTGCTCCTTAGAGGATGTGCACAGAACCAAAAATGATATGGTGGTGAGGAAGGAAATACTTTTGTGAAGATACTAAAAAACCCCCTATGTTAATATGTAGAATTTAATGACTATATTCTATTGAAATATGGCTATCTGAGTAACAAGTTAGGATAATAAAATGTTTAGGAAACAACTTCTAGATATATTCAGTGTCTGGGCCACCAGTTTTTCAGTCTTCATAGTACTTTTCTCAACATCAGTGCAATACACTTAAAACAGTTTACTCCATGGATAGTCCCAGGAATAACACAATCTCTTGGTTTAACTTTGTTAATTGGAAAATTACAGACACTCACTCATAGACATATTCCAGCTCCTCAGGAATATCAGAGCCTTTTGGGATATAGCTTGATTTCTGAAAAAATGACACTGCAGAATGCAGAAATAAGGCAAAAGTGGAGAAAAATATAAGTTGCAAAGAACCCAAGTAAAACAGCACAAATATAGTAAAAAGTGTCTGAAATATCATGTGATCACATCTGCTTGGAAGAACTAAGGACAATTTTTAAGCCTTTCACAGTTCATTCTGAGCTGGTATTTCCAGGCTTGTGAATATTTTACAGGTGTAGGATACAGTCTTGATCTTTGGATCCCTAATACCGCTGAGATCAGTAAGACTGTTGAGCATTTGGTGCTAGGCAGAAACTGTTTTTCCTATCCTGAAAATACTTTCCTATTTGCAATAGAAAGAAACAAGACAATTTGGAAAATTTTAAGTGAAAAATATCCTCTGGGATAGTCTATAGCCATATTGTCAATCAGCTATATTGTCCATTTACTGGACCTGGGGGGAAGAATTTACTGTTTCGGGTTTTTTGTTCAGACTGATTTGAATGAGAGTCTAGAGCTCAATCTTCAGTCTTCTAGGTAAAAGAATGGCACATTCACCTACGATGTGGTGATTTCTTTCCATCTGCCCCGCTTGAGATACTTCCTCTTTACACAAACACAATTAAGCAGTACTCTTTGGAAAGACTGACTACCAACTAATCAGAAAGATTATCTGGGATGTAGGATCAAGTCCTTCTGTCAATTATGTTTAGGGTTTTTTATACAAAATGAGGCATCTACACACAATGTGAGTCCACATCAGTTTTCAAGTTTGATGAAAAAAAAAGCTTCCAGAGAAGACCTCACCAGTTCTCCCTAACATGGTGCAGTGGGTACAAAGCCCATGGAGACTGTGTCTGGTCTGAGATCTTTCTCTTTCCAACCTAACACAATCCTCATGTGATTGACACATCCTTTCTAGTCACAGCCTTTCAATTACACACTGCAGTTTGCATTCCCAGTCAATGCTGTTCAGGATACCGCTGGCACCCACTTCAATCATCCCCTCAGCATCATTACCTCCTGGTCACCATGCTACAGAGAGCACTACAGGGAGTGTGCTCTGCCCCAGCTTTCCTCATAGATAATGGGTGAAGGAACATTTTGCTCTAAGAAAAATCTGTTCAGGCAGCAGAGAACCAGGTATCGCTTTCTTATTTACATGTCATATAGCAAATTTCCTACTGCCATTATAATTCAGGATGATGCAGTTCTCTGTGTATCTGAGTGAGCCGCTCAAGTTGTAGCTTTACTCTTTGCACGGACTACACCAGAGTCCTACCACCAGACAGTAGGAGGCTTATGGAGCAGTGTCCCAAGAAAGTTCATGTCCATACTGCATAGTCTCTGCTGGACCTTGCATGATCCTGTTCTCTTCTCAAAAGAGGCAGATGAGCCATTTCCAGGGTCAAGTGTTGCTTCCTCCAGCCCAAATGGCATTGTTGTGGTGCTCTGTAAGCTTACCATTACAGGCACTTCCACCCTAGGAAGAGAGTAAGAAAATTATTTTTTGTGTCTGCGTGACTTCTGTTGTCTGAATATATTATTAACAGGAACATAAAATGACACAGCTCTTTTTAGAGCGTGCCATCCTAAGAGTAACCTGGGGAAGTCTGCTGGGAACTGGATGAGTCTGAAGGGTCTGGAGTTCACAGGGTCCTTCCCACTATCTGATTATCCAACAAACACCCTTTTCAGACTCAGCTTGGGGTGTCTCCTGAGTCATGTTCCCCATTGTGCCCCATCCTGAGAGGGTAAGTAGTTCAAGCACTGTAAATCCCTGCTGCACAGCAACAGCCATGAGACATGGGCAACTGTAGCTTTGGCTGGTGAAGTCGGTACTGTTGGTAGAGGAACCAAGATAATTCAGGTGGACTTGGTAGACAACCATGACTTCAGGGCCCAGCAGCTTGCCATGCATACATATTAAATGAATGGTTCCAGACTCTTTCCAGGTGAATTAGGAGATCAGTTCCTTCCTGACCATGGTACCTGCTGCTGTCGAGGTCATGATGGTGCAGAAAGTACCCCTCTTTAGGCCTGACAGAGGGTTATTAATGTCAAAATAGTATTTTAAATTATTGAACTGGTACAGTTTTGTTATTGTTAGGGCTGAAATGAACACCATTTGATGCATGCTTTTTGTATTATGACTAGTGATTCAAGGAAGGACTTAGCTCCAAAAGACTTCCCTTCTTCTCCGTGTTCATGCTATTCAGAGAATTATCTCTCCCTCTACATTTACCACTGACTATGGCTCTGAATACTCTTGAGGTCAGTTGATTCTGGCCTGGGCCTGTATGGTTCCTCAACTGAAGAAGATACGCAGGCCTATGAGCAGATGTCAGAGAAGCCTTGGGATGTGCTGCGGTACTGTGTATACAGAGTACTGGGGAGATGAAGATGTCACCACTCATAGGGGTCAAGCCTGAGAGGTTTAAAGCCAGATGTCTAACCCTTTGCAGGCCTCCAGGTTCCAGCACAGATGTGTCTTGGCCACAGAAAGGTGATAACTCTTAAATCTTACCCCTGCTCCAAATTATGTGTTCTTTAGCTATAGCACATGGGTGAATAACAACAAGTAAATCATGCAGAGCAACACAATAGGGTCGAAAGACAGGAGTGGTGGAGAGAAGTCAAGGTAAGACAAATGCCAGAAAAATTTGGTCATGGGATATCATGTTTGAGGTCTCCCAAGGCAAACTGCAGTGCAATCAGATCAGACCCTTCAGGCAAAAGCCATAACAGAAAACAATTTTTATGGTTCTGATAGAGCCCAGGTACAAGGTTGGTTTGTGGCACAAAGTAGCCTGTATCAGAGGCTTATCTGATGGCTGAGCTACCCAGCTGTAGTTTCCAGCAATCATCCAAGGAACCTTTCTTAGGGGAAAATTGGGTGTGTCACACAAATAATTTAGCAGAGCATTTAATTGACAAAATGCTTTGGAAACATTTTTGTAGTTCCAGTGTGGAGGTTCTGCTCCAAAACAAAGGGAAAGAAGCTTCAATATGATAATCAGTCCAAAAATCAGCTTGCATATCAGAATAGATTTCCCACAGAGGTCAATTCCAAGTTAAGAGAAGCAAAAATTAAAAGAGACTCTGATAAATACCACAGAAGTGGCCTGTTTACAACTGTGTTGGAAATCATGGTGCAAATAAACTTCAGGTATAAGGGAACATCAGGATCTCACTGTTTCTTGGAAAAAACCTGCTCCAAGCTCTATCTACAGTGATAGAAAAGAGTGAAATGACAGCATAGTAATATAATAGGGAGATATAGAGCTATAAAAGGTGAATTAGGATGTATTGGGAAATATAAAGCAAGAGATAACATCAGTTTATTTCCAAATACTTCATTTATATAACTATTATGAGCATCTAAAAGTGTGAAAGCTAAGAAATGATCAGTAAGAAGCCCTGCTAGGGTCTGAACCAAACTTTGACTTCACTTGGCTTTGGTTCAGGAAGAAATTGCCCAGATAACAGCTGCTTTGCAGACTCTACTTGGGAAACTTATTCCTCCCATACAAGCAGTCTCAGGTTTAACAATAACTTGAGAGAGATGCTAACAGCATATATGCATTGTTTAGGGAGAGCACCCAGATCTGATACCCTTCAAGTGTTTCTACCAAATGACAGCAGAAGTCCTTCAGCAGCTTTCTGCTGGGTGCCAAGGAGGAAACGCACAGCTCATCGCTTCGCATTCAGGAATTTTCTGTGTTACATTCATGAGACTTAGAGGGTGAGTTACACACTCTGAAACTGAGTCACTTGATGCACAAAGTAAATATCGGATGTGGACTCACTGTCGCTGTGTGAGGCTGCACAAGCATCAGCTCTGGAGCAAAAATACTTGTTGAAAGTTCAGGCTCAAACAAGCTGGTACTGTGCATACAGCCTTAAATAAACACCGGAAATTTCAATTTTTATGGTTCCTATTGCTCCATTCATGGCTCTCTGCATCAGATTTTTCGTGGCTCTCCAAAGGGTGATTTGCATCACATTGACACGTGTTTAAAGTGTGAAGTTTCTCCTTGGATCTAATAATTACAGCTTCAGCACATCAGAATTGCCCAGCTGTCCAAATCAGAGGCTGTCTCAGACTGTTTTACTCCTCTCTGTCCTTAGGAATTGAGAAGTAAACAAAATCCTGTCATGGAATATTTCAAGATCTGCTGAAATTTGTATTGTTTTTCTTTAGTTTTCTCTTGCATAGATACAGTTGTTCTTAATATCCATATTCTCACTTGAATCTCAAATTTCAAATAATATGCTCTGCAGGATTTTTGTGCTCTTTCTGAAAAACTGCTTCTCTATTATCTATTTTTAAACTATTTTCCTAGTTCACTGAATGTGTCACTGTTCTTACATCAAGAAACAGGATAAATAAGAGCGCCTACTTTCTGTGAGTTGCTTGTTTACATATCTTTAGCCAATCTCTTATTTGTTTTAATTTTAAAACTGAAGATAAATTTCTTTGCCCTTTGATGTGAGCAATAGTTTTAATTCTTCTGACAGCTTTGACAGTCTTTTATTCTTGCTATTTGCTTCGTAAGACTGCGTGACCAGAACTAGACACAATATTCAGGTCAGACTGAATCAGGTCATTATGTTTCTAGAATTATCATCTCTTTCTCTGTACTTCATAACTTTATTGTTTATAAACAGCTGTATTTTGAGAGGTTTACTTTAACCTCTGTTATCAGAAATGCCATCTAATAAGAGAAGACGAGGCAATTTAAGAATTCCTCCAGAATTACAGACAAATAAGCAGGAGCCAAGGACATCATCAGTATTACATCAGTGATTAGTTATCTGCAATTTGCCATTTTCTATGAGTTTATTGAAGGTCGGAGATTTACAGCTTCCATATGCGTCAACACTAACTGCCAGTACTAAATCACAAAAAGGCTCAACCATCTTATAATGGAACCACTTGGGACTAAAGTAATAGGTAATAGCATTAGACAAAGGTGGAGGGCTGTGTGAAACTATAGCTTGTTTTACTTCCTCTGATGTATCTCACTACAGGGCACTTTACCACTCAGATAACTCTGTCAATTTTATAATGCCACATTTGAGAGAATGAATTTAGAAAACAGCCTGAAAATATACTTCTCAGAAGTAGGGGATTTGGGAAAACAAGATACTTTAGGACAGGGTAGGAGTTCAATGAATGTATGGAATGCAAACTTTGAGCGGCAGGATAGGCACAAATTGTGGCAACAGGAAAAGGGGGAAAGTTGTCATTACCAGTAAACTCCACCAGTGATATTATCCTTAAAAGGGAGGATGTATGAAAGCAAAGCTCCTAGGAGCAAGAATGTCAAGCCAAGTTTTATAAATATGCAAGACCCACAGATTTGATCTTATGCAGAAATACATGGGCAGATTGAATCACCCATCACTGTAAATCAGGTTACAAGGTTGTGGAGCTGTTAATCCACTCCACACACACACACCATAGAACAATGACAGATGTGTAGGTGACACAGATGTGTTTAGGCTCAGAATGGGTAGGCTAAGTTTTGGTGAGATGATATAATCAAAACAATTCTCAGTATTTCCAGCAACGCAGTTTGTTACTGAAAATAGTGCACATGTAAAATATCTATTTTAAAAAATACAACGACATAATTAGCCTCACTTCCTCTGTGTTTGATGACTAAACAACAACATACTGTATGTCTACGTGGTCAAGCTAGAAGCTACAAGCCTATATGATATGACAACTAGTGTATCATTAATTACTCACACTGAGAATGACCAGAAGGGACTCTCGCTTCTTCTGAAATATTGGAGCAGAAAAAGATGCAGACTTTAGCGGTGAAGCAACAGACACGCTGTTTCCTGTGGCCTAGGTAAAAGCAGTCATCATAACTCCAGTTTGGGATGAGTCAACTCCTCCCCCAAAGAGTTTATGCTGCAGGTGGATGTAACACAGTGAGCTGGTAGGTATAATCTGTGAGCAGATGTGGACCACAGGAGTTAGAGCCCATCCATGGTTTATTTGTTCTTCCCATGTTTGGATGACACTCTGTAGGATGGAGAAGCCAGTAGGCAGAATAACAAAGACAGAGAGGAGGACCACCATGAAGAGGGCCTGGCAGGGGTCAGAGAAGGGGAGGACTTGGCAGTGTTAGGTTAATGGTTGGACTTCATGATCTTAAAGGTCTTTGCCAACCAAAATGATTTTACTATTCTAAATGAGAGATGGACAGGGGAGGTGAGGACAGATGATTGTCTCAGGCTGCCCCTGGACCGTGGGGCAGGTCCATGCTGTAACTCAGCCTGCTCATGCAGTCGGCCACAATGGGGAAAGGCTGGAGTGGGTCCTTTGCTGCTCTGTTTCCTTTCCGTGAGGGCAATAGTTTGTGCTTGATTTGATTCCCAGATGGAACTGAAACATAACCAGGGACCCGTGATCTGGGATTTGCTTCCAAATCCCATTGCTTAGATGTAGGGAAGATGCTTAAGTGCCCTGGCTTTCTTATAGGTCACATTAAATGGCATGATTCAATATTGTATCTTCAAACGTTCATATTAATGGTGCTTGGTACGGTCTATACTGGATCTTTTGCTAAGAAAACAGCAGGCTCATATGCAGCACCAGATAGAGAAAAGATTTCCAAGCTGGCCTGTTTATTCTTTCAGGACTGTTTTCAAAGTCAGGCTGAACTCTTCCTGTTTGAAGTTTCAGAGGAAGAAGGACGAGTTATTTTTACGTAAACAGTAAACATTTTCCATGAGCTGGTTTACCAGATCCTGCATTTCCTTTCTCAACAAAAGGAGAGCTTTACTGAGACTTGATGTGAAGTTTGAAATGGCATGTCTTTCTGCAAGAAATTTCTGTTGCTTCTCAACAAAAATAAGGCCAAGGAACACCTTGTAACCCCCTGTAATTGAGAAGCAGCTTTGGGTTGCTGTTTGTATTAATTTCTTCCTGTTATGATGATAAGAGAGCAAAGAGCGAACACACAAGTCGGTGGAAGAATGACAATGACGGTGATGTGCCTCCATAGGCAGAGCCACCGTGGTCCCTCCAAAAGCTTTTAACACAAAAATGCTACATTTCTTAAGCATCTGTGACTACATTTAAGTGTCACTTATGCAGCTAAGTGACTCTTTCAGTGGTCTAATTACACATTTGCAAAATGCACAGCTAATTATATAAGTCCATAAGGCACCTAATATTTCTGATGCTGAGCATGGCCAGAGCTGCTTAAGAGATTAGACATACAACCAGTCTGGAGCACATTATGAAGCACTGCAGCTGAACTATACATTCTTCAACCTAATTGTCTCAGTCACCTTACACGGTAGTTGTGGTCTGAGCAAGTCAGTCCTCACAGAAAGCCCTTGGAGGGTCATGAGGACAGAGCCCTTTGTTTTACTTGATTTTTGCTAAATCACTTATGCGGAATATAAGACATCCAGGTTCAAAATCCTTCTTTTCCTAAGTGATCTGGATATCTGCCATCAGCTTCTGAGAGACAGCTGTAATCACCAAATTACTGAGCTCATAAAAGGCATTTTCTTGGGCCCTTCCACTAAATCTGTTCTTGTAAAAATAACCATATTAAGTCAGCAAGAAGACAGTGATACTGGAACGCAGGTCTAGGGAGACCACCTGGCAACAGGAGACTGTGGCCCCATTCTTAGAGGCACCGGATGCTTTCAAATTCATACCATTTTTCTGGAGAGGTCTGAGAAAGTAACTCTTTGTTCCCCACTGCTTGGCAGCATTTTTAGTTATTTCTGATACTGGAGATCATAATAAGCATCTGTTGTGTTCTTTTTGTTGGGAACATCCCAGATTTAATGTGTGGGTGTAGTATACTTGTCTAGAATGATGCAGCTGACTCGTCTGCTTCCTCACTTTGAATCATTAGATATTTCCATCAAGCAGCTTGTACAGATTTGATTTTCTTTCAGCTCTCAGGTCCCAGAAATATTTTCTTGCTTTCTGTGTCAGGTATTCTTGCTTCAGATGCCATGGGCCTTTCTGCACCGAGCAAAAGAACAAATGCACGAGGCCATGGTGTGTCGTGTAACAGGAAATAACACTTGCTAGGACTTGCACGAAAATTGATATAGTTCGGATTAGTGTTGAAAAAACAACTTTAGTCCCTAGCCTGCTAATGTGCTTATTGTGATTTCTGTAGCAGTGTCTGCATTTAGGACCCCGTCCTGATTGGATCCCCTAGGAACTGCTGTCACATAAATAACATACATTAAGCATCTCACTAAGCATCTCATTTGTCACCCCCCAATGCCTTAAAATCTTTCATGTTGTTCAATTTCAAAGGGTACAGAATTCGAATGTCATCCAGTGGAAAACACCCTGCAGGTAAGAAGGTGTAATACAAATGTCCTGGGACTTTATCAAACATTTCCCAGTTACAGTCTTGTCTCCAAACCACCTGGCAGTGAACAGGTTGTAACACATGCTGGCAGATGATGGATCACAGGGGACTCGTTTCTTAGAGCAAGTGATTGTAGAACAGAGTTATTCAGCAAAAGAAGGTACAGGAGAACCTTCAGGGCTATAAGAGAAAACATAAAGCCAGAAAACAACACGCACCTGCATAAAGATTTATTTCAGCAGACCAGATGAAATGCTTCCACAATGTTACAGAAAAATGAAGAAAATAAGGAAGATATATCACAGAAATAAGCAAATTAGTTTGTGCCACAGAACTATAGGAAGAACAGTAGCACTTTTTTTGTACTTTGCTGTGAGACAGAAATGGCAGAGACAGCACACTGGATTAATTACTTCTTTATTAAGAGTGCATCCTTCTGTCCACGTAATCAGTTCTGAGTCAATGTAGTTTCTTTTTTTTGCATTAGTTGAACCAGGGTTCACTTAAAGTCAAATAACTGAGACATCATACACCTAATTTTGATTTGAGCTTGAGGAAGAGGTGATGTATCTTGCAAGTAAAACTCATTGACTGTGGGAGAAAAGTAAATTCCTCTTTTGGAAAGACAGAAATTATTTTGGTTAAAGAATGAGTTAGTTTATCATAATTTTTAATTGATCTGGGGAAAAAATCCTGTGGCTTTGCAGTTAGTTTCCAGTCATAGAGGCTTGCTGGATTGTTAGGAAGGGAGGTTCACCCTCCGCCCTCACCAGACATACCATTTTCAGTTCTGTGTATTTTCATTATGAGAACAGTTTGACTAGAACTGCTGAATTAACTGATAATTCTGTTCAATGGGTAATGTGGAAAAACAAAAATAAAAATATGTTTGATTCACAGATCATGGTTCTGTGATGGCTTATACTAAATCTGTGAAATGCCAGGTTGACCAAAGCTACAATGATGTCTAGATTAGAAATGGATACACAATTAAATTTCCATGTATCTTCTGGTGAATAAGGTATAACCAGTGATCTATAACCTATTGTGGGAATTAGCTGGTTTATACAGTTGCCAAGAGAATAGACAACACCAATGCAGTATGAACTCTGCTCATACACTGTTAACCTGTCAGAACTTCTCAATTAGTGGGAACTGGTGAAGACAGCTTCTATCATTTTAGAATCACAGAATATCTCGAGTTGGAAGGGACCCATAGGGATCATCGAGTTCAACTCCCTGTTTCTTGCAGGACTACCTAAAACTAAACCATATGACTGAGTGTCATCCAGATTCTCCTTGAACTCTGCCAGGCGTGGTACCATGACTGCTTCCCTGCGGAGACTGTCCCAGTTACCAACCAGTGAATGAAGAACCTTTTCCAAATGTCAAATATGAGCTTCTCCCAATGCAACTTCATTTCATTTCCTTGTGTCCTATCACTGGCCATACTGGCATGATGAGTTATATAAAAGAAACAATTTTCAATTTTAGCACAGAAATAAAAGAAAAACAAAAATAAAAAATATCCATTTTATGGTCAAGTCATACAGAATGTTGAAAATTTTGGTTGTTACTGAAGGTCAATTAATGTTCTAAATAAGGACAAAACACTCAGGTACTTGTGTGTTATGCAAAATGCAGAACTGTTCCATTTCATAAGCTAAACCTGACTTACATTACCTAAGGGACTCTTGATATTTTTCAATCCTGTTCTCTTTCTGCCTCATACCAGGGCATCCCTGCAGCTGCACAATTTACGTAGTCATCTCAACTGATCAACAGATTGCTTCATCTTGGCTCACTTTTCCATGTATCTTCTTTCCAGCAGATTGAGGATCAAGCCACAGCAGAGGTAAAATGCTGAAGTGGCTTCATGACCTATTTAATGTGGTATTAAGAAGATAATTGTGCCACTGAAATTGTTACACTAAAGAATAACTTTCTGAACATCTACCCCTTTTTTTGTGATACATTCTGAGACCTGTGTCTGCACTCTCCCACACCACAATTCAGTCCATGCAGAATAAATACTCACTGTTGCTACAGACAAAGCTAAACTAAAACCAAATTATACAATAACAGTTGTCTAGACAATTACTATCACAGCTGAAACAAGCTAGAATCTGTTCAGGCTGAAACAAGTCCAGAGAAATCCTGGCAGGTCGGTACAAAGACTATGGACTTTTTCTAATGGCAAAAACCTGATTTACTGGGCTACACTGTGCTAAGAATTTTGACAGAGTAAAACAATTTGAAATCTACTACTTTGAAAGTACTGATTATAATGGTATATATGCACTTTGTAAATAATAATTCTCAAAGTATTTCTTCATGAAGCTTGTTCAGAATAGCTACATGGTACTGATGAAATAATGTTGCACCCAACTGCAAGACATAACATACAAAATAATAGGAAATTATTTTCATTTTAGAGATGCTTGTGGAGCTGTTTTCTGTAGCTGGATTTAGTCAGGAATTCCTCTTGCTCTCTTGCCTGTCTAGAACAACATAAGATGTCTGTTTATGAACTTTGTTGAGACTGATAACTCAGATTCTTTCTGGAAGACAATCTTATAAAAAAAATAGGTTTTTTTCCTGCCTATTCTGAAATTGTAAAAGAGAATCAGCTGAAAAATTATTATTAGTGGAAAGCATAGATTAAAGACATAGGTGTTTGGGTTTTATTTCCCTACTGAGATCACTAACTATAAGCTCCTAGTCTACTTGCAACCTGATGGCTCCTCACACCTTCATGTTCATGCCTGACAAAGGGCTTGCCGAGCCCTCATATAGGAGGATTTCAGCCCAGACTGCTGTGAGTCATCATTGTCCAGGTCCCTTCTCAGCAGCCTGACCCGCTGTCACCCTCCAGCTCTGTCCCCACTCTGCATCGTGTGTCCCATTCTGCTGGAACTCCCACCCAGCTCTGCCCCACTACCCATCCTGTTCCACCTGTGGTCTGCCACAAGCCCTGGCCAAATTTGTCCTCCTACTAAAACACCATCAGAGATTTGTATCACTGCAAATTTCCCAAATAAAGTTTGATTAGGAGTTATAAACCGAGTCCTTCACGCAGCTGCTTGGGGCAGTCCAGGCTAATTTAGACCCATTGGTTGCCTAATATTCTGCCTTAATGTCTTCCCTCACAAGCATAACTTTACTTGTTAAAGGCAGGTCAATCTGGCAGCATCAACAGTTTCCCACACAGCTCTTTAAAGATATCTAGATCACATATGTGATCACATATGTATGTTGTGCTCTGTTAAGATTTGTTACCCAGGTAGGCAGTCCAGACTGCGTGCAAAAAAAATCACATTTAAAGTCTCTTTGTTGCAGCATTACCAAATATTATAAAGTCACTAACTTTTATGGAGAGACTAATTTACTTTGCGGATGAGAAGTAATAACATCAAAAGCCTTAATGAATATGGATTGACACTTGTAATGAAGTCTTCTCTTACTCCTAGTCTATGGCTTGTTCCCACCAGAAACAAATGATAGACATCAATGTTTCAAGTGAAAGTCACTATTTAATAAGTCATTTCTATTAAAAACAACATGTTATCTACCATTTCAATAATCATATCAGCTTTTTCCATAACAAGGAATAGCAAAAAAGGTACAATGCTGATTAATGTGGTTACATTAAAGGTATGCTACATGTTCTTTTTGAATTTTGTGTTTTACTTGTGACTTTGATCCTACAATTAATTTTGGCTTTAAAAACCAACCAAACAAAAAAACCCAACCAACCGATGAAAACAAAACCAAAAACAAACAAACCACCACCAACAACAACAACAAAAAACCCCAAACTGAAATAATGAGAAGGGATAAAAATGGAGGTTCAATTGTTTAAAATTTTTTTAGAGGCATATGCATAAATGAGTGAGAATCTTGACTGACTGGAGAGAAGAAACTGAAGTTAGACCGAAGACAACTGTTTGAAATAGCCCCCAAAGCGACATACATTTTAGATTGTTACTTTAGGGACCTTTAGGCTAGGACTAATTTTTACTTGATGAAGACATTCATTTTTTCATGCATATCCCTCATGTTTTCTAAGTGAAGCTTAATAAAAACTCATGGTTAATTTTTGAACATGCTTGCCTAGGAGATAAGGGATGTCAGGATAATGAGACCCACATCAGGGGCTGTATGATATTTTAACAATTGCTTCTAGCAAGCACTGCCCTAGAGGATGCCTGTCAGGATACTGAATTCTCTCTTTCATTTGCCTAAGGGAACAGGAAATTAACCAAGGACTCAGAAGAGATTGTAAAAAATAGACTAAAAATATCAACTAGAAAGGAGTGGTGTGGTAAACTACTGCACCTTTCATAAGTTTGTTAGTTGCTTTTTTCTTATCTTGAATAGAAAGCATTCAGCTCTCTGGACACCAAGTGTGTTGTCTAAGTGGAGCTGGCTTGTACCGCACAAGCTCCATTCTCACAAGAACAAAAAGGCAGACAGACATACAGTCCAGATGTCATGCACCTAGTGTAACATATGAAAGATTTCTAGAGCTCCAATGTGCATTTTGTGTTGTGCTGCACCTGTTGCATTGGGAAATCTCAATACTGACAGGTAATTAAAACCCTTGGGAAGATGTCTGAGATGTATTAGAAGGATTATGACTGAAGAATCACATCAGTCTACTGAGAGTCTTCAATTTTGATTCTTCTAGTTTCACTCTGTTTCTTTTATACAAGTTCCCAGGGTCATCCTGCATCACCCTTTTGTGTATTGACAGTGCCTCCAAGTCAGGTTTTTGTGCCCAAGTCTTCACTTAAATTACTAAAGATGAAAGATCTCGTGATCCAGCCAGTCCCTGAAGTTCTTCAGTTCTTCTCCTAGCATACCCTGTAGTGATCTTCTTTACAATTAGCTCCTTTTTCTCCCTGAAGTTCTAATCATCATGTTCTCTGTTTTAACTAATTTTCGTTTGGTATTGCTTCAAATACTTTACTGAAGCCAAAGAAAATGTGACCTATCAAATTTACATAATCTATTGAAACATTTCATTAGTCAAAGGAAGATACGAAGTTCATTTATCACATTCTTTTGTTAAGTTCATGCCATACTTATCTCATATTCTGCTAGCTTCCATATTTAGTTATCCTTACCTTTAAATTCATTTAATTCTTTGCATACTACCATGGTTGGATTAACAGGCTTTCTTGTGTCTGGATCACTGTTCCACAATATTCAATACAGATGTTATATTTACTAAATTCTGGTAGTTCTATGTCACTCCTTTTCAACAAACTTCTTTCAACATTAGGTCTATTCTGGTAGTTCTATGTCACTCCTTTTCAACAAACTTCTTTCAACATTAGGTCTCTGACATTTTTTAGAGTTTTCAGTTCAGGTATTTTGCTCTGAATTATGCTTCATCTTAAAAACAATGCTTTCCACTCCATGCCCACATCCTCTTACTGATCTGGTGTTTGGCCTTACATTGAGTTTCAGTCTTCTTACCAAAAAGTGAAGTGATGAATCTTGCTTTCAAGTCATACCTATTATAGAATATCTTAAATTTCTACCCCACTTTACACTTATCATCTTTGTTTCTTCTTGCCTTCTTTTTTTTTAATCTCTCTACATGATTGACATTTTTCTTGCTACTTAGTTTTTGTTTCAAGGTCTAATTTGGTTTGACAGCTTTCACTTTATCCCTACATTTCCTAACCTCTAAATTAAAGCTTTCTTTGAATGCCTGCATTCTTCCACTTAACTGCAGGCCTCTTTTTGCCTTTGACCCACCAAAAATTGAGATCATCTCCTCTCATTTAAGTGCCTAAACATTTTACTCATGTTGACTTCTGATTGATTCCTTAATTTTGCTCAATAAAAGTCAAGGTGCTATTACTAGTCAGTGCAATTACGTACTTTGTAGTCAGCTCTTCCTTAATATTCTCACTACTTAGCAAAACCCAAGCCAAAATAGAAATAATACATAATGAGAGCAATAATTACTGTTAAACACTGTGTTGACTGTAGCATTGAGGTTTGTCTGGACCCTGCAGCTGTTAATATTATTTGTTAGGAAGACAGGGTGAGACCCTTCTAGTGAAATACAAATGTTTAAACCCATGTTAGTCACTTTCAGTCTCATGTTATAGCTAAAGCAAGGAAACAGACTCTTCTCATAAAGGTCTATTCAAGTGTGTACTTTAGGGTGAGCTGAGTCACATTCTTGGTATGCCTGTCTTTCAAAAGGAGAGATTCAATATTAAAATAAATTCATTTCACTTCTGAAGATGGCTTTCAAAGCTTGTATTTCTCTGAAAGTGTTCCAAATGATATGTTCAAAATCTATGCAGTGATCTCAGTCAGATACTCAGCTGCACACAATTTTTATCCACAAAAATTGCTTTTCCTTTCAAGTGACTTGCTTGGTTATTTTTGTTACATCATAATGCTTAAGGTTAATTGATCTTCCCTTTCTTCCTTCTCACCTCTGCCCACAACGTGCACACATTGGTAATTATGTTCCAATCACACTTGTTGCTCTTTCGTGTCGTCACTAACACGGCCCATGGATTCTTTTTCTGAGATACTATCTAAAATATTTGGAAGCCTTTAGCATGTAAATATTTGGTGTCTCTGCTTATGCTCAAAAATTAAATATGAGTTGAGTTAAAAAAATACAGAGTTAAAATTCGGGAATATTCTACAAAAGAAAAAATATCAATAGTGATTGGTGAGAAAGTATAGAATAAATAACATAAAATAACAAAAAGAATGAAAAGTGATATATTTGCTTGTAAGCAACTGTTTTGAATAAGTGAATCTCCATTATACACATGTTTTCAAACTACCCTTGAAGACATAAAAAACTGATGATGCAGAAAGATTCAGGAAGCCTCTGTGGTCAATAACACCCTTGGATAAATAATGAAGAAGTGTGGGAAAAGACAGAAAGAAGCCAAACTATTGCTGTTGTTGATAACAGGGGAGGGAAGGAGGAAAGACAGATCTCTGGAGAGGGATTATTGGATTCCACCTCTTTCAGTTTTCTGTCTTTCCTTGCATAGCTTTTGCTATTACAAAGCAACAAAGCAGCCCAGACGGTGTTGTGCAAGTCATAACTTCAGAACTGCAGGCAGGTAAATGGCAGCTTTTGCCTGTGTTTATTACATCAGTTGGCTTTAGGACTGGTATTTCTTCTGCAGAGGTAAATAAAAAGACACCCAAATCCACCAGGTAAATATTCTGAGGTGAGACACCAGCAAACTGCAACTTGGCTGCTGGGTCTATCTCCTGTGTTCTGGCAGGGCCTGAGAAGGAAGAGGAGGTGGTGGCATCTCTTCCAAGCACAATGAGCTCATGTATGAGTGGCATCCACTCGGCACACAGGATTGCCTTCTGGGGTGGGGATCAAATGGCATAGCCTCTGGCCTGGCACTGGAGAAAGGGAGGAAGGAGCCATTTTCCGATTTCGTTTGGCCCCCAGCCTGGGCAGCTGCTATGGCCTGCAAGGGAAATGTTACCTGTGACAGTCAGTATGGACTTCACCTTTGCTGCCAAGCTGATAGGGACAGGGCTCTGGCAGTGGCGGGTGACGGACCGCACTACTCAGTTTTCAGTCCATTCCTGGTGCCACTTTACACCCTCAGGCAATGCCTCTGTAGACACCCCGGCACCCCAGCTGACAGCATCAATGAAAGGTGCCTGTTTTGAAGCAAGGAGGGCAAGACAGCTTGGCTGCAGGAGGACATAAGACCCGCCATGCTTTCCAGGACCAGTACATGAGCTTTATTTACCTGGGCAGGTGTCACCCGCAGGCTGTCATCACCCTCTCCCTGTAGGTTCACAGAGTTTTTCTGCATGATTCCGTGTAGATTTCTGTAAAAAGGCTTGTGCTGCCTCACCTACATTGGTACCAATGTCATTATTTAAAGATGTAGACATGCCTCAGACTTGAGGCAATGCATTCAACTCTGTCAGTGATTGCATTGTCTCTAGGAAATTCTCCGAACAACTATTGGCCTTAGCTACTGCTTGGGAAGGATCAGTGTGTAGGCCTTTGTTAGAACACAAATGATTTTCAGAATATTCTGCTCTAGTTGTCTTTCCTCATTCCCATAGACCTGTGTGTTTCTGGGTGTTTGTTTGGTCCCCATCAGAACAGTTCTGCCAGGTGTGGAAGTGGGTACGTGACTGTTGCAGAGATATGCAAATAGTTTCCAGTAGTTTTTGCTCAAGAACAGAGCCTCAAGCAGATACTAATAATTAAATCACTCTGCTAAATAAATTCTAAGCACCTGAGTCATTTTAATGCTCTTAAGAAAGAATTAGCTTCAAGAAAACTGATATGGATTACCAAGTAAAAATAATTTTCCAGCAACGCAACTTAGGTTAAATGCTCCTTTTCTGAAATGCATGTTGGAAGACATTGAGATATATTGGCACATTCTCCTTAATTCCACAAGTGGAATATGGTAGCAGTGATTGCACTGGAGATTTTTTTCTAGAAAACTCTCCAGAGAAATTAACTAAATATGTTTTTTTTTATTGCCATGAAGACAAGATGCTATAGGAGGATGGAAATACTGTTGTACTTCCCACATTATTCTTTGTTTAACTTCAAACATTATATTTTTGCCTTTTCATTATCCTTCTTGTACCAATAACAAGCATGGTTATCTTCAATTGACAAGCATGAGTCTCCAATAAACTGCTTGTGAGCAGAACACCTTCTTGTCCATGTTTGCCATTCTCTGTTCTAATGATTCCATAGTTAACAGGACAGTCAGTGAGTTTTGGCACTATCTTTTTTAAAAAATGAAAAACACAGAATTATTTGTACAGCTGTACCAAAATGTGGAATCTCTCTTGTGGAAGGATCTATCTCACTGTTATAACAGATTTTATGGTCAATGGAGAAACAGAGGAAACTCTCTCAGAGTTGGTTCAGCCCATCCTGCAGGAGTTATTTCAGGCAATCTGAGTGATTTATTTTCCCAATTGCACAACCTTGAGAGTAACGGGAGCTACACTACTGACAAACCGGATGCCTGACTTTACACAGACAAAACTAGCTTAAGTGAACCCCATCGTTAACATGCTAACAAGGGCATGGTTGCAATTATTTTTTTCTGGTCCTCTAAAGCATCTTGTCTGCATGTACAAAGACTCCCATTCTGGTTTTTCTCCTTCAGACTCTGCTCGTGCGGTGGAGGAATCTCTGCCCTCAAATCCCTTTACCTGTAAATTATCTCCTCTCCAAGGTCAACAGTGCATCCAACAATCTAATTAATGTTTCTTTAAGAAAGAAGAAAGGTTTAGGACAGACAGGACAAGCCCACATATATAAGTAGCTACTGTATTTGTCCAGCTCTTCTTATTCTGAGATTGCCTTAGGGCATACAGATTGTCTTTAAGTTTTCCCCATTGTCTCTCACAGATGAAATCACAAGTACTGCTCTGAGTGTTGGTCTCACCGTGCTCTGATGGATGTGATTATTTCAGTCTGGAAGTTACAAGGTAGTTTTCCTCAAAGATGTCTGCGCTTTTTTTTTTTTTTTTTTCCAGTTAGAACTGTGTTTCAATCTTTTTATGTGTGTGTGTGTGATTATTCATCTATATTATGAACTTTTGGTAGTAAGATGATAGATTATGTACCACTAAGGAAGCATATCACATAATTCTCCAGAGACCTTCTCTGAAGGGTCTGAGGTACAAACAAATAGTCCAAAGGAAACCATATTTAGTCTCCTCACAAAAATAGAGACATGGAGATAAGTAGTGTGAAAGGCAAAAACTTCAGAAGTTAATTAAGAAGGAAGGAAGGAAAGTAGGAAAAGTAGGCAGGCTGGCTCTTACTCAGAAAATAAAAGATCCCACATTGGATGAGAGAAGACTTTTCTCACCCCATGCTCTGTCTCTAGACTGTGTCCCATTGACTCTTCTGGAAAGCAAAATGTGTCTTCTATGGCTGTCCTCTCCCACCATCTGACAAACCCTGATTAATAGAGCCCATGTGAGAGAAGCATCTGAGCTTCGTATTCTTTCATCATAATTAGCCGTCTGTATGCCTGTGTTAACACTCACTGCATTACTCTGAGTAAGAAGTAAGTTCATAGGTAAACAGCATGGATGGACACACTTGTCATCTGTGGCACCACCATAAGTTCAACAGCTCGGTCTCTCCATTTCTGGGCACACAGCTGAAACTCGGGTACTCTTCAATATACTGTGTTTTAAGAAAAAACAACAACAACAGCTACAACAATGACAAAAGTATAAAACCAGAAATCAAAACTTGCCAAATTCAGGAGAAAAACTAACCTCAAATGTTTTCAGTGCTCTTGGCACTCAACACCCTCTGAATTTAATGTGGCTTAAAAATTTGTTGCAAATAAGCTGCTTCTCTTTATTTGTCAGCTTTGGGCAGGAAACTGTTTTCCAAGTATATGAAGTAATAGGTGGTGTAGAAGTTTGGAAGAGCTAAAATATAATCTGGGGAATTTTAAGCACATTCCTCTAGCATGTCTTCTGAAGGAAAGAGAATCTTTCTTCGTGGAGGAAAGAAAAACAAGGAGTTGCTAAGCATATTGTGTTTGAGAAATAATGAAAAATTCTCTGTAAAAAATTAACAGCCTTGTATGATTACTTTTAACACGTATTCAGTGACTAATTCATATTACATGGAATTTCTCAAACAGATAGCAATTTACTTCATTATCTGCCCAACTAGGAATTTTATTGAAATTGAATCATGTTTGAGCCATTATTGCAACAATAAAAGTTTGAGGAATTTTTTCACCACCTGTAAAATTCCACTGAACACCAAGGTGAATTCAGACCAGATTCTCACTCAGTTTACATTAAATTATCAATCTTAAGTGTCAGTTAAGATTTTCTTAATTTTACTCCACAATAACCTGTGAATAAGTTCTCAAAGGAGAAAAGAAGTCCTTTCTTTTCAGGACTCAGGAACAAACAACACCTGTTTTCAGAAAAAATAAACCATTTAAAGAATTGCTAGATGTTGTATTAGAAGTTTGTTTCAGATGCATTAAGATGAACTATTATTTGAATGAATCTTTCTTTTTCCTCTTCTTTATATTTTTCTGGTATGTAAGGGAAGACAAAACTGTTCCTTGCAGAATTTTAGCCTGTCAAAAGAATTATATTTTCCAGATGAAAAAATAGAAAGAAATCAAGCTTTTTATGATCCTGTTCTCCTTTCACTGTATATCTTGAGCTAACTGTTGTTACCAGGACAGCAAACTTTATTCTTCTTCCATATAGTGTGCATAGAATGACAATAATTCTCTGTATTTTGTTGCATTTTAATTGATTCACAAATACTATTTGTGTTCTCAGGTAGAATGAGGAGAGAATAAATGGCTTAGATGTTAGAGGAATGAACCAATAATCCATTTTACACAGCATCCCAGGTCTAAAAGGCAGAATTTGGATGCTGCAAAGGCATAAATTCCCCACAGTGTAGCCCCTTTGAGAATACCAGTGTTTGAAAGGATGTTCCTGTGTCACCTGAGACAATTCTAACCCTGCATTTTGCCGTGCAAGTCCAAAGATCAGTGACCATTTCAAGGAACTCTAAGATATGAAAAAATTATCTAAAATATATTAAAAAATCACAGCCTACACCCTGTGGCCTTTTGATGTTTTTAATACTATTTAAACCGAATCTGATGACTATTTTTTTATGTTGTAGGCATCCATTTGCTAAATAGCATAGATAAAACCTGCTCTATTATTAGATAGATACATTTTCATGCTTACAAACTTTTTATTCATTGTAAAAGAGAAGCAAATGGCTTCAGAATGAAATACAATATGAGATTATTTATTTAAAGTTTAATTACAGATGCATTAAGTAATCATCTCTGTAGGAAAAGACACTTGGCATATGTGGGACTGAGAAGCTGTTATTAAGAGACAGGTAAGGCTAACCAAAATTTCCCTGGGGAAATAAAGTATCCCTCATTATATCTGGACAGCAGATAAATTAGAGACTAGGCAGGAGATGAAGATGTGCCATAATTCTGTATGTGTTGATGCTGTGGTTTTTGGTATCCAGCACAGCCATCTGATTTATTTTCCAGCCGATCTTTGAAAGGCATTGTGAAAGTCTCTCTTAATTCACCCCACACGGCCACCAAGATCTGGAAATTATAATGGATTTATTATTAGGTGTCTATTGTAAGGACAAAGGAGATGCACTGACAAGTTCTACGTGTCTTGTAAATGCATGATCCAGGGAAAAATGAGTCATGAATTACATGGCTGCCTGTTCCTTCGTTCCTCAAACTCCATGGCAACCTACATAATTTGCTTCTGTTCATACTCACCTGAACTACTTCTCATAGCTCAGGGAACAGTTTACTATGTCTTCAACAAGTCAAGCATTATCCTAAGGGATTTTGGAAAGAAAAGACTGTGAACAAGTCTTACAAAACTGTAGTGAAGCAACATCGTGATGAGCCTGCCTTGTGCTTTTTTAATTAGCTGAAGACCACTGGATAATCATTTCCAACCAAGTCACGTAAGTACAATTCCTTGAGAACATTCTAGCAGGAAAATATAATTTGACATCTGAAAACTAATCCCCACCGTTGCTCATGACCGCACATACAAGCTTGGCTCTTGTGCCATCCTCAGCAGTTCCAGCTGGAGAAACTGCTGCTCACCAGACCCTCCCTCTGCTCTACAGCAGAGCTGTTGGTTCCCTGCCATACTTCACACAAAACACTTGCATTTGATTAAGCAATTAAAGTTACAACCTATTTTGGGTAAGGTAGGGTGAATTCATTTGAGCATCTCAGCTGGATGTTCTGAGAGGACAGTGACCCCTGTGCAGGCAGCTGGTGGTGAGCTGGAGGAAACCACTTTCAAAAAGTGTTGTATAAGGTATTTTCATCTATTTGCTTTAGCCTGAGTCTGCATTCCTGAGATCACAGGTGGTTCTCTGTTAACTACAAGTATCATATATTCAAAGCAATTTTTATATAAATGAAATAGATAGTGAACTTAATATCTGCAGCATTTATTAAAATTCATCCTTTTGTTTAGTCAAGAAACATTCCTGGAATTATATTCCAAGGCAGTATAATAAGTTAACTGTGATATTTAATTATTTGACCTGGTATTCAAAATAAGCTTTTTCTTGGTATTAAGGTTCAATAAAGGAGTGAAAAGCTGATTATTTTCTTTTAGCTTAGTATTACCACAGTCTTCACTGTAGTGAGCATCTTTAAAGAAGTGATTTTAAAAACTGACCAGCCCTTTTTTTACAAGAGTTTTGACTAAAGCTATGTTTTCCTTCTTTTAGACATACAACAAGTACTCAATTCTTTTGGCTACCCTACTTAGGTTTGGCAATTGTCCTGTGTTGTGTGACTTCATGCCTAAGAAGTACATCTCTAAAACCATTTAATCGCCAATAATATTACAAAGCTGATAAAAATTATCCTTAGCTGCTTGTGGTAGCATCTAAATATTTCCCTCTGCATCACTTTGTTCAAATACATCCTTCTGCCAAGTGAAACCTTTGCAGGTGGAGCACAGAGGGTGCTGAGATGGCTGTTGGCATTTCTGAGCAGGTGAGAAGCTGTTTGAGTCAGAAGTATGGGCCATTCGAAAAACAAATTTTTTGTTCGGTGGAGGCACTAGACATTTTGAACCAATTCATGATGTCTTTCACTGTCTTGTATGTTTCCTTACCACCTCCAGCCCTCTTTGGCGAAGGGCTGTCTCAGAAGACAAGGCCAACGCATGAGGCATGTATACTAAGGACAAGATAAAGAACTGAGTGGCTGTTACATGCGTATCAATAACTGCCAAATGTCTCCAATGCATCTGGTTGCCACACATATATGTTTTTACGGGGGGGGAGTTCAAATATTGTACATTTTCTAATAGAAATTATTCAAAGTAAAAAAATGATTGATTGTACAAATGGTGTTGATCTCCAGCTATAGATGATAAGTAATGAAGATAAAATTCATCTTTGGTACTCATGGTCTACTGGCAGCTATTTAAGGATCATTGTAGACCACTATACAAAGCGGTGATCATATCCGGATCAGGAAAACGTGAAGAAAATATGAAGGTGTCAAAGAATTCGAAGTTTATTAATATACAAGTCTCCTTCAAAAAATGAACACCTACCAGCACAATCACACAGAGCATAAGACTGCACCAATCACTACTCTGGTTCACTCTCAATATTTAAAATGGTTGTTCTAGTCTCCTCATCTGAATAAGTAAACATGTTGAATCTATCACATCATCTGTATTCAGAAGATTTTCTGCTTAAGAAGCACACATGAAAGATAGCAGACATTGAATGAGATTCCAATATTAAAATATACAACATGAACTGAAAACCAAGCTTGCCAGTAGCTGATTAACTATATTTTCAGATAATAATTGTTACATATAACAGCAGCATGACATACAGTTTTCTAGACTGCTTCCCTGCTCTCCCTGCTCACGCCCAAAAGAATCAGAGAACTCAAAATTCTTAGAAGGCATCTTGGGTATCAGGTATTTATAGCATCTCAGCTGAATAGTTTAGTCAAGGCTTTGATGTCAAATTACAGAAGCTGTAATGACTTTTCCCAGTCAACATCAAAAGGAATTCCAGAAAAGTTTGGACACCCTTTAACTGACAAAGCTCCCTATCTCTTCCTAATACTCAGTCCAAAGCAATGTAATCAAGTTCATAAAACAGTAATATATAACATAGTAAGAATATGATTTATGGAAATATCTCACTCAAATGCTTAAGCAATTGTTAAGAGACAGGTTGACCAACTGCACATGGGAAAGCATTTTCTGTGAGCTCATTTTCTTTCCTACAAAACCAAGAAACTACAGTAAGTCTTGTTGATGCTAAATGACCATCACTTTAACAACCAACCCAGAGATCTGGAAGCTTGCCGATACCCTTTATAACAGAATAAGAATCACACAGGTTTATTTCTTTGACCATTAAAGCCTGTACATGGGAGGAGAGAGAGGTACAACATTTTACTGACCATTCTTGTTCAGAAAGAAAGATGGTATCATGCCAACAGTTCAGTTTCATTTATGGTTTGGTGTGTTGGGACAGTGACATAGTCTGAACCTAGTATGGTCCATGATGGTAAAGAGGAAACAGTGAATTAATTGTGTCTCACAACCACAGTGCTTCCTGCCTCACCCATTGCTCAAGACCGCGTCTAAATTCCAAGTATGGCCCTGATATATTGCCACTTGTGAAATAAGGGACCATCTGTAGAGTGCCAAAATTTCAGAATTTTATATTCCAGTTTCATTCCTGCAAATCTCAGAATTCTTGGGCACTGGATTCTGGCCTACCTCTTATTCAGTGATGGACTGCAATCACTTTGTGACCATGCCTTTGTAAGAAGCTACTAAGACATTGCTGAGAGGAAATGACATGCAACTTATGAAACTTGTTTATATACTAAATACAAGTGAGGAAGTGATTTCAGCTTTGTTATTGTTGATCATACTCAAGGAGAGGATACAGACATCAAAAAATATCTGAATTCCTGTTTAATTAAAATCAGCCATTGAGGCTATCTCTACATACCGCCTCCTAGTTTGCATTGTAACCAGGACAAAATGCTCAGATGAAGCAGAAAAATGACTAACATAATGATTAGCAGCAGCTCTGTGTTATATAACTAGGACGAAGAGATCCCACAGATGAACGGACGTCTACGGATATACTCGCAAAACTGTGGAACTCAAGTCAGTGCTTATTTCAAAACTCTCAAAATACAGCCTTGCAGACATAGATTGAAAGTACTCCATTTTCAGTAAATATTCTCTGGTTTCCCTGAGTCTTTTCATGGCAGACTTACTTTTTTTTTTTCATGTGACAAATTTTCTGATTGCCTGCCTCCCCCAACCCCTTCTTTGCTATTATCTAGCTTTTATCTAGTCCGTATGATGTTGTAAAGGGCTTGTGTCTTTTTCTGTTCAGTTATTGTTCCTCCAGCCTCAGAACCTGCTTGTATAAATCTCCCAATCCCATTCAAGTGGGAGAAAAAAGCAGCTTCTTCTGTGTCTGGGTATGTCCAGTACCTTCATATCTCATTTTGCTTCTTTAGCACAGGCAGGTCAGAGGGAGAGTTTAGAAACAGTATGAGTGAAGATGAGGTGGAAAAGAAGACATCTACAGATTCTTCTATGAATTTAGGAGGTGAAATCATGGCATGTATATTTTTAGTTAGTTAAAGCTTCCTTTGACCTAAATTGCAGTTGTTTATAGAGTTAATGACAATTGTTTATATTACTATGTTGAGTATCCTTCCACTTCTTCTTCCATAAGTCAAAACTGCTAAACAGATCTAGCATGACATTTCTGAATGGAATTTCAACCATATAAAAAAAAAAAAGAAATGGTAAAATTCCTAGCTGGAATTTTGACCAATGTGTTAAAAAGCCTGGCACTTGGGTTAGACCCCACGTGATAATATGAATTACACTGTCAGAGGACAAACAGTTCTGCAGTGGAGCAGTATTATCCTGGATGTTGGCAGGCTTTCAGTGAAATACTCAGTTCTACGGCAAGGGTCTTCCTGGGAAAGCACCCACTCTTGTCCCTGAGTGCAGTGATTAAGGCACTTGCCAGCGATATGGGACGTCTGAGTCGGAGTGCTGATGAGCTGGGGGAAGAAATGAGCAGTGTTCCTGAATCCGTCCTGGCTGTTTTGCTGCTGTAGAAGCTGGCAAGAGTCACCGCTGTGGTCTGTACAGTCTCCAACCCAGCTGGAGAGGAACAGCGACCTTGGGACACAGAGAGGAGCAGCCTCCCAGGACATATGGGAAGATCAGCATCTTGTTGTGGTTACCTATGGGGCCAAGGCATGAAACAGGCACCCAGCCTGCTCAGTCTTTCAAGAATAAAGTGCTTCAGGGCACCCCTTAAGCAAAACTCAAGAACCGGTAGACCTATAAGTGAGGCAAAAGTGGTATGTGAAGTCATTTCCTCATTTCAGCTCACCCCATTTAAATCAGAGCCGTGTCTTTGCTGACAAAGCTCCACCACGTCCAGTGACAACACAATTTTCAAGCACTTTAAACCTCTGATTAAATCTACAACACAGTTCTTGTTTACATCCTGTAATATGTAAAACCAGAACTGAGGACCCATATTAGTTGGAATCCTAAAAGCTGACGATATCTTTTGGGCCAGCACAAGAAGGCAAGTCCTCTCTTGGATCCATGCTCACACATCTCAGAGCTGTGCAGACTGCCTCAGCTGTTAATTTTCCCCACTTGTGCTGCCAAAGGCATTCACAAGACGAGACCCAGCTCTCCTCCCCAGCACTAACCAGCTGCTCCATAAATGTTAACTCAGGCACGCAGGCAACAGACTCTGGAAGGGGAAGCCAACAGCTAAGAAGAAGCTGTAACATGCCTATGGGCAGCCATGCAAAAGTCAGTGAGAAATAATAGCTTCCTAAACATTAAAAAGGGCTTGCTAAAATGTTTGCCAATTAGTTATTGCTGCATCTTACTGCTCTGACTACTTCATCCCAGACCCCCTGGACACAGTGAGCAGGTTGTTTACAAGCCATTTAGCTGAAAGCAAGGAGGATAAGTGCTGTATTCTAACTGCTGCTACTGGGTGCAGAGATACAAATGCAGTATTTTAAATAGCCCTGCTTTGTACCTGAGTTTCTTTGAGGAAATGCAGTCTCCATACTCTATGAATGCACTTTGGGGTTGCTGTCCCGTGGCCAGCTGAGACAATCTTTTACCTTGCTGCTGCCAAAAAGAGAGTCCCAAGGTCCCAGCCTCACTCCTGGTTGAATCCCTGCACCCCTGTTCCTATCTTCTCTGTCCCACCCCTCCTTCATGCTGACTTGGGTCTCCTCGCTCTCAGGGAGCCAATGTAGTTGCTAACCCAAGCAGAAAACCATTGTTGGTGGGGTTGGGGGCCATTTTTCAGGGCTGCCTTCCCTTAGCTGTAGCCCTCTGAAGCAGTTGACTGAAGGCACTCTTGGCATCAGAAAGGCACAGGGAAGCAGCAGGAATTCTGGCCAGGATGGGAGAAGCAGGAGCATCCTGGTACAGCAGCCATGAGCTACTGGCAAAGCCACCCTCACCCCACTGCAGCCTTAGACACAAACATCTGTGCCTCATCTCAGCGGTTTAGGGACCTGGGTCATGCATGCAGTGTGACCAAACTCCAGTCGGGCATCTCAAGTCCCGTTTCCTTTGGAAGGTGGCCATGCCTGTTCCCCAGGCCACCTTGCAGACTGCAGAGCTCAGCTGCTGCGGTGCTAGGGTTGTTTTTTTGAAGTTTCCAATATGTTTATTTGCACTGGAAAGGTGGTTTCTTTTCCTTCTTTTTCTCATGTTCAAAAAGAAGTAGGTTATTTTTAGCTCATATTTCTCCTTTTGAACTTGCAACTGGGCACTAAGTCAACACAAGAGAATTCTGCTTCAAAAGATGGGTGTCTCAGAAATGACAGGCAAGAAAGAGGGAACTGAGTGACAGTGGTTCTGCAACCTCTGCATAAAGTGCAATGAACCAGGTTCAGAAAAAGGCATGGGAACCAAAAGTAGGGCCTCTGGCAAAATGGGGAACTTGGAAACCACAGCTCAAATCCTCGTCATCTTTCACCTGACTTTGGAGACCTATTAAAAAGTTCCTCTGAAGACCACCGCATCCCCAAGGTGCCTGCAGTTCTTTAGGGCAATTTATGCCATTTCTTTGTTAGTTATGAAAATGCCATTGGCTGATAGGTGATGCAGACCAAGATCAATGAACTGGGATGTTCTACTGAGACCTTTACGTTGTGGCGTGGGAGTTGCCTGGGGCTAAATGGTAGAACAAGATAATGCAGCCATAAATCTGTGATTACACAGGCCAGGTAGCAGAACAGGTGATGGTCCTGCAACCAGGCTGGGATATCAGGTTCAAGAGAAGAGATGAGTAATTTGCATAACCAGCTATGTCAATAAAATAATCAGAGACAAGATGGGCTAAAGGAAGAGAATCATCCCTGACACGCTGAGGTCCTGCATGGGTGCCACACTGAGAAAACGGAGGGGCAGTTTCTGGAGGTCTCTTACCACTTGCTACAAGAAATTACAGATTGTTGTCCCTCACAAAGAGCCAGATCCCTTTAGCATCTCTGAAAAAGGAGGTGATTTTTATCCAGTGACTGATTATAGATTAAGATAATTGTAAGTTTATATTACTCGTCCAGTTTAGGAATGAAGAAAAAAAAAGTGCTGTCCAATAATAAGATTGCGAAATCAGGGGGTTTTGAGCAAGGTAAACTGTCATGTGTTAGCTTGCTTCTAAAACCAAATTTGTTTTCTGTGTTTCTGTGGCAAATCAGAGGATGTTTTAAACTGAGTCATGCAGTTATTGACTTTAGCAAGCACAAAACTGATATAAATAGAGAAACACTGGTGAGCCTTGGACAGAAGAAGAGATTGAGAAGTTTTCTAACAAGGGCTGATAGGACAGCGGGGTAAAGATGAAGACAAAGATCCTTCCTTTCCTTGGGTTACTATATGTGGCATGTTCTTGTGCTTTCCCTGTGGCTCCAGAAAAGGGAAAAGAAGATATGCAATTTGCTAAGGTAAGGACTACAGACAATAACTTAAGAAAGAATTTATTGAGAAAATGAATGTAGTGATGTATTAGTGATGTACAGTATTTTATTAACAGCTCTCTCCATTTGAAAAGAAATGTTTGTGTTCTAAGCTGTTGCTTTTTCTTCCCCATCAGAAATACTTGGAAAATTTTTATGATTTTAAAGAAGAGAAAGATTCTCTCTTTAAATCAAGGAACCTCAATCACATGGCTGACAAAATCCGAGAAATGCAGTCATTCTTTGGGCTAGAGGTGACTGGCGAGTTGAATCATAAAACGCTGGACATGATGAAGCAGCCTAGGTGCGGAATACCAGATGTCCGTTCATATAGCACCTTTCCACAGAGCCCTAAGTGGACGAAAGAAGATGTGACATACAGGTAACACATGTTAAAACATGTTTCTCCATACAGCACTGAGAAATCCTAGTGAAAGTTAGGCAGATGTAATATCAACAGGTTCTTTGCTATTTCTTCCTTTATTTATCCATATAAAAGACCCATTCGGGATGAAAAGGCCATGAATGGGAGGAGTATTCATAGCCTTTGCTTTAGGCTTCCAAACAGTGCTAAAAAAAAAAAAATAGAAGTTTACATTAGTTAGTTAACAACCTACTGGATAATATACTCAGTGAAGGGATACAACTGAGAGTATAAATGTCAGGATTTCTGAAAAATGTGAAAGAAAACTGTGAAAACTTCCTCCATTATATAAGCAAATAACTTGAAAATACACAACTTGAGGCACATAAATAATAAGCAATTATTAAAATATTTGACCTTGATACTGTGTGCCCCAGCCACATGTGATCTGGTTGTTTTTAATTCCTTTCTCCTTGTTTCCCAGGATTTTGAACTACACTCCAGACATGTTACAAGCTGATGTAGATGAAGCAATTGCAAGAGCCTTCCAGCTCTGGAGCAGTGTCACCCCTTTGAGATTCACCAGGCTCTACAGTGGTCAAGCAGATATTATGATCTCCTTTGCAGCCGGATGTAAGGGGACTCCCTTGCCCGAGAATGATAGATATTTGTCACTTTTCTTACACAGATGATGAAAAGCACCACTTTTTTCCCTGTTTGGTTTTTTTTTAGTTCACGGTGACTTCTATTCCTTTGATGGTCCGGGAGGAACTCTGGCTCATGCTTACCCCCCCGGCAATGGGATAGGGGGAGATGCCCACTTTGATGAAGATGAAAACTGGACCAAATTTACTACCTATAGTGGTAGGTAACGTTAAGCATTGAGTTGCCTTTTTTTTATTAGACATCTTTGTCTTGAAGACACTGTAAAGTCACAGATCCCATGGCTGTATTTCTGGTATTTACTGAGATGTAAAATGTCAGTGTAATTTAGTAAAATTATTCTGCGTATTTTGACCTGGGTTGTAGTAATGACAGTTCACTGAAGATAATGCTAATTTCACCTCCAGTGAAGGAAATGAGGTTAGCATGAAACAGCAATACTGGTTAATCATGACATTGCAAGGTGGGGGATTTTTCACCCTCAGGTAATGTAGTATCGAGTTGCAATATCAAGCCCTCATCCTTTTTATTTTTCTCTCATTTAAAATGATACAAATCTTTAACTTCTGTGAATAATAATAAAATATATATATTGAGTTTGTTGGTAAATATAATTAAACATTTCTGGTTTCCAGCAATGTCCAGAGATGATATTATATGTTACTGGTCTTTGTGAAGTAGTTACCAGGTGAATTCCATGTCATTTATGATTCACAAAATCTGACCAGATGACTAGAATGTTCTCAACCAGTTTTCAGTCATTATTAACATTAAAGAATTTTCGGTCCTTTGTTGGCCGGAAAATTTCCACAACGTGAGCAAAAACTGCCCCCAGACTGGTTTCCCTGTGAGAAACAAATGTTTATAATTTGAAACTCATTTCCTCTCCAGGATGCCAGAGAACCCCTTATTTGAGATTTTTAATTACATTTTGCTGTTTTATTAAGACCGTGAAAAATAGGTAAATCGTACATGAGAAGATGCCACCTTTATCCCACTGTCATGCAAAAAAAAATTTATTTAGTGTTTGTTCTTTAAACCGTATTTTCTTTTTTAGGATACAATTTATTTCTTGTTGCTGCTCATGAGCTGGGCCACTCACTAGGTCTTGGTCATTCCAATGTCTTCGGTGCTTTGATGTATCCTATATATATGCCCAAGGATACAAGGGACTACAGGCTTCCTCAGGATGATATCGATGGCATTCAGGCCCTCTATGGTAAGAAGCATCGTTTTTTGGTGGATGATGGAGAACTACTTGTAATGAATTTTACCTAATAGCTAAAATGTTCTGAACTTTCTATGGCATGAAGGATACTGAGGTTTAATTTCCTGATATAATTTTTCAGCAAATCTCTTGGTTACTTTGTGGCTAAAAGTTTACATCTTCAAAATGGAATCTGTGGGCTGTATCCATGCCAGTAAGTCAAAAGGTCCAAAAGCCTTTCTCCGATGATACCAGAAGAACAGTCCATGTCCGTGGTATCAGCTTTCTTATTTTCCACAAAAAGTGGTTACATGCACAACTGCCCTTGGGAAATGATGTTTGCTCTACATGAACTCCTGAGCAGATACAGTTAGAGAGACCAACAGCTTGACCAGGGAGAATAATACCAGAGACTATTTTAACCATCAGCAGCCAAATAAACCAATCAAATTGCCCAGAAACTTTCCTTGGCACTAATTTACTAGCCGAGTTTTAATCTTAAAACATGCGCATATGGTACATCCTGAAGCTCTGTAACATGAAACACTAATTCATCTTCCAATTCCACACTCATCTGTTTCCCAAAGGACCCCCCAGGCAATTTCCTGCGCTTCCAACAAAAGCTTTTCCCCCACAAGAACCAACAGAAATTACATCTGCAGAAGCACCAACTGAAATGTCACCCAGGGAAGAACCAACAGAAACAACACCCTCCAAAACCCCCACCAGACCAGAGGACTGTGACCCACATTTGACTTTTGATGCTATCACCACTCTCCGTGGGGAAATACTGTTCTTCAAAGGCAGGTAAGTGTCTTCATTTCTAGCAACACCTTTTGTGAGATTCAAAAGGCAAAGCATAAAGTTCAGTTCAAGGAATCCATCTTCCATTGGTTACAAAAGAAGATATTTTTTTCTGAAAGTATTAACGCAACTTTGCAAGATTTTACTAGCCCAGGAGGGCTGGGTGAGTAACGCGGTTTACTAACAGGTGAGTAAAATGTTTTAAGCCATCATCCATCATCATCCATATCTGTCAAAATTTTACAAGGCTGAATAATCCCAGTACCACTTCTTAGCCCCCAGCTGCTTCACATGCAGCACCATCCTCACCACACCATCCCACGTGTGGGTCAGGGATCTGTGGAAAATGTCACTGGTGACTTTTAATGGCACTTTGACCTAGAAGTCCACAATGGACTGGTGCCTGATACTGTTTGTAGGAAGCCCCTGCTGTTAGAGCTGTCCACTTTTTGGGCACGATCTGACACTAAGCACTCTAGAGGGTTGTTGGCTGGGCACATCCACCCCAGCAAGGGAGAAGAGCATGTCAAGGCCAGGGTGTCACTGACTTCTTGGGTTGGCAATTGCATTTTGATTGAACAAGCTTCCTTTGATGATGTGAGTCTGATTTTGCTTCTAGAACACAAAGACGAAGGACTGTAACTTAAAAATTTAATAGTTTTTAGGGAAGGGGAGGAAGGAACAGTTCCTCATTAAACTGGGTTTTAACATGCTTCCCAAGAATGTTTAATCAGCACTTGTAAACAAATTGAAATTAAGAATGCAGCTGTGCCTACCTGCACAGGACATAGTGAAGACAAAGCTTCAACTGTCAGCATTACCACAGACACTATGTGTTGTGTTGGGCAAGCCAGCAGGGTGTCAGTGGAGAAGTCTACAGGGCCACCAGCTACAGGTGCAGCTGCCTGAGTTGGGGAGTTGGACAAGATCCCTTCCAGAGGTCCCTTCCAACCCCAACTGCTCTGTGACTTCAGAACAACCAGTAGTTAAGGGCAAATGTCTATGAGAGAGCAGGGCAAAGTGAAGCACTGCATCCCATAAGGGGTGATGTCTCTGCCTCATAGGAGGGACTGGCTCCAGCACCCAGACAGTAGGATTTAAAGTACATTTCTGGACTACTGATCTCCTAGTGAAATACAGACAATGAAACACTGCTGTTTTTGTTTCTATCAGCTATGTCTGGCGCAAAAGTCCATATTTCTCAGGCATTGAGCACGACACCATCTCCTCGTTCTGGCCGTCGCTGCCAGCTGGCTTTGATGCTGCTTATGAGGTTGACAAGAAGGACCGAGTGATATTTTTTAAAGGTATTTCTCTTACATTTCCATCAGTCCTTTTTATGAATAAATAAAGTTATAATAATGAGGCTAAAGTTATGTAGTAATAATGGAAGTAATATTATACTAATACTAATGTAGGATTTTCTTAATATTTAAATCCATTTTCATTTTGAAAATTTTGTTACTGTCATTAACAAATGCTGCTTCACAACAGCCCAGTACAATATGATATTACTCTTCTTTTGTCAGTGGGAGACACCATAGCTGAGACAATATTGCTTGCCTACATTGTTGTTTAAATATATTTTTAAATGTGCCAAACAGACATAGAGAACATCTTGAGTTTTGACTATTGAGTGCATAATACTCTAATTACTATAAAAAGTAGAAAACCCAACAGCTCTGAAATACTCAAACTTATGTGTGTCCTAAGAGGGTCATGTTCTCAGCTGGATACCTGTGCTGTTTGGTGGCATTTTCTACATAGAAGGCCCTGGGAGTCTGATGAAAAGGAGTTCAGCAGCCCCAAGAACCCCTACTAACTTTTTCTCGTTTTCCTGCAGATGACAAGTACTGGGCTGTCACTGGTTACAGGATAGAGCCAGGCTTCCCCAAGCCTATTCAGAACCTGGGCTTCCCCACCACTGTCAGGAAAATTGATGCAGCTGTTCATGATCAAAATACCAAGAAAACCTATCTTTTTGTAGGCAACAAGTACTGGAGGTAAGGCTCATTCCTCTTCTGTACAGCAGAAAATCAAAATAGCTTGTAAAATCTCAAGTTATATTAGTGTTTGTACAGTAAATTCATGGCCTCTTGTTATCAGCCTTCTCAGCCAGTAGAATGGTCATGTATTTTCATAGAACATAGTCTGTAACACCCGAGATGAGACAACGTCCTTTTACCAGTCTGTGACTAACAGACAAATGAACTCTGTTAATATGTTGTGAAGCAGAATTACATGAACTTAGTTTAAAAATATAATATCAGTAGGCTTTGTCATCATGTCATATATTCATTCTGTAGCTATTAAGGGGCAGAAGTGCTCTCTGACATTCATAAATGAAAATCTATCAAGAACATTATGGAAGGAGATAAAATATTCACTTTTCAGTTAAACAGTAATGTTAGCTGTAACAATTAATCTGTAATATTATCTTGAAAGATTATTACACCAGAAGTTTACATTCCACTCATGGGGTCACTTTATAGTTTGCATGCTGTAAAAGTAAAATATTCAGCTTGGATAATTATTTAAGTTTATTCCCCGGTATAAGTCAAATCCAGCCTTATTATCAGTCTCAGAATGGAAGTGAATTATTTAGTCTGATGTTCTGAAAACAGCCTTGCATAGGCCACTAAAGATGTAAATATTGACACAGTCAGGATTTATACAGTTCCATGGGATCGCGGATGCTCACAGTTACTGGATTTTCAGCTAAGAGTAAACTTATTTATTAAAAATTCCCTTTTTTCAACATTAAACATCACATGCTTATTTCTTATTTTCATGCAATTTCTTTATTTAGTTTCAATGAAAATACCCAGTCAATGGAAAGGGGATATCCAAGAAAAATAGCAACTGACTTCCAAGGAATTGGCCACACAGTTGATGCTGCCCTTCAGAAAAATGGTAAATATATTAAAATGTAATTTATACCAAAAAAGACCAGCAAGTAAAGACCAAAAACTATGTGTTTCAAATACATACACATTTGAAATGTTTGTTATGATTTTTTTTAAATCACTTGAGAAAATAGCAAGTGTATAGCAATAGGTATGCAAAAAGGAAATATTAATTTGCCAGTATTGTATTCTTCCAATTCTAGGACATTTCTACTTTTTCCATGGATCAAAGCAGTATGAGGTTGACATGAAGAACAAGAAACTCATCCGTATAATGAAGAGCAACAGCTGGTTTAATTGCTAGAAATATTAATTTATGAGGTAGGGCTGTCTTTGTACCAGAAATGTTTTATCATGTTTCTTGACTTTAAAGAGTATCATTCAGCTGTTACTGTGCATCGTAGTCTGAAATGATGGCCTTTGATAATTCTAATTTAAAACTTTAGAAATGTAAAACTTAATGTACAGTTTTAATTTATTTCATTTTCCAAATATTTTTAATCAAGTTGGTTTTGAGTAATAAAATATTTTTCTCGAGTATAGTCACGTTCTTATGTTCTGGTTCAGTCCGCTGGAGACAAGGCATCTGATACAACCACACACAAGACTGAACAGCATCAGGACCCCACCATCATTTTTAGCAGGACTCAGTGTCCCTAGGAGGGAAGTTAAAGAAAAGCAGAAGTAGGTGTGCGGTTTTGACAGGCAATAGGAAATGACCCGAGGGACAGAAAAGGGAAATAAAGACGTTCAGGAACAATGTGGGGGAAGGGGAAGAGGTAGGAGGACATCCTAGACTGCCATGTGGGAAGGGCTATGGAGAAACAGATGGTGGTGGCTTCACCTGCCATGACCCCATGGCATGGGCACAGAGGGGTCAGGGCAGGGATTGTGATGGTGCCTGCTGGAGACCATGGCAATGGGCTAAGAGAACCCATGCTCCAGTGTAACTGTGGGTGGTTTTCATGGGAAGAGTCTTTGGTAGAGCAGGACATGAGTGACCAGAGAGAAGGATGGGTATCTCATTTAGGGAGGGAGGCAGAATGTAAGCAGGATGGAAAGTGATGGAGATATGCTCATAGGGTCCCAGGAAGTCAGGGGATTACCCCTGCTGAGCTGTGACCATGTGCCATTAGAATGGAGTCAGAACTGATGGTCCAACTCACAATACTGGACAAGAAACAACTGATGAGCCACATCCCAGAGAAAACAAGCCAAATTGATAAGAAAAAAAACAAACAGGTTTTTCATGTAACTACCAGAAACAAATCCTCTGGAGGAAGAGTAGTGAGACATATAAAAGCACATGTGCTTTCTCTGTCCACCTTGTTTGAGTTCCCCCTCACAAGGCTCAGTGACTGAAACACCCCTGGGGCTCTAAGAAAGCTTGGCTGAAGTCTGTCCTCTCCTTGTAGGGATTTGATCCCTTCTATCACAACACTGCTCTGATGATGTGATTTTGTACAAGGGAGTCAACTCCTCCTTGCTGTTTGTCTTTCTCTAGTAGAATTGGCAAAGACAGCAAGAGGAAATGGGAATGGTTGATGAGGACAGTCTTCCAGTTACCACAGCTCAAACCTCATTAGGCAGAAGTGAAATTCACTCCTGGTCTCCTGCACAGGGCAGATGCTTCAGACACCTGGTCGAAACACCTACTAACATCTGTCACAGCATCTGTCAGGGCCAGAGGAAGCCATGTGTCTCCCAGTGTACCCACAGATCCTCTGTCCCCCCGTGCTAGCAGACAAGACCAAGGACAGGTAGCCGAGATACTGCCATGCCTGATCTTGGAAAACCTCTTATCTGCCCTGTTCTGCTCCTCATGCATGCTTTCTGCCATTCTAGGTATGCACTGAGCACTGACTGCTAAAGCAAGACCTAAAACCAACCCAGGTGAGAAATTAAGCCATGAATCTCAACAGGGCTTAAAGTCAAGTAGAACCTGAACAGATCAGCATTGCTACAAAGGTGCACTATGGACTGACAAGTACATGAGCTCACCTGGCCGCATTCCAGGCAGGGCAGAGACACTGGAGCACTGATGTTGCCCAAACATCTCCCAGTATCTTTCTCAATAGCTTGTGCTGTGTACACAGCCACTTCAGAAGAAACTTCAGTCCAAGGACTTTAGATGCCTCTAGGGTTAGGCAGGGCACTTATGAGTATTGCTTGTGTATAAATAATGGAGTTAACCCCTTTTGATTTTAATAAGTGCCTACACACTTTGATATCCTAACTACATACTTGCTTGTATGTGAAGGCTGCTTTCAGAAATCAGGCCTTTAGGCTCTGGTTGTTTGTTCAAACTTGAAAGTGGTTAAGAAGGAACCAAAAGGAACATTTCAGCAATGGTGAAGGAAAACATTGACAATGTTTATGATGACTCACTTTGGCCATTATATTGACTTATTTCTCTTACCTGAAGCTGGTACTGTTTTATCATTATAACCTCTGGGAGACAGCTAAATTAAAATACTACCACCACCACCAGGTATTAATTAGCTTAAACTACTAGTATCTGAAAAATGAATGATATTTACTTTGCTGCGAAGGAGAATTTAGAAAGTGTCCTGTGTTTTGGTCTAACTTGGACCATAAATGGAAGACAACATGACATAGATTTCACCTGGAGAAGGGTACCGGTGAAATGTGTTAAGCAGGGATTTTCCATCTATATTTCTGCTTTGTTAATATCATAAACTTTATTAACAAAAGAACATTAATTTCGTTTCGGGTAAAGCAATGAAATTCCTGGCAAATGGTACAATAATGCGTAATTCAGATGGGTTTGGAAACAGGAGTGCTGGAGCTGCCCGTCTACACTTACTGGGCAACCACTATTTGGTTATAACTCATAAATAATTACTGGAATTAAAGGTTTTTTGGATAGCAGCAGGGGAAATTTGTCCATAAACTTAATTTCAAGTACTCATCCTTTATGAATATGAATTTTCCTTGGAGTCTGAGACCAGGCATTCAAAAAGAAACACACAAAAAGTAAACAGTTAAATATGAAATTCTTGACTGTACAACTGCTGTCCCAGACCCAATCTCTTACATATGAATACTCAGGCAAAAATGGCTTACTGACTTCACTGAAAGTTTAATAGAACCCTTAGAGTGTATTAGCTGTGCAAGCTTGTAACAGTGTATGCTAACACAAAAATGTCAGGAGAAGGACAAGCAGAAAGAATCTTAGGAACATCTGCTTTGATACAATATCCCACAGCATTTTCCTGGAGAAGCTTGCAGCTCATGGCCTGGATGGGTGTAATATTCGATGGATAAAGAACTGACTAGATGGTCAGGCCCAAAGGGTTGTGGTGAACAGAGCCGAACCCAGCTGGTGGCGGGTCACGAGCAGTTGAGGGGACTGGAGATGTTCAGCCTGGAGAAAAGGAGGCTGAGGGAAGACATCACTGTCTACAACTACCTGAAAGGAGGTTGTAGCATGGAGGGTGTTGGCCTCTTGTCCCAAGTAGCAAGTGATAGGACAAGAGGAAATGGTCTCAAGTTGCACCAGGGGAGGTTTAGATTGGATATTAGGAAAAAAATCTTCACATAAAGGGTTGTGAAGCATTGGAACAGGCTGCCCAGGGAAGTGGTGGAGTCACCATCCCTGCAGATGTTTCAAAGATGCTTAGACGAGGTTCTTAGGGACATGGTTTAGTGCTAGAATTAGGGTTGGACTCTGTGATCCTGAGGGTTTCTTCCAACCAAAATGATTCTGTGATTGTCCTGGCACTTCAGTCACAAGTACTGGGCACTTCTACATGCTATGTTAAAGCAATGAGCTCCAGACCTGGGCATCTGACTGTTCAGTCAGAAGCTCTCACTCTGCAGTTGGCAGACTGGTTTAATGCTACCAGCGGCAGCTGTCCTTACATGTTGGTTTTTGGGAAGGAGAATGAGTGCATTATACAGAAATCTTTGGAGATGTTGAGACAAGAATCTTCTGCATTTCCTCTTCCTGGCCTGATTTTCAAGGTGGTTGCTGTGGTTATGGAGAAAATCTAGAAGTATTTGTTTAATGCTGTTCTCTGTGCCTGGGATTTGGGATCTTCCCAGGCAGGTTTTGTGTACAAAGCAAGACTCCACTCACAAGGACAGACAGCACTGCCATAAGCAAGAAGAAAATGAAGAACTAAGCTGCTAGGAGTCCCTGGATACCCAGCACTGGAGAGAAGGGTGACCTGAGTGCAGGCTGACTGGGACAAGAGGGGCCCTGTTAGTAAATTAGCACTACCACGCTGAAGATGAATTAATGTTGCATAAATGCCAGAAGTAGGTCACACACTCATCTTCATGAGTAATATGATAGTTCTGAGGGTAAGTCTGTCCAGCCAGGTCTGAGGGTTTGCAGCAAAACGAGGAAGGAGGTGCTGAGTTAAGCAGAAACACAGGTTGAAGCTGAAGTTTTGCAGTTCCAAAGCTTCCCATGCATGGAACTGCTATTCCAAGTTATTGCCACACACACACACATATGTACAGACAACTACAAAAAAAAAAAAAAAAAAGTAGAACTTTTTTCTACTTGTATTCTACAGTCCTGCAACCTTCTGTGAAAATTTTTGCCTTTAAGTACTTCAACAACCCATTTGAATTCAATAGGAATTTTGAATGGAGAACATTAAAGGGATATGCTCTAAGGTTTTTGAGAATAAAACTACATTTGAATAACTAAAAGCTTAATGAGCTTATAAAAAAGAACTACAGGTCTATTATATCCTCATTACTCATATTTCCATATTGCAAAACCTGCACAAGGGTGGAACCAGATGAAGGACAGCACTAATCTTTAACTATGATAAAACATTGTTTTGCATATGTTCTGTTGCTAACTAGAAATTGTGAGAATTAGTGAGTCAGGGACTGGAAAGCTTTATAAAGCAAACATATACTATATAAAGATGAAGCAAGTGCGTGTCAGAGTGCAAAGACGACTTTTCTAAAGACAAGTGAACATGAGACTGGAGAACCTCCCATTTCTCCTGTTATTATGTGCAGCACTTTCTTATGCTTTTCCTGCAGATGCAAGGCAGAAGAAAGAAGACATACAGCTTATCCAGGTAAGGCAGGTCGACCTCCAGAGAGGAGATTTTAGCAACTTGAGCATCCATTGTAGTCTCTGGAACTAGTATATAGTAGCTGAGGAGCTAGTTCTGCAAATTCCAGTAGAATGAATAATAGATTGAGTATTTCTCGAAATAGAGGGAGTTGCATTCTTTACCATGATGACAAAGGTTTCTTTAATCCTAACTCATTCTTGTTTCATTTCTTTTGTAGAGACCGACTAAAAATAGTGATGTGTACACTTATTTGTTGATTCTACAAATGAATCAGTCCAGGTTTGATTTGTAGTCAGATGGAAATGTGGTTATTTGTGTGATTTCTGGTATAATGAGACATAACTCTTCATAAAATAAAGATATTATTTTGTCTGAATAATTACTCTAAAAAAAATTAGGAAAATTAGATACTAATGTTGAAATTTTGTATTCAGTCATATATTTCAAATAGTTTCTTCATTGCGTGCTTTAAAGGACTGTGAGTAACTTTAGAGCACAAGGTAAGTGGAGAGTATGTTACTGAAAATAAGCAATTTGTTAGACCAATGTTAACTCTGAATGTATTCTGAGTAAACTGCAAAATATTTCTCGTCATAATATAATGAAAAAAACTGCCATTAAGAGAAAAACATTCATCCAGGCTTTAACAAACTCTCTTACCCATGTGTCCAAGAAGCAGAAAGAAAGGTAGTAAAGGTACATGTCTGAGGTGGTATTAGCATAATTTTTTTATGGTCTTCAAAATAAGCACCACTCACTGTCCTAAAATGCTGTTTATTTGTTTGTTTGCTTGTTTTTCTTTTCTTTAATTAGAAGTACCTGGAAAATTACTATGGATTTAAGAAAGATGGGGAATCTTTCATTTGGAAAAATAATAGTCCAATGACCAAGAAAATAAAAGAAATGCAGGAATTCTTGGGTCTGAAGGTAACAGGGAAGCTGGATTCTGGCACTTTGGATCTGGTACATAAACGTCGCTGTGGGTTCCCTGATGTAGCTGGGTTCTCTACCTTTGCAGGAGAGCCAAAATGGGCAAAAAAGGTTCTGACATACAGGTAGTTATCCTGGAATTCTTAATGTAAAGACAGTGTACTATACAGTGTAACTTGTAAGAACACAACTCTTTTTCTACCTTATATTTCAAAGGATATTAAACTACACACCAGACCTACACCCAGCAGATGTCAATGCAGCGATCAAGAAAGCATTAAATGTTTGGAGCAGTGTGACACCATTGAAATTCATCAAGAAGGACAGAGGTGATGCAGACATAATGATCTCCTTTGCAGCCAGAGGTAAAATTCTATGTAACCATTACAAGTCATAGCCAAGTTACTGCAGTTGACCTTAAATGCTAATGATCTCTTCTCATGAGTAGCATGTGGAGAGTTCAGTGTCCGCCTGAAGAAGCAGACAGAAAAACACAGCTCCCACTCAAGGTGCTATGGCTCTAATTTTTCAAGATCTTTGGGTGAGGGTATAGAGGCAGATGAAGAGAAGGAGAGAGAAAATAACTGTAATGACCTGTCTGTTGTTCACTGGATCTATACATAGTATATGACACCCAATGTGTGCATGAACAAGAGGCTCAGGGCTTGTGGGATATACCCATGCTCAGTGCTTATTGAGTGAGTAGCTCTAGTCACACTCCTGGGATTAGTCATGTGCTTTGTGTGAGCTAAATAAAATCTAGACAGACTCAAGGCTTATATTTTTGGCATTGCCCTCAGGGAAGACTTACCAGCAGCCTTCATTAACAGTCATGCACACATACACTGTTCTAGTCAGCTCATCTGTTCCCACTCAAACATACCCACTCTTCTGAGCTATGCAGATAGTAGAGGTACTGCACGTAACCTCTGTGTCCTTAAAACCTTTCCTGGCTTACAGTCTTTCCTGGATCATCAACACCTAAATTGCCAGTCAGGTTCAGGTAACTGCCTGATGGCTGCTGACATAGAGTTTATGAAAATTTTACCTTATGAACAATAAAGTGGTATATTTCAACCTAGACCATGTCCTCTTCTTCCTGTGTGGCAGCAGTATGTAAATATCCACCCATTTCTTGAGGAAACCAGTATTTCACTCCTGATGCATCATTTCAAATTTTCCTAAGTTTTCCCTGTGAAAAATAGAGCTTTCAGCAAATCTGTGTAGAAGGAGAGCTTGAAAGTTTATAAAATCAGCAGAGGTTCCTGTGCATGGTTGAGTTCTTTTACCCCCATTACCCCCAGTCAGCTGTGTATTGGACTTGTTCCTCAGGTCACAACGACTTCATACCCTTTGATGGCCCAGGAGGGTCTGTTGCTCATGCCTACGCGCCTGGCAAGGACTTTGGTGGAGATGCTCACTTCGATGAGGATGAAACCTGGACCAAAAGCACAGAGGGTAGGAAATTAAGTTCTCTGAGCCCTTCCTGAAGCAGATTGTACAGAAAATAAAGGGTGCAGTGTCTGTCTCCCCTCTTCCTTAAGAAGTGCTTAAAAATGGCGCTGATTGGAAAGAGCATTGTTTCTATAGCTATAAAAAGCCTCTGAGCTCTCTGGTTTAAAATGCTAAAGCCCCAGCTGAACTTCGGCCGTGGACTGGATGAAGATTTATTTGGCAAGGAGCTGAGGGACCTGGCAGCCCCCTTCTTCCCACTCCTCTAACCTACCTGTCTCTCCCCACACAGTTACATCACAGTTCAGGGTCCTTCTCCCACATTGACTTCTGCAGGATCTGCAGGCTATTTCCCTGTACTCTACTGTAATTATTTTATTATTTTTCTTTCTGACCAGAATTTCATCTTCATCTGGATTTCCCATAACAGCTTTATATGCTCAGGCAAGCAGTGCTGAAATCTTCTGATCTACCTTATGTCCTTCACGTTTTCAGGACAAATGAAAAGACACAGCTCTCCTATTATGTGTTTTGTTTTTAGATACGAACCTATTTTATGTTGCTGCCCATGAGTTTGGCCATTCACTGGGACTTTTCCATTCCAAAGACCCTAATGCTCTGATGTACCCAGTTTATAGGAAATCTGACCCGTCAGTATTCCCTCTTCATCAGGACGATATTAATGGCATTCAGCACCTCTACGGTAATTCAGTTATTAATCAACTAATGCTTGTAATTTCAAAGATTTTTGAATGCTTTTCAGCAACACACTTTTTTTTGTACTGAATATACCTGAATAAGTTCTCACTCTAATTTCTTCCATAAACTGTTTATTTTAGGACCATCTTCTAACACCCACAGTGACCAAAGGGAATCTGCTGAGATAGAAGACACAACTGAGCCAAAAGATCCTGCACTGACAAACACCTGTGGCCTCAATTTAACTTTTGATGCTGTCACCACTTTCCGGGGAGAAATAGTGTTCTTTAAAGACAAGTAGGTCAACTTTCTGAAAGCAAAACAGCTGGATATAATTTTTAAATTATGCCCTACAACATGGAAAAATAACTTTACCCAGAATAACAGACATTTTAGGCATGAAGGTGAAACAGGGAATCAGGATAAGAGGTGGGAGGCAAAAACAAAGAGGTTGGTAAAGAAATGAAGAGAGTCAGGTGTAAGGAGGAAGGTCACTTTTGAAACAGGTCATGCTATTAATAGTATGGGGAAAGGTGGCTCCTCTGAAAACATGGGCTGTTTTCACTTTAGGCTGTAACCAAGTCCCAGGTGTTTGGCATCTGGGAGAGTTCAGCTTTGGGAAAAGGCACCACCAGCCCTGGGACACTCAGCATCTTCCTTGCTGTCCTTGCTTTGAGAGACTTCAGGGTTACCAGTCCTGTCACAATACCTGCTTGAAGAGCACCTGCAGTATTGATTTAGTATAATAATAAAAGGAAAGGATAATTGATTCAGTGCTAAACACAGACAAATTTTTCCTCTCTGGGGCATGACAGCCCAAAGACTTCAGGAGAATGGGTAAAAGAACTTATTCCCCTCCTTTACATGTGGCAGGGCTGTGATTCCACTGCTTCAGATCCTCCCAAAATCAACTTTAAAGTGAGTTTTGACCTCAGTGTTTGGAGTCCACAAAGCCAGTTATTTTTCAGAAGATCTCATGCACACCGACCATTCCTCTAAGCTGGTGTTGGTAACCTCAGGGTGGGGTTTCATTCCCAAAATCTTACCCCATACCAGCCATGTGAGCCAAGTCTTTCTAGGCTCTCTTTCTGGGTAGGCAAAAGCAGTACCTGTTTTGACAAAGAAGTTCATCTGACCTAATTTAGATGTCTGCATCAAGATGAGAAGAATACCACCATGGGAACAATTTTCTTTCCACTGACATTACAGGAAGCTTAGGGTGACTAACTCAGGGTACACAGCTGGGTTTAGTCAGAAAAATCTTGCCCTGGTTGCCATGATGTGGTTTCATGCATTAGTGTGTGTGAATGTCTGATTTTATTTAAGACCTGTGCTGTATTTCTGTAAGGCATTTTTGGCGCAAGCATCCTGCAGTAAAAACAGCTGATTTAAATTTTATATCTTCATTCTGGCCACGGCTGCCACCTGGTGTTGATGCTGCATATGAAATTCCTGAAAAAGATGAAACTGTCATTTTTAAAGGTAAACTGTTGCCTTTTTATTTTCCTGTGTTGTCTTTCCAAGTAGCCTTGAGAATTTGTTTCTGGCTTAAAAAAAACTTGAGCTCTTCCTGTAGGATTCCACGAGCTTTAATTTAGTCCAATAAATTGATGAATTTCAATCACAGAGATAACAAAAATATTATCCAAGATAAGGAACACGTATGTTATTTTTAATATCAATATAGAAAAGTTTCCCTGACAAAATAAATGTCATTATTTTCCCTTTTTTTTTTTTTTTCTGGAAAATTATCTATTGAGCTTAAAAATGAAAGCACATGCTTCTTCCTAATTTGTGGAAAACTAACGTAAGTATGAAGGAAGACTGAAATTTCAGTTTCCATAAAATGTGGTGAGAAGATATATTCTTGGAATTTTTTTGAGTCTAGAACTTGTATGTAGAATGTTTTCAAATAACCATTATTTTGTATCTGCATTTTTCCATTAAAATATTAACTTTCATGAAAAGGATTGTGATACACCCAGAAGAGATTCTGATGTTTGCATGAATTTTTCTTGATAGGGAATGAATTCTGGATTGTGAGAGGAGATATCATACTTCCTGGACACCCCAAAAAAATCTACACCCTGGGTTTTTCAAAGGATGTTACCAAAATTGATGCTGCTGTTTATAATGCAAATGAGGGGAAAACATATTACTTCATAGGGGACAAATTTTGGAGGTAACATTTCTTGTTCTGCTTTCATAAATAGAAGCAAATACAATCATATGATCAATATCCTGTCATGATTTAGGGTGCGTTAGTCACACACTTCTGATGGCCTCTTCCAGTTTCACAACTACCTATGGAAAAATGTTTGAAAGGGAGATCAAAGAGTGTTTTTAGGTTGCCTTTTAATTGATTCAATTATTTAACAGTTCTTTTATCTATTATCTATCTATCTATTTATTTCCTTTCATTTAACTGCCTCACGAAAAAGCCATTCTACAGCTCCACAAGTCAGCTCAGGAAATCAGTCAGAACCTCACTATTTATACCAAACATTTCTGCTGGGTAAGGAGTACATCATCCTTTTTCCAGTTACCAGCAGGTAGTTTCATAAAGCTCCTGGTAGATGCCATGTGCTTCAAAGAATTATCTGCTGTGCATGGTTATTATTTCCCCTTTTCAACCCAGTTGTGCTACAGAGCATATAATTCTATGAACTGAAGGAGGTGCTCCTATAACAGAAGCAATAGATGACCTGAACTTTTGCAAATGAACAACACAACTTTTCTCTTTCTTGCCACCACAATGCTCAAGTCATTGTACCTACAGAGATCATCCTGGAGTAACTATCCAGCCATACATTTGTAGGTCAAGCAGGAGATCAGACTTCCACATTTCAGTTCAAACTCTCATAGCCTGAAAAACTTCAGCTGAGCATTTTGTCTGATCATTAAATTTCTTACTGAGCCAAGGTATCAGAAAGAAAATACTTTCCAAAGCCTTTTTATACCAGCACTGATAGATAAACTGCACTTTACTCAAATCGGAATAGCCTGCTATAAGTAACGTTAGTAAAAATACTTAAAATAACTTATAACTTAAGAAAAAATAGGATTTTTCCTGATAAACACTTTTTACAGAAAGCGGACATGAATGGAATCTTTTTGTAATCTTACAAATCTAACTGTTGTTTGACATAAGATTATCTACTTCTCCTTTAGGTACAATTTCTTAGAAAATATATTTACCAAACTGATGATGATGGTTCAAATATTAGGTATTCTTTGACAAGAAATTCTTCCAGTGCAGCTAATAGAGTAATAATTATTTATGACACATCATATCTGTCTCAACTCTATCTAAATTACACTGAAAGTCTTCAAAGGACTCGATTACCTGTTGGTAGGTAGAAGGTAATGAGGTGAGGTGAATTAATAATGAGTTGTTTGCAGTTTTTATTAATACCAGGTTGTTTATCGCTTTTCTCAGTTACGATAAAAGAAGTCTGTCTGTGGATAGGAAGCCCATACTGATAAGAAATGCTTTCCCTGGAATTAAGGGGAAGATCGATGCTGTTTTTCAACATGAAAGTGAGTAATTATTCTTAACAAAATCTGTATGAAATGCTCAGGGTCATAGGGCTGAGAGTGCTTGGACAGAGAGAGGCATTTCTAAATGTTGCCCATAGCCCTCAGAGTGACAAAGACCTTGAAATAGTAGTGCAATGCTCCCATGCTTCACTTTATACCTTGGAAAAATAGTGATAATATACCTTAGGTGATGCGCTGAAAATCTCAGCTGGAAAGGCCATCTTTAAGGGCCAGGCTGATATATCTGTATTCATGTTGATGCATAACTCACACCATGAATAGCACCACTCAAGAGAGTGACATCCCAACAGCACGTCTACTTGCTGTGAGCTATCCCAGCCTGGCCCTCTGTCATAAAAAGGCACTTCTTGGAGGATAATAACTGGCACTAACTTCTCCTGCATGAAGGAGAATGTTACTTAGAGAGAGAGATGCTGGAATAAATGTAAGGCTCCATCCATAGTAGCAAATGGCACAGCTTCCCAGTTATCTCCTGGTCCCTCATCTGCTAATTACCAAAACCCATGCATGTTAGTTGCTCCTTAGCAAATCTAGCAACTTCCTCCAAAATGAGTCTTATATGTGGACCTGGGGACCCTTAACTGCAGCCATCACTCCCGGAGGTCAATGTGGACATGACTGTCCCAGGCTGGATCTCTCCTTCCCTGCACCGGTACCTGGTGGCACCCCAACAAACTCATACCTGCTTGCACCTTTCCATGCTCTGTGCACACTCCAGGCTGTGCAACACCTACCCACAGGCAGCCAGAAATACGCCCTCCTGGATGGAGGACAGTTGATGTGTCATGTTGTACTACGCAGGGACAGGAGTTGGACTCGAGGACCCTTGTGGGTCCCTTCCATCTCAGGACATTCTATGATTCTATGGCTTAAACATGGTCATTGCCTCACAGCAAGTATTTTAAACTGCAGAAACACTCAGGAAAACATTTTTGCAAGGAGTGCATCAGGGGATTCATTAAGTATATTATGAAGTCTGTGCATGGCTGGTTTGCTATGGGAGGTGTCCCCATGCTGCTATGCACCATTGTGTAGAGGTTACACCTGGGAGAAGATGTTGTTTGCAGTGTAAGTGTATTCAGAGTTTTTCTGAGCTCTTTCCAGAAGTTGTTAGAGAATATTAGTTTTTACACCTGCAATAAAATAATTTATTTTTTTTTCCCTAGACTTTTTTTATTTCTTCTGTGGAAGAAAGCAATTTGAGTTTGATCCTGATAAGAAGAGAGTTACACGCCTCCTAAAGACAAACTTCTGGTTTCCATGTTAAGAAAACTAAATCTGTAACGGTGTGGGAAAAAATGTAGTGTTATTGCACTAGAAACAGGTTTTCTTTTATAAATATATGGAATGTATAGGTACGTCAACATTAGCCAGCAAACCTCAGCCCCTGCACAATCTGTGTTTCTGTACATAACAGAATAATATTTAACATACTGTTGTGTATGTATGTACATAATTAACATCAAGACTGCTAGTTTACCAAAGAAGAATGCAGTATTTACTTTTGATCCAAAATTGTGTCTTGTTTGGTTGGTTGGTTTTTTTTAACACAATCTTCACTCTTCATGTTGTACATCACCCTACACAGAGCCCTACCAGCCAGGAGTCCATAAGGAAGAGCATTTCAGACTAGACATTAGGAGGAAATTTTTTATAATGAGGGTGGAAAAATACAGGAACAGGTTACCCAGAGAGATGGTAGATGCCCTATCCCTGGAGACATCCCAGGCCAGGCTGGACGGGGCTCTGAGCAACCTGATCTAGTTGAAGATGTCTCTGCTCATGGCAGGGCGGTTGGACTAGATGACCTTCAAAGGTTCCCTTCCAACCCAAACTATTTCATGATTCTACGATTTCTGTTCCTAGAACAACTGGGATTGCTTTCGACAAGTTTCAGATATTTCAAAGTTAAGCAAGTAGGCTAATCAAAACTATCATTCATAATTGCAGACAGACAGGAGCTCCAAAGAACAATCTCTCCCAGCCTGAGGTGGGTGGCTGGGGATGGGAATATTCCTTTTCATTACTGGCTGGAGAGGCAGCATGCTTGAGCAGTCCCTGTTAGACACTGATTATAAAAGGCTAAGTTTAAGTGTGATGAATACTACCCTAAGATATTTATTGATATAGGTGTGATTAAAGGCTCATCTTTAAAGGAGCAGAGGAGAGCCCCAGTCATCCCTGACCTGCTTCCGTTCCTCTCCATGCTCCCAGGGAAGCCCCCATGGTCTGGGGGACACCCATCACCATGTGTCAAGAGTAGAGGGTCCCCACCATCTCACAGGCTGAGGGGTCACTGCCAGAGACACAAGGGGAAGAGATTTGAGGATTTTATAAAACTTACTATAGCATCTTTGAAGGGGACTGTGGGAATGTACAAAATTTATTATGGGATGATTAGGGGAAAACCAAAGGCGAGGAAATGGAAGGATCAAAGGAAGGAACAGTTCTGGGAAAATAAACAGATAAGAGGATTAATGGGGCTGATTACGTGACAATAGGCTGCAGGTCAGTGTGCTGCTTAGGCCATGCCCTGGACATTTGGTTCTGTCTTCTCAGTAAATCCTGTCTTATGTGTGGGTGAGCTCTTTCAACATGCATTTGAGTGAAATTCAAGATGGACTGGGTGAGTAGGTTAAGAGATCTGAGTACCGGCAGCTGGAGCATGGCTGCCAGCTGCAGGGACTCGTATGTAACTAGGGATACAGGATGTGTGGGGGCATCTACTGTTTGTGTTTCTATGTCAATGTTTCACCAGTGGACGAATGTGAAGAGGAGGAACAGATGTGGCCTCCAGTTCCTTTTGTATTTGTGCAAGTGCTCCATGTTTTCTGTCTGCGATGATCTCTTTGATGATCGAGTTGGAGGCCTGTATCTAGTGGAGTGCCTCAGGGGTCAGTACTGGGACCAGTACTATTCAATATATTTGTCAGCGACTTGGATGAGGATTGCACTGTCAGCAAGTTTGCTGATGACACCAAGCTGGGAGGAGTGGCTGACACGCCAGAAGGCTGTGCTGCCATCCAGCGAGACCTGGACAGGCTGGAGAGTTGAGCAGGGAAAAATTTAACGAAATACAACAAGGGCAAGTGTAGAGCCTTACATTTGAGCAGGAACAACCCCAGGTGCCAGTATAAGTTGGGGAATAACTTGTTAGAGAGCAGCGTAGGGGAAAGGGACCTGAGGGTCCTGGTGGACGACAGGATGACCATGAACCAGCACTGTGCCCTTGTGCCCAGGAAGGCCAATGGCCTCCTGGGGTGTATTAGAAGGGAGGTGGTTAGTAGGTCGAGAGAGGTTCTCCTTCCCCTCTACTCTGCCCTGGTGAAACTACACCTGGAATATTGTGTCCAGTTCTGGACCCCTCAGTTCCAGAAAGACAGGGAACTGCTGGAGAGAGTTCAGCACAGAGCCACGAAGATTATTAAGGGAGTGGAGCACCTCCCTTATGAAGAAAGGCTGAGGGAGATGGGTCTCTTTAGTTTGGAGAAGAGGAGACTGAGGGGTGACCTTGTTTATAAATATATAAAGGGTGAGTGTCACAAGGATGGAGCCAGGCTCTTCTCGGTGACAACCAATGATAGGACAAGAGACAATGGGTATAAACTGGAACACAGGAGGTTCCATTTAAATTTGAGAAGAAACTTCTTCTCAGTGAGGGTGAGAGAACACTGGAACAGGCTGCCCAGGGAGGCTGTGGAATCTCTTTCTCTGGAGACATTCAAAACCTGCCCGGACATATTCCTGTGTAACCTCATCTAGGTGTTCTTGCTCTGGCAGGGGGATTGTACTGGATGATCCTTCGAGGTCCCTTCCAATCCCTGACATTCTGTGATTCTGTGATCTCATGGTTCTCTGGGCCTGGGGGACAGACATGCAGCAGCTGCCAGTTCAGCACTGCTGACAAAACATCCCTGCTGCTGAAATCAGACATTAATTGGTAATGCTCCGCAGGGCCCACAAGTATGCAGATGGACACCTAGCAAGATCTAAGGTCTTTGAGAAGGTATCTTTCCTCTTATGGACATAAAAAATGTCACCCAGTAGACACTGTCTCACCCTCATTAGACAATTTCTCAAAAAAAAGAAAAAAATCAGAGAAAAAATAAGTCTTGTATTAGATTCCTCTTCTCCATGAATCACAGAATGATTGGGTTTGGTTGGACCTCTGGAGCTCATCTGGTACAACCTTGCTCAAGGAAAGCCACCTAAAGCAGTTTGCCCAGACTCTAGGTGGCCTTTGGAGATACTGCTTTTGCATATATTCAAAGAGAAAGACTCCATCCCCTCACTGGGCAACCTGTGTCAGTGCTTGGTTACCCTTACAGTAAAAAGTGTTTCCTGATGTTCAGAGGGAACCTCCTGTGTTTCAATTTGTGTCCATTGCCTCTGGTCCTGTCAGGACAAGGCAACTGCATTGTATTTATACATACAATTGTATTGTATAGATGCAATGAGATATTTCAACACACTTTTTTCTGACGCTTTTTAAAAACGCCTAGTAGCAGAGCTACTCTAATGGGGCACTCCAGTGTGGATCTAGAATCTAAGCAAATTTAATCTGAACTCTATCAAAGTCTAAAACGTATTATGGCATTCTTAGTCTTGCAAGACAAACACTGGTGCCACACCTTGCTGTGGAGGTGGCAAACAAGACTTTGCTGACCAGGTAGAACTAGAGTCAAAATGATTAATTACAGTGCTTCAGGAAAAGGAAATGAGTAGGTCTGATGGTTGTCTGATATTGCCAAGGTCAGGGAAGCAGATTCAAGTCTTCTAACTTGAATATTTCTATTGAATTTAGGAGGAAATATTTCAGTGCTGCTTATTTGTTCCTTGTTACTCACCTCATTATATTCTTGTTTTCTAATTCTGGTTTTCCTTCACATTTCGAGTGTAGCTTTTTGAGTGGTCTCACAACTGCAAGACTTAATCAGTCCATGATCTCAGCTGTAACAATAGAAGCCCAAAAGATGCATGAATAGGTTGGCTCACAATTTCTAGATTTTTAGCTCCCTAAGGAAGTTTCTAACCGCCTCTGAGTCTGGATTGTTTTCTTCAGTTGTCTCTTCTGCTGACTCTCCCCTACATTATCTGTGCCCTCCATAGCACTGCCATTGTGGTTAACTGCACTAGATCATGTTATTTTAAATGGGATCATCTCTGCCAGCTCTGATCTTTCCAACTTTTTTTTTTTTTTCAGATGATATAGTTCTCACGGTAAAGTTGGCTTGTCCTAAACCTTTCGTGATTGTTTTGTAGGTCCCAAATACTTATCTGACTACTTCTTCCTTGATTTTGGTGATTTCTGATTAGTTTGGACTCTTTCCTTACTTCACTAACTGTGCACACAGATGACCAAACTAATTGTTCAGTATGAAGTCTTGGTTCTGTAGCAGACATAGAGCTCAACTGACACTAGTAGTATCTGTCTTAGTATGATTTAGCTGGTTTAGGGTTGGATGTTGGTATCTTTTTTTCTTGTTTTGAAAATCTACAGTACTATTGACAAGTCAGCCTCACCATTTGAGTAAAAGCAGCATTTTTAACTGAAGGTCATTGACCTGTGTTTGATATCCTGTGCTCTTCTGAGGTACCGTTTGATACCTGGACCTGAGCTGTTATGTTAATTGTCTGTGATACATTCAGTTCAAGCATTTCAGTTATGGTTTTCTCAGTCTTCTAAATGTACCAGATTTTTCCATGCTATAGCAAATTTCTAGCCTGTTTGCATGAAAAATTGGATGAAGACAAAAGTCTCTTCACAAGAAACAGACTTATGCAGCTCCTTCTCCTCTAGAATTCCAATCACAAAAATTACTTTTACTTCAATGCTTTACTTATAATGGTCTCAATTGTTGCAGTTTTCTACATCTTGCCTTGGAGGGCATTTTTCCTACATCTGAGTGTATCTGTTTGCCTTTTGTTTGCCAACGACTCTGTAATGCATCCGTTAGACACAATCCAGGAGGTCCAACAGGGAAGGTCCAACACTATCCCAGGAAAAAAAACAGTTTAGTCTGCTTGTTCTTTTTCTTCCCATTTATTGGTTTTCTTTGTTTCATACACTCACCCTCCCTGGAAGGGAAAAATGCCCTTTGATATTGTTCCCGGCATAATTACATACATATTATCACAATAGGTAGGGCTGTGGTAGTAAGCCAAAAAGCTATTGTGTAATGATTTGGGCACCCAGAACTAAAAGACCCATGAAAGTTTACCACCTCAGTAAAACACACAAAGGTAATGTACATCCTGGCAAAAAAGAACAAAATTAAAATTAATCCATCTAACTACAGTTTGCAGGAAGTTGTTCCTAGTAAAATGTTGATTTGGGCTTAAGGAAATCTGGTCAAAAAAACCTCTTTCTTAGTGACAGAAGCAGCAGATTTTGGGGTTCACAAGTGCTGAAGGCAACTCAGAACTGCAAAGATGCATCTTTCAGCTGACGTCATTATTCCAGAGAAAATAGTTAAAAGCTACCAAGGTGCAGACTTTGTTTCCAGAGGATTCCCTGGTAGCCTCTGAACTGCCATCTGATCTTCAGCCATCCCATTCATGTTTGCTCCCTGCCAACAAGACAACAGTTCTTGCAGGTTCACAAGCAGTAGCTTTCTCACAGGATGTGTTAGTATTGGTGCCATGTGTCCAACTGGGGGTCTGTGAACCTATGGCAATTCCATTGTGTCCCAAATGGTCCAGAGCCCCAGGGCATATGCAGACTGATTTTGCATATAGGTGCAGAGACATTGATCTTTCTTGCTGCCTGTTTCAGGGCAAGTTTTACATCTGCACAACTTGTGTGATGCCATCCAGATTTAGAGGCAAAGGACTTCAAGATGGTAAGGCTGGCTCTGCAAGGCATCCCAGGGCCTCTCTGCCATCAGTGAAGTCCTGCCTGAGACACAGTAGAGCAGGTTCCCAGCCCAGGCAACAGCTCAGATACAGGGATGAAGAATGTGATTTGATTTTCCTGTATTCAGGGAAAAGGTACTTGCCATGGAAGTGGTCCTCCTTCCCTTCTCTTAATTGATGATGCCATGTCTGAGACTGTGCAAGTCACTGAGATGTAACTCGGGCACTGCCCCAGTCTGTGATTTGTCACACTGAATTGCTCTTCTACAATAGAATAATTAGGACTGATTCAGCACCTGACATACTGAGCCATATCACAATGGCCTTTGGACTTCAATGTGGTTTGAACTATATTGTTGTGCTCCTAACACTGCCCAGCACAGCACTCTGTTTCGTAAACAGAGTGACTGATCATTCTCTTTGAGTAGAATCAACAGCATTTCTATAAAGGAACTGTTTAACATTGGGTGACGTTAAGCCACAAGCTTGTGCAAACTTTAAGACATCTGGCTTGGAGAGGTGCCTTTGGCTTTTTCATCTCGGGATTAAAATGTACTTGGCTCATTAAGAGAAAATTCCTAATGAATTCTTAAACTTCATGGAAATATCTGGCAGTCAGATTAATATTGCTGCACGGTGACATAATTTATACCTTTGTCACTCCAGTCCTTGCATGAAAAGTGACATCTTCCAAGGAAATAGCTTGTTTCAAGACAACTTGCTGGATTTGCAGAAATATTTTTATTTTGTTGCTTAAAAATAGATTAGAAACACATGAAGAGATTAAGATATGCATAACAGCACAGAATGGACACAGAAGTACTTCCTGCAAGAATGACAACTGTACTTTGTAGTGCCACCTGCTATTGAGAAAACAATTACAAACATCATTGTGACAAATTAAAACAGGAAACAATTCTTAGAATTATGAAGTACCACTTTTGATGTTTGTAATATTAAAATTACAGAACTACCAATCAAAGTTCCCTTTTCTACAGTAATTCTGTATTGAGAGACTTTGATTCAGGGAAGCCCCACTATGATTCACCCTGTGAATTTATTTTTTCGTTGTTTAGTCAGAGGTGTGCGTGGAAGAGTCACCATAGGGAAAGAAGGATGAAAGCCATTAGAATATTTTAAAATATTATCAGATATAACTAAGAGAAAAGGGAAATAGCCTGAAGAGTCAAATGCAAGCCCTAGGTAAGTGAGGTGCAAAGTAAATGGAAATCCCTAGGACAGAAAGTTGTTCGAGGCTGGGAAACTCTTCTGGAGAAATACTTCTCTTATGCTTCTGTCTAAATGTCCTTTTCAGTCAATTCTGGAAAGAGGAAACATGCTGGATAGATGCCTGGCACTGCTTATACTCCTCTGCAGACCTAATGAACGAGGAATGGTGAATACAGCACCTAGAAAAGGGACACTTTGAGGTCTCTTGCCTCAGCACAAACAACAACAGTGCAGCTTTGCTGAGGAGAAAGTGTGCAAATAAAGCAGGATTATTGCTAATAGAGGGAGACACAAACTCGTACTGCCTGGGTGTATGATGGAAAAACCCTCGAAAACGCTGGCCCTTTCTTAACTACACAGTCAATCTGCTCTTCCTTAGGCACCCACTTTGGCCTTAGCAGTGACTTAGTAGATGGGCCCAAGACCTGGCAGTGTGATTTGAGGTGACCAAAGTGTATTGATGCCTGTGGTCCAGGCAACAGCTGTCTCTGAAGAACAGTTAGGGGGTAGGTAAGGGTAAAGTTGATCTCTCTCCATTGGTTAAACAGAGCCAGGGCCAACATGTCTCTGATGACCCCAGATCCCACAGTGTCACCAGATGCTGGCTTGGGCCCTCGATCCCTGCAGTAGACAGTCCACAGAACCCTGGTCTCTCCAGTATCCTTCCCCGGCTTATGGATGCATTGCTCTCAACCTGTCATCCTACTCATTGGCTAATCCAGCTGGATCTTCATTAGCACTTGCAGTTACACATATGTACCAAACTGACACACATACACCCTGGTGTCTCCAGTCACAGTACCACAGACACATGGATCTTCAGCCCCTGATCCGACCCCAAGGGCTGTCACTGAGACACCAACACACTTCTGCACACAGGACAGAGGCCTGGTCCACGAAAATGGCTAGAAATGGGGTTTGGTGAGAGGCCATAACAGACTGTGCTGTTCAGGTGCAGGTGCAATGCAACAATCCCACAACCAAAATGAGGGACTGTGTAGACACCAGTTGGCACTCAGTGATAATTCTCATGTATTTTGAGATGTTTCCATTTCATTTTGGCATATTTGTGTTTCTTTCCGTTGGGTTTTGAGATTTTTGTCTGAAGACAAGTTCTTGTGGCTAGCTGCCACACCATGGGAAGAACAGATGACTGAAACCTCTTCTTCCCTCATTCAAGGGAGATGTGCTGAAGGGCACGCAGTAGGAAGCAAGTGCAGACATTGAAATGAGACATGACTTTGTAGCCCAAAACCATGGAAATTCCCAAGACAGAGGTAAGCCACTGCTTCTGCTTCCTCTTCCTGATGCTGTTTAAGTTTTTCATTCAATGACTCTTCAAATACATAAACAGCTCCCACAGCTAATACTGGAGTCCAAGACTCTCTAGCTTGCCACAGGCTGCTTTGGAAAGTAGTTTATTTAAAGTTTCCTGGAAAACAATCAGCTGTCACCTCTCACCCTCGGCTTGACTCAGTATCCTCTTGGTCACATTAAAATTTGGCCATAGACCCTTTGCAGAAATGTGCAAAGCAGCAGAACCTCCATGTGCAAGCCGCAACACATGATTTCCTAATGTTCCCATCTCAGGCACCGCACACATCTGATTAATCTGCATCTCTTCTTTGGCTGTGTGTGTTAAAACATGCCCATGATGCCTTCAGAGAATAAAAGAAAAAAAAAGAAGAAATAAGGACTCAACTAAGAAAAAAAAATAAAACAACAAAAAAACCACAAACTACAAAACCAAGAAAGAAACAGAGGTATTGGATCAGGAACTATATAAAACAGTCTATAAAAATATTTATAGTGAAATAACATTAGTTTAGAAACAGAGTTAGAGAAGTTAAGCAGCTCTTCACAAATCCTAGGATCATGTGAGTTGTAGCAAAAACCTTGGAGAAGTATCTAACACACGCAGTTCTTCTTGTTCCTGTCTGGAAATCAAGATGGATTAAGGATCATCAACCATGAATTTTCCTTGAACTAAGAACCATGAGGCTGAATCTCTTTACATTTAAAAAAGCTGTATCATTTGGAGTATTGTCCATTTCAAATACCATTACTGTACTGTTGCTTCTGCTTTTGCAATGTCCTGCATTAACTTTAGTCAATCACTCCAGACAAGCAATGGGACTTGCATTGGAAGGTATAAAGTAATTTGCTTTTCCCAGGAATGATGTCTGCTCGTTTGAACTGAGACATAGTTAGGGGATGCTACATTACAGTGAGTGTAGAATCATATACTAACCAAATTATTTTTCCCTGACATTTGAGAAACTAAGTGAAGTACTTCCCAACACAGTTAAAATTTTCATCCTATATTGAGGTCCTTCAGAACAAAACTTGCTCATATATCAGAAAAAAATGGTGATGATACATATTTACATTTCTCTCTCTCATACTAACATTTACTGTTTCCCTTTTCAGGTCTCCGAAGAGGCTCTGTACCTCCAACAAGGACAGTAATACCAAAACCATTCTGAAAGAAGTCCAGCCTGTACCTGACAGCTTCCAGAGTTAGCACACCTGCAGCCTCTTCAGGCCTTCTACTCTGGTGCTCAGCTGTCCTTGTTGTTAGAAATATATTCCTCAGTTTAGGAGTCTACACTGTAGGTTCTCATATGTGTCCTGGGTGTTTAAACTTCTGTTATTGTTGATTGAGACCTAGCCAATACACTCAATGAAGTATAGAGAGCAATTGATCTTATCTTAAAGTCCATGTCATATGGTCAGTTGAATCAGTCTCTAAAATCCATTGTCTGAAATGGGAGCTTAGACATCAAGATAACTTGTGGATATCTACATGACAAAACGCTTAGGAAATGACCTCAAGTTGCACCAAAGGAGGTTTAGACTGGTTATTAGCAAAAATTTCTTCGTGGAAAGGTTTGTCAGGCACTGGAACAGGCTGCCCAGGGAAGTGGCAGAATCACCATCCCTGAAGGCGTTTAAAAGATGCATAGGTGAGGTTCTTAAGAACATGGTTTAGATGTGGACTTGGCAGTGTCAGGTTAACGGTTGGACTAAATGATCTTAAAGACCTTTTCCAACCCAAATTATTCTATGAGACACCCACCTGGGGCTGGCTGCCACGACACAGAAGCTACATCTGGAGGTCAAGTGGAATTCCTTGGAGCATCTCAAATAGCACTCTGGCAACTGAATCCCAAACTTCCTGTCTAAACTCAATCACTGTTGTTTAAAACCATGCTAGAGTTGTGGAGAACAGTCACTGCTTCCCTTTTAGGAAAACCTTTCATATATTTAACAGCATTTATCATTACTCCCCTCAGTCTTCCTGCAATGAAATAGTAAAACCAGAGTCACAAAATGGTTACTTCAATCTTCCTTTTCCAGACTCACAAAAATTCCTGTTGGGCTCCATGGAACCTTTCCAACCAGAGCTCAGCAATCTGCCTGACTCCAAACACACTGTTGCAGCTGAGACCTTTTCCATGCTGGCAAGAGCATGAACATTATTTTACTTACCATACATATGGGAACCCAGTTTATGCATTCCAGTAACATGAGTGATTTTTGTTAATATCAGTCAAAAATTTTGAATAATTTCAGCACTCAGTTTTGCTACCATCGCAAGTTTGTTTTAGACAGAAGTTTTAGTTATTTTATGAAAGCCCTGGAGTCATGGTGTTGATTATTCCTAGATAAGATCGGTTCTTTGTACTGTCTTTTTTATTTCATTATTACATATTATGACATAATATATTACATAGCATAATGTTATTCATTATAATACAATGTTCTATCATGTTACTGTTATATAGTATCTCCTATTATTTCTCCACTTTGTTAAGACCTTGTCCCATAAGTAGTCTAAATCTATGATTAAAAAACAAAAACATACAAAATGTAGCTCCACGTTCTACCTGAACAGCATTTCTTTATTCATTAAACACTATGAAACTGACCAAAAGGGAGGGTTCAGGCAAAATAAGGACAGTAAGATTAGTTAAACACATTGCGTCACCACCTGATGACGAAACTGTTATGCATCGTTTTTACTAATCAGAGGATATTATACAGCATGAGTCAGGCTGACACTGATTTATAAATTAGCTATATAAACAGAGCTGAGAAGTGTGTTCAATACCTCGAGAGTGAAACTGAGGCAGACAACCTTAGACAAGGATGAAAAACTTCTTTCTTCTCCCTCTGCTATATGTGACCATCTCCTCTGCTTTTCCTGTGGCTCCAGAAGAAGATGAAAGAAAAACCCTACAGATTGTAGAGGTAAATATCTTTCAGTGCATTCTAAGTGAAACGTAAGGTAATCTGAGGGTTAACTATAATTGCAATTCTTTTCACAGAATATGTCTTGAAACTAAATATGTACCATTCTGCAGAGGTTTCAAGAGAAAGCTTCTCCTACTGGTCTAGAAAATGTGTGAAAATTATGTGGAATTTACTTACTGAAAAGCTGTCCGAATATTGCTTAACTTCACTTTTGACATTGTCAGTAAAGTAATAACAAAACTAATGAAGTGTGAATTATAGCAGCAAGGCTCTGCGGCTGTGCAGAAATAGTCAAACTCGGCAACAACTTACATTTTAGAATGTGTTTTGAAACTTGTGAAATGACTGGCCTCAGTAACATAAGGGAAGAACCTTGCCTGAAGCAAGCATAGGTTTCAACATTTTGCAGAATGGATCTTTTATGGAATACTTTGGAAAAGACTGGACATCTATGAGTTGTCCAACACAACATATAGAAACAACACTGCTTATTGGACACAAAATTGTTGAAATTTAGTAGGAAGACTTGAGTTCCTAATATCGTATTTCGTAGCTAAAAATAAATGACATGATTTGCCAAGTGCTGCCTCTCTAGGAGTGCTCACCTGCTTTGCTGGGAGTCCTGGCTGTGTGGAGTCTTGCTGCCAATCTCTGGTTCATTGAATGAGACCAGTTGTAAGCTTCCTCATAAGTTTTGCTGTTAATCAGTAATTATTGGAATGTAATACGGAAGTATTGGAATGGACTACGGAAGTAATTATTAACATTAAGTATTCAACTTTAAAGACATTTCTTCTTACATTCCATCAGTGAAACAAGAAATTCAGAAAACTATATGAAAACTGTGAGTTATATCTGACTCTTCACACCAATTCCTAGAGAAAATAGGCTGTTCTTGTTCCTGGTAAACACATGGCATGCAGATATGGGAATAGTTCAAGATTGCTTAGAAAATTCAAGTGTGACTGAATATGATGTACTGATATGCCACTATGTTATTTTTTTAAACTTTGATTCAGAGTTATCTACAGAATTTCTATGATCTTCAAAAGGATCATAAGCCTCATTTAAGAAACAAGTCTGCAAACCTCCTTGCTGAAAAGCTCAAGGAAATGCAGGAATTCTTTGGACTGCAAGTGACTGGGAAACCTGATCTTGACACTTTGGAGATGATGAAAAAACCCAGATGTGGTGTACCTGATATAGGGCAATATGTTTTCACACCAGGGAATCCCAAATGGAAAAGAAATGATCTGACATACAGGTAACCTTTCCTAATCTTATTCAAAAATACATAAAACTAGCATCCCAACTTTGGGGGGTCTGAATTAAGCACATTATGCCATATACGGACATACAGAATGATGAACTGATTTCTGGAAGAAGACAGATGGTAGAAGGTGGTATCTAAAATGAAGCCATTAGTATTTTTCATTCATGAAAGATATGTCTAAGATTTCCGACTTCTGTACAAATTATTATTTTTAGCTCAAATTCTGTATTCTTAACAACATATAATGTGTTTGGTTTGCTTTGAAGGATTTTGAATTACACCCCAAAGATGAGACAAGCTGATGTAGATGAAGCAATCCGAAAAGCTCTCAGTGTCTGGAGCAATGTGACACCATTGACATTTCGAAAGGTTGAGGACAAAGAAGCAGATATAGTGATCTCTTTTGCTTATAGAGGTAACACTGATATCTTTGTGTAGCAAATAGGAATCTGCAATCGTGGAAATAATTTAGGATTCCAACTGATTATTTCGTTCTTCATTTTAGACCATCGTGACAACTCTCCTTTTGATGGCCCCAATGGGCAGCTGGCTCATGCTTTTCAGCCTGGTGAAGGTATTGGTGGAGATGTACATCTTGATGAGGAGGAAGCCTGGACCAAAGATGGGAGAGGTAAGGACTTTTTAACTGGATCCATTTATACAGTTTTACCTCATACAGACTTAGCTCATAGGATGCTTAGTTCATGAGCTCGATTGCAGGCAAAAAGTGAACCCAAGTGGAAGAATTTGTCCTTTTAAATTGTTTTGCTCCCTTATTTGCCATTTGTGGTAATCAACTGACAGAAAAGACATTTTTAAGTCATAGTGGTTTATAATGGCAACAAAGTCAACACTTAAAAATACTTTTTAGTTCAGATGAAGCCTAAAGCTTGGATAGAGGAAGATCTGGTGGTGAAGTCTTCTCCACTTCAGAATTTGGTGCTAACTAGGGTATTTGAATATCACCAAAACTGTCATCTGAAAGGTTGGTTTTGAAGGCCTTTTTCTGCTGAATCACTGAACCTCCACACATCGTTGGCACGATCCTTATCTGAGCAGTTTATGTGACAGCAAGAGAAACAGGGTTTGTGTTTAAGACACAAGGATATTACAGAAAAGATAATGAAGCCATAATTAAGGCCTAAAATTCCTTAAGTACTCATATAGCTCTTCTGTTATAGTATTTTTGAGTTGTAATATTGATAGCATTATTCACATATTCTCTTTTACTGTAGTTCAGGAGGATGCGTTAGTGTTTCCCATCTAGTCAACTATGCTGAATATTAAAACAGATTTTACTTTGTTTCATATTATTTTTATTCTACAGGATACAACTTGTTCATTGTCATTGCCCATGAGCTTGGCCACTCACTGGGTCTGTCTCATTCAAATGATCCTGGAGCTCTGATGTATCCAACTTACTCCTACACAGACCCCAATGAATTCCTTCTTCCTCAGGATGACATTGACGGCATTCAAGCCATCTATGGTAAGAAAAAATATTCTTATTTGATGTTTCTACTTGGGAGGCTGGTAAACAGTGATATGAATATATTTAAAATATGCTTGTCCCACCAAAATGAGAAGTTTAACTGTTGCTAAACAACGGAAAACAAAAGAGAGAAAATTCCTGGAAGCTAACTTCAACTGAAATGTAGTTCTGCAAAAAACTCATTTTGTAAAAGATGAACACAACTGATGTTATTGGCATTAAAAGCCTGTTTTTAGTGTCAGACCCTTATTTTAAAATAACGTGCCCCCTCATTCTCTGTAAAGAAGATTCTTGGTGTTCTCAGAGACTTTCTGAACACTGCCTTTATATTTCTCTGTATTAAAAGATAAAATGTTCTTCCTATAGGACAGTCTAACGCTGCTGTGCAGCCAACGGGACCCACAACTCCACAAGCTTGCGACCCAAATTTGACATTTGATGCTATTACCACTCTGCGTGGAGAAATGATATTCTTCAAGGGCAGGTAACAACAATAAGCATATATATTATCTCTTTAAAATATTCAGTAGTTTAAAAAAAAATCTGTGATGTACAAGGGAAAACTGTCCTTTCGGAATGCAGTGCAAAGAAAAACACTAGAAAACCTGGACATATTTACACAAGTGAGAGTTCTCAAATCATTAATCCCAAGAGCCCTCATTGACAAGAGCAGTGAAGGAGGTGAGGACTTGTAGGTTGTTTACCAACTGTTCTGCTGCTGTGGCCAGTGCTGCAACAGACTTGTCTGGGAACTCAATTCAACTGATAGCAAAGCAAGAGCATTTTTATGTCCCTTCGCAATGTGTCCCTGGGTCCCACACTGTCACCTTCCTGCTACTCCTCAGCACAAGAGCAGTGGCAGAACTGAAAGCACTGGTATGTAGGAAGATGTTTGTTAGTTGGTTACTCTTAGCCTGCCCATCCTACAGAGACACAGAAGGGCTTATATTCATCTTGCATGATTTTTGGCATGTAAATGAGGTGCTGAAGTTAAGAATGCCTTCACTCTAGATTTCCTTTACATTAAGTGGATGGAGATATTTACACCCATGTCTCTCCTGTTATACTCCAGGAGCTGTAATAATTGTTTTGCACTTATGAGAGAAGTGGCATTACTTTAATATATTTTTTTTTTAAAAAAAAACAGATACATGCTGCGCAAACATCCTGCAAGGACAGAGACAGAGCTCAATTTTATCTCACTGTTCTGGCCAAAGTTACCATCAGGAATTCAAGCTGCTTATGAAAATGTTGAGACAGATGAAGTTTTACTTTTTAAAGGTAATTGCTTCTGAAATTCTCTACTTTTTCTGACCAGTTTCTCCCTGCCCCTTTGCAAACTCCGCAACTGCAGAAGTCAAAGTGGTTTTTAAAGGAAGATCAATGAAACAGAGAATCTTGCAGATCTACAAATAATTAAACTCATAGAGTTATAGCGCTAGAAGAGATTTCTGGAGGTCATAATCCTGAAACTTGCCCTTCTGTTTTAGTTAATGCTCTGAAAAACAAGACATGAAAATAGATTCCCATCTTCAGGTCTAGTTTTCTTCAGGTAACAGGATTTCACTTTATGCAGAAGGATTTTTTTCTGAACTTAGTTGGCAAATACAGGCATTTGTACAGTACTGCTACTATTCTAACTATTAGAATGGAATATATTGTTATCACATGTAATAATACAACTTTTTGCAAAAAGTGTGAAGTCCATTTTTAAAAAGGAGCATGAAAACTAATTATTAGACTAGTCAAAACATTTTTTTTGTGTGGAAAATATTTTAAAAAATGAAATTACGTAAAAAAACTATTGGGAATCTTTAGAAAACTGACATGCTTATTAGTATTCTGTGATATTTTTGATTAAATAAATGTATGTTGGTGGAAAAGCATATTGTGGGAGGAAAAGTGTTTGTTTACTGGAAACAACAATCAGTTCTTTTCTTTAAATGTCTCAATATGCTTTAAATGTCTCAAATAACGTCATTATGCACATATCACAGCATATGATATATTACCACGTATGGATATGTTCATCACATCTAAGATTACCAAAGTACTTCTTAGTAATTTAATTTAATGCACATTGTCTAGTTTTCAAAGTATTATGTGGGTCTATAATCAAATAATATATTACATGAATTTAATGAACTCAATATCCCAGTACAATGTCAGTGGACTAATACATCAGCTTCCAGCCCTCCCCAAACTGTTACCTAGACAAATACTTTGTATTCATCTGAACAAAATCTGGTCAGAGTACTATCCGTTCATCTTATGATTCTACTGTTTTACTCATAAAAACAAAGGATATTTCAACTGTCTTTACGATGTATGTCCAGGGTAAGGCTTAGAACCATTTTCTAAAGCAATAAACTGAAAGGAATAATACTGATATCTAAGAAAAATTGTTTGCTAGCTATTTCAACACAATTTGTTTATAAATGGCAAAAACAACTGCTGTGTCCTGTTTTTCAGAGGATAAATACTGGGTTCTCAGGGGTTATGACATTGCACCTGGTTATCCTAAACCAATCTATCGTTTGGGGTTCCCGAAGACTGTTAAAAGAGTTAATGCAGCTTACAGTGACGAAACCACAAGAAAAACATACTTCTTTATAGCTGACAGATACTGGAGGTAAGACTTAATGTTCATCTCCCATGTTCACTTGTCCCTGAGGACTGATGTATGACTTTAAAGTTCAAATACAGCAATATTTAATCCAAGTATACTCCAGAAATTTAAATAGGATTCTCTGGAAGGAAACATCAACTTTTCCATAGTTTTGTGGGGTTTTTTTGCCATTCATTAGATTCCAGTAGCAGGAATGTAATTACTTGCTACCAAATTAATCATCTATCCAATAAATGTGTGATTTTCTAGTAAATTATTAACCTTTTCTCCACAACAGTGTAGCTTTTCTGAGCAATGTTATGATAGTTTACACTTTTCACTCACATTTCAGACAAAATGAACTGCTAACAAAAAGTGCTGTTATTGAATTTCTCTATGAACAAATGGTACATAATCTCCACCTGTACAGCTGGTTGTATTTACAATTTAAGTGTAGCTCATGACAAACTTCAGAGAGTAATTTGGTTTAAGTAATACAAGGTTTTACACTAATACAAGTATGTTTCAGGACTGTGGTACCATCTTTCTATTCCTGAGCTTTATGTTTTGCTTTTATACTGAACTGGATCTCCAGCATCTCAAAATCAAAACTCATTTTATTTGCAAGTGATTGCAAAGCCTCTAGATGCACCAGAAATGCATTAATGTGTTCCTGGGCTGCATTCCCAAGGTCCCTGAGAGCCTTGTTACAATATTCACCAAAGGCAGGGTTTCATATCTCCCAACACCCATAACATGAAGACCCTAACACATAATTGAGAGAATCAAAAAGCTACTTTGGCTAATCATTGTAAGACTTTTTAGGAAGAGCAGAGTAGCATATGCGTATGAATTTGCTTTGGACTTTCAAAATATTGCTGCATTCCCACAAATTGTAACGGCGTTTCTTGTGTTAAGGTATGACGAAAACAAAAAGTCCATGGATCATGGTTATCCAAGGAAAATAATCTCTGACTTCGGAAAAATTGGCAGAGTTGATGCTGCTTTCCAGAAAGATGGTAAGTAAAACACACCTTTAATATGGGTTTACTTGAATATTTGGGCTTCTGTAGATAGGGGCACTTGTTTTCAAAAACCTTAGTAGACATGAAAATGAAAAATAGCAAGTATACATGGGCTGTTTATGTTGTTGTTTTTTTTTTTTTTTTCAAAAATACTGAAGTCACCTATGAAATATAATTGGATTAAATTTTATTTCTAGGTTATGTCTACTTCTTCCATGGTACAACTCAGTTCCAGTTTGATCCTCATGCCAAACGGATTGTCAGACGGATGAAGAGCATCAGCTGGTTTAATTGTTAATTGCAATGCTTTGCCATATATACACTGCATTTTTTTATGTGCTGAATTTTTCAACATTTCAGAACTATCAGGTCACAATGGATTTCTGCCCAAATTCTATGGGAGTATAGTTTTAATAATTAATTATTGTGAAACAAATACATTTGTATAGTTTATCAGAATTTCACCTGCTACGTTGAAGTTTCCTAATAAATTATGGTTATCATATCATTGTGTCTTTGATGTCTCATTCATACTAATACTCAGGAGCCCAGTCTCACTTTCGAACACTAGAAAATGTATTCTGGAATGACGCATTAAGTCTTTTTCCCAAAGCCAGAGGAAGGAGCAGTCAGCTGGCTCTGAACTCCATCACTTCACACAAGCCCTGGTGCAAATCCTCTGGGTAATTAGGCCAGTCGGGTCTCGTTAGCATCACTCTACAAATCACACTTCCACGTACTGTTCCTCTGTCCCCAGCTTCTACTTGTAGCTCTCCCTTCTGGGTGCATGTCTTTGCAAGTGTAGGAGGGGGGTTTTTCCCTCATGTTTTGGGTCTAGGAACTGGGTTTAAGCCTGGAAATGTAGATTAAAAAGGACCTCTGAGATTGCTGAAACCAGTCCCTTACTATCGCAAGTAGACACATCATATAATGGACAAATAAGCCTCTTTATTCAACGTTCTTTCAGGTGTTAGCTACTCCAGTAGTTAGTAAATCCCTCCTAACTTCAGTGGGTTCAAGGACGAAAAAGATTCCTTAAAAACTGAAAATTCTTGGACAAAAATATTTCTAATACAAATAGTTAATGGAAAAGACTGCTTGACTTCCAGCCTAACTGCATTTTTTTTTCAAATATCCTCAATTAAAATCATCTTTAAAGAGTTACTTGCTTTCTCTTTGTAGCTCAGCTGATAACATTAGAAGCCATACGCCCATAACAAAATGTATTACCTCATGCAACGTCTGTATTATTCTACGTACTTCAGAGGAAAGTTTCAGGTTACTGTAACAGCAGTAGCTGCATTTTGAGAAAACAATGTGTAACCTTATATAAATGCATCCCTTTAAGTTTTTCATTACTTACCTGTCTGTATTACAAGCCTATTAAATTGTATCCTTCATGAATAAAGAACAGACTTGCTAGTTCTTATGTTTATTAAATTCAGGAGTAAAAATTGGTCTAAATACTATTCAAAGAGAAGGAGTTGTATAACTGAAAATTAATTTGAATATATTATATTCTTTATAAAACCCTAAAAAATATTGCTATAAAATAATAAAAAATAAACTTAAATTACAGTAAATCAAAGTGTTTAATGAAGAAGTTAACTTATGTGACTCCTGTTCTCACAAGGTGATTTAGGCACTGGTTCTTTAATTTGAAAACTTAGTAGCAATGCTAATTAATCGTATTTTCTTGTGTAAGCCAGTGCTAATGAACTACCAACAACAATTAACCAAAAATTCTTCTAGAAGTGTATAAATATAAATTGATTATGTTGTTCTAGCAGAGATGAGCTATAAACATAACACAAGATCTATAGAGAAATAGAATATTTCTTGCCAGACCAATTATGTATTAAAAAACAAAAATTGGGGGCACATGTTGCCTTCAGATATAAAGTAGAAGCAGAAGATCCCAAGGAAATGACAGAGAAGCTGAGAACACTAACCCCCCCGTGGAAGAAAAAAGTAGCGGGTACTCAAAGGACAGAGAAAATGATGAGGGGTAAGGAGGTTGTTATGTTTTGAAGAAAAGAGAGAGATAAAAAGTCCTTTTCAAACCATGGAAGATGAAGAAGAAGCTAAAGAGAGGATGAAGTTTATGAGGGCATATTTTTAGGCCATTCCTTTTGGTATCCTGTGGAGTTCTGATTTTAGTTGCCAGCCACTTTTTTAAAAAAAATTCTTTTGTGGATTTCCCTTGAGCAGGAAGACTGAGAGCTCAAAATGAATTTATTTATTTGTGAGAAATATTCCCCCTGCTTATGTGAGTGAACATTTCCTTTGCCTACATGGCCGTGGCAATTGCTCCATCCCAGCCACACCATTAGGAGGAGGGCACAGCTGGTGCCAGCAGCTCTCGCCCGGCTGCGGGCACAAGCACCGCTTTCAGCAATTTGGAATCTGGGTGTTGTTTCCAGTTTAGTCTACACAATCACCTGATGTTTTTCTTACTCCCTTTTAATAAGTTTACAGTCCCATTTTCTAATTATTGTACTATGATGGAATACCATACCACTCCCTAGTGTCTGGTTACTGTTTTTGTGTGTAGTTGTAGCCCATATTTTTATTAACTGACACAGATTTACCCAGGCAGGAATACAATTGCCTAAACATATGTTTAGTGCATTTGAGGCGCAATGTGGGGTATCTAGGTCACCCATGCCAGTGTGAAACAGGACTGTGGGAGACCAATGTTCCCCAGAGCCCCACAGAGCCTACGCTGTCTCCAGGGACCTATGTTCGGGTGGTTGGATCCTGCCTTCACAGGCAGCGGTCTTTGTTAAAGGTTTGCCAGGGGTCAAACATATTATTTGAATCATTTGCCATTGTCCCATATTTTACACTCAAGCTGAGTAATGATTCAGCTTTGTTGATTCTACCGTAGGATTAAGTCTGCAAAGTAGTGGCTCAACTCAGCTGCCTGACCAGGTACCTGGTGCCACCAGGGTGACTGAGTTGGCCTCCAGCTGCCAGTATAGAGTGCACATGTTCCCTCTGAGTCCTGGGTCACAGCCATCAGGCCTGCGCAAATGTACCAGGGTCACGACTGTCTCAAAAGCACAACAAATCACTGTTCAGGCAGCTTAGTTGCAGCCTAAATGGTTTCATGTGATCTCAGGCTTAGACTCTCATTGTAATCAATGGTGTTGGTCAAAGCATTCGGTGAGCTCATAAGAGCTGCATAGATCATCCTAAGTTCACCTTCTACATGTGGTCAGATGAAATGTTCTCTAGATGCTATGTGACTATATTGATTAGATTTCTGTTGTTATAATTCGAGCTTAGACAGTAACTCAGGTGCAGACCCTCACATGGCTGACACTTAGGAAAGGTGGATCCTTGCTGGTGTTGTGCCAAGGTCACCGTGATGCAGCAGTGTTGATGATTCATGTGATTCTTTGTGTAGTGTTACTTGGTACTACTGACATGATGAGGATAGGCGGTGACCTTTTTGGGTTAAAACAGGTCACTTTACTGCAGTCTGGATAAAAACAGGATGAGTAAAAAAGTCACGATGTAGATGAACACCCACCAACTCTAACCAATGTCAAAGATAAGCATAAGGAAACCAGCAGCTGCTTATACAGCTTCTTCTTTTCCCAGGCCTCAAGGCCAGCTATAAGTGTATTGGTGAAACAGCACTTGCGAAAAAACATCTTCGGGCCTCTCTCCCATGGGCCATGGGAACTGGCTGCTATGTTGTGTAGGTGGTCAAGTTGCGAAAAAGCGCTTTGAGTGACATAAACCTCCACCATCTGTCACTCAAATGTCTTCTGAGCAAACACTAATGTAGCTTGAGCTGTTCACAGAAACTAGAATTGTAGTTTAAACCACTTGTTTAAAGCTTCTTTATATTCAATAAAGACAGAGAGCACCTATAGAAGTCAGTTCATCCTATTCTAAGCTGGTTGAATCACTCTACAGAGTTGCATACAGTGTTATGTATTTCTCCATTTGCTATAGGAGAATGCTTAACTAATAAATGTGTATAGTTAGGTGTAACCAGTCTTAACCTAGCTGCTCTCATCTCTATCCTTCCACTGCTATGCAGCAGACAGCTGTGGGGATCTGATGGCCAACCACAGTGGGAAAAAGGACCGCTTCTCCCAGTTCTTACCAAATCATAGTACTGCCCCGATCTTTTACAAAATCAAATTCATATCAGCCAAAACATGTTTTCCAAAAATATGTTCTAGTGCCATTGGAAAATACACTTGGTGCAAAAGCCACTGAACAGGGGTCTGTCTTTTGTGACCTACACCATATATATAGTTGGATGATACCACCATGGTCATCACTTCTAGCTTTAAAACCTCTGAGGCAAACAAATGCGTTCATTTGAAAACATAAGACAGATCTCAAATGTCTGTACTTCTGGATAAACACACATCATTTCCAGTAGCAGTTCAGTTGAGCTCTCAGTTTGTCACAGTTTGTACCTCAGTTACAGAACTGGATGGGATCCAGGCCTCACAGATCTCTTACTTAATACAAGGATAATAAGCAGAAATTAATGGAAAGGTTTGTGGGTTTTTTATCATAGCTGAGAAATGCCATTAAAAAACAAGTTTCACTAACAAGGCTACATTGTGAAATTTGGGATAGAAAATCCGTCATTAACACCTCCAGCTGGAGAGAGGTTGACCACAAGTGACAGCAAAAAAGCCAAAAACACAGAAGCAAGGATTTCCTGACAAAGCCACTGTCCAACATGAGGGTATTACTGTTTTGTAAAAGTTGAATCCATGCTGTCATAGCTCCTTTGAGGTGCCAAACACCTTCAGCTCCAGTTGCTGCCAGAGGAAGATGAAGGTGATTGTCCAACGCAGGATGAAATCCCGTAATTTGTCACAGCCTGTGTCACTCTTGAAACTTCCTTTATTCTGAATTACTTGAGACAGGAAATAATCATATCCCCTGCGGTTAATGTGGTTTAACTGAAGAAACCTTTTGTAATGAAATGGCAGATAGCAGATAGATAGATAGATAGATAGATTAGATAAATGCAGGCAGGATTTATAGGATAAAATGTTTTTTGTTTATGTATAACCTGGATTCCACCAGTATAATTTAAAAGAAACACACCTTTTCTGAGTTGCAGGGAGTGATTTGTGGTTTTCATCTATTTCCAAAATAGCCAGTCTCACTTTATGGATCAATTTAAAAAGCAAATTTTCTGCTGACAGTAATTTCTCCCACAGTTTTAATTTTTTTGCATGAGATTCACATCTGGTGCATGACTCTCATTTTTCAGGCTGAGAATGGTTAAGAGTTCCTCTAAATTTGGTGACCACATTTCATACAGCTGATTTGGTACAACTTAAAAGGTTTTGCATTTGTCTTCCATTTCATCTGCTGTGAAATTGTTCAGATTCGCTAAAATTCAGTGTAAAATATCTGAAATTGAGTGCCAGTTTTGAAATGGTAGCCAAGCAGCTTAGGAGTATTCAAACACTAACTGACTTCAGATGTCTGTGAAACTGGACGGGTTTAATTAAGTTTCATTGTGTCAGCCAGCACAGAGTTATAGGACGTGTGGAGGTAATCGGAGCATGATAAACTCTGAGTCAGTCTACGGCTGACTCCCACAGCAGCCCATCCTGTACAAACTGGGCAGCGAGAGGGGATGCACACAGAGCAGAAAGCAGACTGCTGTCCCACCGGACAGAGAGGAGAGCAAGAATGAAGGAACTTTCACTTCTTCTTTTAATGTGTGCAGCTGCTTCTAACACTCTTCCCGTCCACCCAGAGAAAGACAACAAAGAAGAAGATGCAAAGCTTGTACAGGTAATTACATTGTTCACATCTCAGATCTATTGAGTCCTCTCTTTTCATATGTAATCTGCATGTTCCAGCTACATAGCATTTGCCATCTTTCTGAGACCGTGTTATTCCATAGAACTCTGTTGCCCAAACTTTACTCAAGTAAGATAAATCTGTACAAACATGTCAAGGCAATACAAGTCAGGGACAATGTTGTCTGTTTCTGTTTAGCTATGATCCTCCGGAAAACATCTATTGTGCTCCAAAATCACAGGCAGATGCCAGCAAACTACACAAACAATATCAGTCCTAGGGCACTTATTTAGAAACAGATCAAAACATGAAATGTGTATACTTTGTTGTTTTTTTTGTTTTTTTTTTTTGTTTGTTTGTTTTTTGTTTTTTTTTTTTTTTTGCTAGGACTATTTAAGTAAATTCTATGCTGTTGAGACAGATCCAAATCAGCTTGGGTGGAAAATCAGTGATGAATCTACAGCTGAAAAACTTCAGAAAATGCAACAATTTTTTGGTCTGAAAGTGACTGGAAAACCAGACACTGAGACATTGGAAATGATGAAGAAACCCAGGTGTGGAGTTCCCGATGTGGGTCTCTATGGTGTTACTCTGCCAGGATGGAAAAAAAACAAGCTGACATACAGGTACTATTTAGATAATTACTTTCTGTGTTTGAATTTTGGGGTTGTGGGCATCCATGTTTGTGATATTTAAATGTAACTTCTGTAGCAATTGTTGCCAGTTAGGAGAAAAGTATTTCTCTTTCCCCAGCTACTAGCCATGCATATTCCTGAGACTCAAGCTGGGTTTCTCACATTTTCTGAGTCAACCACAGTGTTTTGCCCGTCATGTATCACTCCTGAAAAATATTCTGGGAGCCAAACAGTAATATAAATTGCACCCTGTACAAACTCCCTTATCTTCAAAATTTCACAAGACTGACAGCTTAGTAGTCACAAAAACCTGAGGAGATGATTTTCCTCATGCTCAAGAGACGACCTCCTGGCTAAGGGCCATTTTGAGAAAAATTGATACCTTGTACACAATTATTATTATGAAAAAGACATGTTGGACAGTTATCACATTCCCCAAACTCAGTCCAAGAGGAACCTTGAGAGCTATTGGATTACAAGTTAAACTGCTGTTTATACATCTCTGTAATATTTCTCTGCAAACACTAAGCATTATTACTTGAACCCTCATAACTGTAGAATTGTGAACTACACACCAGATATGAGCAAAGAAGATGTGGATAAAGCAATCCAGCAGGCATTTAAAGTGTGGAGCACTGTCACCCCACTGATTTTCACTCGTATTCATGAGGGAGTAGCAGATATAATGATTGCTTTTGGGACCAAAGGTAATAAGCTGACTGCATACCAATGGTAAGTTTAATTTAAAGATTTTCCAGTAGTCATGACATAAGCCTAATGTTGTTTCAACATTGTATTATTTAGCTCATGGACATTGCCCTCGTTATTTTGATGGCCCCCTTGGCATTCTCGCTCATGCCTTTCCACCTGGCAATGGTTTTGGTGGTGATGTCCACTTCGATGAAGATGAAGATTGGACCACAGGCTCAGCTGGTAGGTAAAAAAGGTTTTCTGAAGTGCAATGCAGATGGGTAAATTAATTTCTGATTTTATTTAGGTGAAGGAATAGACTGAGATGAAACACATCATTAACTGTAAGAGCAGTTTGAGGTTATCACAGGCCATCCTCCAACTAGGATAATTACTATTACGCTGATGTAAAACCAGCCAGATCTAAACTTGTTCTCAATTAACACTGGTAAATATACTATCAAGACAACCCTTTTCACACACGAACACTACAGACACAGGCCACTATTACCTGGGGGCTGGTAGGGCTCATACACACCAGAGTTTCGCAAACCATGGTAAAAGCTTTCTGACTTTTTCCCTTCCTGGTGCAAACGCTGGCACCACGCCTGGCACTGCCACACACTGCAGAGGAAGCACACTGTACTTTGCAGCAGCCCTCAGAGATCCCCATCACCTAAAAAACATCACAGTCACCAGTGATAATGGAGTCTTCTCTAATAGTAATAAAACAGGCCCAACTATAGGCTGTAACAGCTTTACTTTGCATCCAAGCTAGGATGGGCTTATACATGAAAGTGTTCTCCAAGCAGTTTCAGCTGCCTGCCAGCAGCCAGGAGTTTGAACATGCTGTTCAGGCCACCCACGGACTGAGATGCAGCATGCAGAGCTGATGACAGATGTGTGCCACTGGGCCAGAATAGAAGGGAACACCAGGTCCTCAACCATCTGGCTGGGACTCATCTGTTCCTCTCAACCCCCTTCCCTCCAGGCTGGGCATACAGTATATATGACCTCTGATAGATCTGGCAGTACACAGGCACATCATGCTGTTTTACTTTAGACCCTTTTCTCATCCATTTTTTGGGATGGAAAACTGCAGAGGATAATTGCAGTAGGAGAATCGAGGTCACACTGCAGGAAAAGTGAGGACGTAACAAACAGGAAGGTGCTGTAGGAGCATTGCGTGAGGAGGAGAGGTGTGGGCTTATTGTGGTGGGAAAGAAAAAAAGAAGGATGAGGGGTGCACATGTCATGCTGATAAAATCACAGAATTATTTTGTTTGGAAAAGACCCTTAAGATTGGACTGTAGTCCAGTCATTAACTTAACACTATCACTAAACCATGTCCCTGAGAACCAAACCTTTTAAACACCTCCAGGGATGGTGAATCGGCCACTTCCCTGGGCAGCCTGTTCCAATGCTTCACAGCCCTTTCCATGAAGACATTTTTCCTAATATCCAATCTAAACTTCCTCTGGTGCAATTTGAGGCCATTTCCTCTCATCCTAACGTAATATGTAATATTTTGTAATGTCATGTGGAATGTAATGTTTTCTCTGCAATGGGACCGAATGGGTCAATCTCAGTTTTGCTGCTGTTCCTCAACAGCACAGCTCCAGCAGCCAGGCATTGCAGAACTCGTTGGAGAGTCTAGAGGACTCGTGAGAGGGGAGGACTGGAAATACACGTGGAAAAACTGAGGCTTTGTTTGTTTTTTTGAGAAATGCGTATCTTGGCTTCAGTCAGCCTTTCTTGGGCAATCGGTGACCAGTCCTCCACTCTGCCACAGACTTGCGAGCTTCACTAAGTCTGTTGATATTTCTGGCTCTCGGTCTTCAGGGCAGATGATCATTCTTCCCTAATTCAGAAAGTGTGTTATTTGGAGGGATTCTTGTTGAAGGAAATTCCATTTTTATCTGTTTACCGTGCTAACTTATTTCACTGGGAATAAGCATGCATTAGTGCAGTATTTTTAAAAGATATTTTATTTGACAAGGCTATGAGGAACCATATGCTTTAAGTCCTAGTGATACAAAAGTAAGTTGTTCTGCTAACATTGAATCATTATATTTTTCCTTGTATATTCGTGATCTCACCTTTCTTTCTCAGGTTTGTGGGTGGGAGGGTGACACACAGTGGCGCTTCGGTAGCTCAAGGGAGCACAGAGTGCCTCGTCCTGTCCTTGCCCTGGAGATGTCTGTTAGGTTGATCTGACTCAGTACCTAATCCATTCTAGCTCAGCCGGGAAACCCTGCCAGGACATTCCTCAGAGCTGCACCCACACTCGCCCCCAGACATCTACTCATGCCACACATGTACTGTCAGTAGCTAACAGAAAGAACAGGAGGGAAGAGGGCCAAAAGTCACTCCCTTCTAGTGGAAGAACACAACCTTGTTCTGTACAAAAAATGTACTTACATATATGCATACCCTAGTTAATTTTTTATATTGTATGAGAACTGTCACTGAGTAATATCCCTGCTATGTTCCTATCAATCATTTACACATCAAAATTAGACTTATCTCTTATCTCTATCAATTTTTTAAGGGTTCAACTTGTTCCTCGTTGCTGCTCATGAGATTGGCCATGCCCTGGGTCTCTCCCATTCTAATGATCAGAGGGCTTTGATGTTCCCCAATTACGCCTATGTCAGCCTCAGTGAATTTCCCCTCTCTCCAGATGACATAAGTGGCATTCAGTCTATTTATGGTGAGTAAAATCCATGGCTTAAAAAAAAGAAGTAAGCGGTAGAGAAATAATCTCTCTCACTGTTTCACCATGAAAATAATTGTATTCTAATAATGCAAAAAAAATGCATGTATCTGTTAAAATCATAGCGTTTCTACAAATTTGGTGTATTCTTTATGAAATGTCTCCCTTAGGTTCTCCACCAAATGCCCCAGATAAAAGGCCAGCCAACCCTACCTCACCTAAAACCTGTGGCTCCCAGATGACTTTCAATGCTATAACTACTCTCCGACGAGAAGTCATTTTTCTAAAGGGCAGGTAAATATTGATAGGACATTTGTCTCTGTGAGGCTTATTTTTTCTTGATTTCTACAAAGGCCGAATGCTTTGGTGTTTCACATTATTATGATCATGTGATTTATAATGAGACAAATGGAAATTCATTGAAAACTTTTAGCAGAAATGAGTTGTATTAATATTTTTACAGGATCCTCTGAAAAAAGCTTGCTTCATTTTTTTTCCAGAAAATATCTCAGTCCCAATATAGCTTTAATCCCAAATCTATAGGTGGTTATACGAGTTAATTACATGACTTAATGCTGTAATCCTTTCCTAAGAAATTAGTGTGTTCTACCATATAGTTGGGCTAATCTCTCCTCCAGTCACATATACAAGCCCAAAGTCACCCAAGTAAGTTGTCCAGGGAATAGTTTACAGTCAGGCTCATCTCTGACTCTGTAACTCTCTTACTATATAGTATAGAAACAACTCAGACTTTTCACCTACTTGTAGCTGATCGCATCAATCAACCAGTACCAATGAGAAAGGTAATTCCAGAAAGAAGCCAGAATTAAAAAAATCTCACTTCCCACCAAGGGGAGTGTTTTAATTTCTGGCACATTGACTCAGGTATCTCCATTGACAAGAAAGAGCTTGTAAGTCACAATGCTGTTCACATTCTTGGGCACACAAAGAATTGCTTGTGGTTTATTGTTTACTATGAAAACTGTTTCTTTTTTAAATCAGGCACTTATGGCGAGTCTATCCTGATAACTCAGAAGTTGAACAAGAATTAATTTCTACCTTCTGGCCAACTCTGCCACCTGGTATTGAAGCTGCGTATGAGAACATGAAAGATCAGATCCTGTTTTTCAAAGGTGAAGTATGAGATTTTATTTAAATGGCAGAAAGGAAGGAAGGGTAGCTATGTGCATAAAATTCTTTTCAAATAGATTAAAAATAAACTTAACACATTTCATCTAGTTTTCCTATAACCCACACTAAGGGAGTGATTTTTTTTCTTTTACTGTCTGAAAATCACTGGTGAAATTAAATATTATTTTTTTGTTGTTTAAACAGGCAATAAATTCTGGGTTATCAGCGGGTATCAAGTATTGCATGGTTATCCGAAGAATATCTACACACTGGGCTTCCCTAAAGGTGTCAAGAAAATTGATGCAGCTGTTTGTAATAAAAATACAGGGAAGACAGACTTTTTCATAGGTGACAAGTACTGGAGGTAAGAAAAATTGACAAACGTTTTCTTATGATTGACTCCAAAATAATCTGAATGCAATTACAATTGTCCATGTGACAAAAGACTTTTAGCTAACTATATGTAACTAGGTAACTACAGCAATCCTACTTTTCATAGAAATGTTTCTTTGACTCCTGCACAAGGAGAATAATATAGTTTTGACTTTTGAGAGCTTAAGGGTGTCCTGAAATGGGCGTTCAAGATATGGACCCAATTTGATGCATTATGCCTGGAAGCTGAAGAAGATTCCAGCATATAGAGAATTTTTACCAAAAAAATTGACAAAAGCATCTCCAGAAAATAAAGATCTGAAAGCTAATCTACTTCAGCAGAAGGCTGGCTAAAATGAATTGGGCAGGATTTCTCTGATTTCTGAAAAATCCTGGATTATTTTGCCTCTTTTAGAGAGATGGAAGTGATAGTTCATTTTCCTTCCTTTGCCTGCTTAGCATTGGATTTGCAACAAGCTTCTTCTAAATCCTGCTCCCAAACTGGCATAAGTGATTCCTGATACCCAAATACCAGAAAAATGGAAGCAAAAAGTCAGCTTTGGGAAGCAGATAGGTTCCTCCTGTGTGCAAGGACAGCTGCTACAAAGACCTTCTGCAGTCAGCCAGGAGCATGTGTGGGTGAAACTTATTTTATCATGACTAATTGTGGGGTTCCTCAGTGAGACATACAGGGTCAGCTGGATTTTGAGCTGCATGTTGTTTCCTGTCCTTTGTTTCTGATAGTTTTGGAAAGATTATTTACAACATCTTGCATTGCTATTTTACTGCCTTGGTCACAAGACAAAGGCATGCAAGGAAACCACAGCATGGATTTTTTACCTAACAACTCATTTTCTCAGTCTCATGTCCCTGTGAAAAGTATTCCTTGTATCCAAGAAGAAGTAAAACAAAGGCTTGTTTGTTTGCTTATTTTGTTTTGTTTTGTTTTGCTTTCCTGAAATGTTTCCTCAAATCTTGAAGAACACTTTGGGTCCTCCTTTCAGCCCCCAAATTCTGTTCCATCTCATACATATTGTCCTGGTTCAGTTAGGAACAACTTGATTGTATAAGAAACCAATCGGCTTCCTTTCCTCCATCTAAATCTCTCATCTAGTAGAGGACTATGTACAATATCATATAAAAGTCTGAAAGGAGTTTAAAATTAATGCAATAATTTCTACCGTCACTGTAGTGGGAATCAACCTGGAGAGTTTCCATGCATCGACTGTCATACTGTTGTAGTTAGAGGAGGTAAATCCTGTACTGCTGTCAAAAATGTCGGTCTTCCTTCTATTTGTCTCACTCCAGATGCTTCTTTGGAGCTGCATCTGCTATATCAGCAAAGAAGTAGCCACCTTATTGAAAATGCAATGGCCAGTATCCTGCACATATTTGTGCAAGTTGATAACTTCACTCTCCATAATCCCAGTGAAATCAAACTACAGATGGTGGATAGCATTCATCAACTGCTTAATTCATTGCAGAATTGATGTCTAAACTCTGTAAAATGACGTCTCCCTTCATAGGTATGATGAAAACAGCCAGTCGATGGAGAAGAGTTATCCTAGGCAGACAGTTGATGACTTTCCAGGAATTAGCCAGAAGGTTGATGCTGTTTTCCAACAGAAAGGTAAATTAAATGAGCTTTTAAGTAAAATCAGCTTCCTTGTAAAGAACATAACTTCTGGAGTTATGATGAACATCATTATTGCTGTATCCTGCAAAAGACAGAAGTGAAGAGATGCTCTCCTGTGTATACAAAGATGATGTTCCCTGCTTTGTCAAAATGAAGCTAGTTCTTGTATCCACAAAATAATGCTTTACTTTTTTATTTCCAGGATTATTCTACTTCTTCCATGGATCGAAGCAATGGGAATTTGACCCTATCACTAAAAAAGTTATCCGTGAAATAGAGAGTAACAGTTGGTTTAACTGTTAATAGCATTTAACTTTCTTACACACAGCAATTGAGAATAAAAAGTCATTCTAGATTTCTCAAACGTTGTTCATATACATGCTACTAATACAGAAGAGGCTACATGATTAGTTTTCTTATTTCTCTACTATTTTAAGAAACCAGCATGTCAGCGCTAGTTGTATCTCCAAAAGATAGAACAAAACTGTGTTTTTTCCCCTGATTAAGTGCAAAATGTCCAATTTACTGTTTTATACTCCAAGTAAATTTTCAAATATTTTGGCAATAAATGGGTTTAGTTGGATGTTAACTATTTTCTGCTTCATCTGTTGAAGGCATTTTATGTTTCTGAGGTGTGAAAGACTTCACATTACTGTGTTAATAACCTTCCAATACATGTTTGTATTTTGCTTTTCTCTCCAAACATCTTCAAGAGCCAGGCTTTTCCTTAATCACTTGTTTTTCTGTCCTCTCTCCTACCACCTTATCCTGCTCTTCTTTGACTTTCACAGTCTTGTCCCTTTCACATCATACCATTATTTTGCCATAAAAATCACCCTCCTGCGCCAGTGTCTAAACAGATTATCTCACTCAGCTCTGTCTTTCCAACACAACAGTTAGATTATTTCATCAGCAGTCATTTTTTGAGAATCTATGAATGACATCCTTCACAAAGCAGCCCCATCTTATTCAAGAAATTCACCACTTGCGATGTCATGGAGCACAACATTTACTCTGCTACTACAAAGCGTGTGCTTCAAGTGCAGATATATCTGAGATTTACTACATGCTGCCACTGCACACAAAGCAACTGCCTCACAAAATCAGGCAAAACCTGTAAAGTCCCAGACTAGCCAGCTTGCTTAGAGTAGTTAATTTTCAGACAGCTAAAATTTTGTGAAATGTATAATGTCCTTTCTGGGTGTTTTTCAGTTTTTCGGTTTTTATGTGATCCAAAATAAAATGATATCCTACTTTTATCCTCTTTATGTTTGCTTTTTGGCAACTTACACCAGCAGCTTTTTATCACAAGCCAATGATGAAGTTGTCCGAATACACCGGCTTGGACCAACAGTGCCCATGAGATGACTATGATTTCCCATGAGACAAGAGCAGAATCTTCTGGAGGCGGGTGGGATGGAGACCATGCCTTACCTATTTCTGTATTTCCAGCCTGTTTATTCTCCAGCATTCAGTTCAACTGGTTGCTTTGTAGAAAGCACAGTTTAACAGCTTAATGACAGAAGCTGCCAAGTTATTCCCAAGTGTTTATACTCAGAGGCAAGATTGCTCTCACACACACTCTGTACAGTGTGTAATACAACTGTAATTTTAGCTGCAAGGAAAGTCTAATCATTGAGTCATCAAGATTATTCAGTTCGTTGTAAAACATGGGCAAGTGCCTTTATCTTCAAATACATAAACAAACAACAACTGTGTGCTCCTTCTTTTCTCAGGTGAAACACTGTTTCACAGCTTCTACAAATCCCTTGTCTTGAGGAAAGTTAATCTTTAACAGAGGAGTGCTGATAATTAAGTTTTCTGACTGGCAGCTTTGGCATTCTGTTAAACCAGCGTAGGGTGCAGCTTCACAGGTCACCTGCAAAAATAATTTAAAAAAACGAGTACCACTTTTCCTTTATTTGAGAAGAAGGCCTGAAAAGTCACACTCAACACAAGACTTCACTTTTCAGTTAATGATAACAGCTTGGTCACTCATTTTTCCCTCTTTACTCTTTATTTCTTTGGAGGAATAGGAAGCACACAATAGGATCATCACAGCAGAAACCCAGCCAGTGATGTGTGCTTAGTGGTGGTTCTTTCTGTCCCTCTCTGCCAGGAGCCTGGCTGGCATGCAGTCATGTCTTGCACCTCTCCATGTCCTCCCACAGCCCCAGAGAGTTCCCAATACCATGTCCCCAGCACCATCTTGTGCCACCTATAGCTCCTCATAATGCACGTCCTCATATTGTATTTAGGTTATCAGCTGAGTAATGCTATGTCGTTACCTGTGGGCTGGCCAGCCACTGCCCCCACAGCTTAGCCAAGGGATTACTTGACCATCTTCCAATTAATAAGGTTTTTTCTCCTCTAGCCAGCTACTATTTTCCACCAAACCTGTAGGAACTACAACATGTCATTTCACCTTGGCTGAAGTTGGCCAGCACCTTCAATAGTTACTGTGGGACCAAAGGGACACATGAACAGATACAGAGAAAACAGGATCCCATGTAGTCAAGCTAAAAGAATTTTCTCAGTGTTTTTACTAAACATCCTTCTTGCTTCCCATTGCACATTTCCATTTGTTTTTGTGATATAGATTCCTACTCTTGGCCAGAGGAGTTTGGAAAGACAGGCAAAGCAAGGCAGAAAAGACATAAAAATAAGGACAAAGCTAATCCACACTTGTCTTTCCAGTTGTTTCATGACGCAGAGGAAAAACAGTTGCTTTTTTCTCAGCCAATTATTTTTTTAAACAACTGTTTTTCAAATGGATCATAAGATCATTATGATGACACTGGATTGGGAAATGAGGAGATTATGCATCCTAATGTAATGTGTTGCTGAGACACGCACGGTACAGCATCCCTTGTAGGCTGTTCTGAAAAGTCCTGCTCTCTTCTCTGCCCACAAGGACCTTGTCTCCCAGCACTGGCATGGGAGTGCTTTGGCTACCAAAGTGGGGCAGGACCTGTGTATGCTTGTGTAGATGCTTGCTAGAGCAAGGCTTAAAACCCACTTCCTCTTCCCCTTTCGGGTGGCCAACTTACCTCCTGTGCTCTTGGGTGACAAACAGATACCCCAAAACCCTTGACAAAACTCATACTGAATCTTTCTAAGGATTTGGTACCATAAAAGAAGGGGGAAAAACAAGCATTGGAGCTTGCATATGGAGAAAGAACTTGTCGTTGCCTGGATGTGCATGGCTGCTCTTCCCTGTACTTGGTCATAAATTCATGCCTCTTGCTGCTAATTGCCCAGATCCTGATAACAGAAAAGGAAGCTGCAAGGGTAGTATCTGAGATAGCCAACACACTCTTTGACCAGCTTAGTAAAGTCCAACCTTTTCAAACACTGAGCCTTCAGACACGACAAAACCATAATCAAGGCAGAGTATTGGCAGAGAACTGAAACTCAGTACAGCCACTGCAGGTACCAAGAGAGGACACCAGCACGACGTGCGGATGAGCTGCACAATGTGCCTGGCTAAAGCAATGGGAGAGCGCGTCTCTGAGGGCTACAAGCACAGGCAGAGACCCCGGGACAGCCATCTCAGTTACACTAGACTGTGTCCTGTACACATACTTTGTAGACAGGATCTAAAGATTTGAGATGTGACTTCTAGCTGTGAATCAGGGTTTTTAATGGTCTGCCTGCGTTCACTAATTAAATCAGCTTGAGGGGGGTGTATGTGGGGTTTTTTCCTCAAGCATCATGTGCTTCATGTGCTTTTGTGTCTTACTGCCTTTCATTAAGTGAACAGACCTAGATGGGTGTGTATGTTTGTGTGCTCTCACAAAAGAGCCTGGCCCATGGGTGCCTGTGGGTCTGTGTGGCCTCTGTGGACTCTGCAGCCCTTCAGGGACTGGAGGAGCAGTGGATCTCACCAGCAGCGTGGAAATACTTTTTGTGTGTTTCACGTACAAATGCTGCTCATAGGACTGAGGGCAAGACAACCTCCCCATAGCTGAGCAATGCAAGGTTTTAAACCATCAGATAGAAAGCCATCATAAGCTCTTAAAGGCTAGCGATAGGGTGGTTAGGTCAGGATTTGATATATTGACTGTGGGGTGTCAGTTTGAGCTTGGACTGATGAGATTGGTGTTTACTTAGCTCTGCAGAGAGGGATCTGGGGGTTCTGGCAAGTTGAATATGAGCCAACAGCGTCCCTGGCAGGCAAGAGGACCAACCACGTCCTGGGTGCATCCAGCACAGCATTGCCAGCCGGGCAGGGAGGTGATTGTCCCGCTCTGCTCTGCACTGGCGCGGCCTCACCTGGAGCACTGTGGGCAGGTCTGGGTGCCACAGGATGAAAAAAATTATTAAGCTACTGGAGAGTGCCCATAAGAGGGCTATAAAGTTGGTAAAGGGTTTGAAGGGGAAGCTGTATGGGAAGCAGCTGAAGCCACTTGGTTTGTTCAGCCTGGAGAAGAGGAGACTGAAGGGAGACCTCATGACGGCTACAGCTTCCTCACAAGGGGAGGAGGAGGGGCAGGCACCAAACTCCTCTCTTTAGTGAGCAGTGACAGAACCTGAGGGAATGGCAGAAAGATGTGCCAGGGGAGGTTTAGGTTGGACATTAGGAAAAGGTTCTTCACCCAGAGGGTGCTGGAGCACTGGAACAGGCTCCCCAGGGAGGTGTCACAGCCCCAAGCCTGACAGTGTTCAAGAAGAGACTGGACAACGCCCTCAGACACACGGTGTGAACTGTGGGGTTGTCATATGCAGGGACAGGAGCTGGACTCAATGATCCTTGCAGGCCCTTCCAACTCAGGACATTCTATGATTCTACTTTTGAAGCACTTGCTGAGGATACAGAAGATTAGCACAAGCCAGCAAAGAAAATGCTGTTTTTTCCAACAGGCAGGATTTATGAACCTTACACTGCAGAGCACAGCATACACATCCCACGGTGACGGTCCGCAGGGACCGGCCGGTTCTCCCCACCACTCCATGCATCAGAGTCCTCCAGGATGGGGAGCACAGGGTCACAGAGGCCACCCAGCTGTCACCCGGAGTCACAGCTGCCACGCAGGGCTCACAGCTGCAACCCAGTGGTTACAGCTGCCACCCAGCGGTTATAGCAGCCACGCAGGGTCACAGCTGCCACCTGGGAGTCACAGCTGCCCTGGCATTTGCTCTGAGTTGGCTCCCAACGGCTCAGCTCCTCAGATGCTCAATTTTGGTTGTGTGGTTATGCAGCTCACAATTTTTAAAATAATGGTTTGCATAAAAGCATTTGAAAGAGAGAAATATATGCCAGGGAAAGCACTTAGATTTGAAAATTAAAAACACTTGGTTAAATCTATTAATAGTGTATTTTAAATTAAATAAACTGAGTGGTGTGTTTACCACATTGCTGGTGATTCAAAATAATCAAAGAGAAAATATATAGAAAAACCTTGATAGAGTACTAGAAACTATGTCCTGAAGGACTGAGTCCCCCCACATTGTCAGCAACTATTCTGAGAACTGGTAAAAGCAGCTTTACCTTAGATTGAGAAGGTTATACTGGTTAAGATGAAAAATCAGTATTTAAAAATGAAGGTATTTAAAGAAAAGAGCGTACAGACATATGGTAAATTTCATTATTAAACAGAAGAACTTGGTAACTAAGATGAAAAATGCATAGCTCACAACTAGTGCTGGAAAACATTTTTCAGACGTATGTATGTATATAATGCAAATATATATGCATATTTACCTCTAGCTATGCTTCAGACTGTCATCATTATTTTTATAAGCACTGCTTTTTATTTTCACCCATGATTATAGAGGAAGTTATTTATATAATAAAGATACAAACTCTTCTCTTCAAATCATGGTCTAATTTAGCTTAGGTGTTTACATTTTTCCAAGCAGCTGAGCAGTATATTTACCACTTCATTCTATTGCAAACAGGGTTGCTGTGAACAAACCAGGCTCTTAGTGCAAAAGAAATACACTTTGTTTAAGTATGCAAGAAAAGGCTACACTGATCTTAGGAGTATAACAAACTACTACAGGTATGTTCTGGAGCAAAATTCTGCAAGTTTTGTTTACAGAGTTTACTGAGTTTTGTTTACAGAGATGTACACAAACATCATCTGGCCATTCCTCCAGATGATGATTCACCTGATCATCCTAGATGAAGATGCTTTACACAGAATATCTGTATTAGGATAAGGTGAATTATTTTTGTGGGTTCCCTCCCTCAGTCTTTAGATCAGACTTCGACGTCTAAAGAAAGACATCTACAGGACTACTCATCATCAGGGATGTACTAGTGTTGTGGTCCAGCTACTTTGAAATACATCACATGTTTTTTTTTCCATGTAATGTCTTTGCTATATCCTTGTCTTTTTCTTAAGTAGTTCTACAGATACACATCAGTTCTCCTCTCTCTTCAGATTTGTGTATTTGAAAAGGAAAAGTTGAACAGTAATCATCTACAAAACAGTAATCCCTCTACAGACTGAAGTTTTGTTTAGATTTCTTTGCTGAATTTCTATTTGTCTTAGAGAAAGCTCATGCAAATAAACTAAACTTGTCAAAACCTGAATGTTAGATATCACAGAAAATTCCAAGATTACAATTTCCTTTCATTTTCAATTAAAGCTCAAATCAGCATGACCTAATTTTAGTATAAATGAGCTATACTCTCTTCATGCTAGTATCTGCCCAGTTTTCATTGGTAGACTTTTCTATTAGCCAGATGTTCAGTTAAATTCTTTTCTTTATCAGGATTTCGTACATGACAAATTGTGGAAAGTATTCCATTTATGTTTATCAAACCATTGACATGTCAATAAGCAATATTTGCTTTAAGTTTTCTGCATTTTAAGGAGTATGTCAACAAGAAAGGCACCAAGCTGTGGAGATGGCAGCAGCTGCATGACAAGGAATCTTAGAAACATGCAGGCATTTCTAGGTGTTCTTCTGACCAGCAGTCTGGACTATAGCACTATGTACATGACTCAGAGATTACAGTGTGCAGTACCTGACATAGCAAACTACAGGCTCTTTCCAGGAAGGCCCAAATGGGAAGAGAATACATGAATGCACAGGTGATCAGTTGTGTGTTTTCTGGCTTTGAAAATGAGTAGGCTTTGCTAGGATGATTTAAAGGGACCACCAAGCTTTTGCAATTTTTGTCAATGTTGTCTCCTATTTGTATTTAAAATCTTTTATCTCTGTTATAAATTCAGAAAGGACTTTGTAGTAGGTCTTTATGATTTTACCAGAAATTACTAGTACTTATTATTAAGGGAAGGCTGTATTAAAAATGGGCACAATGACAGTTCAAATGCACAATTCTTTGTCTGTTTTAGTGAAAAGCACGCACTGGTAACTGTATTGCCTTACATTAAGAAGACTATACATTTAAAAACATAGGTTGGATATAACAAAATGAAATTAAATGAAATTTTTCCCATGGTATGCCATTTCTGACCTTCCTTGGCTTTTTCTCGTTACTATTACACAACGCTGCCACTAGATGTCAGATTATGAAAGGGCCCTGCTAGTGCCCACAGATTAGTGAATCTGGTTAATGGATGAGTTAGAGGAAAGTATTACACAGGGTCAGGTGAATGGCCAAGAAAAGAAAAGAAAAGAAAAAAAAAAAAAAAGTAACTTCATTGGTCTTTAGCTTTTTGCAGTATTAAATTACTGTTCTTTTATGTTGTGGCATACATCAAGAAAGCTCCTGAATCCAGCTTCTTCCTTTGGGCTTTTACGCTCTTTTTACAGCATCTTTCAAAACGAAACCTGATTCATTACAGGAACTTTTAAGCATTACCACAATGCTAACATTAAATAACAATAGAAAACTGAGACACAAAGCTTACCCAATGAAAATTAAGATAATATAAAGAAAAAGTAAATGATCAGGTCTAGTTCCTTCAGTCATGATATCATCATCTATATTTACAACTCAGCTAGCTCAATAGCCTTGCCCTTCAGCCCTGTGTTCACAGCTAGGTTACACTTACTTTGGAGCTTGGTGATGAAATACCATGCTATATTTACATTCAAGGAAGGTGGCAAACTGGATGCTGTAAAGAAAAGGAGACTTGGTACATCCTCTGTGTCATGTCATGGAGTTGATGAACAGTCTCCATAGCAAGGTAAGGGGGACCTTGTGCAAAGATCAGAGCTAGTGAGACAGCCCTGAACCACATTATGGTACCCAACAGAAGGACCAGCCTTGGACTGTGAGTCCTGCTGCTCTGTAATCATGGTCAGAACTTCCCAGGACAAGACATAGACGTAGAAATACAGGAGAAGAAAACTTGTCTCTTTCACAGAATCACCAAATCACAGAATGCTTGGGGTTGGCAGTGACCTCTGGAGATCATCTAGTCCAACCCACCTGTTAAAGAAGGTTCACCAGAGCAGATCACACAGGAATGTGTGAATGTGTGGTTTTGAACGTCTCCAGAGAAGGAGACTCCACAACATCTCTGGGCAGCCTGTTCCAGGGCTCTGGTACTCTCAAAGTAAAGAATTTTTTCTTCATATTCAGACGGAACCTCCTGTGCTTCAGTCTGTGCCCATTGCCCCCCATCATTGGGCACCACTGAAAGCAGTCTGGTCCCATCCTTTTCACATCTACCATTGAGATATTTATAAACACTGATGACATCCCCTCTCAGCCTTCTCTTCTCCAGGCTGAACAGACCCAGTGGTCTCAGTCTCATAAAAGAGATGCTCTAGGCCCCTAATCATTGTAGCCGGCTGCTGGACTCGGTTGAGTAGTTCTTTGTCCTTCTTAAACTGGGGAGCCCAGAACTGGACACACTACTCCAGATGCAGCCTCAGCAGGGCAGAGTAGAGGGGGAGGATAGCCTCCCTTGACCTGCTGGTCACACTTTTCTTAATGCACCCCAGGCCTTCTTGGCCACAAGGACACATTGCTGGCTCATGGTCAACCTGTTGCCAACCAGAACTCTCAAGTCCTTCTCTGCAGTGCTGCTTCCCAGCAGGTCAACCCCTGATCTGTACTGGTGTCTGGGGTTATTCCTGCCCAGGTGCAGGACTCTACACTTGCCCTTGTTGAATTTCATCAGGTTCTTCTCTGCCCAGTCCTCCAGCCTGTCCAGGTCACACTGAAAGGCAGCACAGCCTTCTGGTGTGTCAGCCCTTCCTCCCAGTTTGGTATCGTCAGCAAACTTGCTGAGGGTGCACTCAGTCTCTTCATCCAGGTCATTAATGAACAGGTTGAACAGGACTGGACCTAATACTGACCCCTGGGAAACCCCACTAACTGCAGGCCTCCAACCAGACTCTGCACTGTGGACCACAACAGTATACAGGACAAGCTCTGTATTCTGTGATTACACCAGTTTAATCTGGTTGCTCTATCCGTGTTTATAGAAAAATAACAAAATCAAAACCAAACAACCAAACAACCCAAACATGGAAACAAAACAAACAAACAAGCACACAAAGTGCTTCAGAGAACTTCGTTTTTTTCTAGTACCTTATGTAAAGTGAAACTATGCAAATGAATTTTAATCACAGCAAATGATACTAAAAACAAAGCACATGTCAGACTTATCCCTTCCTAACTATGGAAGGAAAGCCATGGGACAGAATGCATAAAACATTTAAATAATGAGTTAATTACTTAGGATGAGAAAGGGACTTTGCATCAGAACAATTTTGTAACATGGCACTGCTCAGCTTTATCCCTTCAGCTCAGTGCTCTGAGTGGGCGTGAATCGTTGTATTTGCACTGCTGGGGATATGACTCCTTTCCTAAATGTGGTTCTCAGTGTCCTTCCCAAAAGTGTCTAAATGATTCATTTCACCAAAGTCTTTCAGTTGCTGTTCATGGTCACAGCTGTGAAAAGACACCTTCTCTCATTATCTGCTTCCCAGGTTGATTCTAAGATACCTTTCCTTCCAAGAAAAAAGAACCTCAATATTCATTAAGGATATAGTTTCTGAAACATTATGTGGTGGGGTTTCTTTTTCTCCTGCTATAATTTGCTGCTTGATCCTGACTCTCATCCCTTTGATGGTCTATATGGGATCCTGGCACATGCTTTTGCCTCAGTGAAGGACTGGGAGAGGACAATCATTTTGGCAGCACAGAGGAGCGGTCCATGGAAACAAACAGTACATGGAAACAGCTCATTAATTTTGTGGATTCAAGGACTTCTTATGAAACAATTCTTGAAATTTTTAACCAGAAATCAGACTATTCCTGAGCTACTGAAGAGAACCAGCATAACAATGTGGGATATCAGAACAGTTTAAAAATGTGGAAATACAAAATCCTATATTAGGAGACAAATTTGAGGTCAGTTTGGAAATTGAATACTGCAATATATGAAGATATTTATAAACCTTAATGTCAATCAAACTCTTTGAAAGATGTATCTAATCTGACTCTTTCAAAACCAGACTAACTCAACAAATCCTGAAAGTTATTTCTGACCTATCCTTGTAACATGAGGAGTAAAACACAATTTGATCCATCATTATCTGTGACAGTAATTGAATCAAATAGAACAGTCCACAGTTCTGTACTGCTGGCCACTGAGGATCAACATATGTATAGAAATAAATTACGTTGCTTATTGTTGTGTCTTTGCTAAGGAGCCACTGGATAAGTTTCCCTGTTCCCTGACCCTAATAGGAGTGATTGCTGGTTTAATGCTGAGCCCACCCTGAAGAGTTCTGCAAGACCAGTGCTGGAACGTTTATCATCTTGTAGTGTTGAGGTGAAAAATCCTGAAATGTCCATGGAACATGCTGATTCCTTGTCTTCAGTAGAGTAAATTAAGTAGTGTCAGAGAAGTAACAATCTATACTGTTAAATTATTAACTTGGTCCCTGGCACAGCTTTATCCTGGAAAAAATAGCCTTTGGACCTGATTCAGGATTCAGTACAGTTCAGAGACCTTCCTCAAGAAGTAATCTGCATGTACCTACCCTGTTTTGAAACATAATTTTAGATAAGAGGAGACTGGTTCCAGGCCTATTTATTTTATTAGTACAGCGATAGTCAGTGTTTGCTTTTTGCACCTTGATGGATTGCCACACTCATGTGGATAAGCATTACATGCCTGACCCTTTTTTCTTGTTTATAACATCAGATTTTCTTCCCATCTGATAGGTAGCCTGTCATCCACCTGGGTCTTACCCAATCCTTTCCGTTTCAGAGTGCTCTGATAGCACAGCCAGACTTTAGTAACCTTTCTTTTGGGAACTGATAAGGAAAACAAACCCAACTCTTAGTTAGAAATCAGAGGTCCAACCTTAAATCACTGTAAAAAGTTGCAAAATCTTTTTTTTTTCTGGATATTCCCCTTCTTCATAATGGGCTTTTGAGAGCATATCCTCTCATTCATCTTAGTCCTGTTTGGGTGGGTTTTCTTGATAGTGCCACTGAAATCTACTGTCATGGGAGATCCTGACCAACACCTGCTAGTTGTCCAACCATGCTCTATAAAATTCTTATTTACAAGGCAGACTTAAAAGAAATATCTTCTATTGCTGTGTCACCTCATCTGTACTTAAAACAACAACCAACTTTAAACATGTCCACGGCATCTAACAAGCCATTTTCTGTTTACCTCTCGGCCACGCCTCAGGTTCTTCAAAGCTCAGGACCATTGTTTTTCTAATCTGTCCCAGAGACTTCTAATCTGGCCAGAGACTTCCAGCCCAAACTGTTCTATGATGCTATGAACAGTCCACTGAAATCTCATATACTGCAGCCACATTTCACCACAGCCTACCATGAGCTGGCAGGAAGTCATGCAGGATTTCATTGAACTTGTGCCTTAATAGCAGTTTGCCAAGCATAATGATTGTCAGCAAAATACTTTGGAAAACAAAGAAAACTTCCTAAAATAAAATGTAATTTATGTAATTTTAATTTTTCATAAGGAACTGAAAAATGCCCCAGATTTCATAAACTGGTAGCCATATCCTTTGTGGCCAGTGAGTAATCTCCTAGATCTGTGGCAGGAAGAATTTCTGTAAAAAAAATAAGTTTTTTATTACCACTCAGTCCCTCATTATGAGGCTTGTAGAGGAGACAAAACACCTGAGAGACCAGAGGTAATATGACTGCAGCTGAACTAATGCATTTATCGGTTATGGACGGATCTCTAGCTATAGGTTCAAATAATATGACCAGATCAAAGAGAAATCATAGGACTGATATGATGAGGCTACTAGACAGAAGCATATAATACGGTATTTCAGATGGAATCTAAAACCCAAGGCTACATCTGTAGCAGTCTTGGGACCATTCTCTGGCTTGGATGCCAACAGGCATGAAACAGCTTTTACCCATGCTATTAAACTCTCTTAATCTCTGAGAAAGGCTGGCTATATCCAAGCTGGTTATTGGGAATTATCCTTGACCCATGACATGTCTTGAATAGTGCCTGGGAATTGGTTGGTCCAAAATGAAACCACTCAAGACCCACTTCAGTGATTTAGTAGTACAGAGGATTGAGATCTGATAATGTTTTTTGGTATCACAATATTTACTAATACCAGACATAGCTTAAGCATCCATCTGTCTCTCCTAAACTCCGTCAAACACCAGACTCACAGATATCAATGAGGCCCACAATGCAAAACACTTTCTGCTCTTCTCACCCAGTTTCCTTCCTTTTAATTTTATGCCCATTTAATAAGTTCCCATTAAATTTTATGCCCAGCAGTCTGAAGAGAATTTTGATGACTTTGACAAGACTTTGAATCACAGTTGCAGCTGCTACAACCATTTCACAAGAGGTGACAAAACAGAGGCTTATAGAAAGCCACAACACCACAGCTGAAACGGGGAGAAATTATAAAGCAGGATATCCTTTGGAGACCCCTACCGCTCATTCAAAACAGATGTGAAACATGTTGGTCTAGTAGTAGGATGAACAGACACAAGATTAGCTTGGATAGTTGTCTCAGCAAAATCGCACAAATTCATTTTAGACACACACACATGAGCATATGCATATATGTGTGTGCATATATTTCTATAACTTTGAGGAGGATCCAGCCAACATATTGCAGAGGTGCTCTGTGTGTGTCATAGCTGCACACAGGCAATCTGCCCTCAGCAAATATGTAGCCCTTTGACTCTCTTCTTCTCCTCCTCCCAACTCACACAGCCTCCATCAAGGCAGCTGTGCGTTTACTGCGGCCAAAGCAGCAGTCCTGGTTGCAGTAAATTCGGTGCAAAATTTCTGTGGCCTCCTCTTGATAGAAGCTCTACAAAGTAAATCTGTTTTCCACCTACCAGATGAAAGCCCTGCAAAATCAATCTTTTATGTGTGTTCCACTTGCATCACATGTTGGGATTCAAGCATGGAGGAGGATGTTTTATTGACCAGAACTTTCTGCTGCCCCAGGCTATATGTCAGGAAGAGTCTTGGGCTAGATCATCCTATCAACAGACAGTGAAGAACAGGCAGGACAGCAGAGTGTGACATCCCTTCCATTTAACCATAGGTATCCATTATACAGGTAATTATGTGAAAGTTAATCCTTAATGTCAGTGCAGAGTAATAAGTACTATTGGGGAATGAGCTGTTTCATTCTAAAGCAGACAGCTAAAGTCAGGAGAGAAGAATCCATACTTGACATCAAAACCTGCTTCTGACAGTGTGACAAAGACTCATGCGTAATCTGCATTAATGTTCTCCCTCGTGCTAGCCCAGGTTTTTTGAATCTCTTCATTTGAAAGAAACCCAAAGCTCAAGCTGGCAGCAAGTCGCTTGTGCCATTCACCACAGCAGAGCCATCTACAACAGTGCAAGGCTCACTGACCATTCCTTCCTTTCCTCAGCTCGTGTGAAAAGCTGATGCTACTTATGAAGTTCCTGAGAGGGGGTTGCTTTTTTTTTTTTTCAAAGGCCATTTATTTTTTGGGGGAAAACACAGAGAGTATAATTGTTTAGGAAAGATAAAGCTCTCAAGCCTACTGGTCTCTTGAGAGATGAATGCAACTGTCCATAACTTAGGTCATTAATTTGAGTCACTAGAGTACATATCCATCACTGAGAATGGTAATCTCTAAAGCCAACTGTCAATTCAGTGTCTTTTTGTGTGGATCAGTCAGCTGAAGATGGAGAAAGATATAACAGTTAAGATTATCTTTGGCAATCACAACAGGAAATTAAACCAAATTCTGCCTTCTCCTAAGTTACTTTTAGCTATATTGCCCACACTTTGAAAATTTAGAGCAATATACTAGTTTTCTAAAGATTCACAGGAAGAATTACAAATGAGGTAGGACTTTGTGTCTTGCTCAGAAGTTCTAGCTCTGTACAGAAAACTTCCTCTATAGAGAAGAACACTTACTGAAGTAAATACTACTTAACACTAAGTAAAGGTTAGTGTACCAAAAGGCTTATTAAGGAAGGAACCATTTACAAGCATATTTACATCTAAAAGGATCTATTTCATAACTTCATTTTATATTTCATAACACAGAGACCAAAAACTTCTCCAGCATTTCTTATCTTTGAAACAAGAGACCTTAGATTTGTGTACGTTTTTAAAGAAATTAATCCAATCTTTATCTAAAGACATCAGGTGAAGAAGAACTTTCCAGCTCATTAAATGAGATATTTTAGCATTTGAACTATTTCCATTAAATTGCATAGAAAAGTGAAATGTCTTTAATCAGATTCAAGGTCTTCTAGGGCTTTAGATATCATCAGCCAGATTCAAATGCTGTATAGGAAAATGAGTGCTCAACCTGGTCTGTGCTGGTGGCACAAGATCCCATGGAAATATGTTATCAGTTGCATCACGTAGTAGTTTGATTTTCTCTTGTACTGAATCATAGCAGTGGCCGCTTTTACCTTCAAAATCAAATTCAAGAATGGTATCTGCAACTGCACTGCTGGAAAATCAACAATTTTTGTATAACATCTTTCCTTTTTCAGGCCTTCATTACTGGGTAACTCAAGGATTTCAAACCCTAAGTCTCCCTTACACCATCTCTGACTCAGGGTTTTCCAAAAAAGTGCAGGACTTTGATGCAGTGGACTACCTCAAGGATGAAAAGGAGATGCCTTTCTTTGTGGGAGATTAATATTACACATGCATTCATTACTATCTGACCCTTTGGACTGCACTTCTATTGGAAAACAAAGGTTTTATTTTTCACTAAGGGAACGCAGACGAACTAAAAGCATTAGAAAGGTGGGATACGTCTGAAAAAATGTAGATGTCTAGAATGTATATGACTATATGAGTATTTCTAGAAAGATTGTCATTATACAGGGTGTTTCAAAAAGATGGACCCAATTTGAAATCACTGTGCTCTGAAATTGGGTCCATCTTTTTGAAAGACATTGTACTCAATATAGACTTGTGATTTACTCCAATCTCTGAATAAAATGTGAAGGGTACCCCCATTAACAGAGCTAAAGCAGAGCAGAAATTGTTCTGCCATCTCTCCAGTCTCTCCAGGGCTGCCAGTTCCATAAGCATAGCAAGATACAATCTCATTCCATGGCTAAACACAAAGCAAAGGCATTGTTTCTCACATCTTGGCTCCTCCAGTTTCAGAGGTATCAATGTTTGGAAGATTCACAAAATACTTATCCTATATACTTCCAAATAGTACAACACACAAAATAGTCCTGAAATAAACTGTTCAGCTAACAATCTCTGTAACCACCAAACCACATGAGATGAAGAGAGCAAGAACATCACAGAGCTATCCGAAGTCCCAGGTCCTTAATCAGCTGAATGTGTTAGATGCGTGTAGTAAATCCCTTCTCACCGTGAGCACCTTTGCCACCCTCACTACTCCTCGTTCTTTCTCCAGGAAGATGCTGGGGAGAAATACACACCACCCAAAAGCCAGTCTGATCAAATCTGCACTTAAAAGAGAATCAAATATCCTTACAATTTTCTAGCTTCATCTAAGCTTCATCTAATTTGAAATACTTACAATAGTTAAGGAAGTAAAGAATAAAAATATATTAAAATTGGTAAAATTATAAGATAAGTGAAAAAAAAATGAAATATTTTCATGTCTTTGCATTCCTAAACAATTTTGATTATTTAGCTCTCTTACCAAACATATTATTTTTTTCCTGATCTATCTAAATAATTTGAATTTGGTTTCCTTACTTCTCCTAATGAAAAACAAATGGTAACTGAAAATTGAAGAAAGAGGCAGTTACTCAAAAAAAAAAGAGTTTAAAAAAAAAATCCACAACTTTTCCAATAAAAGTTTTCTGGAAAGTTCTGACCCACTTATCTTAAAATGGGTTCCCACTTACTAAGCAAATGAAATAAGGATGCGGAGTGAATGCAATATTATTACAGCTGTTCAAACTCCTGAGCAAACACATTGATTCATACTAAAGAAACCACATTCAGAAAAGCTGTAAAATCTTCATTGGAGTAATTAAATTCATTTGACTCGGTAAATACAGAGCATGTGTATTTTCTGGCTTAAGCACGAATAATAAAGTAGATCAGGATGGAACTAAGGCAAATGTCTGTGCTACTGTAGTCAGTACTTAGCAAAGTTGCTATGGATGGCCTCTGACTTTCCACGATGACTAACATTAAAAATAGCATCAAAGCTTTCAATCTGATGTTTCATTTTATTAACCTGACTGAAAACAACTACATAGTCAAGGAGCAAAGGTTAGTTAGCCATAGCAGAGTTACGGGGAGTGAGCAAGTATAAAGGTTATATGCTTTCCTGAATAAGAGACAGCAGAAAGAGGCAGGAAGGGGTTGTTTATTATCTTATTGTTCCTTATACACCACCAATAGACTGAAAAGAGCCACCTCTGCCCACTTTCTGATATTGCATATTCAAACGCACTGCTTAGATATCATTTACTGACTGTAGTAAAGAAGTTTTGCCACTCCAAATATTTCAAATAAATTCAAAGGAATGAAAAAAATAGTGTTAACTCTTGACAATTTATAATAATTATTTCTTCTTCCATAGCTGAAGTGAAAATAAAAGAAGGATAGGGAAAGACCATTCAAAAGGTATTCATAAAGAGTTCAGAGGAATCAGCGGCACAGTAGATGCAGCACTGGAAGTGAATGATGCATATTCAACTACACAGCAAACAGGCTGGATCCTGCCAGTCTCTCCTCTGTGGAAGTGAGGAAGTTAATATAAGCACAACATCTGTTCCTAAAAATAGCATTTTCATTTATTTATTTCTGTGTTGAAGCTGAATGAGATTTCCTGTCCAGCTGCTTTCCCAAAGAGTCAGTTCCACATCCAAGCCATGAAATCATAAGGTGATTTCAAATCCTAAGACATCATTCTGCATTTAGTTTAGTGTTTTTCTCCATGTAAGTTTTAAACTCTCCAGTTTTCTGCTGAAAAAGCCACAGCACACCAAAACTATGAAGTTTTAATTAGGAAAAGGTTGCATACATATTTATTGCACAAGTAAAAAATTACCTTTTTGAATCTTGAAAAATGACTTTGAAATCTTATACAAGGTGTTTCAAAAAGATGGATCCAATTTGAAATCACTGTTGCTTTGAAGCTGTACAATTATAACTCCAAGAGTAAAGCTTTGAATCCCAAATACTAGACTTTATAGGAACACCATACTGCTCTGACAAGCAAAACAGGGAAATTTTTGAAGTTTGTTGAAGATAATTTCTTGTCACAAGTACTGAATGAGCCAACTAGGAATTACACTCTCTTACACTTGCTATTTGTGAATAGAGAAGGACTCAAGGAGATGTGATGGTAGATGGCTGTGTTGGCTACAGTGATGACAAAATAGTTGAGTTTCAGATTTTTGTTGTAATGAGAAAAAAAAAAGTCAGCAGAGTTGCTACCCTGGATTTCAAGAGTGCAAACTTTAAGCTGCTGAGGGACCTGCTTAGTAACATCCCCTGGGAATCTGCTTTTGAGAGCATAAGGATCCATGAGTGCTGATCAGCACAGGAGCAGAAGGTCCCATCGTGTGACAAGTCAATCAAGAGTGGCAGAAGACCAGCTGGGCTGAACAGGTAACTCCTCTCTGAATTCAGAAGGAAAAAGAAATTTTATGATCTTTGGAAGTGAGATCAGGCTTTGTGGGAAGATTACAGAGACATGATTCACATATGCGCGGAGAAGACATGGAAAGCCAAAGCTCAACTAGAGTTGAACAGGGCCAGTGTTGTATTAGACAACTAGAAAGCCTTCTTTAAGTAAGTTAAAAGCAAGAGTCCAAATAAAACAACAAAGCTGGTGAAAGGGCTGGAAGGTATGTTCTATGAGGAGTGTCTGAGGACTCTAGGTTTGTCTAGTTTGGAGAAAAGGAGTCTGAGGGACAACTTCATTGCTCTCTACAGCTTCCTGAGGAGAGGAGGTGGAGAGGAAGGAGCTGAGCTCTTCTCCCTGATATTAAGTGGCAGGATGCATGAGAATGGTTAAAAGCTGTGTCAGGGAAGGTTCGAATTGGATATTAGGGAACATTTCTTTACCAAGAGGTTGGTGAAACACTAGAACAGGCTTCCTAGAGAGGTAGTTGATGCCCCAAGCCACAGTCATTTGGACAATGCCCTTAGTAACATGCTTTAACTTGGTCTATTCTATTCTATTCTATTCTATTCTATTCTATTCTGTTCTGTTCTGTTCTGTTCTGTTCTACTCTATACTACTCTATTCTACTCTAATCTACTTTATTCTATGTTTATTTTGGTGTAAGACCTACCATAATGAAGAAGCAAGTGGTCCACATTGAACCCACAAATGTCAATAACAACTAGAGATGTTAGTTTGTACTCTCACCAGTATTTTAGCATTGATTTGACAATAAATTTGAGTTGGTTGACAGTGAAAGTATCAATGTGCTGCAGCCAGGGCAGCCTGGATAGTCAAGCCTGTACTACTTTTGGACACTAAGTGCCAGCAGCTCAGGTATAGCTAGAAACAGAGTTGGGGTAACACAGATTTCAATGTTTGCTAACAGTGTAAGCTGAGTCTCTGAGGCATGCTAGTGGGGTGACAGCCACCACTGTGATGAAGAAATAGGTCAGTTAGTCCCAAACTGAAAGTCTGTTAAAAAAAAAAAAAAACAACTCTTTTTTTTTTTAAGAAAAATAATGTAGCTATTAAACAGGTAAGAGCAGAAAGAACTTTTTTTTTTTTTTTTTCCCAAAATATAAATAACTTGTCTGGAGCATGAGAAAACTGAAAACAGAATTGATGACAGTCAGGCAAACAGTTTTTCCTGTGACAGGTAGCAATAGCTACTGACATGCATTCAACACAAAACATGTTCTGCAGATGTTCAGAGGTATCAGACAACAGAAGCTGGTGCTCACTGGAGCTCACTCACATCTTACACTCCGCAACAGCAAGAGCTGATTCTGGGAGCTCAGAGCTCTGTGCAGAGATGATTGTGAAACTGTTCTCAGTGACTTGACAACAAACGCATACATATGGGTTTGCCAACAGACATTTTAGACTACAGATAGCAGAAGGGGCATTTAATGAGTGTAGACAGGATGTGGCAAGCATGAGGTTTGATCCCAGAAGTTCTTCACCAAGATTTTTCTTCATGACAGCAAGTTAAAAAAGCACGAGCGTGAATTTGTCTGTTCTGTCTGGCTAAGTTTAGAAAAACTACCTCAGGAACAGCATGGAGCTCAGCGTGTACTATAAGAAAAGGGTAAATCCTCAGCCATGACAAACTTCAAGATACTCGCAGTTTTAATTGCTTCCAAGCAATTCAATTTAAAGTTGACTTGGCTGTCTTTGAACTATGCCACTTCCAAAGTATACTATAGAGCTGTCTTAAGCCAGGTTAGAAACTGTTTTGATCATAAATGTCAAGTTCATCCTGTCTAACTTAGTTCTGGCTAGTTAGTGCCAAAGACTTGAGTACCCAAGGCACTGCACAGAAAAAGCAAACATGACACAAAACAAATGGGGGCCCATGTCTTTCTGGAGAAGCGCCTGAAAGCCATCTAGAACACTGCAACTCAGATTTCCTTTTGTACTTATGTGTAAGTAATTAAACCTCAACCCCAAGCTGAGTTTGAGGTTCAGACATCTGATTTGGTATCTAAGCTTAGTATAGCTGTCTACATGTAAATTAGTCAATGGACATCTAATTAATACAATGGAAGAGCCTAGAGAACTGATCAAATGTTTCTGTTCTTGTTTATCTGTCATCTGATGTCACAGAATCACAGAATGTTACGGATTGGAAGGGACCTCATCCAGTCCAATCACCCTGCCGGAGCAGGAACACCCAGATGAGGTTACACAGGAAGGTGTCCAGGCAGGTTTTGAATGTCTCCAGAGAAGGAGACTCCACAACCCATCTGGGCATCCTGTTCCAGTGCTCTGGCACCCTCACCGTGATGAAGTTTCTTCTCAAATTTAAGTGGAACCTCCTGTGTTCCCGTTTGTACCCATTGCCCCTTGTCTAACATTGGTTTTCACCAAGAAGATCCTGGCTCCACCCTCGTGACACTCACCCTTTATATATTTATAAACATTAATGAGGTCGCCCCTCAGTCTCCTCTTCTCCAAACTAAAGAGCCCCAGCTCCCTCAGCCTTTCCTCATATGGGAGATGCTCCACTCCCTTAATCATCTTTGTTGCCCTACGCTGGACTCTCTCCAGCAGTTCCCTGTCCTTCTTGAACTGAGGGGCCCAGAACTGGACACAATATTCCAGGTGTGGTCTCACCAGGGCAGAGTAGAGGGGAAGGAGAACCTCTCTCGACCTACTAGCCACCCCCCTTCTAGTACACCCCAGGATGCCATTGGCCTTCCTGGCCACAAGGGCACAGTGCTGGCTCATGGTCATCCTGTTGTCCACCAGGAGCCCCAGGTCCCTTTCCCCTACGCTGCTCTCTATAGGTCATTCCCACAACTTATACTGGAACCTGGGGCTGTTCCGGCCCAGATGCAAGACTCTACACTTGCCCTTGTTATATTTCGTTAAATTTTTCCCCACTCAGTTCTCCAGCCTGTCCAGGTCTCTGGATGGCAGCACAGCCTTCTGGCGTGTCAGCCACTCCTCCGAGCTTTGTGTCATCAGCAAACTTGCTGACAGTGCACTCTATTCCCTCATCCAAGTCGCTGACTAATATATTGAATAGTACTGGTCCCAGTACTGACCCTTGAGGCACTCCACTAGATCCAGGCCTCCAACTGGACTCTGCCCCATTGACCACAACTCTCTGGCTTCTTTCCTTCAGCCAGTTCACAGTCCACCTCATTACCCGATCGTCCAGACCGCACTTCCTCAATTTAGCAGCAAGGATGCTGTGGGAGATTGTGTCAAGTGCTTTACTGAAGTCAAGGTAGACTACACTGTCATGGGTCTCAATTGTGCCTCAACTCCCAAATCAAGACTTTCCCACTCATGAAAACTTTCAATTGGCAGACAAATGCTTACCTCTAAAATTCAACATCTAACACCCCTGCACCTCCAGGACTGCAACTCCAAATTTCAGAATCCTACACTAGACTCAGTTGTAACAAAACAAACAAATCAGTGCGTGAGAACTTATGCTTGAATTTGACCCTCCAAACTTAGCATGCCCAAACCTAAGACTTACCACTACTAATTTATTATTATATTCTGATCTGTATTTTTAAAACTCTGTGAGACCTATTACAGCTCTATAATGTAAAAAGCTGCTAGAAAACTAGCATGGAAATATGGACTTACATTAAGTCACTTAGATTTTGTGATCACTGTGTAACATGCATAAGTAGCTACAAACTATTGCAGTAGAGAATGCACTCGTTCCTGGAATAAATGCTTCCCTTTTCTTTTTTTCCTTTATTTTTTTCATTTTTTCAGGATTTATTTACTTCTTTTCTGGTCCAAAAGCCTGTAAGTATGTCGGAGAGAAGGAAAACGTGATTAGTAATGTGAAAATCAGTTTCTAGATTGGTTGCTATAACAGTACTCAGTAGATCATCAGATGGAAGTAGAAGAAAATTAAAATTGGACCATGAGGACTGGAAACAAGGTGACTCCTGAGCTTTTCCTTTTATGTAAACACAGATCACAAGCAATGCTATAATGCAGCCTGGCAATATAAAACTATTCCAATAAACAGATCAATGACAACATTTGAAGAGCTTCAGTCTTATCTCAGAAACTGCTGCACCCAGAATATTGTTGCTTTTCTACTATCTAAAATCAATTCTAATGAAATTCAATGAGAAATCCTTTCTGACCACTTCCTAAAGACCTGCGTTTCCAGGGAACAGGGTGACACAATGGGAAACCATTGCAGAAGCTATGACTAACCAGACACTTTTCTGATGGAACCAGCAAAAATATTCCAGAGAGACCAGCTCTCTGGAGGAAGAACCTTTTGTGTGGTTTAAGTGGTCCTGTGCAAGACAGCTGAGCAGAGCAGCAAATATTCACACCCATCCAGTGTCTAATCACTGGAGTTCAGTCAACAGCCTCTTCAGTCTGACTTTTCATCAGCACAATCTGTTATCGTTAAGGAAAAGGTGATGAGAGAGCAGAAGCTAATCACCCCTTCTCCATTTAGTTTGAAAGAACTCATTGCGTGATCTTATGAATGAGACCTGACACAGTAACTACACAATTATTTAGTTTAAAGTGATAACAAAGGATTAAAACATTAAAACACTGGGGAAGCATAGTTCAAAGTATGGATATGTGTGATGTTACATGCTATTGACATGGTTGTTTGCGTTAACCCAAATAAAACTGGTATATAAACATATGGACCTTTAGTATTCATTACTTTGTGCCTTTGTATGCCAATCACAAATTTTCTCCCCCAGAAACTGTTCCAGGCTGCCAAAGACTTGCCAATGGCACAGGTTTACAGAGAAACTGCGAATGTATAAAACACTTGTACCCAGCGCAGTTTAAGTGAGAGTTTCTCTGTTCCATTGACTTTTATGACAGTAGTTGCCATTTTAGCCCCCAGAAGAGCCTGGCACCAAGGTGTAAGTGAGCCATAAATCTGTTATGCCTTGCCTCAGAACTGTGGAACTTATGCAGAAGACTATCATATTTCATTTCAGGTATCTGCAATTCATTACATGATTTTTAGTCATCTGTCCCAATCGATGGATGTGGATGAAACTTACTTTCTATCTATTTCAGAACAAAGCCAAGTGGGAAAAAAAAAAAACCTGCGATCCAAAACTGGCTCAGATTTGTTCCTGTGTAGGAAATACCGTGTACTGTGTTCCTGTGTACTACAAATAGCCTCCAGTTTTCCACATGACAGTACTGAATAAACATCTCTTTATTTTCTACTGCCACCAGTGAAAAACGAACCCTTTTTCCTCTCTGTCTCTTTGAGCAAATGAGTGCAAGCAGAATTTGCCAAACATACTGATTAAAGGGAACAGCTATTTATTGCTGTTATTGAATTTAACAGACATTATTGAGCAATCCTGAAAATCAGTATGAACACACAAGGAAACAGTTGTCAAGAATTTAAAAGGCCTTTTCAAAGCCACAAAGCTATGAGAAAACACAGTAATTCTTTGCGACAGTGTCCATAAAAGTCTGACTAAGATAAAGGCAGATAACTTTTCTCAAGATAAGAAATGCAGGTGCCATTTTAACAGATTAATTCTCCATGTCATCAAAATCTTAATCAGAGTCTGATTTTTTTCAATAATACACCTCCTAGATGCAAATTTGGAGAAGTAATACAAACATAGCCATGTTCTGCTTCCCTGTGACACGCTCTTACTTCAGCTTTTGAAACTGCGATTCCTCTTCTTTGTTAACTGCATCATCCTTTGAAGGTGTTAACCTGCACTTGTTGCTGCTCATGAGTTTATCTGCTCTGACATCACCATTCAAAAAACAAGCGTATCTGAATCACTCACATAGCAAAAACACAGTATTACTGGGCCACCGCTTTCCCTTGAGAATGTATGTGAATGAATGACACTGAATGATACGAGCTGTTTTACAGTTCCATACAGTGCATCAAAGCATGTTTTATGTTACCCAACAGGCCTTGCTGCCAACAGCATTATCAGGTTTAATACGGAAACAAAAAGATGAGTTAAGGGGTGGAGGAAGCACTAATACAGAACTAATGTTTGTGAACCCAAGGATTTCATTCTGAAAGCAAACACGAAAGGCTGCCAAACCCAGCAAATCATTCCCGATACATATATCTTTTTACCAGGACTTGCAAGCAGAGGATGGTTCTTTTTCAGACTGCAGTTCTGGAAACACTAAAAAAGAGTTCTGTAAACACTCACTTTGTTTGTTCATCCTGGAGAAGAAGAGGCTGAGAGGAGACCTCATGGCAGCTACAGCTTCCTCACAAGGGGAGGAGGAGGGGCAGGCACCAAACTCCTCTCTTTAGTGACCAGTGACAGAACCCGAGGGAATGGCAGGAAGATGTGCCAGGGGAGGTTTAGGTTGGATATTAGGAAAAGGTTCTTCACCCAGAGGGTGCTGGAGCACTGGAACAGGCTCCCCAGGGAGGTGTCACAGCCCCAAGCCTGACAGTGTTCAAGAAGAGACTGGACAACGCCCTCAGACACACGGTGTGAACTGTGGGGTTGTCCTGTGCAGGGACAGGAGCTGGACCCAACGATCCTTGTGGGTCCCTTCCAACTCGGGACATTCTATGATTCTATAATATGCAGGGAAAAAATGTTTCCCCAGAGCAGTCTTGCTTTTCACTGAAAATGCTTTAGAATGCAAAGCTAAATAAGCATGAAGGAAAGTGAATAGCGTGAATCTTCTTTTAAAAAGCTTTCTTGATTCTTCATTTGTTTATGGTGCTGTAAATCTCATGCAGCCCCACTGGAGTTGAAATAAAACAGGTGGAAGAGGCCAGAAGAATAAAACCCACCACAGGAAAGAAAATTATGTTCAGTGGACACAAATGTAAAGTTCAACAGATGCAGTTGCATCTCAAGACCCTTACCACCACAGATCCTTTGCACAGCACCTTGGTCTGCAAGCATAGCATACATTAGCACGAGAGATACTCTCTACCCTTCCTGGCTGCTGTGTAAACAGCAAATGTATAATAAATAAATTCTTTCCTCTTTTCTTAATAGATCTCATAAGGAATCAAATCCATTTTGGGTCAAAATCCTGGCCTGTTGAAAATCTCCAGCAAAGCTGCCACTGCCTTTAGGAGATGTATGATAACACCTTACTAGATGAGATTTAAGGTCTCCATGACAGCCAGCAGCAGATGCTTGGAAAGTACAAGGCAAAGCATGCAGACAACAGTTCTTGCCCTGGCAAATACCTTTAGTGTTTGGTCAAATATGTTCATTATTTCATTGATTTTATATCACCTAGGAATGACCAATCCAGGTTCTCAGGTAAAACTAACTTAACATATGAACTTGTTAGTAGTTTGAGAGAAAAGTACTGTATTCTTCAAAAATGGGTAGAGTAAATATTGTATTGTATTCATTCTGAGAAAAAGAAGAACAAATTTTGTTATTCCAGCAGAAACAAGACTTTCTGATTCATTCTTATCAGCAGTAAGGAAGAAAAGGTTATCTCTACCTGAGCATGCTTTATGGGGGAAGTGATTTCTTCTGCCTTGGACTTCGCCCTGAAGCCAGAATCCTACAGCCAGTAGAAGGCTACAGGATGCCTCTTCGATGGTAAGTAATGTGCATTTGTAGCTGATGAAGGTTTTTAAGAATGAAAGCAAACTAACAGACATTTCTCTGATCTTTACACAATTTGCTCTATGACTTTCAGCAGCCACCGAAGGTTTTCAAATTCATCTATTTTCAAAACAGACAAAAGAAAAAGGATTTGATTTTGTTTCTTCTTATCTGAGACTTTAAATCAACAGACAATCCTTCTATTGTTTGAATCATAAACAATTGTCTGTTAAGAGTGACCTTCAGCGTGCCATATTGAGAAACTTAAACTCATGCAACATGAGGTACTTTTTTCCTAAATACAAGGATTCTATCACACATTTTATAACCCTTGTATCATAGAAAATACCAAGCCATGTGAAAGTTTTCAAAACACCATGTTAGAGAAAAAAAAAATGGAAATAAAATGCATAATTTAACATTTTCATGTGTGCTTTCCTCCATTATTAGAGAAGAATCAAAAATGTAAAAATTCAAGTGCTAGGTCAATTTAATAGTGTAACTACTACTGGTATTTTTCATTTCCATGGAGAAATTTTCTAACCACAACAGAGTGCTGCACCTGAAGGAATGCCAAATCACCATGCCTTCTACCTTCTTATTTAGTCCAATGGTTGTCAGCAATGTTAATAATTAGGCTACCAGAATAGGCACAATACAGATAATGCGAAACACAAAGAGAATGTATGTCTAAGGAGCCTGTGAATAGTGTGACAACTGCTAAAGGACTCCCAGGAAGAGAAGGAGAAGGGATGGATGGTGAGCTGAAAAGAGGGGAGAGTTTAATGTGAGAAGGAAGAAGGCTGGTGAAGTGGCATCTGGCAATAGCTTCAGGTGAAGGTGCATGGGATCAAAACCATCAGATGAGTTAGCTGCAAACTTCAAACATCTTGAAGTTGGCATTGTCAAAATGTAAGGGGTATTCTAAAGAAAACGGACTGGAGCAAAATTCACAATTTGTTGGAGGTCAAGCAAGGCCATTTTGGAGCAAAATGGGCAAGCAAAGAGTTCTGTCTGTCATCATCACATGCATGCAGACCAGAACCTGCTAAGCAGTAGGAGTGCAGGCCTGCTAAGTCATGTGCTGGTTCAGAGCTGAAATGTTGCCCAGTTTTGGGGGACAGCTACTGTAAAGAACATTGGGGAATCTTTCCTCTGTCCTTCATCCTCACATTTTATTTTCTGATGGTTTCTGGAGGCACAGAAAGTCTGTAGGAAACTAATTCTGTCTATGGGAATGGATACAGAGAGATTTTTTCTTACTCTGAGCTGAGCAGGCAGGTAGGAGGTGCCTCTCTCTTCATATTGACTACAAAAAGAGATCCACTGGTAATTTTAAATAGGACAGCTCAATAAGAGGTATCTAAATGAAACCCACACCCCAATTAGAGGCTGGCTTCTGTATGTGACCATAAGCATCTCGGTGATTACTATGTCCAGCAGCTAGGTGCCTCTCTCATGTTGTAGGTCCAGAGGGTCTTCCAGTTTCTCTGGCTAGCTCTTCTAGGTCTCCTCCCACTTAACACATGAAGTAATCTCTTGGCTACACAATTGTACCCAGCTTGTCCTCTTTCCTCTCTCAAAGTGTGGCTTCAGTAGCAGCAGCAGCTGAAAGCTGCCTCAATCTTGGAAAAAGTTCTGAACTAAGGATCAGAAATGGATGATATAATCCCTGCTACTGCCGATTCATGAATTAACATTTTCTACTCTTTGTTTCAGGTGACTGAAGCATTTTCTGTTGCCTATTTTAGGGCAGGATAAATCATTTCCTGATGGTGTTTGTTTGTCATTCTTGCCAATAGAGAAAGGACACGTGATCAGCTAAAATTAGAGGAGTACCTTACTCGTGATCTTGTAGACAACGGTGCAGTAATTGGGCACTGGGGAAGTTCCCTATCTAAGTGATTCATGCTCATCTGCCCACTCCTCCTCTGATGTATCCACAAAGAAAAACAAAAAACCCTCACGAAGGCATCTAAATTTAACAGGCATAATGCTGAATGGCCAAATATAAATGTATTTTGAAGAATAAATATGGATGAATACTACAATAGCCAAGAGCAACTATTGCAAAAAATTTAAACATTCTAGCAAATTCTGAGTTTGTATCATGTAAGAATGTCGGACTACTGTCCATGAACAACTGAAATAAGGTTCTAAGAGAACAGGGTGAAGATGAGCTGCTAACAACAGAGGTGTGACATCAAACCACAAAGGGTCAAGGGATTACTCTCAGTTGCTCATTTCACTGAATAGCATAAAGTTTGGGAAGAAAGAAATTTCCATATTGCTTCACCAGCAAGCTCAAGTAAAAGAGAATCTGAAGATTAGAGGTCCTGTAGATCTGAGTGGAGGTCATGATAATTTGTCATACATGAGCAACTACATGTTTAAAGAGAAAATTGTCATTTTCAGTTCGTTGCTATAGTTTGACAAAAGATATAGCTTTTAATTATAATTAGCACTCCTAAATAGCTGCTTGATTCCTCCTTTTGTTTAATGCAAATCAATACTTACTCAATGACTGTTTAATTGCTGTTCATTGTGCAAAAAGATTGCCCAAATTTGCATGCAAACAAGCATGCATATCTGAGGAATAAAACTAATAAAACATGATTTCTTTATTACATGTTCCGCGAAGCAGAGAAAAAAAAAGAATATCTGTCATCATTAACTTTGAGTTCAGCAAAGTTCTTATCAGATGCTCCACATAATTATGCTTGTGCGTCTTTTAACACAAAACTCAACATAATTTGGTCACTGTGTCATTCAAAAGTTTCACTGCCAAGTCAGGAAGCACAACTCATGCACCATGGGCGGTGTGACAAATCACACAAACTGAGATTAGACAAAGTAAACAGTTTGGAAGCAAACATAGTTTGTAACTGTGTCTTCAATAAGTCTATGAAGAATGAACACATTCATTAGCAATCTAATGGTCAAATCCAAGTACACTGCAGGTCGGTACACATCATTTCCACAACAAGGTCCTTTAGAAATCTCTAGTCTGGACATAATTGTGTAACTCTTGCCAAATCTAGAGTTGAGGAACTAGGTTGGAAAATTTGATTTGAGAACATGGCTAAGATTCACAGTGGGAAAATAAATGCAAAAATGTTTTCTTTTGACCACAGGAGGCTGGTATCCTCACTAAATACCAGTTAACTTAAGAAGCCCTGTGATTTCTCATGAGGAAACTGGGTCTTTGCATGATTAGGTCCTAATTGGAGGAAGTGCTTACTTCACTGTTTCATATAACACAGCTGCACATCTATTGAATTTTCTGGACTGGATTTTAATGAACAGTTCATTTGCATATGATTTCTTTTTTGTTTTCTCCTTGCTGGGTTTTTAAAGAAGGAAGAAGAAAAAAAAGTTTGTTATTCTTCTCCTGCTAAATTTCCTTTAAAACCCACTATGTGTCCTAATTTCTGTAGATTACATTCCTCTGAAGACAATCCAGAAAGCAGGGTGTATGCTTATTCTGGGAGTAGGGGGACAGTCAAACAAAAACAGTTGGCTTACCATGAAACACATTCTGCCACAGAAATTTAATCCAGCACAAATGGTAAATACAAGTGTTTTAACAGAAATTGCTTTACCAGAGAAAGTGGGTCAATACATCCAATACACTGAACTTCAGAGACTACAGTTAGGGCAAACTGTCCAGGTACACCTTAAAGTTGTCCTTCTGTGTGCTGTTAGTCTTGCATACACTGTCCTTCCTGCGTTGGTTCAAGTCAATGCACAGGGATGAGCCTGTAACACCACAAGGAGTTAAGCATTCAAACCGTGTGTTGACATAGCCTCTTAAAGTTTTGACATTTATGTTATCTCACAAGGAACTGGTTATACAAACCTCAGTGTCCCAGTCAAAATATCCAAAGTCTCAGGATTGTTTTCCCAGTTGCATCCCTTTAGAAAAATGAGGTGCCTTTCTTTTCAAAGCAAAAATAACATATTTGAAGGTACAGCTTTTTCCAAGAAAAATGTCCAAATACCTAATAATCAAATCGCACAAATATTATAAGTGGAGTTGCCATGTGGTAAGATTACCACATAAGGCGATAAGCACTATGTGTTCGTAGCAATATACCTCACCTAAAGTCTCTCAGTAATAGAAAATTACATTTGGACATCAGGTTATTAATAAACAGATTTGCTTCAAAACTCAAATTAAGCAAACAGTTCTGTAAGTGTCCTGGTGTTTTAGTAAAAAAAAATATTGTGTCTGACCTGAAATGTTCAACTTACTTTTTAAAAAACTTTGGTTATATGTGGCTTTGAAACATCACTTTGTAACAAAGCATAGAAGATTTTATCTAAAAGCTGTAAAACTATCAAAAGCCCTTTGGGAAGGGCTGAGATTATTTAATTAATTAATTAAGGCCAAGCTTAAGAATTGTTCAATTCAACATGAAACTGCATTATTTTAACAGATTAATTATTTCCCTGGGAAAGTTCACTCCACTCTATTTCTGTAGCTTTTTGCAATGTGTTAGCAAAACACACTTTTTTTCTGTTTCTGCATTACATATACATTTGCACAGGGTGTATTCACACATCACCAGTTTTGAGTGGCAGGAGACAAAAGGGGGAGATTTGACTGGGCAGACTCAGTCTTATGACTTAAGTACTGCCAGTTATGTGCAAGTGCTTTTTTCATCAACCTTAAAGTACATTCACAATAATATTCTTCCTAAAATATTTGTTCCATCCATTATCATGGTGTCATCTCCCTAATAATCTTGGTCTCAGGAGTAGACTCAAGCTTATACAAAATATAAGTTGGTATAAATTGCTTAGAGGAAGAGAGAGTCACATCCATACAGCCAGAGAAAGGCAGTGGGGGAAACTGGTTGTAAGAGGGAATTTCTTTTAGAAGATACAAAGTTAGCAGGTCACTTTGCTTCTTTTTGTTAAACTCTGGACTGTATTTTGCTTAGTGTTGCAACACAAGTCTAAACAAACCATGATTTTCCCTCAGTGAAAGTAGATGCAAACCTTTTCACAGCCTGGGAGGCACCAAAGTAAAAGTGGCAGAAACTCCAGGTCCAACAAGAGTTATGTGGATTTCCAAAAAATGCTGAAGATTTTGTGGGCCAAATCCTGATCTCAGTGCCTTGTTTAAGCTGCAGGACTCTCCAGATAGCCCAAGTCAAGTTAGTGGGAAAGGGTGGAGTAAGAAGCTGTTTATTATCGGTAAGAGTCTATCATAGTTGTGAAGCAATGCCTGTAGTCCTTACTCAGACAAACGAGATGGAAGGAGAATTTGCCTACAGCAGGTGCAGGGGCCTGAACTAGCTGCCAGGAATCAGTCTGACTCCAGCAGGTCACTTTGCTTGACTAAAAATATAGTTGAAACCCACATAAGCCAGAGGCTATGGTTGGGTTACAGAAATGAAAAAGCAGAACAAGTAACAAATGTATCAGCTTCAGTCTGAACCACTGTGACTGTATGATGAGTATTTCTAATCATCCTTTTAAATGCCACGGTCTGATTTTGGAATATCTATTGATAAATAGTATGCAATCTTTTTAATCATTATTTTCAGGATTAACCTTAGATACTATAGTAGCCTATAAGTAGCTGGGCCTTATTAACACAGGTTGGAGATAAAATATTCTCTTAATCTCTACCAGACTGGCTTCTGTGTCTTCTGACACCAATACATGCCTGCTTAGGGGCAGGCCAAGTCCTGCTGGTTCCCTCCTCTACTTGCAGTGTCCTCCAGCTCCCTCCAACGCTCGTATTGAGCAAGGACTCATATCCAGAAGCAGCACTGTGTCTTTCAGCAAGGGCTGGAGTGGTACTGGACGGGGCTGGATGCTCAGAAAGTGACGAAGATGAACAGTCTCAATGTGGAATCCCTAAGGCAAAGACATCGCAGTTCTCTCTTTCCTCTTGGTTTCACATGAATGTGAGGGTTTGCTGTTTGGTGTCCTTACACACTGGCTGCACAACTAATACTGACTCCATTGCTTTAGAGATGTAGAATGGTGACACAACAGAAAGGTGTCTTCTCTTTGATAATACCTAGAGTACCTAACTTCACTGAAGAAAATATTTAAGAAATAGAGAATCTATTCAGCAAATTGAATATGGTATTGTACTTCTGCACTGTTACTATGTTTGCCATAGTCATATTCACATAACCTAACATCTTTCAAAATCTTAAAGAAACATTGACAAATACATGTTCAAAATATACCTGCACATTAATGAAGTGTGAAAAAAGAAATAACCATGGCATACAGATGATCACTAGATAGCGTGTACCTATTCTAGCCTGACAGCAGTTTGATGCTGTCGGGCCACCACCGTGCTGGTACAGCCAGCACAGCTCTCTGCTCAGGCCTCTCTCATTCCCCAGTGCATTTGGTTCTACTTGAACTATTTTCTCAGGAATCAACCTGAGCATCACTTCCTGGTCCTGTACTGTGAAGGCACACAAGTTCCTTTTAACACATAATATTTGAATATATGTTTTGACTTTCAGAAGTGCTGGTCAGAAGAGAGATGATTAAGCTCTAATGAGGTCTCTGTTTACTTTGTCATTGTGAAGACTTAACATGAAAACATCATTTAAAACATTCATGGTGTGACAGAAGTTGCAGTTAGACTTTTATTTTATCAGAATGAACTGAAGAATAAAACAGCATAGGTTGCAATTCAAAGGCAAGGACACTTTTGCTCAGTTAGTGCATTAATATTATTATAATCCAAAGTAAATGAAATAAATCTGCCTCTTTTGCTTCTACAGATGCACCGTTACCTTCAGACTGCAATTAATTCATATTAAGGGAAAAGGTAAAGAAGACATTTTGTGTAATTCTATTTAAACAATATCTCAAGATAGATTACAGTTTCTCTTCAGGATCTAATGAAGGAGGGAAAATACTTGCAGCTTCCTTATGTCTACAGACAATTTCCTCCCCAAAAGGGAATTTCCAGTGTTGATTTCTAACTGGTTTGGATGTACTCAGTGCTATTGGTATGAGGTTATAAACAAAGTAGAACTTGCTAGACCAGAGAATAAAATATTTGTATATCAATACTGATTTATTTTAACTTTCCTTATATGCAATGATGCAGACCTGCACCAGGAAGAGGGGAATCAAATAGCCAAAACATCTCTAAGGAATGCAGCTGACAAGGCACCTCTGAACTCTGCGCAACTGCGAAGTGGAGAGGCTGATATCAGAATAACCACTGTTTCTAAAGGTGTTTACTTTCCCTGTGTGTTTTTGTAAATCAACTGTTCAAAAGACATTTTGAAGTGAGAGGTTTCCTTCTAAGTGATAAGAATCTTCATGCTGTGTTACCTTCTGATGCAAGCACTGCTGAGGAAGGACATTTTGTTTCAGTCAGACAGGGCATAAACTCCAAAAGAAGTTTAAGTGGCATCTGCAACAAAATACCAGAGCCCAAATCTAAGTGATCTAAGAAAAAGCAGTGCACAAAAGCCCTTAAATGTACATGGTATGTTTCCATTACACAGGTACCTGAAGGTGCCTGGCATTCAGCACGAATTTCATCTGTGAGTCTTCAATGCACAGTAAATGGGCATTCCATTGAACCAAGCAATTCCCACTCCCCAAGCAGTGTCCCCAGCACTCCAGCTTGGACACTGCCTCTCTTCTGCCTCCAGCTGCTGGCATCTCTCCTGCTGCGTCCTGCAGAGCAGGGAGGTCTGCAGAACCAGGCAGGCGATGCTCTGCCCTAAGTCCTTCAGATACACAGCTCATCTTCCACCCACAACGGGGGAAGAGGACAATTCAGCCTTTGTGTGATATCATGACCTTAAAAGTGCAATTCTACTAGGATAGAAAGAAATCCTCACACAAAGGAGTAGATTAATGGAAAGACATTTAAATATGTTACCTAAGTCTTGGAACTCACACAGATGGTTTTCAATATTTAGAAATACATACACACAATACCTATGAAATAAAACCTTTTAAAGGATTAAATTCTTACCTAACCTCAGTCTTAGTCATCTCACTCCATTGTAGTTGTGTAAGAGTTTGGTGTCTAGTCTAGACTTCATCAATGGCCACTGGATTCAGAGGGTCCTTTATCCCACCTGTTGTGGCTCCTATCATGTGACAGGATTATTTGTTTCTTGGAAATTACTGTCCATTTATATTTGACCATACAAAGAACCTGATGAATGAGATATGATGGATTTCAGATGGCTGAAGTCTAATGACCAAGATATTTCAATTACATGTTTGTGGCACTTCCAGTAGGTTCCCTTCTCTTGAACCAATTGCATTGGCTTGAATGGCATGAGGTAATCAAAATGCACATTAAGGAAAAAAAGAAGAAATTCCTTTTGCAAATATGATTTGGCATAAAGGGGTGAGAATGAGAGAGGGACATGACATGAGCATGCTAAATCATGGTGCATTCTTGCACTATTTGCTAGGAGACAGACACCTTAGGAGGATCTATTTGCCACTGCCCTTAGAAATTAACCCCTGTTCACTCTCTGTGTTGGGGGAAATAAGTCTTTAATTAGCCCATATAATTTTAATTCTCTAGATGTTGCTAGATGTTGCTCAAACCACAGCTGGAAATATAGCACATGTTAACACATACAAGGGATTTGGAAAAAAGAAAATTTAACAGAGAAGGAAAATCCAAAGGCCAAAGGCTGTTGTCGTCTGAGTTCAAAATACAGTAGCTTCTGGTCAAACTGTTTACCTGAGCACAACAACTACAAGCTAAAATCCAATATGCATTTTGCTACAACACAGGAACTTTTTCCCATTTGATGGATGTCATTTTGTGCAAGGTCATGTATAAGGATGTGGAGGAGACGAAATAAGAGGTGATGCTCACAGAAATGAAGAGGAATTTTGGACAATGGACTATGTTCCACAGCTCCATCCTCTACCTCCTAGCAGTGAAATCTTTCTGCTGATTTCCACGAGTTTTGGATACTGCCCAAAGCAATGATGTGGCAAACCAGGAAGCATGAAAATCCAAACCTGCTTGTGTGCAGTAGCTACAAACGTGCCGCTCAGCAGGCACGTTCACATTGACCTTCAGTCAAAACTGATTTTTTTCCACCAAGGATTTTGTATTTTGATATATGTCAAAGCGTTGAAGAACAATCAGTTTAGAATAATCCTTTTAAGAAGGATTTTTTTACCACATCCTTCCATTTTATACTCAGGCCAGGAACAGATTTATCTGCATGGGACGTTTAAAGGTTTAGGATTATTGCACATTTTCTCCCTAGTCATTCATTAGTCCCTCTCAGCTCCCCATCTATAGTGCTGCTACATCTGTCCAAAAAATATATATTTCCTTTGGAGTGCTCGCCATGGAAACATTTTCCTCTCAAATCCTTTTCCAGACGTGTTCCAAATTTCAGGCCAAATCTGACTTTCCCCAATGAAATTACTGCAGGGCTGGTACCCCAGGAAACTGCAGTCAAAAACATAAAAGAATTCAAGGACAGAAGTTAAAGAAATTCTTTGTGCTATAAAGAAATTCAGAATAGGCTAATATAACTATACCTTATAGTCTTAGACTCCTAGGTTCCACTTATTCTGTGTGTTACAAGCTATCACAGAAGGCAGAAATTAGTCAGCTGTCATACAATATGTCTTATGAAAACCAAACTACACTTTAAAATCTATCATTAGGCTTAATGAGTTTATTTTTCTTTTATTAGGGTGTGATCTGTTCAGCAGGGTAGGCTGGCTCATGAATCTGACCATTCTGTTGGACAATGGCACTCCAAGGGTGCAGACTCTCGCATGTTCACAATATAGACACTTTTTAGCTCAAAAGAATTCTGCCTTCCCCGTGATGCCTGAAAGCCATCTAGCCCTTGTGCAGGTTCCACTGAAACAGTCCCCATGTGAATGGCTAAACTTCAGTCCTCCCCTGTAATATATTATAACATAATAATATTAATTTTAGTCTAAAACTGGATGAACTATTTGCTAAGCCCTGAAGGGAATAGTATAATTATAGTTAAATGGAATATATGAGTGTCCTTTAACAATATTAGTCCTCATTTAAAACAAAACAAAACAAAACATAGAAGTATGCTTAACTAGAGAGAAAAACATATATGTCCTTTGGAAAATTAGCTCAAGAAGAGTATCTTTCATTGCATAACATTCCGGAAGAAATCCAAGTATTTTGGAATATATTTAACATATTGAACCAAAATCCATAATGCAGAAGAATGAAGAACTTATATATAGCTATTTTTGCTCCAGCCAAAAAAAAAAAGTCCTGTTGTTATGACTGCTTGCACAGTGACCTTACTGAAATCCTTTCAGTTAAGTTCATACTCAACTTTATAATAATAATACTTCCTGCTGCCTTCCCTTTAGTTGAGAATGGTTACTATGTACTGTTGGAAATGGATAGTTCAATAAACTGTATGTTCAATAAACCGCATGATAAGCAATGTGGCTTCTCTACAAGCTGAAAGTACTGAAATTTAAAAAGATCTACAAGAATAAAACCATATTCTGCATTTGGTCCAAGTGCCTCAGGCTTACAAAAATACGTGAGCTCTGGCCTATTCTTTTTTAATTTTTAAGACAAACCAGTGTTTTGTCAGTGGGTTTTCATTCGTCTTTCAAAGGTTTTCACACCTCTGGGATCTGACTCTGGAGGCCACCTGTCCTGGGACCCCCCAGCACTTCAGGGCTCTCTTTAACACAGCAGGAGAGTTCTCAGCAATACGTGAATGAAGTATCTAAACTAAAGAGTCCATTTAGTTTTAGACAGGAGTTTTAAAACAAAAATGAAATTAATTATATTAATATCCCTTTAGTGATTTGCTAATAAGTAATAGTGTGGGAATAGTTACAGATTGCTTGCTTGAACCAGATGTTTCCATGAGATTTTGGTCTGGTTCTTTCAAGTAAAAATAGATATACATATTTAATTTCAGTTTTGATGAAAATCACGAAGTATTGTAAAGTAAAAAAATACAAAAGGTTTTCTCTGTGATTAAAAATGCAGAAAATGCAGGATTTTAAAGAAGAGGTAGGTGGAGAATGTAATGCTGAGCCAAAGGAAAAGGTTTAAATGTAGCATTTTTTCACATATACACTTCACTTTGCACAATATACTGACTTTATGAGCCAGCTGTCAACACTGCCTGTAAATTACTTCCATTATGCTTGAACCAAAATCATGGTTACTTTACAACAGCTGTAGAGTCATAAAATGACATGCAAAGCCTGCTGAGACCACTAACGTGCTGCAGTCGTTACTACAGAGCAAGGAAAAACAGATGTTCCTCAGCCACTTCCATTGCCTTCATGTTGGTCTGTGGTCCAGACATTCAATGCTGGCCATGGCCCAGCACACTCATTATGTTCTTAACCTCAACAATGTTCATAGTCTTACACATAGTTCACAGGAACTATAAGGGAACAAAATTAAATAAAGATTGGGTTTTTTTCTACATTTCATTTACCTTTTTTGTGACTCTCAAGAACATGCAAATAACTATAAATATGAAAAAGTCCTGCCTGGATGTTAAAGTCCAGAGGTATCAAAAGTACACTGTCAGCCTGCAGCTGTTGATCTGAATACTGAGCACTCCTTTGCATGCATGTTGCTTTGAGCATGTGTGTATTTTATCTAGGATTTTTGGTATACTAGCACCTGCTGCGCTGCAGAAAAATGATGAATATAATGTGTATTGGGTCAAACAAGACAGTACCAGAAAAGACCTTCACTTGCTTTTGTACCACAGGTCTAAAACTCAGATACTGGAATTCTGCTCCTGTCTTCTTAAAAACCACACAACACTTCGAAATGCAGCTCCAGTTCTCCGAGGAGGGTGGTAGACAAATGAGTGATGACTTTTTAATCTCCTGTTCTTAGAAGTTTACTGCAATGCAGATTCTGAAGCCTCACCAAACAATGTTCTGTAGCTTCAGCTACCCTGGTGTTGGAGCGTTTTTCCTACCTGCAAAGCTAAATCTGTTCACAGCAGACACTTCCTTCCCCTTTGCCACTATGACCCATGTAGCTGCGGGGTGGTATCACATCTTTCTTCCACCCTCTGTTCTCCAGACTCAGCAACCACATTGCCTTGAACTTCTGCAGAACTTATGTTTTAAATAAAAATCCTGTGGCTCAATTCTGTGCTCCATTCAGTTGGTTCACACCTTCCCAGAAGCGTGGTTCACGAAACTGGATGTGAAACTCCCTTCAGGGATGTATCAGCACCTGTTGGAACTGAATGATAATTTCATTTCGTTTACTTTTTCAAAAGAACAAAACATATTTTTTTTCACTCCCATTCAGCTTGTGACCAACAATTAACTAGTTCCTTGTCTTACATGGTAATGTGCAACGTTCAGCCACAACCACAGCACATGACTTTGATTCCTTTTAAACTGTACCCTGTTTTGCTGTGTCTTGGAGGTCAAATGATATGTTTCCAACTTGAATGTATATCACAGTCTGGTTTAATGTGCACTTGCAAATTCCAGAAGGCCTCACTGTTTCTTTCTGTGATACCTGTACTTCACATGAAATGCTTTGTTAATAAAGTCTATAGTTGATTTAGTTTCCTAACTCACAGTATTTAATTATTTTTTGTGTCTGTTAATCATTATTTTTAATATTAATAATTTTCCTAGTCCTTTGGAAGATGTATGTCTTTGTGTTTATTCCAAATAAGGACTTACTAAACAATAACTTACTAGGCAAAACTTCTACAAACCAGTTACTGCCCTCCATAGTTTCTAGCTTCCTTTGGATTATTCTGTGCAGGATGCTCATATGAAAACCCTGTTCTCCACTCAATATAGAAGTTAGGGACATCAAGTTTTCTTCTAATAAAATGAATGAGATACTAATATAAATCATTCCAATTTTTAAAATGTGGCCAGATGGAACTTGGCTAGGTTTATTGTCTTAAAATTTGATAGTATAGGTAGGTCTAGTATCACATTTGTTCATATTAAGCATTTTCCGTAATTCTCACAACAGGACATCAGCATCAGATAAGAGCAGCATTTAAATTCACAACATTAAACTAAGCCAAAGTACTGCGAGAGGGAATGAATGGCACTACTTGTTAACAATAGCTAGTAATATAATCATAATTAAACATAACAATAATTAAACATAACTCATAACATAACCCTAATTAAACTATTAATGGTTTCTAGAGACAAAGTAATGTGCTTTTGCTGGTAGAAGACAATGTCTATTCAGGCAAATGCCTTCACGCAGGGCACCTGTGAGTGGTATCTTTTCCTTACTCCTAAATACAATTATTATTTGTTGCGCTGGCCCAAACATTATACCTTCTGGTGCTGGACTTAATAAGCCTTAACAAAACTCATTATAAACTCTGCTTATTTTCTTTGAAAACTTTCAGGGGTCTCCTTTGCTCAAGTCAGCACAAGACACCACAGAACATCTTTACAGAGGGATGTTCATGTCTTTTACAGCCCAGGAGGAGAAGACAACCCACATGCAGCCACCAGAATCTGCAGAAGTAGCTAGACCAGCAGTAGCCATCAGCTACATCAATGTTGCCTTTTGGAGAGTTCTCCTCAAGACCAGGCTCAGGTCTGGAGAAGCAGCAGGTTTGCAAGCCCAGCACTTTGTGGGCACAAGCTGCTGGTGGTCAGTCATCCCGCATCTCTTCACCAGCCTCCTATGGAGCCACACGTACCCCCTGGGCCAGACGCTGAACTGCTCCTCAGCTGGGAACTGTGCCTGTGCTCTGGTCATTGGCAACGAAGGCACACAGCAGGGCTGGACTTTTACAGAAGAATGTAATCCCCGCAGAGGAGGATTTTATTTATTACACATTTTATTATCCAGTGACAAATTTGGTGGCCTGCTACAAAAGGGGCTATGGGGTTGGTGGATAACGAAAGAGCAACTGGTGTCATCTACCTGGAATTGTACAAAGCATTTGACAATGTCCCACGTGACATCCTTATGTCCCAATTGGAGAAATGTGGAGAAATTTGATGGATGGACCACTCAGAGAATAAGGAATTGGCTGGATGGTTGCACTGGAAGAGTTGTGGTCAACAGCTCAATGTCCAAGTGGAAACCAGAGGTGAGTGGTGTTCCTCAGGGGTTGGTATTGGGACCAGTGCAGTTTGACAACTTTGTCAGCAGAAGTCCTAATCCAAATTGCCATATTCCATTGTGCTCTCTAGATCTGATACCACCTTGAGCTGAACGGGCGGTGTTTATGGCAAAGGGTGGTGTATCAGTACCAGCTAATAAAAAATATTAGGTTTGTTTAGTTCTCTATGCTTTGTGCTAGTTCTCCTGTTCAAGGGAGGCTCAGGAGAAGTGCCACAGACCAGTGTGTCTTTCTTTTGGAAAAAGGGGTCACAGAAAAGGGCCAGATATGATAGCATCTTAGGCAAAGCTAGAGTTTGGGTTATACATGTATATATTCTTATCTCATGTTTGCTTTCTCTCCTGCTTTCTACTGCACTCTCTCTTCTACTTGTTATAAAATTCTTGCATGCCACTTTTGTCAGAACAGTAATGCCTTGGATCTCTTATTTTCTGTCACAGTGATTTCATACCAGCTATCTGCTAATGTAGGATTTTTTTTTTTCAGTCTCACAGGGTTGTACTTTCTAATCATTAATAGCTAATATAACTTCACTTGTTTTTTCCATGTTACATAAAAGAAATCCAGATGTTGGGAGAAGAGGCTGGGAGCTGTAAAGTAGCTGACTAAAGTTCTAGTTTCACACCACATCACCTCTCAGTACACCACAGTCTGCAGATTTAGCAGATCTAGCCCAGCTGAGTGATGTGGACCATTTGCCCATCCTCATCCACTCTAGAGCATAGTAATGACGCTATAACTGTGCTCTGTTTTCAAGGTAAGCATAAATTGAGAATAAATAGTTATAAATATTCAGAATGTTGTATTTAAAAACATAAACCTAAGAATTCTAGCAAAATGCACCAGGTACCACCTTACCACAAGACAGCAGTTGTGCTCCTTGTGAAACTAAAGTAGATATGTGGTTTTGAGAAAGCAGGTCTCTCAAATCCTGTTTCTATGAATCCAGAGACTTTTTCTGAATATCCAGCTATCTCAGTCATGCATTTGAGAGCAGTTTTAGCTGTCTGAGAGATTCATCTGACACTAGTTACTAACCTTGGTCTGAAATTTCAACTATCTGTAACAGTGAAATGAAAGCTGAATTTTATTTTCTTTGGTACTGTTCAAAAGACATTATTGGCCACAATGTGGCTTTGGCTGGTACAGATAAAGTAAGCAAACCTCTCCTCCCCCATGAAGAAGATACACTGTAGTCTCATTGTATGATGTTGGCTAGAAAATTGCTGAAAAAGATACACTCATATTCAAGTGGGTTGGCTTCTCACTTCACTGGGGAAGTGGGCATAGAGCTTCCCAATCTCTGCAAGAGATTGAACATCACATGAGGCCTCCACACAATTAAATTGCTAAGTCAGTAAAGTTGCATGAGATTGCATCCCTAAAACGGAAACTGGCATGTTTCAAGCAGATTCATCATCATTAGGGAAGTTTTTCTTTCCACAATTAACCATGAAATTAAGTGCAGGTATGTTCAAATATTTTCTCTCAACAATTTCTGCTCCTATGTATCTCCAACCATGAAAGTGTCGCTATTCATGCAGCATTCCCTTGGCTCCTTAGTGTATTCATTTACTGCTTGTTCACCATCTGAAAAAGTGCATTGCCATCCTGAAATACATTCATGTCACACTTTGTTCCATTCATAGCATTAGTTTACCCATTTCACTTATCTGTATGTATAGGGTCCCTAATTATAGAACATTCTTCTATGTTCTTCCTTTATACTTACTTTGCAAGTTAATGTTATGCTACTATAAATACTACATGGAGTGAACAGCCTGCTAGCATGTATGCACTCTATAAAAAATAAGTCAATAATCATGTCTTCTGATTTGACATCTGTTTCTCTCCAGTTTAAGACAAAGCTACAAAGAAATTAGGCGACATAAATTGATAAAAATAATATGTAGAAGTAAAAGAATCATGGGAAATTCTTACTGCAACAGAGTCAAATTCTATAGAGGTATAAAAGATACTATAAGCTGTCAATCAGCATAAAAACAGTTGATTAAACATTCATCCAAATACTCATTCTTAGTGTGCAAGCATGCAAACTTTGCTTTTTATGCAACACCTACAAATTTGGCTTGGTGGACACCTATAGAGCTGTTTTATGATCTGCTGAAGTTTTTGATTGGCCAGGTATGGGCTGGGTTTTCTGAAACCTGGGGACGGGTATGGCAAACCAGGGCAGAATTTCCCAGACGCTGCCTCCTGCTCACGGCCTGAGTGAAAGTAGAGCAATATGAAGTTTTTATTTCTTTACAAGAAGCCATGATAATAAGGCAAGGAATGAAGACTGCTTATTCTACAAATACTGGTGTCAATGAAAGCGTGATGTGTTTGCTCTTTTAATATGTGGCACTATTGTCTGTATTAACCTCAGGAAAAGCCATCCTTGCTTGATAAGAACATTCACATTATTGAAATAACTACTTTTTTCCTCAGGATTTGGGAAGCTCTTGTAATCCACAGTGCAACAGCTGTAACAGCCAATACAGGCCAATGTCCTGCTGTGACATACACAGAGAACACATCCCCGGTGCAACACCTCTGGTGTTGCTGTACACAAGTGATGAAATTAAACTAATTGTAAACTACAGAAAAACAGCTGGATTGGAGTAATGTAAGATATGCTGGGCTTACTTTTTTTTCTCTTTGTCATGGTGTGGTTGCTGATCTGTTACTAGTGCAATGAAGTCAAACTCCTTCTTGCCTTTGCAAAGCAATAAATGACAACTACCTCCAGAGCAAGTCAGAGTAATAGCAGGCTGGGGCAGGTCATGCTCAGACAGGATGCTGTGACAAATTAATTCTATCTGTAAAGGGCAGCCTATTTATAGCAAAAAAACACCCTAGGCTAGTTCCCTCCGTAGTTTCCATAAAAATTTAAACATGCATTATGTAAAAATGAGACACAGAGCCAGGATTGGGGAGAGTCTTTCTTTAATGTGTAACCTTCTTTTGTTACACATTAGTGTAACGGATCATAAAGGATTAAAATATACAAAAGCCTATTGTTCCTGACCTGTGATCAGTAATAATCACCTGGCAGTGACAATTGCCTCTGGAGAAAACGTAATGACATCAAGCTGGTTTTGAAGGGCCAGGACACTGGGTGCGCCTCGGGCAGTGTTTCACTCCAGACCAGGTGCATGCTTCCAAAACCAGTCGCCCCACTATCTGCACTCATTGCACTTGGGTTCACACTGGGATCAGCTGGGCATGAGCAAACTGTGTCCCTTTCAGGCAGTACATAGCCAAAAAGCACAGCACCTCATGGAAAGATGCTCAGTCATCTGGGACAGACCTGGATTTGTCTGGAGAGCCCTTTCCCACATGGGCCTTCACTCTCCACATCCACTTTACTCCTTAATAATATATATTGCCAGTTAACAACAGAGTAGGATAGTAAGGATAGTAAGAAATAAGAACAAAACTAAAACCACCTTCTCCTTATTCCTTTTTCCTCTCAGGCTGAATTTCACTCTCTCATTTCCAACTCCTCTACTCCCTTCCTGCCAGCCCCCAAGTGGCACTGAGGGGATGGAGGCTGGACTGAGTTCACAACACTTCGTCTCTGCCGCTCCTTCCTCCTTGTGCACTTCTCTTGCTGCAGCATGGGGTCTCTCTCATGGGATAGAGTCCTTCATGAACTTCTCCAATGTGGGTCCTTCCCACAGGCTGCAGTTCTTCACAAACTGCTCCAGCATAGGTCCTTTCCACAGGGTGCAGTCCTCCAGGAAAAGACTGCTCCAGTGTGGGTCCCCTGCAGGGTCACAAGTCCTGCCAGAAAACCTGCTCCAGTGTGGGCTCCTCTCCCCACGATGCAGCTTCTGCCAGGAGCCTGCTCCTGCATGGGTTCTTCATGGGGACACAGCTTCATTCAGGGCATGTCCACCTGCTTCGGTGTGGGGTCCTTCATGGGTTGCAGAGTGGATATGTGCTCCACCATGGTCCATGGGCTGCAGGGACCTTCATCATCATGGTCCGCACCACAGGCTGCAGGGGAATCTCTGCTCCGGCACCTGCTCCTGCCCTCCTTCACTGACCCTGGTGTCTGCAGAGCTGTTTCTCTCACAATTTCTCACTCCTTTCTCCCAGATGTTGTGCAGTGTTCTTTACCCTTTCCTAAATATGCGCCACCAGCATTGCTGATGGGCTCAGCTTTGGGCAGTGGCAGGTCTACTGGAGCCCGCTGGAACCAGCTGCATCTGACATGGGGGAAGCTCCTGGTGTCTTTTCACAGAGGCCACCTTTGCAGCTCCCCCAGTACCAAAACCTTGCCACATAAACCCAATACACTAACATCTGCCTCCCTCCTGGTTTAGATGTCTTGCATGCTTCCTGGTTGTGGCCTGTGGCCTCCTCAGGAGGGTAAGAACAAAAGAAAATTAATTTCTTGGAACAAAGGAAAATGAGAAGGAGGAGAGAGGAACAAAGACAGAACTTAGTTTGAATAATGCTTTGGTAAAATGGATGTAATTTAGAGAAGAGACCTTCTGAGAAAAAAAAAAAAAGCCAAATTTAAATGTAAAAAAGCAGACAGGATGGAGAAGTAAAATATTAGATCATTAAAAAAATGAAAAATAAAAATAAAAAAAAAAGGTAAGAGGATGTTCCCATGCTCTTATGAATCTCTTCAAGGAAGAATTTCTATATTGTTTTCATGACATGAACATTTTTAATGGCAAATTTACTATCTTTAAATTATATATTCATCATAACAGAGTAAAGGGAACAGTTAAGAGGCCTTGTGGCTATATCCGATTGCATTTCTTTTTGCAGTTTTGTGGAAAAATCTGACATAAATGCATCGCAGATGGGAGTCAGGAGTACTATTAAAACATGCGGTAACAATGTTTCTTTATAACTAAGGGTGATGGTCTGTGGGGTGGAAAATAGCACACTTCAGGTGTCTGTCACATAAATACCAACATCTGAACTGCTCAGCTAAGTGCTCCCCATGGCAGAGAGCGATCAATAGGCAGTTACAAGCCACAACTAACCCAGGTGACTTTAGGAACCTAGTTACATGCAACAAAGCCCAGTGCTATCCTTCGGTTTCAGAGAAACTGAGTGAAAAACAGTTACTCACATAAGGTTTGGTTAAGCAACCCCTCAGGTTGGTGAGCAGCTGAGTGAATGAATGTTCTAAAGTCAGTGAGGGTGCTCTGTGACTCACTCCCTGCCACCCGAATGCAAATGGTCTTTTTGTGGTTGTGCAGCTTTTTAATGGTTGTGCTGCTTTTTAATGGTGCCCAAGTTAAAACCCACCATGTTGGAAAACTCAGCATAACTTGTTTCGTGTGAAACGGGCTGCAACTCTGCTCTAGGAGGGAAACGTTTGGTGAAATAACATCTCAGTAGTATAACCAAGTTTACCAACAAGGTGATGTAATTGTCTTTCTACTCAGTTACTGGAAATCAGAAAGAGGAGTAGAAAATGACCCATCCCACACCCAGAGGACCTGTCTGACCAGCAGGCTATCAGCTTCCAGCCGTGAATCAGTGCTGTGAATCAGGAATAATTTGAATAGAGAAAAGAACATGACCATATCTGACAACTTGTAGGGAAATAATGGTGTAAAAAACAATTTACCTATGTTTTCACATATTACTAATTTCAGTTTTTTGCAGTCTTCCTAGCTGTATCTCAGATCTCTCTAATACGCATGAGGTAAACCAAGCTTCTGCACTGGTCTTACATTGACTGCATTCAAATGTAACCTCACACCTTTTATACTAGAGCATAAAACCCTGGTGGTAAGTTTTTAATTCCTCTGGAATTGCTTTACTGCATCTCAGTTTACAATGTCTACCAGCTCTCTGGTGTTTCAGGGCTGTTTACTTTTTTGACAGAAATGGGATTTTGCAAATCAGACTAAATGCAAAAGTTTGGTGAAAGTTATTTATACTCCCAGCACTTTTTCCAAAGACCTATACAAGCCCATGAGACTCAGCATGGGTAAAGGTACCAGGCAAAGCCTTGCTGTGTCTGCCCTGCCTTTCAAACCCTCCCTCCATCACCACTGAAGTCCAAACTCACTGTGCTGTTCCAGCATGTACAGACATGTGCCGATCCTCAGGACGAGTCAGGAAAACCTTCAGACATTGACTGCTCCTTAGTTTGGGCTACATTTAGTGTGGACAGATCAAGCGCAGCGTGCCTTCCCATGCTACCTGTGTACCCTGCCTGCCCTGGCAGCACCATGACACGACCAGTCTGGTTTAGATGGGACTCTGCTGCTTATCACAGAGCTTTGCTGCAGGATAACAGGCAGTCTGAGGTTGCCTTAGTCCAAGTACTAATTTAAAGGTTTCCTATACAAAGGGATACAGTTTTGTCAAGGTAAGATGTACACAGGGCTTTAGATTGCATCTTGACTCAGTCCTTTAAAGACAGCATTGAGTCAGACTTAGAAATTACGGGGACAGCCAGCTGCAAAAAGGGAATTCACAAAGGAAAAGTGACTATAGGAGGTGATGCTCCTGCCCAGCAAGGTTTGGATCCTCACTGCAGTGACATGCAGCCGACTGACCTCCTGTGCTCTTCGCCACCTCCTGTAAAGGAGCTTCTGGAGGGAGGAAAGACTGCATGCACCTGAAGGTTATATCTTATTACTTCAACTTAAACTGAATAAAGCAAATTATTATATGGAAAAAGTTGACAGATCCATATGTGTTTGTTAGTGGGAGGAGACTCCTGATCATTGACCAAAGGAGCAAACAAATTAAAAAATGGATGATGTCAGAACTAACACAGGTAGGTAACATTTACAGGAATGCCATTTCCCTTGTGGCTTATTGCTCAATATTATTATTGTAAAAACTTATCTCTATATTTACATACTTTTCCCCCATGATGTCCCAATTAAACTGTTGCAAATATAAAGTCATTAAATGCAAAGCAACTTTAGATACCATAAGAAGATGGTAGATCCACAAGTTGAGATATGTTAAGTTTGATTGCTTAATTATTAGTAACTTAGAGGTGTTAGTTCTTGTCACATTGTTTGTGCTGAACCTGAATATCTAATTCCTTCCGCGGGCCTTTTCTCTAATAAGGTGTGGGACCTGAGGTAGATCCTGCTTGGAAATATCTCAATGAGCCACGATCCAGCTGAACAGGGGGGACTGGACTGCACTGCATCTCTCCAGGGATGGGCAGATGCAGCACCGCAGGGCCCTGGCAGGACCTCCATGCCCATAAGAATCCACGTCTATCCGGTTTTGTAGGACCTTAAATACAATATTGCATAATTCACAAGCGACCCAAACAAAACATTTCACAGGAATATTTGGCTGTTCTTTTTGCTTGATATTTACTGTCGTGAGTAGACCACAGCCAGCAGCTAATCACCCACATAGCTGCTCGCACAGTCTCCATCCACAGTGGGATGGGTTGAGACATTAGGAAGCGCAAAACAGACTCATGGACTGAGATACAGACAGTTTGATGAGTGAAAGGAGGCAGGCGGGAGGGAAGTGATGCAAAAGCTCACCACCTCCTGCAAGCAGATTGATATCCAGCCAGTCTCCAGGCAATGACTACCTTGGAAGAAAACCCTCACTCCACCTTCTTCTGCTGCTAGCCCAGTTTTATTGCCAGGCATGACATTATATCATATGGAATATTCCTTTAGAGAATTTGGGTCACCTGTCCCAGCTGTGTCTCCTCCCAGCCTCCTGCCCACCCATCTGCTTCCATGCCCAGTGGAAGCAGAGCGTGAAACAGAGAAAGCCTTGATGCTGTGCAAACACTGTTCATCAATACCCAAAACACTGGTGTGTTATCAGCACTGGTTCAGTCACAAATCCAAACACAGCACCATAGGGGTTGCTATGAAGAAAGTTAAGTCCCATCCCAGCTAGACCCAGTACATTCACAAAGACATTTGAGCAGCTTCACTGTTGGCTGCATCCAGGTTAAGCAGAATCCAGCTGAGCCTTCTGTCTAAGTTAAATGACCACGAAACTGTGATCTTTCACCATTGAATCATTCAGTTCTACTTCACTTTTTCATCCCACTCAAGTCCAAAAGAGGCTCAGGTTTTAGTTTCTATATATGTATTTTCCTCTAGACCACAAAAGTTCGGATGCCCATCAATGAATTCCACATAGGACAGTTTCGTGAAGCATCCTTGTTCACAACAGGGTTACTTACCTCAGTAAATGTCACAGTGTCAGCATTGTGAGTCTTCTTAACAGAATTTTACACCATGGAGCACTTTCTTCTGACCTCTTTGAACATTCTCTATACAGGCCATACTTTAGCACAGGTTCTCTGCTGAATGTAAATGATATGACTATCAAGAAATTATTTATTCCGACTCAGAACAGTTTTGTCACTCCAGATCAAAAGACAAAGTTTTCAAAATTCACGCAGCTAAATCTAAAAATCAGCATCTGTTTCTTTTTGCTATGGATCTTACTAGCATTAGATTGACTCCTGATGATTTTGAGCCCAAAGAAATGAAAAGTCTTTTCACTGACAGTTTTCTATTTCAATTCAAGCCCGACATTTCTCAAAACCCTCTGTCTTTTTTGGAAAAGGATGCCTGCTCTTTCTCAGCAAGCTCTCATGTTTAAATTCTCCTTTTCAGTTTTGCCCATAGACTGGTCATACATGTGAATTGCTCAATAGTTTGTCAACTGGAATGGGGCTCTGGAGGCTTTCACATTCCTCTTGTGTGCATGAGGAAATAATCAGTACCACATGCTAGAGTCATGGAGTTCAAAGTGGTTCAAACATATCCTAATCTCCTGCTACCCAGACCCTGCTCCAGATCCTACTTGACTGACACAGTCAGACATTAAGTCAGTTCTTGAGGAAGAAAAAGATGAACCTGCTCCTAATAATAAAACAGCTTTGTAAATGGGTAGATTTCCTGTAAGCCTGCCAAAATGTACAGAAATTATCACATGAGGGGTACCTGGGCTGTTTTCAGTATCAGGTGGAAGCCTCATTCCTTTAGCAACCATTTCAGGCATCATTGTGTAATGTAGTCCTCTCCTGAATAATTCAGCAGTGTTTTGGTATACATTGTCTTTTTCTGAAATGAAAGTCTTTCTCCTCACATCAGTCAGAAGTACACTGGACTTCAGCCAGTAACCCACAAATTCTTCCATACATACTCATCTGTACCCATACCAGCTGTCCTACTGTGAGAAACAGTAGTGGTCATTTCCTATTATGTGCCTTTCCTTTTGGATTGGAGGCAACACAGTCACAAAACTGCAAAAGCTGAAAAAAAACACAAGCCAGCCTGTGGACTGGTGTTTCCAGTCTTCAACTTCCAGTGGGATTTGGTGGAGTGACCTGAAACCAATGTTGGTCTCAGTGGACACGGGAGGCTGTGGTTGCCCTGCTCAACTCTGGTTTTCTCTGCCAGTGCTTCAGGGACTCCACTACATTGCACTGGTACAGACAGAAGTAGAAGATACCTCCACATTTGTTAGGGTAAGCTCCTCTCTTTTTTCTGGAAGGCTTCCACCTATTCTTGTAAATTATATTTTATATTTGGTTCTCCAATGTACAGAGACTCTCCTGAAAGGCCATCGCATTTGGGAGGGAAGGTACAAAGTCTTCCCACAGCCTCCTATTTGTGGAGAGCACATTGAAAGAGCTCTCTTCTGATCTCTGTAAAAACAGCAGAAACCTCTCTAACTTCATTGAACTGGATTTCTTGCAGCATAGGGTACCTCACAAGATAATTTGAATTAGAAATATTACCTAGACAGTGTTGTGCATGCTTCCTGGGAAATGCCAGTAGATTCAGTGAGACAGAGCTCCCATCCGTCTCATCTCTGCCTCCACGTCAACTAATACAGGCAGGCTGGCTGACCAAAAGGCTGTTGCAAAATGTCTTTGTGTATAAGGAAACTGGGGGAACTGCACTAAGAAGTGATTATACAGTAACTGTACTGATGAAATTACAGAAAGTGAACTTCCCTATGACCCTGTGGTTTCTCTACTGGAATAATATGAAAAAAAAAGAGAGCCAAAGCTGGTTGCTAGCTGTGACATGACATCAACAGGGAAGTCAAAGGAAAGATTTGTTTAATGTGCTTTCATTTACTTCTTAGAATCATGATGACATTACATTAACACCACCAAAAAGTGAGTCACGTACGTAACTGCCGCCTGGAGCTATCAGGATCTATAAAAGCATCTAAGCTGTGATCTTGGGAGACAGAAGGTCAAACACTTTCTGCTGTAGTAAAGCTCCTTGGCAAGCTGGGCACTATGCAATACCTCCTACTTTGTGCTGCCATCCTCCTACCTGAGAGCCTTGCATTTCCAACACCACGAAAGTCAGAAACACCGAGCAGCACAGGCTTCGAGAATGTAAAGGTATGTTACCAGGTGGACAGCATAACTGCATTATGAATAACCTGATTTTTTATTTGGCTGCCACATTCCTTTTCTATCATCTGTTTATATTATCTTCTTATCTTACATTAGCACAATAGTTTTTGCAGAGGGGGCATAAAACAATTTAAACTTGCTGATTAGCTTAGACACCCTCTTACAAAAGAGACAAAGTTACAAGTGGTAAATAAAGGAGAGCATGTCATTTTTAAAACATCATAAACATTATTTATACTGCATTGGAAGACTGTGGATTCCAAGGCTCATTAAATTGTGCTTACTTAAAAGGATTGCTTGCTTACAATGCTTCATTGCTATTGCAATTCTTTTTATATATATGCTAATCTATACTACAGAGAGAATAGCATTTGGTAAACTGAAATGGGAAGAAAAAATACATCTAAAGCTAGCCATGACTGCAGGATGATGAAACAATTCAATCAAATGAAAAATGCAACGACTAAACATCACAGTTATACATATTAATTTTTATTTTCCTTTTCTTCTTCCAGGCATACCTTGACAAATTCTTTCCTCTTTTTACAAAAACAAAACATCTCAGCTTAGAAGAGAGGATTAAAGAAATGCAGAGGTTTTTCCACCTGACTGTAACTGGAAAATTAGATGCGGAAACAGAAGCAACAATAAAACGGCCCAGATGTGGAATGCCCGATATAGCAGAATATGCAACATTTTCTGGAAGTCCAAGATGGAAAAAGACACTTTTGACTTACAAGTAAGTGATATTTAAACTTTTACGGGGAAAGGGGTTGCTTTGTATTTAACTTTGTGGGTTTCCTTCACAACCTAAATGACAATAATCTGTTTCCTTTTGCTGTCAGGATTGTCAATTATACACCTGATCTATCCCAAAAGAAAGTGGATGATGCAATTAGAAGGGCTTTTATGGTCTGGAGTGATGTGACTCCATTGCGGTTCAAAAAAGTATTCTATGGACACGCAGACATTGTGATTGGATTTGCACGTCGTGGTGAGAATACCTGCCATTTTTAAAATGCAATTTTCCATATTTGACTTAAAGCACACATTTTTATAGACATCAGTTTAAGAAAGAACACAGAATTTGGAATTATTCTGAAGTCTGCATAAATTTCATCTCTTTATCATTACACCGGATTTATATATTATGATCCGGTTTTACTCCTGTGAAACTGTAAGAAAATCCCTTCAGAGTTACAGCTCTGAAATGGAGGGAGAATTTAGTTCCAGAATGAGACACCTAAATTTAGATGTTCAGGGCTCCGTCTGCCTTGACAAACAGTACAAACTAATAGGAACAGATCTGTAGAGCAACACAGCTGGTTCTGAAGATCCACAGATTCAGGCAGGTTTACTTTGGTCTAGGTCTAGTCTGGTTCCCTGGACTGAACAGTCTTTGGCAGCTGGGATGCATTAGGTTTGGCCATAGAAAACATCTTCTGGTTGATTTTCTTCTAGAAGGTGGCCCAGTAGTGCACTCCAAGATTGCATCAAAGTTGAAATCACAGCACGGTAAATGCAGACGACCAGTAGAGTCACTTTAGAAGCTCTCTTGTGATCCAGACTAATAACATAAATGTTAGACATAGCTTTTCCTTGTGCCTGGAACCTAAACTCATTCAACTTGGCCAAACTAAATGCCTGCTTCAAAGTTAGCTGACTTGTTCTCTCGATCCATTTACAATATTTGCTAGATCTCCACTGACTCTAAGTGAAGATCAGACACCTGGCTTACAAGTAGATGACTGCATATGAAAATCAAAATGTTCCAAGCTCATGCTTCACTGGTGGGAAGCATATTATGTTGCCATGAAGAGTCGACTAATGTGCAGGCCAAAGTGAGGATTCTGCAAGCTGGAATGGATTTTAATCCTCCATCTTGCACCAGGACTAGGTCTCTTCTGCCTCTGTTAGTCCTGCCCCAAGGTCCTTCCACATGGTCTGAAGGAAAGGACACAGAATGGCATCTGAGTCCCCAAATACTCCTCTATTAAGTCAGAGGCTCACTAAGGGGTACGGGGAAATTTTCAGAGGTGGTACAAATACACCATCCTACAGCTCTTGCACTTGAGGTAAGAAACATTAACATTCCAGGTGCACTGTGACAGAAGTAGGTAATAGACTGTACCCCAAGGCTGGGGACAAATGAACTCAGCTCTTCAGGAACATCGTTATCCATCCCAAATCACTGTCTTTCACCAAAATCAGTACAAATGAAACTGTCTACAACTAATGTTGCCCAGCACTTTCCAACACTGAAAACATTCAGGTGCTTATAATGTTGTCAAGCACGAATGATTCTGAAATAATGCCTGATTACTTCCTCAGAAACACATTTCTGACAAAGGCCCAGAAAAAATGTTCAGCTCTTTCTAAACCATGCAGCAGCCTGAATTATCAAATAGAAGTTTTGAACTTAGGTCATTAATTTGGAAAGTGCTTCATAAACCTCGCTCCTTGTTTTTACTGCCTTGCTGCTATCATAGGTGGATTTTTCTGCTAATGAACAAAATTAACACAAACAAGCAAAATGCTTCAATTTGCTGAATTTAAACATTAAACTAATGCCATCTGATGACAGTTATTTCTTTCCAAATACAGCACATGGTGATGGATATCCTTTTGATGGAAGAGGTAACACACTAGCTCATGCGTTTGCACCTGGAGAAGGGCTTGGTGGAGATACCCATTTTGATGATGATGAAATATGGTCAGAGACCAATCGAGGTAAAACCCACATGTTTGTATGAAGGGGAAACGCAAATATTGTACATGAGAAGATCACAGCCATAGGAAATGCTTTCCATAACTTTTCATGCTTCAGTACCATTTCAGTACCAACATTTCTGTTATTTTCAACTACCTTTCTAAGTAGTTGTGCTTCATTATCATTAGCAGCTACATGATGCCTTTTCTATCCATATTTTAAAGCACTTTTCAGAAGCTAAACAAGGATTATGAGCTTCAGTTTTCTACATAAATTGTGAAAAGGTAAAATGACTTGCTTGCAGGAATAAAGTTGACTAAAGGCAAAGCTGGAAAGACTCAGGACCTCCGGATGCATATGCAAGGGTTCAGTAATGTTTTTATTAAAACATTATAGTTACATAAGAAAGTTCAGTAATAACCAATCAAAACTCTGAGGTTTATTCTAAGGGAATGAAAGATATAAATTCTCCTGATACTTTGATTCTTTGCTTCTAAAAATGAATGCTACATCTTTAACATAAATTTCGATACTTCTGTTCTGCAGAAGTTAATTTGTTCCTTGTTGCTGCTCATGAATTTGGCCATTCCTTGGGACTTGATCATTCAAACGTCCATGGAGCTCTGATGTACCCCATCTATTCATATGTGAACCCAGCAACCTTCAAACTTTCAGAGGATGATAAACGAGGAATTCAGAAGTTATACGGTAAATTCATTATGAGATTTGATTTTCAAGATAAAACCTACTGGGGTACAGGTTTTACTGCTCTCCCTGATTGCAAGGGCACTTGGGTCACAACAACCCCAGGCAGCGCTACAGGCTCGGGGCTGGAAAGTGCCTAGCAGAAAAGGATATGGGGTGTTGATTGACAGCAGCTGAACATGAGCCAGCAGTGTGCCCAGGTGGCCAAAAAGGCCAACAGCATCCTGGCTTGTATCAGGAATAGTGTGGCCAGCAGGATCAGGGCAGTGATTAGTCACACTGTACTAGGTGCCAATGAGGCCCCACCTTGAATCCTGTGTTCAGTTTTGGGCCCCTCATCACAAGAAGGACATTGAGGTGCTGGAGAGAGTGCAGAGGAGGGGATGAAGCTGGTGAGGGGTCTGGAGCACAAGTGTGATGAGGAGCAGCTGAGGGAACTGGGGCTGTTCAGCCTGGAGAAAAGGAGGCTGAGGGGAGACCTTATCACTGTCTACAACTACCTGAAAGGAGGGTGTAGCATGGAGGGTGTTGGTGTCTTCTCCCAAGTAGCAAGTGACAGGACAAGAGGAAATGGCCTCAAGTTGTGCCAGGGGAGGTTTAGGTTGGATATTAGGAAAAATTTCTTCACAAAAAGGATTGACAGGCATTGGAACAGGCTGCCCAGGGAAGTGGTGGAGTCACCATCCCTGGAGGTGTTTAAAAGGCATTTAGATGAGGTTCTTAGGGACATGGTTTAGTGCTAGAGTTAGATTATGGTTGGACTCGATGATCCTGAGGGTTTCTTCAAACCAAAATTATTCTATGATTCTATTCTATGATTCTATATTACTGCAAAGAAAGAAGGGAGACAAACTTGGGAAAAACACATTCCTGCATAGTTTGTCCACTACATTCCTTCTCTAGCGTGTCCCCACTGCAACCAAGAGGTGACAGAGCAGCAGTGCAGTGCTCTGGCACATGGTCTTCCTGCACACCTACATAGGGCCAAACCAAACCCACGGACCTTGCTCTGCAATTGAGCTGTTTCAGTGAGTGGGGCTACCGGCAGGGACATGAGAGATACTCTGCCACTGACCGAGTCAATGGGACAGGTCAGTAAAAACAGAAACTACTCAGCAGGAGGAGTGGAGCATAACCAGAACCGACCCCACGGGGTAAACTTTGCTAGGTTTGCTTTTCTTCAGGCATGCTAGAGGAATGCTAGGAATAAAACACAGTTATCTGCATTGTCCATTTCCAGTACAGACCCTTATGTTTTGTGCTTCTTTCCCACAGGGAAAAAGCCATCAAACTCTTGAAGGAAGTCCTTGAGAAAGACCAAAGAATTCACATCTGGCTGTTTTGGTGTTCCAAAACAATTTTAATCCTCTAACTATAGTGGTAAACTCCTGAACTGCACTTTCTCTCCCTGAAATTTTATATTGATTTATTTGCACTTTATACAATTTCACTAAACAATTAAAAAAAAAAAAAAAAAAATCACCAAACTTCTCTAATGTGCTTTTTTTCTTCTGGTATTTCACTGGGGGATTAAATAACTCCTGCGTGAGTGATAGACAGACAGACAAATATTTTTCCAAATAGAGGCATATGTACCTAAAGAACCTATGTGCATTTCCCACTGGAGATACAAACTCTGTTCCTGTCTCATTATCAGTTCCTGCGAATGTCCTGGCCCTTCACAGTACTTACTGCTGCCTCCTCAGAATCAGTCTGCTCCCCACACAGCTCACACGTGGAGGAGAAAGTCTGACAGTTCTTCCTTCAGCACGGGCTGGGATGTTTTCCCAAAGAGAACAGCTTGTCAAGTTAGTGTCCTACCTGGCTTGCCAGAGAGGCAGGTTTAAGTAGCAGACTTGGATTCCTCCTTTGGAAGACTTATCCCACATTACCAGAAAACAACCACAGACAGGCATAATCCCAGAAAAGCTAGGATGACATCTGGGCTGCTGGAGCTGGTCAGTTGTCCTGGGGGCCTGCGCTGCTCCCTGCTGCAGTGTGGGATGAAGGATGCCTGTCTGCCTGCCATAACCAAGGAGCTGACACAGGAAAACACATCCATGTCACTCGGTTCCAGGAGAAAATGGCCTTGCCTCCCTGGCTCCCTGAGCAAAACATCACCTGAGAAATTTCAAAGCCTCCACTGGGCTTAGACCTTTGAGAGGCTGGGAAGGATGTGATGAGCATAGCTTATTTTGCACACAGGCAGTGGTTTACAAACAGTGGAGCTTTTTTGCATATTTAACAGGATAAGCTCTTATGGGATCAGTGATTTCTCCATTAGGAGGTTTTTATGTTGCCTGATGAGAAGAGAAGGCTTCTTCTACCTCAACACATTTGCCAAATGTACACAAAGGTCTAGTCTCTCAAAAGCTTGACGGCATTTCCCAGTCTTTACCCAAAAGCCTTTTCCAGTTCCAGAACTGCTGCCTGGTGATGCAAGGACTCTGAGTCTACAGACAACTGGGGAAAAGTTTTGCCCAGTCCCAGGTTTGGTGCAGGACATCTGAGAAAAGGAAATCTGATGATCGCTAATGTGAGACAAAAGGAACTGGTGGCATCTTCTGCAATTCAAGGGCTGGGAAGGAACAGAGGAGATTTTAATCTACCTGTACTCAGAAAAATTGTGTCCTGTTCTCTCAGCCACCAAATAGACACATTTCCTAGGACAGTGTCTAAACACTAATACCCTTCCCATGGCAGGCCTAATTTCTGGTCAAGTTTCTAGGCATCAGCTGACCTCTGGGGTTTGCTGCTCCTGGCTTCCTGGAGCTGGAAGGGATGTGAAACAAGTTGTAAGGAATGAAGGTCAATCCCTCTCTGTCACGCTGGGAAACTACCTTTTCATGCTTTCCTTCTGGTCTCTTCTGGTCACTTCCTTCCTAGCTGGCACTATCTTCAAGGTACTGCAGCAGAAAAGGGATCTTCATCATCCATGGGATTGCCACTGCTCTGTGACTGCCTTGGAATTGCTGACAGCAACCCTACAGCTACCTCCTCTAGAAAGAGAGGGTGCAACCAGCTGAAGGGTGGAGGAGAGAGAATTAGAGCTTCTGACCTCCCAGACAGACAGCAGTTTATTCCATAATAAAGAATTCCTGTTAGTCCAGTCCATCTAACTTAATATCTGCTGCAAAAAGCAGCAACCAGATGGTTGGATGGCTGAAATAAGTCCCTGAGTGAGACACCCAGAGTGCCAAAGATAGGGATAGGATATGAAGCATGGTTCCTTCCAGTGCTTCCCCCTCAGAAAGGTTTCTCACCTCTGGTAAGACAGAAGTTTGAAACACTCCCATCAGTTACTAGCCATTTCTTCCACATAAGGCTCAAAGATGAAGCAGCTAGTGCCAAGCGGATATTGCTCTGATGGCACAGGTGTCTTGAGGTATAAGAAAAACAGAAAGTCCCAGAATAAAGGGTCAGATCCCAGACTGCATTGAAGACTACAAAGAATGGGATTACTGAGCTCCATGGCCTATGTGGATGCTCAACCAGCTTGAGTCAACCTGGAGCATCCTGGAAAGATGCAGTGTTGACAAAAAGCACCTGTGCTCTTGGCCAAAGTCCCCACAGGGAACACCGCACAAAAGAGAGACATATCACACTCTTTATGGAGCTCAAGTCACTCACTGGTACTTCTTAAAGAGAAAACAGACACAGAAAATATCATCAGAGGAAAGACTGTGCAAAAAGAACCATTTCTAGGAATGCATGGGACAATCCATTTACCATGCTGGAGGACAACTGAGGAAAGCATGAGAACAAATGACTGGAAATAGCAGATCTATTTTCTAGTGATGAACTGGGACAAATGGGATAAAAACTGCAGAGGTGTATTCCTTGGAAGACTGTCCTGACGATGGGGCACAACTAGGAGACAGCTTTCAGTGAGCACAGGAGATGACTGGTCTGCAGCGAGGCCAGCACAAGGAGGGAGTGAGGCAGCCTCGTGTATTGAAAGAGGCATCTCCAAGAGGCAGCAGCACTCAGCTGGCATCTCCACAGCATATGAAATAAAGTAGGAGCAGGCCTTTTGTCCTCAGACAGGGCAATGGTACCGCTGACAGGCTGTCAGCAGCATCTTACATCCTGCCAAGCTCCTGTTGGGCTCCCCCTCGCGTACAGGACCGCTCGCTTGGGGAAAGCCGCTTGCCAGTGGCACACCTCCCCTGCTTACTATAATATATGTGAACTATGCAATATCTGCCTCCACCTAGTGGTACGGCTCGGCAAACCGCGCTGGCTTTACACCCTGTTGTAAAGCACATCTCACCTGTCCACAAGCCCACAGCAGTTATTACTGTACCTCCCATCATTAGGGAGGGACATGAGCAAGTCTAGCAAGTGCGGTGCTGCCTCTTCCTTCTTCACTTTATTCTATTGCATTCTGTGTAAGTTTTTACATGCTGTCTCTGGGAGACACCTGAGGACATCTAAGTGCATCATGTCACTTAAATAACATCAGCTCTCTCCTCTTTCATCCAGAAGAAATTGGTAATCACATAGTATTTTGTTTTGGTAGGGCTTTGAATTCTTGCTTGCTTGTACTACTGCTCTTTTCAACAAAAATATATTTAAATGCCACTTTGCTGTTCCAGATAGTACAGCAAGCAGCAAACAAACTCCCAAATGCATCAACATTTCTGGTGGGTCCTTTGGCCATATTTTTTGATATTTTGTAAATTACTGTGTCCACATTGTCTCCTGTTCTCCTTGGTGACTATAACAGCATTTGTCTATGCTGGGGTAATGCACATTCCAACATGATCTCAGTCCTTTTTTTCAGTCTCCCATTTCTGCTGCCCAACTCAGAAGAACCATCTTTAATCCAGAGCTTCTCAGTGAAATGCGTGGCATGATGTCTTTGGGATTAATTTCTTCTAGAATCCTGGAAATGAAAACATTAAATTATACAGATAAAGCCAAGAAGAAGGTTATACTGGGCATAAAGATGCTTTAACTTATATTTTAATTTATTCATTTACCCAACAAACAGCTCACCAAAAAAAGAAACAATAGTAAAAGCATACAAAGACAGTGCATCAGGAATGAAGTGAGATGGCCATTTTGACACTGCAAGGATGGACAAGGTAAGAAATACACCTTCGTTCTGAGTTTTCAGCTACAGGAAAATGGTCCTTCAACACATGAAGAGACAGTAAGTCTGCTCTGAAGTTTATACAGCAGCCTGTAACTCTTCATGTTCTGTATCTCCGTGTCTGAGATCAAAGGCATTAAAAATAGAGGTCATGCCATGAACAGTACATGCTCCTAGAAATTGTTTTGTTTTGCAAGGAGGTATTTCTGCACGTTCTGTGTTAACAGTGACATTTGGTGGAGCATGTTTGATTTCACCACGTGAGAATCCACTCCTGGTGCTGTAATAGTTGTAACCTTTCACTTCCAAAGGGGCCATCACTCTTGAGGAAATTCCTTTTATTTTACGGTTTGGGTACTTAAAGTTTCTATAGTTCAAATACTGTCGGACAAATTCATGGCAAAAAATAAATAAAAGCTATTGAATGGTTCCTCTTGGACTTCCTGACCTAAAAATCACTAAAAGCTAGCACGTTTTTCTTCGGAATTACTACCGCATGTTTATCCTATTATCATGTTCTTGTCCAGGTGGTCCTTATGGGAGACCAAACACTGAGCTACACATGCATTTTTTTGATCCAGTATAGCCATCCTTATGTTTGACTTTTTTTTTTTCCCTTCTTTGGATATATTCTTAAATCCAACCCACTTTTACAATCTTTGCAATCTGCCCAAGTGCTCTCTCTTACACTTCTTTTACAAGGTTATTCTGCCAACCACATCTTCACCTGGCTATTTAATGACTATCTCACCACTTTCTGAATATTTCTCTTTCTCATTTGTATACAGTTCCATCCAGGGCCCATTTTCCATCTCAGATGAATAATAAAAACATGTATTTGGCTTTAATGGCTGCTGTTCCTACGAGAAACAAGGGTACTGCCCTTAGCACCCTGTGGCCTGTAATGAAAACTCAGCCATGTGGCAGCTGAGCTCTCACCCCAGCTCTGCACAGCAACTTGGCTGCACACAAAGGCTCCTGTGGTTTCAGCTTTTAATTCCATAATGGGGCTTAATTGTTAATAGTCTAGAGGAGAGCCAGCGATACGTGGTGTTAACAGGGGAATAAGATCTCTGGCGAATAAATTTAATGACATCAGCAGCAATTCCAGCCTTAGCAATGTATATTAAAGCTGTCACAGGAAAAAAACTCACAGATATATCATGGGAAAGAGCTGATGAGCTGCAAAAGTATGAAGTATGGCCTGTCACGGTACCTTCCTCTTGGCTCCTCCTTGATGGTGTTAACTGGAAATTTCATCCAATTTGAAGATGCTTTTTCTTCTGTTTTTTATAAAATTATATCTTCAACAAAACCCACCTCAAACAGGATGTTCTTAATAGTATCATAATTATGTTTTCAGTTTCAGCAATGTCAATCTGAAGTAGCTCCACTGACGTCAATGGAGTTATTTTGGATTTATCTGTAAGACTAAAAATGTTAGCAAAGGACTAGAGAAAATATTTTCTGTTTTGATTATTGTTACAGCAGGAACCACCACAAGCCAGAGAACCACAGATAATCACTGTTTGTTGGAAAAGACTAAGGAAAATTATCTGGGGGTAGAAATTGTTACTGTTTTCTGTCAGCCCTAAAAATGATGTTCACAGACAATAAAACAAGAAGAATAGAGAAAAGCAGCAGGCTGCTCAGGGATATAGGACAGGGAAGCACATCCACATTAGAAAACAGAAAACAGCAGAGGCCTTCAGCTTGGCCACAAGAATGGATCTGACCAAGCTGATATACAAGCTCATATACAAGCTGATATACGAGCTCATCAACAACCTTTTTAATTTGTAGAACAGATATATTCCAGCAGTCATTTATAATGTCAAATAAAAAGGTGAAAAAAAAAACAGAGAACCCTCATCAACCCCTCCTGCTCCTTTCTCAGACATCCTTATATATTTACATACGGATTGCGCTAAACCTCATACTGCAAGATCACGTGTAACTAATTATCTACCAAGAATTCTAAGTCCTTTTCAGAATCACTGTCCCACTACCTAGGGACACCATCCTGCTCTAAAGGGCAAAAGTGATCTGTGGTATTATGATGGGCTTTCTCTAGATGGAGCTTTGCACTCAAAGCAGAGATATCCAGGAGCAAAGTGACATGGTGCCAAAAAAACACTTTGCATTCAGTGCCAATCTAGACAGTTCAGACATGAATTACAGAATACAGCGTATTGCTAAAAGCATTTGCCCATTTCATTAACTGCTGTTTGTGCAAAAATTCTAAAGATAAATTGGAGTCTCTAATGTTAAGTATCTTTTATTTTCAATTACATGACAGTGTTGTGGTGGCATTCCTGATTACGTACTACTTCTCACAAATAATCACTCAGAGTTCAACCATTAATCTGAAATCAATGGTTACCTGACAAAAAAACAATTTATTCTTTACGAAAATGAGCTTTGCAAAAGATCAATCACAATGTTCTTGTCATTTGTGATTGGATGTGGAGTCAGAGCCCAAACCAGGACTTTTCCATCTTCCCTTGAAGGGAATCAGCCAAATGACACAAAAAGCTAGAAATCAGTAGAGGTAAACTCTAACACAAAAATAATAAATAGAATAAATAAAGAGTGCATTTAAAGAATGAAACCAAGGATGCACTCTTTCTCTATTTGGTACTTTCTGGAGAAGTTAATTTCATCCTAATGCAGACTTCCAGCAGAAATCATATATTCACTGTTTACCAATGTCTAGAAATAGTTGAAATGAATTCTACCCCTCCAGTCCCATAACTTTAGGTGGATTCTTGAGTTGAACACACTCCGCATTGTTATCTTCAGGTCATCACTAAAATTCCTTTCTTATACTGAAAAAAAGACTGGGTTTAGGTTGTTCCTAAGTGTTTCTCACACTGAGTTGTTTTGCTGTGGCACTGCAGTCCTCCTTGTCTGCTTGACTGAACTAACACTCTTAGACTTACTCCAAGTGTAGTCTCACATCCTTTACAAAATTTGCAATATTCAGCATTTATACAGTAAACTGAAAATAATTTACAGCTGAGTTGAGTTGGGATATATCAGTGCATAGTAACATAAGAACACGGTAAGATGGTAACATTTCCATCTTCCCCTTTGGAAATGATAGAAACAACTCCACAGCCTCCCCAGAACCTTTTCCATAGAGCTACCAATGGTCAAAAAATGGAGATAGAAACTGCTGGAATCTAAGTAGGGATGAGAAGTGACAGGGCAGAAAGGAAGATCAAGAATCTTCATACTGTCAGTACGGAACGAATAACCTAGATTTATAATCAAGCACTCCAATAAAATGGAGCCTAGAATAACTCAAAATAGTCATTCCCTTAGATAAGAAGTGTCATGAAGAGACAGACTGTCACCTGGGGCTGATCCATAGGGGAATGTGAGCCACCAAGCAGCAACAAAGAACATCGCCCCAGGAAACCTTCTCCACATCCTAAAGCTAATGAGTGCCAGTAATACAAGATCTCTTTCATCATATTAGACAAGGAATCTCAGAAATCCTGGTCCTGCTAAGTGTGAGATGGGAAATCCTACAGTTAGACAGAAAAAAAGAAAATAAGCTGCTGTTGAAAACGTACATTAAGAATGTTCTCATTATAATAATAATCTATATCTAGCAGAGCCTTTCTTTGGCATGATGGTTACAACAACAACTCAGAGCAGTTAAGGACAAAACGGAAAATTATGGCAAAATATATTAAAACACTGCCAGGTGTTGCTTTAACACTCCCAATGAGATTGTATTTTTTAATACTTGTGGAAAAATGCGGTATGAACTGACAGTGCTTAAAAAAATCAACAGTGGAAAACTATATTAGAATGGTACCTTATTGTTAATTTGGCTTATCAGAAACATTTTTGATTCAAGCTTCCTTTAATATCTCCAAACGGCTCTGAATATGAATGGAAAGAGCAATAGAAGAGGTGAGAAAGAAACATGGTAAAGAAATGGTGTAACTTTTTTTTCTCAAGTCATATTGTTTTCTTCAATCCTACTTTCAGGGCCAGAAATGGGAATCAGGATTGCTTCTTTGCATAAAAAGATTTAAGATTTTACCTCCTGGGAATGAGAATTTAGGTAATAATTTGAGCAGAAGTCAAAATGCTGGAATAGCACTAGTATCAGCACGATACTCTTTTAAATATGCCTTAGCTTTGCAAATAAAACTCAACCACCTAGACTTCTCTTTGAAATAATTTTCCAAACCATTAGATGATTATCTAGTCCTGATGTAAAAAGATCCCACTTTTATTTAGCAGTGAGTAAAATATCTTATAATAATAAGGAAGATACCAGTTTTTATAAGAAGCCAGAATAATCAAGAACAAAATCACTTCTCTTACTTGTGTTTGCTATGGCTACAAAGCAAAATGCTGCTATCATATCACTATTGGGCTAGTTCAAACAGCTCAGAGTTCACACACATTGCAAAACATGTTCAAGATGATAGGTAAATGTTGGTCAGTAATTTCAATTGGGCTATTTGCTCCCACAGCACAATTTCTACAGCATAGAAACACTTTGCATGTGGAACACCTTGCACATCCTCTGTATATGTGTATGTAAGCTGAGGAACGTGGCCACTTATTTAGAAGCCTCTGCCAACTGTGTGCATCTTTGCTGCCTGCTAGGTCAGTTCAATCATTTTTCCATGTCCTCTCTGACCCTCAAGCATTAGAAAAAGTCCCCACAAATTCCACCCCCCATTACATTGCCCATCTTCATATTTTGGCCTAATGTTGGATTTTGGCAAAAACACTCTGCAGTGCTTAGGAATCCTGCATACCTGTCACTTAAAGCACTAATCCTAACCTTTGCATGCTGTCTTCTTCAGATTTTTATTGCCCTGTTATCTCTTAGCTTTAATTTCTGTTGTAAAACTTTCAGTTGTTAACTGTGTTTTCATCATGCTTATACAATATCTCAAATGACTGGCCCTCAGTTCTGTTTGTTCAGCCTATTGGTTACTACAGAAGAGGCAGCAATATAAAATAAAATTCTCCCCTTTCCCCGAATTAACCACATGCTAGAACTTGCGAACACTTATATAAGTGGTAATCAGATTTCTGTTTTTATCTCAGATACAAATGCTACAGACCTTAGATGTCTTAATCAAAGCACCACGAGCAACAATCACTAGCAGCTCAGATGTCAGCCAGGCAGCTGTCCTAGGTAGTACCTTGGCACTAGTTTATTTAACAGCCTAAAAAATCATCTAGCATGAAGTTCATTGTGGATATCCTGGAAGCTCTTTGAATGAGCCCTGCTAGCTCCTGCACAAAGATGCTTTTCCCCCTTTGAAGGTGTACCCTCTTCATCACCAGCAGGCCTGATGTTGTATAAATGGACCCATGATCAAAAAACCCAACATTCTGATGGTGACACCAGGCTCAGAGCCAGATATTGACCTGCTGGGTCTTCCTGTATCTTCCCTCATCATACCCTGCAATTTGAGGGATAGAGGAGAACACAGCTTGTGCTCCTGATCCCTTAACCAGTCCTTCCAAGGCCCTGAAGTCCCTCTCGATCACCCTCGGGCTTCCTGCTACAACTTCATCGCTGCCTATCTGAAAAATCAATAGGGATAATAATCTGAGAGTCATAGCAGAGCAGGAAGTTTTCTCTTCAGTGAAAGAAAACATTTGCTTTTGTAGACAGGAAAGAACTGGGTTTTCTCTGCAATTTAAGTGATCTAATACAGGGGCAAGACAGTTGGTCTTTAAAGCTCATTATTTTATTCTATTTACTCACTTTAAGAAAGAAAGGATTCAGAAGTGCATGGCACAAGGCTTAATTTAACCTATTATGTGTCTGTCATGATAATACCATGGAAAGATATCCACAAACACTGTCTGAACTCTCGCTTTACATATTCTCATGTCTAACAAAAAGAGTTCAAGCATGTACTTAATTTTAAGCACTTACATCATCCCTATAAAACTTCAAAAGGATCATGCAAATATTTTAAGATGGAATGTTTTGTCAGACTAGGGCCAAAGCTCTTAGTATTTTGCATCATTGAACTTAGTTGTATAAGATTAATGATTCCATAAACAACAAAATAATTATCAAAACAGCTAAAATTTAAATAACTTGGTTTTTTTCAAAGCTAAAATTAAACAAAAAGTTACAATTTGTCTCACAGTTTCATTTTTTCACCATTTTCAAGTTTAAAAATGCACATTTTGCAGTTTAAAAATCTTCCTGAATCTCTTAATATAAGAAAGGACTAGATTTGCAGAAATAGATATGTGCAAGTGGTTGGAAACTTTATGTGGAAAACTGTGGCCCGGGGGTTTAATCCAAGTCCTACATTCACTAAAGACAGGATCTAATGCTAAGAAAGATGTCACCACCTTTCCTTGTGGAACTGTCCCATCTTGCACAAATATGTAGTCGACGAGATGGGAGGTAGAGTCTCCACATCCACACTAGAAGTTAGATCCCTTCCAAACGTAAGATAACACAACAGCCTCAACCTTCATTTACCTGAAACTATTCATGGAGTGTGACACTAATCCATATTCACCTCGGGTTCACTGAATTATATTCCTCAATTAATAAACTATTTGTGAATAAAATACAACCTGTCCTATATACAATGAACTTTCCCTGCCATATACACTTGGCTTGTGGGTGTATCTTAAGCAGGTATTTCCCCCAAACAGCAACTTGGAATTATGCAGAAAATTATCCAAAACTGTTACAGTGCTAATTGCTAGTGTAGCTATTTTTGACCAATGTAGTAACAGCTGTGATGGTTTCAGAGCAAAGCAAAGCCCAATTTACGCAGTTTTACAGGATTATCAGGGACATTTTTTAAAATGAGAGTATGACTGGTTTCATTCTGATTTTTTTTCCCACTTCAGCTTGTTCTAATCTTTCTTTTATAGTTTTTAACACTGTTTAGCTTTGTGTGGTTTAGAAGGAAACGTGGCTACTGTAATGCGATTGCATGTTTTGATACACTGTATATTCTGGAACTAACATGAGAAATCAAGGTTTTTCTCATGTATAGAGGGCTGTAATTTAATCAACTATTTACAAATTAATTTTTATTAGAAAATTATGGAGTAAAGCCAATGATATACCCCAGGCTCTCACTTTTCTTGTCATTTCTTTCAGCTGGAGGTCAAGTGGCCACCTGTTAGCCACGCTGCTGAAAAGGGAAAAGAAATCTGATGTTCAGAGCCCTAAAACAATCTGTGATACCAGTTGTCACATTCTCTAACCAAGTATTTCTCTCAGGGTATTTGTCTTGTCTGTAGCAGAATTTTGTCAGAGCTAAATCATTTTCTCTGAGCTAAATAATTGTTTTCAGTGTGTCACTAACATGCAGCAACAAGACCACTGCTGCAACGTTTAGAGGTCAAACATACTACCCCAGGATGAGGAAATTTTGATAAATCTCAGTATTGCTTCCCTTATGGTGAGGTTTACATACATAAAGCACTAAAAACGGGTTGATTGCCTTCCTGTACAGTGCTGAAGGGAAGTCAAGGTTGGAGGTAGAATATCTTAAATTCTGGGCCTGTCTCTCATGTTAGTATGTCTGGAAAAGAGCATTCGACATGTAGATCACATACATTTACTCAGGATCATGAACTGTTGATAACTTCTGGGGAGTGTGTTGTAGTGAAGGATTTCAAAAGCTATTAGATTTTCAGTTTCTATCCTGCCCACTAACAGCTACCAAAAACATCTCGGTCTCATAATGTATGAACACAGATATGCATAAACATGGACATAAAACATATATACAAATACCGAACCCTGCTTACACACACCTAGTTGTGTAACAGATGCAGAACATCCTGCAGATATAGAAGCAGTTTATCCCATTCTGTGCCTAAGTCTGAAATTCTTTGTGTCCTGCTCAATGTGGCAAAATGGTATCTGTTACAGGAAACTAGCAATGAGTGAATATATGACTGAAGAGTATCCAAGTACATAATTAAAGGACAGCATCTGGGATCATATACTGGAGTCACTTTCCCTATTAGTTGCTTCAATTTCTTTTCAAAGTCAAAGTCCACAGAAAACCACTCTTTCCCACTAAGCATTTTATTTCTGATCCTGAGATCCTCACACAATAAAGTCAGTAGACAGTGTCACTTTTGTGTAACATATTCAAATTACAACTCAGAGCCTTATCAAGCAATTAAATGGTCTCATCTGCACTTATAAAAAAATGTTACACACATGCAAGAACAACACCACCACTGAAGAACACTCTCTGCTTAATGTATCAACAAATGTGTTGGTGGTTAAACACTGATACTGTCCAGAATCCTCCATGTCACTGGGGTCGTTGATGATCAAACCTCCTTCCATGAAAATGTAGCGATAAGCACTTTCAATGTTGATTTCAGTTCCATTTCAAAGCCATCTTAGGAAAAAACAGAAAGAAGCTCCTTGAGCTTTTTATACCCTCAGTAAGTGTGCAGATGACACCTAGTCAGGTGGGAGTGTTGATCTGCTGGAGGGTAAGAAGGCCATACAGAGGGATCTGAACCAGCTGGATCACTGGGCTGAGGCCAGCTGTCTGAGGTTTAACAAGGCCAAGTGCCAGGTCCTGCACTTGGGTCACAACAACCCCAGGGAAGAGTGGCTGGAAAGTGCCTGGTGGAAAACGATCTGGGGATGTTGATTGACAGCAGCTGAACATGAGCCAGCAGTGCGCCCAGGTGGCCAAAAAGGCCAACAGCATCCTGGTTTGTATCAGGAATAGTGTTGCCAGCAGGACCAGGGCAGTGATTATTCACACTGTACTCGGTGCCGATGAGGCCCCACCTTGAATCCTGTGTTCAGTTTTGGGCCCCTCATCACAAGAAGGACATTGAGGTGCTGGAAAGAGTGCAGAGCAGGGTGATGAAGCTGGTGAGGGGTCTCGAGCACAAGTCTGATGAGGAGCAGCTGAGGGAACGGGGGCTGTTCAGCCTGGAGAAAAGGAGTCTGAGGGGAGACCTTATCGCTGTCTACACCTACCTGAAAGGAGGTTGTAGCATGGAGAGGGTTGGTCTCTTCTTCCAAGTAGCAAGTGATAGGACAAGAGGAAATGTCCTCAAGTTGTGCCAGGGGAGGTTTAGATTTGATTTACTTAAAAAGTCTGCATGGAAAGGGTTGTCAGGCATTGGAACAGGCTGCCCAGGGAAGTGGTGGAGTCACCATCCCTGGAGATGTTTAAAAGATGTATAGATTATGTTCTTAGGGACATGGTTTAGTGCCAGAGTTAGGTTATGGTTGGACTTGATGATCTTAAGGGTCTCTTCCAATCAAAATGATTCTATGATTCTACAGTTCTAATATACCAGACTGCGGTGGGGTTCATATCTATTGCTATGAGCTCCCTCTCTTTCTCTCTGCATAGACATACAAGTCTGAATCAAATCACAGGAGCCAGCTGGGGTCAGCCTTCATTGAAACTAGGACAGACGTGTCCAAGTGCTACCTGCCAAATGCTGGAGGAAGCAACATTGTCCATGCCAAATATATAAATATCCCTGTCTAGGACAGTGTAAAACGGACAGACAACTTCACCAAGGGCTTTGCCATTAAGGTCCTGTAATGGATTTTGTCAGAAGAGTTGTTTCTTTATCCCATCAAACTGGCCAGGCTCCAAAATCACTTCTGGATCACTGAAATTCACCTGAAGTCCCAGTTAGGTTATTTTGTTTTTTGGCTTGTTTTGTTTGCTTGATTTTATTTTTTCCTAGTTTACACCATTACGAACAATTTAGTGTCACTTCTGTAAGGCAGCTGTATGGCACTAAGCCAACAACCTCCTCTTTTTGTCACAGCACAACAGCAAGACATTAGCTGTCTCGCTGAGCATCCTAAACTCCCACTCACTAAAGTACCTGTGCACTTTCACTGGAAACTGAGTAGTCAAAAAGTCCACTACACTTAATTCACTTAATTTTCATGAAGTGTCTTCATGTATGTGGAAAAACTGCTGTATAAAAGGAAAGCATTCTATGTTTACAATTAAAATTACCCATTCAAATCAGGTCAATTATGACTGGAAGTTTTTTTTTACTTCTGATAACCACTACACTATGTGAGAAGCAGGTAGTTGTTGCAGTCAGTTTCGTACTCAAGGCAACAGGGAAAGGCAGCTAAGGACTAGGCAGGTACGCTTCCCATGTTCCTGACCATACATAGCCCAGACTCCTGAGCACACTCCATAGCAGGCCTGATCTTCCACTAGGTCCCTGGCTGAACACGTGCTCTCCTCAGGACCTGCATGCGAAACCATGTGCCAGGCACAGCAGCCGCAGAAATACACCACTATGGAGTTAGAGTATAGAATTCACTATAGGAGCTAGTCTCGTACAGCTTGTAGAACAGAAAAGTCATCAGGATGTTCACACAGAGAGTACAATACAGTGATTAAAAATATGGTGCATGGATTGGAAAATTTAAAGCTGTTCAGGAATAGAAAGTTCATAGAGTTAAAAGCTTTTCAAACAACAGATCTTTCTGACTGAAATACTTGAATTATGGTGGATTTTCATTCTGGGCCAAAGAAATGCCAGTATTCATTCACAGGGTGCTGTTGCTTAACAAAAATACGGCTAATCCTGGTAGTGCCAACATAATTTAAAACTTAATTCCTTACTCTTTAAAAAGTATGCATGAAGAAATACAAACAAATGCAGATTTGCTAATGCGCCTGATGAAGTAGATTGCCAGTTTGGTGAACCTTGGTTCTTATCTGTCCTTCTACAGAGCTCAAGTGTTAACTTTGCATTGTGAAGAAGCATGAATTAAAGCTACCCTTGCCAGTATTTCAGCAAAACATATTGCATGTTCCTGTCTTTTTCTGATGAGAAATACTTTGCTCTTAGCTAACAGTGTTGCTTTAACTCTGATGTCTAAGAATATAAAAATGACATGATTTGTAAAGCAAGGTGTCATCTATAATTTTTGGTATAAGACATGCTGAGGTGGGGAATAAAAACTTTTTTCAAGTTGGATCCATACATGGCAGACAACAAGCTAGGTACAGGCAGGAATGACTGTTCTGGGTGTAACCCAAATTAATGTGCCTCAGACGCCTTAAGAGAGGAAGACAGCTGATCCAAGTATGTCCACTAGAAGAGATCACAGCTTACAGAAGTGAACATCTGTGGAACAATGGGTTAGTATTTGATGAGCTGTATGGAAAACTACAGCGGTCATAGAACTTTCACTGAGTAAATACTGAGTCTGTTTTCAATACAGAGTGCAACTGGTATTTCTGTTTCCCAGGGCTGCCTTTACAGGTCCTTCCTGAGGATCAGGTTCCACATGTGAATAAAGAGAAGTCTTCTTATTCCAGTTGGGTGTTTCTGTTTTTTGTTGATCATCTTTGTGAGTTAACCCTGCCCTGGAGCTGTTGAATAAGACATTTCCTTGTTCCCACTGGGTGTTTCTGTTGTTTATTGATCATCCTTGGGAATTAACTCTGCTCTGGAGCTGTTTCGGAGCCATTTCTCACTGTTCCCAGCTGGACTCCCTGCATCAGGCTCACCACCTTGACTTGTCTGAGACTGCTGGTGGACTCTGCCACCATCACCACTCCATGCTGCTCAGGTCCTGTGGGACTGTGCCCCGGTGGGCGAGCTCCTGTGGTCACCCTCAGCACCCAGCTCATCTGCACTGTGGAGCAGCTACATTCTTGCTGCTCCCATACAAAATAGGTAAAAAAAGAACAAAAAAAAAAAAAAAAACCTCTCCAAATTTATTTTTATGTAGAAATCCATACAGGAAATAATTAATTACATCATATATCAAAAGAAGATTATAACTTTCACTGAATTTTCCCAGATTGTTTCCTTCTCAGCATACAAACAACTCCCAGCGACCTCCAGACACATTGCCAGAAATTCTCCTCCCACAGAACTAGAAACAGCAAATGGAACAAGATCACGGCAAAGCAATCAACACAAGACCTTACAACACCGTTCCCTTTATGCAGTATAAGAGCCTGTACTATTTTGCAACACGTCTCAATTCCTACTAACTCATTACTTCTACGGGAGTGACGTAGCTAATGCCCACAAGTCTTGGTCTTCTCCTTGTTCCATGTAACTTAACTACTCTTTTCTGGCAGACACCCAAGTTGAGCAATGTTAAATAGGCTATTCCAAAATAAATTGCTTTCAGTCTGTTCTAAGCCTGATGTCCACTGAAGTTGTGCAAAAGCTGAAGGACTTACATAATTAATATCTTTATCTTCTAAATACATGTTAGCTTAATAAAAAATATTCTTTCTCCCTATAAGCTTTGCCTCTATAACCAAATGGAGGCCCTTATACTTAGTAACATATGGATTATTAGTATTTCTAAGCTTCACGGGAGTTAGGCTTGCTGCAGATATTACTCCCACTGCCATCAAGAAAGAAAAGCTTTGAAGGATCATATCAGAAAATTCACAGGAAAAAGATGCACGTTGGTTTTCAGGTACCTTAGTTACAAGAACTACACAAGAAACAACGCAGAACAAAGGCATAAGAAAATGTCAGAAGTATAACGCAATAACCTAATTTCAGCAAATGCAAACTATGGGGCCTAATTAGGCTAGAACAACAACAACAAAATCTTTATTCAGCATTTTAGTTTATCACTCGCTTGCTGAGACTTACAGAGCAAATGCATGTAAACGGACAATTCTGTCATGAGGGCAGGGAACCAGGTTTCACACAGTACCCAAGCACAGTTTCCCAGGCTGCCCATGCGTGCCTGGGCCAACCATGTTCCCTCTGGCTCAGACGCATCGCTTGATGTGGAAACATCAGTGCCCTGCAGCAACTTAAATGCAGTGATACATGTTAAATATTCTGCTGTGGCTTTGATGAGGATCCCACAGTTATCCACATTACAAGTATTTTTTTCTAACTTATTAGAAAGCAGTGCTTATTTTCCCTTCCTTTGATAAATAATTTTCTAGTTGTTTTCATGCTTAAGAAAATATTAATAAATTCCCTTTGAAAAATAAATTTCGAACATCAACTTTATACCAGAAGTACCCAAGAAAAATTTGAAAGACTTGAACATGGTTGTTACCTTTCACTTTTCCCTACTAGCTTTGTAGTTTATTTCACAATTAACGAAATATAAAACTCTTCTAAGCACACAGGAAAATTTCAGAATACCTCTACAGCGTTAGCTCTGGTGATTTAGCATAAAACACAACCAGACTGTATGATAATCAGCAACACTTAAGCAGAAAGTGAACATCAAGAAAGTCAAAAGCCTCCAGCATCATGTAACACAGACGTGCAGGGCGAGCTGCAGCCACAGGCAGCGCACCGGTAACCCGGCGTTGTTCAGGTGTTAACGAGGGGGATAATCCCGCGCTGTTGAGGCTCTGGTGGAAGATATCAAAAGGCTCTTCGGGAAACGTGCTGTCTCACACTAATGACCATGAGCGTTGTTTGCGGGCAGCGCTCCCGGGGCTCGGTCCCGTCTCCGCGGGTGCTCACGAACCCACCGGGTCGCCACTGGGGCACCACCCCCGTCCGCGCGTCGTGAAGCGGGGACTTCTCTGCTTACCGGTCCCTCCGCACGGACACCGCGACACGGTGCCGCCTGGCCTGCTGCAACACCGCCGCGAGAGAGGGGACCCCGGAGGGACACGCCGCGGACAACCGCACTGAGGCCCGATCGCGGGTGCCCGGGCGGGCCCCGGCGTGCGCTGAGGGGGCGGCACCGCGGGGCGGGGATCACGGCTGCGCCCGCAGGCGGGACCGGCAGCGGCCGCCTCCGTGCAGGACGCGCCCCCGTCCCGCCCCGCCGCGCCGGCCCGGGCAGCAGCGCCGAGCGTGTGCTCCGAGCCCGGCGGCTTCTCCGCGGCCATGCGGCTCCTCTCCGGTGCTCCCTGCGCGCTGCAGGCGGCAGCGCTGCTGCTGCTGCTGTTTGTCCCCGGCTCCCGTGAGTAGCGGCCGCGGGGGGACGGGCGGGCGGGACGGGCACAGCGGGCGGCGGCGCTGCCGCTGCTCCTCTCCGCCGGCACGGGGACCGCAGGCGGTCGGTCCGCTGGCTGCTGCGGCATCCCGGCCGGGCGGACCTGGGACTCGCCGTGGGTCTGGGAGCGGGGTCGGGGGTGCGGGCTGCGGCCTCGCTGCCCCGCCGGATGCCCCTTCGCTTGGGTTTCCAGCTGCGAGGAAGTTGGGAGGTTCGTTGGGTTTCTTTCTTTCCCTCTTTGAAACAAGAGCTGAGGTTGCGCCGTGCACATGGCCGGTTTCTCTAGAGCGGACCTGTGACCGAAACGCGGTGAGAAGCTTAATATTCAGGATGTTTTTGACGTAGAAACAATAATACTTGTGAAAAAAAAAAAAAAGTTTTGGAGTGTGCATGTGAATGCTCGCACACAACGGAGGGATGCACAGACATGCCCCGTGGCCGCCCCGCACACCCCGAAGTTCACCCGTGGCCCCTGTGCCGTGTCCCAGTGGTGCGGGCCCGCAGATGTGCCCCGAGCCCCCCGAGTGTCGCGGAGCGGGGACCGACCCCGTCGGTGTCCGGACGAGCAGGTCACGGAGAAGCCGGGGAAGCCACGGGACCCCAGACAGGGTCAGACTGGATGGAAATGCTTTCCTTACCTTTCTTGATGCCGTTCTCCGAGGCGTGCTGTAATTGTGGCGTGTGGCTTTTAATAGCTTTGGGGTCATCGTGGTTTTGCTGTTGGGACAGATGGCGTGTTTTGTCACAGTTCTGTCAGGGATTTGCAGCAATGTCTCTTTCTAGTGACTGATACACAGCCTCCTGTTTTCTTGTGCTTTAACTCTTGATAGTAGAAGAGCATATTGAGGGGATAGTCATCAACATGCACTCAAATGAGAAATACAAAAGTCTCAGATGCCAGAGTTGCCTTTTCAGAAGAGCGAACTGACCCATACAACATCCCGCAGTTTTCCAAAATAAAGAAGCCAAAAGACAGGTACCAAAATTAATCCGTCATGAATAACATTGAGGAATATCAGTCAATCTAGCAGTGTTAATATGCTATTGTTTAATCTGGTAAAACTATATATACATTGATACAAAAAAAAAAAAAAAAAGTAAAATTAGGAATGTAAACAGCTTTATAATTGCCCTTCCAAAAAACACAAGCTTTTTCTGAAGAAGTTTACATATAACCTGTTTACTGCTTTATGGCCTCCATTTTACAACGATAGGCTGCCATTTCATTTGATATAAGATTGGCCTGATCTGTCTTTTATCGTGCTACTTCCTGAGTGTACATGCTGGTTTAACTCAGTCTCCAGTCAGCGCTGCCTCCTGGGGCAGGCATGATCTCATCTAACTTTTGACAGTCAAATATAGATCTTGCTTTATATATTAATTTATTGTCTAGACCCCATTTATAATATGTTGAGAGCAGTTCTGCCCTTTTAAGGCTCAGTCTAATGTATCTATTGAAGTATCTTTTTTTTTTCTGCCCGCTAACTCGGAAAATTCCAGAAACTACTATTGAGATTTGTGTTGGTTTCAGCAAAAGTTTGTGGTTCACTAATGTACACTACAGGAGAAAGTGTGAAACACATCAAATACAATGATTTGCAAAAAGAGAAAGTGGCAGTAGCTTTGTCCTCACTCCAGCCATGATTTTGGGGCAGGCTGGTTATTTCAATATAATGCTGTTCTTTTACTCTGCTGGAGGATTAGTTTCTATGTGTTGGTCAAATCAGTGGCAGAAACATCACCAAAATGTTATTGTTTAGGAAAACTCCAGTGTAAAATCCATCTGCCTTCCTGATACCCAAGCGAGTAAGGAGAATCCACGGTCCCTGGCAGGATGCTGCTCCCAGCCCTTCCTGCTCTGTTAAGACAGCTACCAGCATCTGCCAGGAGCTCACCTGGCTGTAAACTACTCACAGTACAAAAAGTGAGCAGCAGCAGCCTCCAGACCTGAAAATGGGCATGGTGTTGTGATTTCAGTGTATCTCCTTCTCTTAGATTCTTGGATGATGGCAAAAGGTGTAGTGTATTTTCAATCTCCAGCTGACAAGGATTGGGCAACGAAGATGATTAAGGGAGTGGAGCATCTCCCTTATGAGGAAGGGCTGAGGGAGCTGGGGCTCTTTAGTTTGGAGAAGAGGAGACTGAGGGGTGACCTCATTAATGTTTACAGATATATAAAGGGTGAGTGTCATGAGGATGGAGCCAGGCTCTTCTTGGTGACAACCAATGGTAGGACAAGGGCTAATGGGTTCAATCTGGAACACAAGAGGTTCCACTTAAATTTGAGAAGAAACTTCTTCCCAGTGAGGGTGACAGAGCACTGGAACAGGCTGCCCAGGGGGTTTGTGGAGTCTCCTTCTCTGGAGACATTCAAAACCCGCCGGGACGCCTTCCTGTGTAACCTCATCTGGGTGTTCCTGCTCCGGCAGGGGGATTGGACTGGATGATCTTTCGAGGTCCCTTCCAATCCCTAACATTCTGTGAGTCTGTGAAAATCAGTTACTTGGGTCCATGTTATTTCCTTAAGCATATATGCAACAGTGGTTATGCTTTCCTTTGCAAGATTGTGAGGTAATTTCACAATACTAAGGCATGAGGACCTGTCCAAAAGGTTGCTGAGATAATCCTGCCTGACCTCTGTCAGGATGAAGCAATAGCCTTCTTGGTAGCTCAAGAATGTCACTTGAAAAATAGGCCCCCAAATGAATCATTGTACCAAAGGGAGAAGAAATATAATGTTTATAGATAGCAGGGGTTTGAATTTATAGTTTGTCAAAATTGCCTGGCAAATATTACAAAATATTTGGGATCATGTGGTTTTTGTTTTAGTTTTCCAGAATTTGAGTTTCATGCATTTCAATTGAGAAGAACAAGTATCCTGATGGTGGAGACTATTTAGGGAATGGTTGTATTCATGTTGCTTTTCTAACATCTCTGTTGTAACTATTCCAGCACCTCAACTGTCAGCTCAGTTGGGTTGCTTAGAGGTTACTGTGCAAGTCAGAGGTCATTTTGATATTTTGATGGACTGTGCATTGTCAGTGCATCTGTACTTTTTGCTTTTTAAACCAGCAAAAGTAGAATGGGGACATAAAACTCTCCTGCTTTCCTGCTATGCCTCAAACTTGAAAGGAGAAGATGCCAGACATAATTTTTATATAACTTTTGAAATGTCCCCAAAATGGATGTGTAAATGTGAGTTTATGTACCAACATCTTTCTGCAGCATAAGGTTTAGTTAGACTAGGCATAAAACCTCTGAGTCCTTAGTTCATCTTATACATGATTGTGGGAGTGGGCAGGTTGACCTTTGTCACACGCAGGGAACTGAATGAGCAGTGCCAGTCACCCGTATATCATTCTTCTACCAGACTTCTTCTACAGAGAATAGTAATTTGGTGCATGCCTGAGCTGGAGACTACAGATTCCTAATGTTAAGGTTCATGGGTCTTATCCACTGTGTTGATTTTTGCAGCATCTGACAAAATCAGGTCCATTTAAAAATCTGGTCCTGTTCGTTTTCAGCAAGTAGCAGAGCTACCCCCGTCACCTACCCTGCATCTACCTCTGTATTTAGCACAAACACTGATACTCACCTCCTGTGGCTGAACGGCACTTCTGGAAGCAGAATTCCAGCTGTAAAGCTGGAGGAACTGGCCTGATTTTGCCGTTTTGAAAGTTTGCTTATCCAAATTGTCTCCAACTCATGACTTCTTACACACTGTAGCAACAAAACCGCGAGAGGCCCCGGAAGCGCAGGGGGTACCGGGCGGCGCCGTGGTGTTCCGCAGGATGCTCGGCTGCCTCCAGCCACCCACCAGCCACAGGCAGCGCTGGTTTTAGCTGCATCCGCACCTGACCTTAAGCAGGGGAAAACAGAGTCAGCTGACAAAAATATTGTTGATCCCCTTTCCTTGCCCTTTACCAGTATTTGGTTCTTCAGTGCATTGTTTTGAGTTGGGTATTTCCTTGGTTGAGTTCTGTATCGTAGTGAAAAATGAAGGTGGAGACACTTCCCCCCACACCACCTTCTCTGGGTCACGGTGGGAACAAGCATCGGCAGAGTTTGTCCACTCAAAATTTTAAGGCCCAACACTGCAACTAATCCCGTGGCCCGAGTTGCTTTACTTCTGCTGTTGCACTGACCCTTCCACGCTGCAGCTGGCTGCTGCTCCCCACCTTGCTGCCTGCACGTGTGCCCCTTGCATAGCTGCTCCCTGGGGAACCCCTGAACCCCTCCCTGTTTGCTTTGGGCCAGTTTCTCTGTGTGGTCCGTGGTCTCGAATGAGAGTCTCATCGCTGCATAAAAACACCTGCTGCTTTTCCCTTTGGCTTAAGCCAGGAGTCCCTCCTGCCTCCCTGACTGAAGTATCTTGCGGTCCCTGCAGTGATCCACGTGGCTTCAGATCCAGAGCTGCAGGCTGATGACAGAACAGATTGAGAATAGTATCATTTTAAGCTTTTCTTTTTCTCACCTGCCCCATTTCCATGTGGCTTACGTTTATGAAGTACCCCATATTAGGATGTATTTGTATTTTGGAGCCATTGCTTGTGATCTAAATTAAGAAACTTATCAATATTTGGGGTTTTGGGGGTCTTTTTTGAGGGGGGGGAAATAAACTTGTACCTTTTAAGCTGGATGAGGTCCTTGACATCTTCGAAGGTGTGCAGCCCAAGCTGATCTGAACTAGGACTAATAGAGTCCTGTCTTTCCTTCCACCTCTGGTTCCTGCCCCTTTCTTTCCTCTCATCCCACAGGGAGTCCTTTCTGCTGGTTGAGGCAGCAAAAGCATCATGTGCTGTTGGGGAAGTGGGTAATGAAAGTTTTCTGTTGGCTTTGCTTCCACAACTGGATCATTGTTAAATGTGGGGGGACTAGCTCTGGTGTTGACCACTCTCTGCAGGATTGGGTCCTTCCTGGGGAAGCTTAGTTTAGCTGTGTCCCATCCTCCATTTTTTGTTTGTTTTCCCTCAGTTTCCTAATAAAACAGTCTTAACATATCTTGCCTGCTGCCCTCAATCTTGATATTGCAGGGGTAAGATACAATGAGTGGTTTGGTCATTTGTATTTGGAAACTTTACCATTCAGAGATCTTCACTAAGGTTTTGTAACTACTAGGGAAATACCCTATTTCTGTTACACTTAGTTCAGGTTACTCACTTGCCTTTAGCAGAATATTGTTACAAGTGATCAAAACTAAACTGTCCTTGGCAAAGGCAGATTCCACAACTGACCCTTTTGCATGTATGTGAATGCCAGACTTTTCAGTCTGTGTGGTTTATCTGTCCATTTTACTACTTTTTTGTAGGCCAGGCCTGAGGACAGAGTATTCAGGCCTCAATTAGTCTTTAAGATGTGATGATTATTTAGCAGTGGTGTGATCCTTTTCTGTCCCACTCCCCACCTACCAAATGCTCACTGGATGCATTAACATGCTGATAGTTCCAAACTGAGCAATGTATCTTCTCAGTGCAGCTTATTGCCTTAACCATGCTGTCCATGCAGGGGCAGAATAAGTGTTCATCTGCCTTCAAGGGCCTTGCAGACTTCAGAGGAAAAGATTTATGTGAGAAGTTCTTTTCTTTCTGCTGTACATGGTGTAGGTCATATGTTACTACTGAAGGAAGGTGCCTGATTTTCTGCCTCTTTTTTTTCAGTCTCCTTTCATCTCAAGGAAGAAGAGAACTTGGGGAGGTGATGATGGGGAAGATAAAACTGAGGATGGGGACGGAGTTCCAGTTCATTTGATAGTTGGGTAGTGCAAACGTCATTTTTAATGTGCTAAGAGCAGGCTGTTGTGGCACCGTGCTTTTATATCGTCATTATACCTAACTCCTGTCCATGGTAGTTCAGTCATTTAGATGCCCAAAGCAAGTGATGGATGCTGCACTAATTTATTTTTTTTTTGCTTCTTAGTAATCAAGCACCTAAAACTATCTTATTCTTCTTGTTTTTTATGTGGGAAATGAAGAGACAAACAACTTCAGCAGTCCTGCACCCTTTACTATGACTCCAGGCCTAAACCAAGGTAATACTCTCAGCATTTCTGTTGCTGTTCCTCAGTAGCATCGAGAAGAGTAACATGTATTATTGTATGCCTTAAAATCTCTAATAGTTTGCTCTTTGTTTTATTTTATTGAATTATGAACAGCTGTAGGGCAGGAGGTACTCTGAAATATCTAGAAATTCCTGCCAACATGCATTTACAGTTACAAAGAGAACCACCAGCTCAATAAGTCTGCTAGACTAAAATTCAGTGCTCTTGAGAAAAAGACAAGGCACTTTTTAATTTGATTTTTAATGTCAAAATGGATTCTAGGTCCACCACGCTTCAGCTCATTGCTAAAGTACATGTTTATTTCATGATATAATCCCATTTTGACTGTGTCAATCTATATACCTTTAAGCATGTGCCATGCCTGGAGTCCTTTTTGAACTGTACTACTTCACTCATATAATTTGCTGTTGTCCAACAAGTGGGATGTATAGCTAGTACTCTCCTCACTGGCTCACTCTGTCTTGTGTTGGTTGCATCACTGACTCACACCCAAATTCCAGGCAGCGTACGTGGCTTTTTCTCACCTGTATGAGCATGCAGTCCATACCCAGATGTGTTCCCAGGGCTGCAGATACGAGCACTCAGAACTTGGGGGAAACCCGGAGCTGTGTTCTGGTTACAGTGTTGGGCCAGTGTGGGAAAGGTTTAGCCCCAGGCATATCTATGGCTTACACTGGTATCAAAGTCAACTTATCCAAGAATGAATGTGTTTGTAATTGTACAATCACAGGCTGTTTCTCAAAGGCAATTAAATCTGCCACTTAATATCACAGGTATGTCAGTGTAAGGGTTGTGTGTGCAGTACTCAGTGGTGGGGCTAGTTTGCTATGATTATACCAAGGAAAAGGCAAAGTAATTCCCTTTGTAATTTTTTTTCTCCCTTTTTGGTAGATGATATGAAGGTGTAAATTTGTTACCTTTGTTCTTAAATTAGGGCTCGCTTGTAACATGTAGGCAATTGCAAAGAAGGTTGGCAAAACTGTTCTAGACTAGACTTTTCCACTGGTAAGAACAGCAGATCTGTTCAAAGAAAATAAGCCTACTCCTTGATTCTGGTAGCTGTGTTGCTGTTCTTGTTATCTCTGAGGTTGTGCACTTTGTTTTCAAGCCATGCTGAAAAGTGATAGAGCTGCTGCAAGGCGCATAGCCCTAGCAATGTGGGAGGATGCTGTGAAAGATCAGTTACTTCTGAGAAAAGAATGATCACAGAATGGGCATAGAGAACAGTGCAGAATGAAGGGAGGGAAGTATGTTGGTTTCCAGGAACCGGAGTTACTGAACAGCCCAGGAGATCTTTGACAGGAGGAAAAGACCATTAACCTGTAAGAAACATTGAGGAGGGATGCAGCAGTGAGGACAGAAGTGAGAGCAGGAGGGTGCTTGAGAAGCTAAAAGTAACAAGAGAGCTGGAAAAGAGAAGTGAAAGGAAGGAGGGAAGGACATTAAGACTGAAACGTAGTTTCTAGTTTAAGTTTTTGGAAACAGGTGCATTCTTAGGACCCTTTTTGTGTAAAGAGAGCATAAGCCCACAGAAGGATGTTTCATGGGGTATTGGTCTACTTGACATGACTACAGTATGCTCCAGGCATGAGCCCAGTTTGCAACACAAGCAGCAAAATTAAAGATTGAGGGATAGGAAATAGAACTGAAATAGATAAATAAAAGCTAGAAAGAACCCACCCAGCGCTAAGTCGGCCAAGAAGGTCAGTGACAGTATGGCTGATACAGAAACTGAAATATAAGGGTGACATAGAGGTAGAAGATAGCAAAAAAAGATGTAAAGAATTCAGACTCAGACCATTTGGGCACTGCTGTGCTTACAGTCTGTGTTCTTGCTGCACTGAGATCTGGAAGCATTTTGCAGAGCGGTAAAACCATCTGCTTTGGGATGGAATACTCTCTGCTCTATTCCCACCTTTAGCCTGAAAACATAGATACTCTGAGGAGAGTATTGTGTTGTGGGTACTGTAATTGTAGTATGTTAACATGAAAATGAATAATATTTCTTTTCCTGTTTTCTTTTTTCCACTAAGAAAATAGCAGTTCGCCTGCTTCTACTGTTACATCATCCACACAATCTACGACAACATCTACAGCAGGTATGTATCTGCTCCAAACCTACCCCAGATCATACCAAATTCCAGATAAATATCCATCAAAAGTGGATATTTGAGAGAGGCATTATAATATTAGTCCAGGAGGCAACATGTAAAACAACTCTGAAATGAAGCTATACTTTTTTGTAAGTAGCATGCTTCATCAGTAGAAGCATTTGCTGTGCCATTGAAAAGCAGGAATAAAACTTGAAGGGAGAATTGAAATAAGCTGGTGTTTTTAGTGTTCTTTCTTTGTCTCTAAGCAAACTTATCCCATTTTCATGGAGTAAAGGTTTATAGGTTGTTGTGCAAACAATGCATCTCTCCTTAATGTTATTTCATGGTAAACAGATTTAGGGTATAATGAAGTCCTGGGTGCTTGAGTTTCAAGAGTGAGACTCTACTTCCTTTTAGATAAGAATCATGGCACCTTATACCATAGAAAATAGTCCTTGTAGAGCTTATAGCACAAAAGAGTGGCATTCAAGCAAGACATGACTGGCAGATCTGGGACAATCTGTTGCGGGTACTCTTGCATTTTTCTAGCACTATTGTCTTTCCTTCACAACTTGGAAGAAGAACTGTAGGTAAGAATGATTTCCCAAGGTAGCACTGTTGCAGTTGTGATGCTCCAACAGAAGTAACATGTTTACAAAACACAGCTTTGTAGAAAGAAGAAATAGCTGTATTAGACCAACTGGTAGAGTTTGAAAGCAGCTATTTAACCTGGGACAGAAACAAACAGTTTGTCCGCTTGGATTTGCAGTGCTTGAACCATTGGCTATGTCCATGTGAGATAATTTTTAAAAAGAAATTTTAAAAAATATTTTCTGGAAGAACTTGCGCAGCCATATTTCACCACATCCATAAAGACTGGGTAAGAATTAATGTCATGCAGTTGTTCAGTCTGCGATGGACAGATAGGGGGTTGTATCTGAGAGAAGAAAAGCTGGTTCCATCCATCAACTGTGTCCCCTATGTGCTGAGAGCCAAGTGAAAGCAGGGCAGAGAGATTGTTCCCACCTTAAGATATTTTGTATATTCGTGGAGTTTTGTGCTGATCATAAGGTCCCAGCTATGTTGTTCCATTTCCAGTGCAACTCTCACTTTGTGTCTCTGTAATCTACCATGCTCAGAAGTTGCTTGTTATTCATTTAAGAATAAAATACTCAGCAGGAAAAAAAAAAAATCATTGTAAAGAGGCTGTAAAGCTGCCTTTGGTGCAGCTTCTCATTCCATTGCTTGCAGTGTACCAGTTTAAGCATGTCTAGCCTGGAAAGTGGAGAGGTTTTTGTAATCCCCGTGTTGCCTTAGGGCCTTTGCGGGGTTTTAAGCACAGGTGTTCCTCCAGCCCTGCCCATGGGTTTCTTGCAGAGGTCTGAGCCCTTTGCTGTTAGGCACAGCACCAACCTAACAGGCAGCTCTGCCGTGCTTCACACAGTTTATTATTTACATCCTTCTCTTTTTTTCCTCTTTTTTTTTTTTTTTTAATTCCCCTGTTAGAAACTTCTTAGATTTTAATACAATATTTGTCCATTTTGATTATCTGTCTCAGCTTTTTCAGAATAGTGACTACTGGGTATAGGTACTTAATATTCCTTTAAGTCTCTGCCTTTTTTTGTTTTCTTTTCTTTGAAGCTTTTAATGGCAGAAGCAAAAGTCTGTTTCATTAAGCCATTTTCCATGCAAAGGAGAGTATTTATTTATTTTAGGAAGAACATTCAATAATAATTATTTTGTATGTTAGTAGGGTGCTTACGCAATTTCAGTTGTTGTAATTTGATTGGTGGATATAGCATAGCTATTTAATGTTTAAACACACATAGCATACAAAATAAAATTCATGTTTCTTTTAAAAATAAAACATCATGAATTTGAACTGTATTACTGCCATGCATCCCTTTTAAATAATAAAAATTAACTCAGACAGTTTGGGTTTGTTTAGCATAATGTCTGAGAAGCCCAGCTGGTCTTTTAGGGGGAAAGTAATTAGGCAAATAAAAGATAAAAGGACAGATGTTGCTAGCAACTGTTCTTTCATCTTAACTCTGTTGGTAAAATAGTACAGGTAGGATTTTTCACAGACACAGCAGAACAGATTGGTGCCCATTTGCTGTCAGCTTCCCGTATTCTCCAACTGCCTCAGCCTCCCACTGATGGTTTGAAATGACCGATGCTAAATACATCATGAAAGATAAATGTGTAGGAGATTAACCAGATTTTACTCCTAATATTACATCACCAAGTGCTGTAATCTTGATAAAGTAAGAAAAAAGGATCACTAGTAGGAAAGAGAGGGGGAAAACTAATGTACAAGTTTGCTGAAATTCCTCATGATGGCTGCTCAGATATTTTTTGTGCTGACTCAGGTTTTCTGCAGGTTAATGTAATGCACATGGAATAACTGCCATCTTTGTGTAACATTGTTTAATAATTTTACACATGGAACAATTAGCCATTATTTTGCTCAGAAACACAAGCCAGTCTGACGCTCAGAAATCATGGCTAAAAACCAACCAAACCAAAAAAAAAAAACATGGAAAACTCACTGGTTGACATTTGCATTAGATTTGTCTTTCTTCTGGTATCTTTTATATTAGGAATGCAGTTACCAGGTGTGGTCTCATGTCACATAACTGTAGATGGTTTTCATATAGACATTTCCTACAATGAGGAACCATTTGATATTTATAGATCATTGTGCCTTTGGGGAGTTTACCTGTCAGTATTAAAATGTGCCCTGAATTTTATCTGATGTATTTTACACATGCTTCATAGAGGAACTGAATTTCCTAGTTGTAACAAGGTAAGTACATTAATATAGTACTCCAGCTGTTCCATCTCGATGAATGCTCATTTCAAAGTGTTTCCGAGGGTTACAGCACAATACAATTATAACATCAAAGAACAGGAAACTAAATAACATTTACTATGGGGACTGTATTGGGCTGTTTCAGTAGTTTTAAATGTCTCTTAAAAGTATTGTGTAAGGCAGTTCCTTTTGGGATGCTTACATTGTTGTACTGTTGGGTTTTTAAGGTTTTTGTTATTAACACTTGTACGGGAAGCAATGATACTTAAGGCTTAGCAAAGACACCATTCTCTGTGTAGCTACTCACATTTTAAACCCACTTACAGGAAGTTTATTTTATAGAAGCATTTTACATGCTGTATAAAAGCAGCAGGAATTGAATATCAAGTTTTCTGTGGAATTAAAATGAAACTACCTATTCTTCAGTTGTTCTAGTTTTAGACAGTTTTCAAGAAAACATTAGACAGTGGAATGTCCATAATGAAAAGCTTTTGTCGTGTTTAATATGAACCCACCTTGTGGGAGGTTCTAGAAATAATACAGAAGTAGACAGCTGCAAAGGGAGATATTTTTCTCCCTGAAATTCCTTCATACATAAAAGATATTTGCCTCACGTTGTCTTAGAGAAATGTGTAGCTGCATGACAGGCTGCTTTCTTCTTAGTTCCTTCTTGCAAAAATAAGTAATTATTTTTAAGATCATTCTAGCTGGCTGCCTTCTAAGGTTCTAAGGGTTTTGCTATAAATATCAATCTCTATTATTCTTGAATTTTGCTTCATGGTATTTTTATTCTAAACAGTTCATTAATGCTTTCTGAAGAGAGAAGGGGAAGTGTTAGGTAAAAGCAGAGTAAAAGTTAAAGATATTAGGTGTCAATTAAACTTGTGAAACAGCATTCCAGTCTTTGTTTTAACCTTGGCAAGACAGCTCACCACTAAATGATACAAGCCAGTAGACTTACTTAGTTGAACTTCTATTACATGTGGAAAACTTTTTGAACCTTAATTTTAACATATATACAGAATTCTCTCTGTTAAGTTTAACATACATGCAACCTTAGTAAAGCATTCAAAAGCAAATTAAAGATTAAATCATTACTAAAATGGGGAGGGCATTTTCATGCAAAATCTGTTATTATCAGAAAAGCTTGGTTATCTGACAAGTTGTGTGCTTCAAATGGAAAGTCACTCTTGATCCAGAATTTTATCACATTTTAAAATACTGTAAGTTAGGCGTGATTCTATGCTCTTTCTAAAAGTTATTAGATATTATCCAGGTTTTCTGTATAGCCTTTTATTAAAACCATTCCTGATTATGAGCCTCAGACATCAGAAGTTGAGCCTTTCCGAAGGAAATGCATAGGAGAAGGATCTGTGTGCAAGTGGCATTTTCATTGTTAATCTGTCATTCTGTTTGGCCATGATAAATGCTATCGCATTCAGTGAGTATACAGTTTATTATTTTTATGTTCTTTTTCTGTGTGATATCACAAATAAATATTTCCCAGCTGTGTCCACCAGTACTACTCATCTGACCAGTCCCAACCAGCCCACCAACACCACTATGCGTGTCACGACTCAGCCCACCAAAACAAGCCAGACAACAAGATCCACCACAGCTTCCTCAGTCACATCATCACAACGCAATATTACAGTGGTGACCACTTCCAAGACTTCTTTCACTTCCGTTACAGGTGAGTTCACCTTTCAATAAGGTTATAAAGGCTTGTATAGGTGGTGATATGTGTCGTACGATTGTAGAATTGTTAGTTTTACTGTAGTACGGTAGTACAACAAAGAAAGAAGATGTCTGCGTACTGAAACGAAAGTAAGGTGGGGCTTTATTATTAAGTTGGCTACAATAATGTTGCTCTGAGCGCTCCGCTGACTTCACTTAACCTGAGAGACCTGGCATATTTAGGACAAAAAAAAAAAAGCAAGTGGTCTGAACCAGCAGCCACCAGCAAGGAAATCAGCAATGTTAGGAGAAAGCCAGACTATTGAATACAGCTTCTGTATTTGTTCAGCTCTCCTTCTGCAGCTGAACTTGAGCTCATCCCTACTTTTTGACAGCTGACCCGTGGCTCAGAATATGTCTACTGGCTTCACAGAAAGACTGAGTTCTGTTAACTACATTTGTAGCAATGTAATGAATTTTATCACTAATGAAGGATAGAATATGGTTATGAATGAGTCACACTTTATGTAACAGTTGTCAAATACAGTTTGACAGTACCCTTAGTACCCTTTAATACAAAACCAGCAAGTGTAGAATCATTATGTCTTTGTGGTTAGCTGCTTGTTGACACCACTTCATGCTTGCACTTGTAAACGTATCCGGGTTGCTCACATGTCAGTGAAGTAGGTGAACCTGACATCAGCAGAACTTTTAGTTGACCACATAATACTCCCTGTGGCAAGTACAAATAGAGATGGGCACAGAGATGGGTCTTTTGGTGGGAGCTTACAGCAGATAAAACCAGTTTTCACAGGGAAACTGCTCTGGCTTATTTGAGGTCATGTTATCTCTGACGGTCTTTGTGTTGGGCTGCAGAGCTGTTCTCAGCTTGGAGGGTGAGCATACAATTCCATGAGACAAAGTAAAGCAATTTACCAGCTCTTCATCACCAAAAGTATTTTACTCCTGCCACGTAACTATACTGAGTGATCTGGTGGTTGTTGGACTCCTGTGCAGGATGACTCTGTGCTCATCTGGCCGAAAACCACCTCCTTTTTGGCTGGATTACTTTCATGCCAGCTTAGTGAGTTAAATTGGATCATGGAGGGTATGAAAAACACTAGAACTGGCCTAAGAAGGGCAGGAGCTGCATGTGTGGAAGGAGGGGAGAGCCAGGGGAAAAGGTGGGGAAAGAGGGAGCTGGGGAGGAGAAGGGACAGTCAGTCTTTCAGAGGCAGCAAGCAGCTGGATCAGCTGCTCCTGCACCGCCAGAATCTGGCACCTAAGAGTGGAGCTTTAGGTTTCAGTGTGCTTGGCCGATATCTTCTGAGATGATCTATGTTAAATTTGTCCAGCTGTGTCTTTAGATGACATGTCGATGGGGAGGGCAGGATAAAGGGGGGTCCCTCAGAACACAATTTGCGAGCTCTATAAGAAGTGCCTTTTGTTTTCTTTTCAGCCGCATCAAAATCTGAGGCTGTCATAACCAAAACCTCCAGGTTCGATCTGGGCAGTTTTGTAGGTGGCATTGTGCTGACACTTGGACTCCTAGTTATTCTCTACTTCGGATGCAAAACCTATCACTCCAGAAGAGGCATTCAGTACAGAACCATGTAAGTTCCCAAGGGATTGTCTCTTGACGGTGTATTATTTTCTTGAGGGAAGCAAGGACAAACAAAACAAGGAAAATTAACTCTGATTTTTTTAATGTGCATTATATTAATATTATTTAACTGTGATATTTTGTCTTTCACCACTTCAGCTATTCCTTATTATGGCTGTCTTCTGTGTGGGCTTTTCTCTGATATATTATATAAAATTATTGTGGTTTTTTTAAAGGATCATTGTCCTTTAGCTATTCTGTGAATAGCTAATGTTTCCTTGAAAACATTTCCTTGAAATGTTTGCTGCAATTTGCAAAAATTCTGTTTTTTCCTGGCACTTTCTCCTAGGCTCTATTTGGTTATTCACTCTTTGGCATTTTCCTCCCCTTTACCATTAACTTTTTGTAGTAGCTCTATTTTCCATTACCTATATGATGTCTTGCTGGAACTCTGTTAACATGTCTGTTTTGTATCACCTTTTATGTACCTTCAAGTCTAGTTTGAGCAGCCAGTTTTAAATCCAGACATCTAATATTCCACATTCTTAAGTCAGCACTATTGAATTGATTCGTTTATTTCTTGTCAGAGAAAACATTCAAAGGCAAAATGGCCGTGATTCACATTTTTCAAAGCATAGTGTTTGACTGGTGTCAATCTATGAACTCAGACTTTTGCCCTACCTTGCAATACGGGCAGGCCAACTGGCTGAGTTCTAATATTTAATTTTCTGCGCGTTATCTTGTCTCAACTCCTGAAATGTGTCTATAAAATTGTATGTGCTTAACCTGCTGTAAGTACCTTTCACAAGTCCAGGAAATGAGAAGTAGAATTCATTTAACCAAATGCTGGCATCTGCATCTGAACTACTCATCTCATTCATATTACCTTGAAGTAGGGTAAATCTGTCAGAAGAATGAGCCTATCCATGCATTTTTATATTCACTGTGAGGGCAGCTAAGAATCCTAGATAAAGAAGTCTGTGCTGTGGATATTGAAAGGTACAGGCTGGTTCCCACCTCAGGTTACTTGTTTACTCTGTGTACACCAGTGACCTTGGAGCTGCAGGCTGCTGATATTTTCCCTGTGGAGTGTAGGTGCTGTACAGTAAATACAAGCCTATTGAGAGTAAAGTTGCTTTTCTTCGTTTTAAGACCCTTTAGAAGTTTTCTGTGGACTTCAGACTGTCTGTAAACTACCAGTTCAAAACCACTGATTGAAACAGATTCTTTGCCACCAGCTTTTTCCAGGCAACTGATCTCCATCCTTTATGATACTGGACTGGGGGACAGGAGGTAGTAAGTCCAGTCTTGTCATGGGTATGGTTCTTCTTGGTGGAGCTACTCTTTTCCTCTCCTTTGCAGCATTCATTTCTTTCATTCCATATCATCCATCTCAGTTGCGGAGCTTCATAGAATCATAGAATGATTCTAAGCTTGTTTTAAGTGAGCTGATGTTCTTAAACTTGCTGGAATGTTAGTGTTTAGCATTATGTTTTCTCTCTGACTCCTGCTTGCTGTTAATGAAATTCAACCAGTCCCTGCTTGCACATGTTTACTCACAGTGGTGTCTGAATGGATATTCTAGAATTCTGGTCAACAGTATCTTTAAAACAAAGGAAATCTGTTGCTGAGCTTGTAAACTGGCTTTGATTCACTGTAACTACTGGATATAGGTAAGATAGATAGGATAAAAATGCCTAAGCAATAGCCAATCTAAAAATATGTACTTGAATAAAATGTGAAAGCCAAAATGTTAATAAGGCTGATGAGGCTGGAGGAGTGTTGACAAAATGAAATTGTTCTGCTAACTTCAGGCTCAGCTGAGAAGACTGCAATACCCAGTTCAATGTGCCCTCACCCTGCCCACCAAGATGGACTTGGTTCACAAAATAACCTGCTTGGCAGCAGCTGGGTTTGTCATGTTGACTGTTGCTTGTACTGCAGAACATTAATGACTGTGTTTCTGTTACAGCGATGAACATGATGCTATCATTTAAAGAGACTTCAGAGAAGACAGTGTTGGAAACCCATCCTATCGCAACTTTTGTAACTTCTGAAAGAATTCCTTTCATAAAGATGATCACAGTCTCTAAACCTGTCTTGGGTATGATGCTGCAAAATGTTGAGAAGCTCTTTTAACAGCCTGGGTTTTTTTGCATTGGCTTTCATCAGAAGAGGAACCCAGCACTTTGCAGAGACAGTATTTTCTTTTTCCAGTATTTGTAATCAAATTTAAAGAAATACACCTATTGAGTCATTTTAAGGTACACACAGAAGTCTCTGAAATAACTGATTACTAGCACGGTGAGTAGCATCATTGCAAGTCTAAGTTCAATTATTTCTCACATATTGCATAAATCCATTGTGTTCCATAATGGATATAGTAGGTTAAACAGGATGTCTTTGAGACCAGGCATAGGTTTTTTCAAGTAATTTTTTCCCTAATATTTTGTATTAAATTGTATTTATTTTGAAATTTGCTGTGAACTTTAGTTTAGAAATTTTGGATTTTGAACCGTTCAGTTAATTTTTTTAGGCTGTAAAGAGACATGGTTTGCTAACTGTATAGAAGGTGATAATGAGTACTTTTAACTTCAGTCACTAGCTCACCAGTGACCTGCACAGACTTCCCTAAACAGGCTGTACCATAAGATGAGCTGCATGGACAGACAGGAGATACCCATCCACAACCCTTTTCTATAAATGGGTCCTTAGAAGAAAACAGACTATGCAATCCATAGTTGCTTTTTTCTAGCATGCCTTATGAAGCATGTGAATTGAATGTGTCATCATAAATGTGATAAGATAGGAACATTTCTTCTGAAAATTGGCTTTTAAAGTTGAATGTAGCAATCACTTCACTCTTAGTTTTTATTACTATGAAGCTGTATGCAATGTTTTAGCAGCATTTAATAAACATTGAAAGTTACATAGAGAAGGGGAAAATTTGCAAGACAGCATTTAGAAGAACACAATCTGCATTTTTGCAGCTATTTTCAGAATTGGTACTGCTGGACATGTATACAGAGGTCTGGTCAAAAGCCCACTGGAGGCAAAAGGGCATCTCTCAGAAGGCCTTTTGATTAAACTGAAAGAGGGTAGATTTAGATTAGATATAAGGAAGAAATTCTTCCCCATGAGGGTGGTGAGGCACTGGAACAGGCTGCCCAGAGAGGTTGTGGATGCCCCATCCCTGAAGTGTTCAAGGCCAGGCTGGATGGGGCTTTGGGCAACCTGGTCTAGTGGAAGGTGTCCCTGCCCATGGCAGGCGGGTTGGAACTTTAAGGTCCCATCCAACAAAAACAAGTTCATGATTAAAGCCCAAATACACTGGGGGTCTCATGCAAGATGGTTGATGCTGGTCCCATATCACTTCTGCGTTTACATTGAGGTAAACCTGCTGACTTCTGTAGATGGGCTCCTGATTTACACTGGTGCAAGGAAAACTATAGCAAGGATCAAGGTCAAGAAATACAGGCCCATATCTTCTTATGTCACTGAACAGTCGTTCAGTCCTGCTCAGGCTCCACTTGTAGATCTCTCCATGGTGAAGAGGGTCAAGGTGGTGGGACTTGACTGTCTTGGTTGCTGCTGGCACGATTCTGTCACTCAGGGCACACACAGGAGGTGGAGACAGCTGAGGAAGGTCACAATGGGAACTACATGTAGGGCAGGTCTGTCAGGGCTGGGAAACAACGCATCGGGGTAATGACTGCAGCTCTGGCATGGGTTAATTGTTTTGTTGAGCAATAGTTTGTTCTGCCATGCAATGTTAAAATGCCCACGTGGATGATTTTTCCTTTTTCACATGGAGTAGTAAAACTGTTGTGTCTGAGGCACAGCCAACTCCAGCAAACTATGGCAAATGCACAGTCCTTAATAGTACCAGCCATGCACCTGAAATGCGGTAGCAGGGCTGTTTTGGTTTTGCTAAGACTGAGGTACAGGGTGGGGAATGATTTGAAGTAACTTTTGTGATTTTTCTTAAATGCATTGTTTTGTAGAAAACTTCTGGTTTTGACTTGAAAACTTTGGAAATGATACTTTCATAGAATTGCAATTCCTTACTTTGTTAATTCCTTACTTCCTTAATTTCTAAGACAGTTAAGTGCAACTCGGTTATTGGGATTGTCTCACCTCTGTTGTACAGATGAATAAATAAAATTCAATCTTTGGAGTTACTATATCAATTTCAGATGGATTTTTATTTTATTAGGTTTTGTAATTCCCTCAACCCTTTTACACATTCATAACCATTGAATAAAAAGTGTTCACTATATCTACTTTTCAATGCTAGAATACCAGACCTAGTGCATTTGTAATCAGTTGTAATGTATTTTCTAATGTCATTACTACCATAAAGCAACATTATGTGCTTAAGTTTTTGGAGATGTCAGTGCAAACCTGACCTCCTTTCAGGTGTTTGGATACTAGAAAAAGTGAGGTGTAATTGATAAATTGTACCTTTACCTTTACATTTGCTTTCCAACAGTAAGTGAAAATCCCAGCTTTAAGTTACACATATATGAAGAGGGATGAACATGACAGCTTTTCAGTGTATCGTACCACTACTAAATACATATTTAGGCTTCATTCCTGGAGGTCACTGTACAGTATTGGAACAAGCAGTGAACCTGAATTTAGCTATGTTCTGCACATGAAGAGGAGTTGGCTATATTAATAACTGAAGTAGTAATTTAGCGTTCAAAAATTATGTTAACTAACAACTGGCACTTCTAGTTTCTGTAAGGAAAGAGTATTGGAGAGTTTGCCACAGGAATCTACCCAATTTTATACCAATATGAGGTATAAAGCTGAAGTAGGAGCAAAAGACAGAAACAGGTCTTTTGTCTCATAGACTGAATTCTGGGGAATAGAATGTAGACTAGAGGAGTTGGAAAGGACCTACAATGCTCATCTAGTCCAACTGCCTGACTGATTCAGGGCTGACCAAAAGCTAAAACGTGTTGTTACAGGCATTGTCCGAGTGCCTGTTAACAGGCTTGTCGCACTGACCACCTCTCTAAGCAGCCTGTTGCAGCATTTGACCACCCTCTCTGTAAAGAAGTGCTTCCTAAACATAATCCTTTCCTTACAAATTTCTCTTCCCACTCACTTATTTGGTGACTAGTTATTCTAAATTCAGTCATAATTTTATTATCTGTTTATATTCATTTTATGCAATAAATTTTTAGCATAAATATCTCCTTCCCTTCTATAGGTATGCTTATGTGACAGTCATTCAGCTGTTCCTTGACTGAATTTATTAACATTATAAAGATGATTCAACTGTTTGCACCCACTCAACAGGACTGCATATATTTTCTTACTGTTGGCTGAGCAATGCAGTCCATAGTTCTGTCTTGCTTAGGAACCCCTCTGGTGACACATCACAGAACTGCACTTATAGCATCATGTTTTAAGCCCATCATCAGCATTTGAGTGATTATTACAGCTCTTTCACACAACCCCTATACTTAATATTAATCCACAAAATAAATAGGTTTGTGCTTCATATTAAAATTTATTTCATTAGTACTGCAGGCCTGGGACGTCACCCAGTGGCTACAGCACAGCAGTACCTTAGGTCAGATACCATTAATGTTAGTTTTGCCCTTCAAACACATCAAGATCAAACATAAGACCACACATCAGGACTGCAGCACTCTGCCTTCCTCCCGCCTCAAAGGCCTTTCATTTTTATAGGGTCATTTTGGTTTGAAGAGACCCTGAAGGTCATCAAGTCCGACCATAACCTAAATCTAGTGCTAAACCACATCCTTAAGATCCTCATCTATGCATCTTTTAAACACCTCCAGGGATGGTGACTCCACCACTTCCCTGGGCAGCCTGTTCCAATGCCTGACAACCTCTCCTGTGAAGAAATGTTTCCTAATATCCAATCTGAACATCTTCTGGCACAACCTGAGGCCATTTCCTCTCATCCTATCACTTGTTACTTGGGATAAGTGACCAACACCCTCCGTGCTACAACCTCCTTTCAGGCAGTTGTAGACAGTGATAAGGTCTCCCCTCAGCCTCCTTTTCTCCAGGCTGAACAGCCCCAGTTCCCTCAGCTGCTCCTCACATGACTTGTACGCAACTGCCGTTTAGCCTGTATTCTAGTACAAAAGTACAGCCCTTCCAGTTTAATTGGTTTGATGGGGCCCTGCATCAAAGGCTTCAAAGCAGTCCAGAAGTGCTGCTGTTCCACTAAAAAAAAAAAAAAAAAAAAGACAATATTGCCAAAAGCAAAGTGGAATGGCATCAGAGACTGCAAATTGCCTGGATAACTCAAGGGGTTAAGAATTTAGCTGTGATACGGAAGCAGACAGAATGAGAACAGACCTGTGCAGAATGTAAACATGTTCTCTAGACAACGCTGAAGGAATCCTGATGGGTGCATGACTGACAGGAAAGTTAAATGAATTTAGGAATCTGCCTTTGACAGCTCTCGCACACAACACAGACACAGAGACTGCCAGTTCCCAGTGTTGATCCTGCAGTGTCTAAGCTTTGGCTTGAATTAGAATTTCATGTTGGCTTCACTATAAACACACCACTTTGAAGACAGGGTGAATGATGAATTTTTTCACCCCTATACTTCACAATCTCCACTTTAGAAACTCTGAAAACAGAAAGAATAAAAGGGACTTCAAATTCTGGAGACTCTTAAGTGTCCTTTTAGAATACCACAAGGAGATACATTTTCACTCTGAAAAAAATCAAAATTTTGTCTGTTAGTTGTTCTGACCTTCTCCAAAAGTTTAAAGCAGTTTGGAAACCACGGTTGTTAAACCTGGCCAGCACTGAGGTGATGGGTGCTTTAAAGTGCTGGAAGAAAAAACATGTAACTGTTCCCTTGACAGGGTTCATAAAGAAAAGCAACGAGTGTCTGTGCAGATGGGGTGCTCTCTTCTTTGGATTGTTGCATTTAAGACCATCTTTTCACAGACTTTATTCTTCCCTTACAATTGAAGCTCTCCATTGGGCAAGTCACAACTCAGTATCCTATAATCCCTAAGTATTGAATATTTAATTTCTCTAGTTACCAAAATAATAGGGCATCAGTAAGTCAAGCTATATGGATCCAAACGAAAGATATTTTTGTTCTGATCAAGTCTACACCCTCTAACACGTGAGCTTAGAAACCTTTGGCAAGTTCTCCAGCTTTTCCCTAAAAGGTTTCAGCAGGCCAACACTAACGTGAAGGCCACTGCTAGGACATTGCTCATTGTGCAAACAATTTCCTGCTGTGTTCCAGCATATTTTGATCTCTTCAAAGAGGGAAAAAAAACCCTCACCTGTTTGTTTTTTGAAAATAGCACAGCAGGATCCGCTGCCTGGAGTTCTCCCCTTCCTTACACAGGGTGTATGTGAGACCCCAAACTCTCAGGCTTAGAGGGCCCCCTGCCAGCAGCCATCAGTGAGAAAGCTGGGCTGAGGCATCAGTAATCCTTGTGAACACTCTCTCAGTTAAAATAAAAGAAACAAAGGACTGGTGATTTAGTGTTTAAGTTTAGTTTACTCCCTGCACTAGTAATCTCCAGAGCAAACAGTTGCATGTTAAGTAGTTCAATAGAACAGAGAATACCTTTTGTGTTCTGAATTCACCTCCTGCCTGGCCTCACACACCTGAGGCAGGTCACCTTAGGAATAACTAACAGCAAGAAAGCTGAAATTTGCAAATTCAGTCCACCTGCAACATTAAACACAAAACCACATACCCCAGCCTCACTACATGACGGTTGCCACAGCCCAGAATTAAAGGCAGATGAATTCACGGTTTACAATTTCATTTGCTTCTCTTCTTCTGGTGTCTTGTGAGGATTACAGTGAAGAACCAAGTTCTGACAGGGTGGCACTATGCTGTTACTGAGCAACCACTAACTCTCAGTCACAAAAACCAGTAACATAAAGATTTTTCTTGTATATCATGCTAATGGAGTGGCCACTCCCAGAAGAACACTGCTCTGTTACAAGGACTGGTGGCAGTGTGATCACTTGTGGATGCCAGGACTGCATGCTGTCTTCAGTTTGAAGAGCACTGGGGTTCTTGGTCAGTGCTCAAAAGCAAACAGAAGATATGCATTCAGTTAAAAAAGGAATACGCATTAAAAAAAAACATGCAGGAAACTGCTAAATAATTACAATAAAGCTTCATGGCACTTGCTGCAGTAAACATACAGCTGCTACTTGGGAACCCATCAGTATCTTGCAGTATCTCAAACCAGTATCAGAAACTGCAACTGCTCCAGGTGAGATCCTTTGCAGATGAGATAAACTTCCTTCAAGTGGAGAAATTGCTCATTTATAGAAGCTGGGAGTATTGCCTCCTGTTGTCATCTTACAGCAAGGCTGACACTGAACTGCAGTGATACCAAAGCTGCCATGATCTACGCCCCGAGGCCGCGCACACCCACTGTGCCGGGTCTGGACGAGCTGCAGCCGGGCAGCGCTGACGTCTGGGAACCCGAGCTGCTGCATCAGCAGCGCTGCGCAGGAAGCTGGGGGTGGGGAGGCTGTTTATGCCCTTTAACCCACTCAAAGCTCTGGAAAATGCGTTCAAAGAAGGAAGTGGACACAGAACAAAGTGTGAACACAGTCAGCTGGTTCACAAGTAACAGAAGTCACTTGATCTCCAAATACAACACTTTGCAGGCAACGTTGTCCATGGTTTAACATTTTGCAAGGGTTCTGTTTGCCACATGCTGCAGACAACTAGTTTTGTTATATTACAGCTTTCTTGGACTAGCACTGAGGAGAGCGTAACTGCGCGCATGTGCAGCATTACAGATCAGGGCAACCACAACCACTATAGTGGGGCATAGTGGAAATCTCTAACTGAGACAAGACTTCCTGCCAGAACTAGGTCAGAGATTCTACCCAGTAGCTTCTAGACCAAGTTCTTCCAATTCACAGAATCACAGAATGTTAGGGATTGGAGAGGACTCTGAAAGATCAGAAAGCAGCTGAGTTGCGTTGCCCAGCTGGAGGCAGCCAGTGTTGCCTGAAGTTGCCCAGGACATTCAAAACACCAACCAGGGCTGACAGGTGTGTTGCAGGTCTCAAGATACCCCCAGGCATCACAAATGACACTGAAGCCCCGTATAACCTGTCATCCGATCTAACTGCTATGTTAAAAAACCCCTAACCCCCTATGGTTCTAAAGAAAAATACATAATTGCTTAAAAAGCCTGCCCACTACTGTGTTTTCCCTCTCCTCTTCCCTGTTCTGAAATAGGGCTTACACATTACCCTGCCATTCTTTACAGGTGAGCCTGACCTCTCCAGCTTCCTCTGCAGATCGATCTTAATCTATAGAAAATACACTTGGTTCTAATACTGCTAATTTCTGGGTCTGAACATCAAATTTCAAGTCATGTACTTTGTTCCTTAAGCAGCTTTCATAATCTTTGACAACTTCTTGAGTTGTTACAAAAAAGAGCCTTTCATAACCATAAAAGCAGAAGTATGTTAATCAAAGCCGTTAAAACTACATGCCAAGTGTGAAACATCCACATTTTAAACAAAATTAAAGGGAATAGATGTATATGTAATAAAGGTGGACAAAAGTCCACATTTAAAAGAATTACAGCAAGCCAATCTACAGTTAAATAATCCTATGTACTGCAAGGAACGTATACCAAAGCATTAATGCAATTATGGTGCCGTGATTGAACAGTGTTGCAGGAATTATGAAAGAATGGATGAAACCAAACATCAGTGCTGCTGAATTCACACTATCAATGTTTACTGACAAACCAATCCAGATTCTGACACCCCTCCCTTGACCCCCTCACCACCCCCCCCGACAGCAAAGCAAGACTTCTGCAAATTAGTATATCCAGAGTTATTTCAAAAGGGATTCCAGCCGAGGAGGTGCTGCGCAGATACAGGGCAAAGAGAAACAGATGGTTAACTAGAATGTACCTTCTTTTGCACAGTTGTGCTCACTGAATTTAGCCATCAGTACTACTACTGGAAACATCCTGAATCTGCAAACAAATCACAGAATCACAGAATCACAGAATCGACTGGGTTGGAAGAGACCTCAGAGATCATCGAGTCCAACCCTTGGTCCAACTCTAGTCCGTTTACTAGATCATGGCACTAAGTGCCATGTCCAATCAACCTCAATCACACAAATAACAAATAAAAGTACATGTTTTGGCCCTTTTTAGCTAGTCAAAACTTTGATCCAATGTTGCAACCGCAATTCTGCTGGAAGTATAACATGCTGTTCATTCTACACCGTCTAAATTCCAAACTCAGTGGACAGATTTCCCAAGATGGCAGGTGATTGTAGCAGGAGACCCACAGGCTTCTTCACAGACTTAGAGGGAACATACAGCACCTGTAAGTATAACTGACTATTTACTTGCTAGGAACATTTCCCTCACTTAATACAAGCTTTGCTCTAAACACTGGGCAACCATTATACAGGGTAAGTCACAAGCTATTCTTTTTCATGTATACACTTCACCACTCCAATACACATAGGGTGCTCTCTTTTTAGAAGAGATAACTCATGTAGTATAGCTACAGTCACATGTAAAGTGATGAAAGTCAGTTAAATGCACACAACTTGCAAATATTTGCAACCTAAAACTTCAAGAAATGGTATTCTCACCACAAAACCATCTTTTTGTTGGCAGGTCTTAAGACTGAGAGGGATCTACTATGCAAGGGATCCAGAGCTGAAAGGAATAAACTGAGAGTCAACCAGTAAGGAAACAGGAGTCTCTAGACTACCTGTTTACAAAACAAGACTCAAGAGGGAGCTGCAAGATCCTACTATTCAATTGCCCAATCACTACAAGTCCCAAAGAGAAAAGTAGCTTTTACATTTTAAACCCTAGCATAAAAGCTGTATTGCTGTATGGCTTCCCTCTGCCCCATCTAAGGTCATGAGGATCATTCCTGGCCAGGATTTCTATCCTTTGAGAAAATCAAAACAGAAGGAAGCATCAGATGCTATTAGAGGTTTTTTGGAGGTTTGTTTTTAAAATAATGTTAATGTTCCCTACTTTAACAGAGGCAATCATGAACCAGCACAGAAGCTCACTTCCCTGTTCAAAAAAATGAATGAGAGAAACACAGAATTAAGTTTTATTGTACTTTTATAGGCAACCAACCAACCTGAAACTTTTGTCAGAAGACAGAATTCCAGTCACTGCAGTCTGCAGAGAAAAGGCAACAATGGCAACAGAGTAAACAAGCACTCACTTGAGAAACAGAAATATTTTAATTCAGTCTTCATATAGACTATTATTAATACACACTACACAAGTATCTAGACACAAACAAAACTTTTTAAAAAGTCCTCCTGTTCCTGCAACAGTTGGCCTCTTCTCAATTCCACAAAAAAGCCAAAACAAAACCAAAATAGTAGCTGAAGGTAATTAATATTAAATATAAATAAACAGCAATCTCAATGTATTTCCTCACTTCCACATGGAGGAAACTCATGAGAAGAGTTATGCCAAGCTCCATTTTGGGAACTTGGCCAGAAAGTTTTTTATTCAAAGTGACACAAGGGCATACTAGTGAAACTGCTTTCCTTACTTAGAAAGCTACAAAAACCTCAACATAGTATTGAGTTAGTTTTATCAACAGAAATAGTCTTTGGCAAGGAAAATCTATCATATGGTGTTAGGTAGTGGATTAATCATCTTCTGCATCACAATTTTCCATTCTTAAGACACTGCCGGCTTAAGCCTCAGCAGTCAGATGATGACAGAAACAAAGACATTTTGCAAGTTTCCCTCTTTACGAAAGAAATGTACGAACTGTGCCCTTTATTGTCCCCCTGCAAATCGGGCACTTTCTGAGGGAGGGTGCACATTCTTTGCATACCACTAAGTGACCACACGGAATAAAAACAATAGAAACTTCTTTGTCCATGCAAACTTTACATGTTCTTTCCTCTTGCAGTCTTCTTAATTGTTCTTCCATAGGTAAACCTGGAAAACAATATTTAACTTTTAAAGATGCCTGAATGCATGCACTCTAATTAGAAAACAGGCATGTTCCATTTCACCCTGTATGTCCCTATCTGTATTCACTAAATATAGACGGCAGTGAGAAAATAAGTACATTTTCCAGAGCTCAGAAAGTGGCATGCAAGGCACTAGTCTGTACTTTCCACTTCTGTGAGATGACAAACAGCCCAGAGATTGGAGGCCAACTGCAGTTCCTCAAGACAAACCAATGTTTACATTTTAGCAAATACTGCACTTTTCTTGCTTGGATATTGGAAGCACAGAGCACAGCCTGACTGCTGGAAATAAGCTATAGTCAGGCTTGTATACTTTTCTGCAGTCTATTAACATATTAAACTACAGAACTGAGAACCAGCGCAACCTCAATCTCATGTCTGACAAGTTTTTATCTACCCAGCTGTTGATGAGGTCAGGCTAGACCTTAGGACACTTATAACCCACTCTGAAAAAGTAGACATGATGCTGTGGAATGCTAAACTACTATTTATTGTCCAGTCTTCAGCAAATGCCTGAGTGAGAGCTTGTGGCCAGATCAAATCCAGCGTGTGCTTGAATTGTCAAGCTCCAGAAAGCTCTGCCTCATATGGTGAAGCACATGTGAGGATATAGTTTACAGGTGACAGACTTGCTCGCAAGTCTGCACACGCACTTCACTTTTTCAGGTAAGTCCATCTTACCAAAGCAGAATTAGGGAGAGTGTAAAGCATAAAACCTATTTCTTAACCAAAGTAATTTTCTTTTTTATGTTGTTAGCCTTTTGTCCCACAATACCCTTTAAAGTAAGAAGGCAGAGTTTATGGTACCTGAAACATCTTCTGTGGGAACATACTTCATGTTCTTCTCCACTAAAATAAGAGAAAAAAATCCTAGTCATTTGACTGTTCTATATTCAAATAGCATCTGAGTTTTTTTAATCTTTAGGTTCCTATGACAGCACTGGTTAAACGTCTAAAAATTTATAGCCTTTAAGAAAAAAAAAAAAGACATACCAAATAAGTCTTTGTACAGGACAGGGTCACAATCTCGTAGACAGTTTCTGAATATGCTGGCTGCTTCATTTCCCTTCACTAAAACTGTATCTATCAGCTCCCTTGCTTGCAATGGTGTCTGAGTCTTCTGCTTAATAACATCATGCTCCAGTTCTGTTATCACTTTAGCAGATAGTAAACTCCCCAGGATTGGAAGTACACATGTTAAACGTTGGAATAAAGCCATTCGATTCTTTCGGATTAAGGACAAATCATCTGGAATGCAAAGAGGATTAGATGTTTGTTAGGAATACACTACTCCAAGTTTTTGTGCTTAAAAACAATTGATTCATTCTTTAAACTCTACTTGAAACGTTCACTTACTACACAGCATTAATAAAGACCTCAGTAAGTTTTAGTGGTATGCACATAAAGAACAGACTCAAGAAAACCAGAATATAAACAGCTTCTGCACTGAAGCCTTTTCACCAATGAAACCTCCTGCTCCCATCTCTAGGTTAAATATTCTGAGGGGATCTTGTCTAACTTTACACTAGCAAGGCTCACGTTCTCTGCAGAACTGCAAAGAAAAAACAGACTCTGCACAACACCCATGCTGACAACCAGCAGGTTAACTTTAGTCAGCGCGGGTCAAAATCACGTCTGAAATGTGGACAGAATCAAGCTTTTCTAAGAAGTGTCCAACAGAATTACAATATGTGCAAGAAAAACAGAAGTAGAACACAACCAGACTTGGGAGATCTTTCTTTTAAATAGTCTACCACAAACAACAACAAAAAGCCATTTGCATTACAATTTAATGGCTGAATCCATGTTTTGACAGAACATACAAGTAGGGAAGAAGCAGTCTTAATTCAATTTATAATCAAGAAGTTTCATTACTGCTTCACAGACTCAAAACTAGGGTTGTTTTAGGCTTCAAATTTTACACAGTATTAAAACAATAAGAAATGTTAAAGACACATCAAATAAACACTGTTAAATAGCTGACCTACATGGTTGAGTCAGACACAGAAAAGCAGGTCTTTGGCCATCTTACAGAATCTAAATTTGTAAAAGTTTATGGCCTCTTCTGGGAAGTGGATATGGTGGCTCACTGATTCAAGTAGCTAAAAGAGCAGGCAAATATGGAAAAAAATACAGAGTGTTCCAAATAAAGTCTTTTTATTCAGTCTATTTTGTTAACAGCAATATGAAGGCACACAGATTTTTAAAATATGGCTTTGTTCCTGTGGGGAGAATCAGGTGATTCCGAACCCTTGACACCTGTATGAACCTGTTTGTGAAAGGGAACTAAACAATTCCCAGACTGCTACTTCTATAGAGATATCCTGACAATGCTTTTACAGAAGCTGAACCTCATAGCAATTAAACTAAATCACTAAGTGTATAAAAGCAATTATAAAACCTACACATAATACAAACCACTGCTTTTATTCACGCCTTATGCATACCTGATGCCACTTCTTCAAATTGTCTCTCTTTCTCTTCTTCCCTCTTCTCATCTTCAGCAGTGAGCAGATCAGCCACAAGATCATTAACAGTCTTGTAGTTTTCTCCAGTGGCTAAGATTTTACTTTGCACTGTTTGCTTTATTAGCCTTCTACTGAATCCCATCTCCAAGGCAGCTTTAACCACAGGCGTGTTCATCATGATTGCATCTTCTGAATGACTCTCTCCAGGCTCAAAACGGATAACTAATCAAAGAGGAAAATCACCATGTATAATATAAGTCAAATACCTATACTACTCAGAAGTTGGACACATCAACATTACCTACACATGCATATATATACATGAATACCTAGCATTAAAAAGTTTCAATGGTTAAATAGACCTTTTCAAAAAAGTAGTTAGTTTTAAAAACAGAAGCCAGTTACTTAGATTCGATTGGAATGAATCCATTAAAAACTTCAGTCCATGTCAGGCCTTCACTAAAATCTAGAATAATCTAGAGAAACCACAGAGAATTCCATTATGTCTTAGCAGCTTTTTTTTTACACTTAGTAATTTCTAACTTCAGCCTTGAAAAAATGTCTTGGGGAGGGAAGATCAAAATTCACAGTTTCTAGTACAAACAATTGCTCTGTTCCAGCTCTTGATCAGTATTTTCCATTCAACTTACTAAACACCAGTCACGTGGGATTCTGACTCACTGTCCTCAACCAGCAGGGACCATAACAGTGTAAACCACTCACCCCAAGTGTCTTTCTGAGCTCGGAAAAATTTCACTTCATCAGCTCGTCCTACCCTCTCCCTGAGCAGCACTGCTCAACTCAGAGCATTCACCTAGCTATGTGCCTGAAAGTGGAGTCGCATCACTGCGTAGTCATGACACCCTCTAGCAACTGTTCTGCCAAGTTCAATACCATAGGTCAATTTAACAAATGCCAAATCGACTTGTTTTGTTTAACCCAACCACAAAACTAGAAACCAGAAATGCGGCAGATGCCAAATAGTCAAAACCAAAAAATCTGCCTATAATCTGCTAATATGGAAACTGGGAAAATGAAAGAGCAGAACTCTTAAAGGTGCTTCCTTGAAGTTTGTCCGTATGATGCCAAAACTACACAACTTCTATCATTAGTTAGGAAATCCTTAAAATATTGTTGTTTCCAAGAAAAATCTAAGACTTATTAAACAACTTAGCTTTGGATAGCAAATCATTAAGTTTGCAAAATACAAGTTTAAGAACATGCTTAATATACATACTTGGGGGATCCATATTTTCGTCAACAGGCATATCAGAGGTTGACAAGAGCTGTGGAACAAAAGAGAACTACATTAGTTTCAAAGTATTGCACTTCCCCCTGCAGGCCTCTCTAACACACTCTTCCCTCACCAACCATGTTAAGCTCTTTATCTGAATGGCACCCATTACATATTTTACATGCAGTTACATGTCTGCAAATTTGTGCAACTCTGTAACCAATATACAGTTAGTGCTGACCACTTCCGTGGAGAAAAATTTGGCTTACTCTTGCCAGAAAAGTTATGGACAGAAATAATTCAGGCTGTCCATTACTCATTTCTGAAATAACAATTACTGATCTACATTATTCACTGAAATATACATAATCAGAATTTCCCTCTCCTGACATGAAGGAGCTTATTTTACTGCCCCATACCACTTTCCATAAGTAACTGGTATATGTTAAACTCTACTAGTCCAAGTCCATTAGCCATGGTTCAGCACTGGTTTCATTTCTATGTCATGAAGAGCATTTATTGTGTTAGAAACGCAGCAGAAATACATGCAGAAATGAGGCGGAAGGATGGACTGAACTCCCAAAAAGAACACAGCACTCTGCAACAAGGGAAAAACAAAGTTATAGAAGACTAAAGTTTACCTGTTCAAGAAGATGGGGGAACCTGGCCTGAATCTGACTTACAAACTCTCCTCCTTTTACACGAAGCAGATACTCACACCTGAAATATTGACAAAAGTGTACTAAATCATACCTTCTACTTGTCAAATTAAAAAAAATACAGAAGAATGAAACAGTTTACAATAACACACCATAATTTAAATACATATTTCTCTTCCTTCAGAAGGGAAGGTTCTCTTAAATGGAAGTTTGATGTAGCCCAGGGGCCTAGACACTTTGATAAAGCTTTGCCATGATGTTCAGCAGTCAGGAGGTTTACACATATAAATGCTGCAGCTGTAATTTCTACTAGCGCTTCTAATGAAAATGGCATGTCATGAGAAATGATACCCTGTCAGCATCACTACAAACTGCAGTGATAAACTGTTTCCATCTTGCATCTCACCATTCTCATCTTCTACTCAAATCATTCAAAATAAGTTAACAAAATTTAACACCACTGTCAAAGCCAGATCTGCTTCATTAATGCAGAGTTTTCTCTCTTAAGTACATTTTCTGGAAAGCATAACACCAAAAGAGAAAAAAGGTATCATTTAACTCAACACACATCATGTAGTCCAACAGTACCTAATATATTGCCCATGAAAAAGACTAGCTGGAGATCTATGATGTGAAGAATGACTATTAGCTTTCCTGAAACTAAGTGAAGCTATTTCTGTTGTTGATGGAGATTTCCACCAACACAGATAGCAATGAGGTATGCAATTGCCATTTGATTATGGGGGACATTTAAAGAAGTTACTTCTGTCATTTTTCCAAGAGACATGTTAAACAACCGCTGAAACCTTCTTCACAAGCCTTTCCATACCTAAGAAACTAAACCACACCTGCTGAAAAACTGGTTCAAGAGCATTCAGTGTGGGCACAGAACTAGACCAAGGCAGCCAGATATTCCTTCTACTTAATTCCTCAGCAGATTCTTCTCTCCTCAGTCTGCTTTCTGACTGCTTCTCTCAGGGAAGTATGCTCATTAACAATGCAGCCTCACTCGCTAATAGCAATTCAGGGATGCATACAGCTTTCGAGTATGAAACAGAAGGCATTAAATATCATGCTTAATGAAGGAATATTTTAATTAAAGCCACCTGAGCTCTTCAGAGCTTTTCAATAGAGGTACATGAAATACATCTAAATGAAAGACTGTACATCATATGGTGAAGTTAAACAAAACCATTAAGTGCAATATATATCTGTCAAAATTAGAAGTATTTAAGGATGTATACCAATTATGATAAAGATTTGCAAGCTACCTTGGAAACCACTTTGCGTGCTCAATCCACGGATCATCTCCAGATTCCCAGCACCTCAACCCACCATCACAGCAAAAACACTTGACATCATCATTGCGTCCTTTAAAAAAAACAAGGCAAAATATTTAGCAAACACTCACACAATTTACTTTGAAGTAAATGCTGACATAGCACTATGAATAAAACTGGAGATGTCTGTTTTTCTTACCTACATAGTAAAAGCCAGCATCTGCAAGCTGTTCAGGCTGAACTGGAATTCTAGTTGGCCAATTTATGAATGTTTTAACACGTGCTTCATGGGTTTGCATGCTCACATTTGAGACATTGAAACATGGTTGGTCACGGGTAAGGTTTTCCACAAAAGGGCAGTTAGGAAAGTGTCTCCGATGCTCTGACACAGCATTGTCTTTTGGTTCCCAGTTACTCAGCCGACCACCACAGGTGAAACAAGCAACTTTGTCTGCTGTCCCCAAGTAATAAAGTCCAGCCTTTGCCAGATCAGTGGGTGACAGAAACGTCAGTGGCCATGAGTGAAAAGTGCGTAGTCTAGCATCTTCTGTACTCATAGAAGGATTGTGAAGTTTAGGTCTCAAGAACGAAAGGTCTTCAGCTGCCCTAGTAGTTACTAGGTCTTGAGGAAAACTGGAATACGAGCCACTGAAATAACCAACTTGATCTAAACTTGGAGGAAGTGTTACAGAATGCAGAGATGGTGAGAGACTGTTTGCGACCAGAGGTGAAAAGGCCGAATGAGAGGACAGTCCAAGGTTGTTAACTGAAAGCATGTTTTGAACAAAACTGCAGCTAGGATACAGCTGTTTATGTTTTTCCATAGCATTATCTCCTGGTTGCCAGGTGTCCAATGTTAAGCCACAACTGAAGCACTTCACTTTATCTTGCACACCAGTGTAATAAAACCCAGCCCGGGCAAGACTCCGTTCTGACACTGGCACGTTAACAGGGAAAGTAGAAAATGTCGACATTCTGTAGAGTTCACAAGACAAATCATACTTCAGCTCACCACAGAAAGCACTCTGCTTCATGATGCTAGCCAAGAAAGGGCTGTTCTCCATTATGTTCATAATGGACTGCTTTTGGATGAATGGGACAAGTCTTCCTCTGGGAGGTAGTTGTGTGCATTAAAGGCAATTTGGAATAACCCCTGCCTGTACAAAATTAAGAACCTGAAAATGAAATACTTTAATGTGCAACTTTGAATTCATATGTGAATAGAATCAGCCTCAGGATCAACAGCCTTTAAACATTTGAGAAGTTCTTGTACTTAAGTTTATGCAACTGCTTTCAGGACAAAAGCTGCCCCATCCCAGTTTTACAATTGAAGGAAGCATGTAAAAAAGGACTTTCCCTTGAATCATATTGGCATCGCATGCTTTTCCTTGTACTGTACATCTGGGAGAGCAACATCAATTTGACAGGCTAGTGGAGGTGGGATCCAGAGGGGAAAAATCTCAAATGGGCTTATCAAAATCCTTTGTCAATAAAGAAACTAAAATGGGGGGCAACTAAAACCACATCATTTTTAACCAGAATATATGTTAAGTGATTTAAGAACTATTTCACCCTGGACAGCTGACAAATATGCAGCTTATACACATGTAAAGATTTTAGTTTGCAAACCTCAGTAGGAGGCTGAAAATAATGGTTTATCAAGCTCAAAGGGCATTTTAAAAAAAGAGCCTCTGAACTAACATTACTGAACTGATCTGATCTACTTGCTACCACTAGACTTCCAAAACCACCCTCAGCTTCTACATATTGTTGTAATAATTGTAAAGACTAAAGAAGTTAGTGTCTACTCAACTCCACACATATTGAGTATTGACCTATAAACAAATACACTGTCTCTGACAAGGAGGAACTGTCTTAATCAACAAGACTGGAATAGCCCCAGGCTTTTCTGTCTATAACATTGTCAGCACAGACTGAACAGAGCATTTCGATTTTAACCTGGTGCCTTAGTTACAAGTATAGAGTTATTAAATTTAACATAAACTAATTTCCTTTTGTCGGGACATTCTAATGTTTTATACTGTTGAATTAAGTTTTTTCTGTATGCCATGTTTATGGCATACAGAAGCAAACAAAATCCTTAGATTAAAAAAAAAAAAGAGAAAATTTGAAGCCTTAGTTTCTTTATTCGTGCACAGAACTACCTCCCAGAGTTCAGACTGAAGTCCCTTTTAAGGTGCCTACGCCTCCATGTTGATACTGACTGTTCGCAAGAAGAAATTGTAAGAATCTACAGTTTCAATCACTTAATTCTTTTGGGCAGAACAAAACCTGTAAGGAAGAAAGACAGGAATGTTTCAAAATATACAAAATGAGGTGCGTGTTATGGCTATACAAACAGAAACTGCACAAACTGAAACACTAAAATCTCAATGTAAGCTTTTTGTAACGTTAGCTAGAAAGTTCTGGGAGTCAACTTTACATACTGTCACATGGACTGGATTTCACACACTTAATTTCCCTGTTACTGACACATACCAAAACTGTTTAATCTACAAGCAGAACTTTTTTTGGCAGATGGATCAATCAGGCTGCTTGACCACAAGCTGTATAACTAAAGGTAAGATCTTGTACTAAAGAAGTTACATCCATTTAAACTGATTTAAGCCTGCAGGTTTTCAAACAAGGAAGATCCTGTTTTGTTACACTGACTTAAATACTTGAAGTACAGGACACCAGCAAAACTGAACTTCATCAGAAATTCCAGGTAAGGGAAAAGACAAAGTTCAAAAGTTTTAAAATATATACACTTATATTTATTCACACTTGCATATATAGCATTCTATTTTACAGTATCAGTTCCTAAAAAGTCCCTCTAGGAGAGACTCAAAACAGATATCCTTGTCATGATGACACAGCATTAGAAAAGTCAGCTACTGGAAAACAGCAGAGCATTTCCTACTCAACAGCTCTTAGAAGATTTGTTCTTGATCTGGTCACACTATTGCTACTGCTAGTTTAATCAGTGCAGACATGAGTTACAAACACCTTACACCAACCCACTCCTTTAACACAGACGGTGGGACTAAGCTATCAACATACATGAACCATGCCAGTCTGAGAAGTTAAGCCAGCTGACATACTGGAGAAAGTCAGAGCAAATGCTAGAAATATCAGAGCAAACCGCGATCCTGATAATCCTAAAACATTTAGGATCAGTTAAACCTCAGATCCTGTGGTCGTTTTCTGCCACTCTTCTTCTAATATTATCCTCCACTACAGCCCTGAGTATCCTTGATTTCCAGTCACCTAACTGTTCTGAATCTCATGGGTTTTTCTTCTATTATCCTACAGCGACATTAAGTTTTTTTTAAGTCCAGAACAGTGGTACTTGAAGTATAGCAAACTCAAAGCTCCCGTGTCACAACCCAGGCAGAACAAATTTACTTTCTGAGCACCCGTCGCTAAGTTTACAGATCTCGAGCACCGAAAGGCGCGGGTCCCGCACCCCCGGCGACCGCCCCGCGTCCCCCCGCAGCGCCCGCGCTCCCCGCCCGGCTCGGCGGGGCCTCACTCCACCCCACCGCACCGCGGGCTGTCCGGCCCCGCTCCGTGACCCAGCAGGGCCGCCCCGCACCCCTCCAGCGCGGACGGCAAGGCCCGGGGCGGGGCAGGCCCCTCAGCCCCCCAGGTCTCCCCTGCGGCCGGCCGAGCCCATCAGTCACTGGCCGGTGACAGGTGCAGCTACCGCCTGACACTGCGCATCCCCGCCCGCCGGCCCCTCAGCCGTGCGCCGAGCCCCGACGCGGCTCTGGCAGGAGCACCTCCCGACAGGGCCCCAGCAGGCCGCGGCCCGGCCCCCGCCGCACCCCCGTACTCACGGCCTCCGGTCGGGCCCCCCGCAGCGGGCGGGCCTGGTGCGCACCCCCGCCTATATACGGTGTTTGGCAGGGGGGCGGCGGGGGAAAGGTATGGCGCCTGCCCTGGAAACTCCGAGGGGAGGCGCCGCACCGGGAAAGCCCCGGCGCCCCGGGCGCATGTGCGGCCTGGCGGTGGAGGCGGGGCCTGTCGTGCTGCGCCTGTCCCGCGGGGAGGGGGGGCTGCCGGCCGGGCCGCCCCGGCCCCTCCTGAGGCAGCGCCTTCGTGTGGCAGGAGGAGCGTTCCCGTGGGCTGCCTGTGCCCCTCGGCCCCCGCGGCTCCTTCGCGCGGTCTGGCCGCCCCCTCGCTCGTTCCAGTAGCTGCGCTGCGGGGTGAGCGCGGCCGCGGCCCCGGCGGCAGCGGGGACGTTCGGTACTTTCCTGCCGGCCGGGGAAACCCGCCAGATGAGCGCGCTTCTCCGGGGAACGGCCCGGCGGGGATTTCCAGCCCCCGCTCCGCGCCGGCGGGACGGGGAAGGGCCGGAGGGGCCTGCGGGACCCGGCGCGGACAGGAGCCGCACGGCTGCCGCAGCACGGCCCTTCTCTGGCGGTGTGAGCTCGGCGGCGCGGCCCCCGCCATCGGCCGCAGCCGCTCCTGCACGCCTGTTCTGAGGGGCGGCGAGCAGGGGACTTGCTGCAAACCCCACGGTTCTACCTTTTCTCCTCGATACCCGGGTAAAACAGGGTTGCTTGGCCACATCTCCTAATATAGGCAGCTCTGCAGACTGCAAGAGGGGAAACATAACTGGTGAAATACTTAAGTCATTAAAGTCACAGGGGAAGAACAGGAGGGAGGTAAAATAGAATATAAATTTCCACCGGAGGGGCTTAAGACAGTATGTCTGCATACAGAAACCTGAAAAAACTTCCACAGCAGATACCAGAGCAGTGACCCAAGCTCAAAATCTCCCAGTCATGGTCTGGCATTTTCTATAAGGAAACAGCAGATACAAGATTTACTAAAAAGCCCCGTTTTGTGATGACAGAATGGTGGTAGAGTGTGTGCACAACTGAGAACTGAAGAGTAAAAATAAAGGAAGTGTAACTGAACAGAGCATTATGACACTAGTGGGTAATTTTCTGTAACAGAGTTCCAGTAAGATGAATTTGCAATATACTCATTCTTTTCTAAAACTGTTTCCAATTTCCTGTCATATGGGATGACATTTATCATATATAACAATACTATCTGACAAATCTCAAGCATCTAGCTGCTGTGACAGCTAGTATACTATAGCTACTACTGTAACAATATTTAACTTGGCACAATCATAGATACAGAAATGTTTGCTGTTTCGGCAGTTGCACAAAAAAAAAGGTTAAAAGCTTCTTTTAAAAGTTTAAAATGCTTATCATGTCACTGATGTGTCATCTCTGGAAGCTGCTGACATGAAGAAGACAAGGCTACAAGTTCAAAAATTGAGTCGGCTCTCCAAATGCCTTATCAAAAGAGTAATGGGATGTGGCGTTTAGAGTTTTATTCAATACAGGGAACTGTTTAATGTCACATAAGGAACTGAGCTCTGTCTGTGTACATTTGTGTTGCTTTAATTGCAACTGCTCAAAGATTTACTTTCACAGAGCAAGGTGGGGATGCTCCCAGTTTGCAAACTTCAAGCAGGGCTCCCCAAATTGAAGTTTCATTGAATCTATTGTAACAGATTCTTGACTTTTTACCATGTGTTCTCCCAGCGCTAATTAATCCAGTGTTCCTCCTTAACTCTCCACAGCCCGCATGGCTCCCTCCCTTGTGCCATTCCACCCCCAGCCGTGGATCTGCCCTTTGCCCCTCCATACCCTTCTCCTCCCAATCTGGCTGTATAAACTGCTCTTTCCTCCCCTCCCAGGCCTCAAGGCAGCAGTTTCAGGCCCTCCCTTTCTGCTTGGCAAGAGCTCATGTCGCAATGAGGAGGAAGGGAGGGGACGGAACAAAAAGCAGGCTAAAATATTTGTAATAGCAGAAAAAGAGGTGTAGCTGCCCTGAGCTGCCAGGCTCTTTCTGCTTGCTTTGTCTCTACAAGTATAGTGACAGCTCCTCCGGTTCTCCATTCCCAGCAGTTCCTTTGTTTTTCAGAGAAAGATAAGGGGGAACTTTCCCCACCTACTTAGCTGCAATGGTGGATAGTCATTTCCCCAAAGGACATGAAGTAAGAACATAACTAAAGGTTTCTCCTGAGGATGGAAATTCCTGAGGAATCAGGCATTATCATCAGCATCCTGAGCCTGGCTTCTGCCTGGGACCAAAGTAACTCACCAGAGACAGAGAGGACAGCAGTGGTGCTTAAGTCCTACCCTAGCTAAATACAGGCTTTGGCTTTAGTTCTCAGGCTGTGTCACACCACGGTGGGACTGATCCTTATTCCAGCCCTTTGACCTGCTGCAGCAAGCTTCCAGGATCACAGTCTTGACCTAAAAAACAGTAGGACCGATAAACTGAAACAAGGCACTCTAGTTTGCGGACTCTGGCTCTGGAGAGGGGGGAAGAGGCTGCATTCAGATAAAGCTGTCCTCAACCCAGGGAAACTGCTTTCTTAAGGAGTCCCATCTAATCATGGGGGTCAAAGTGCTCATAAGTGTGGCTGCCACATTACCAGTGCTTACAAAAATAAACCTAATGGCAGTGTTGACTGAAACAGCAAAAGCAATAGAGAAGATTTCTGGAGGTGGAGCGACCCTGTAGTGTGAGGGTCCAACAACACCAACATCCACAGCCCTGCACGTACCTGATGTGACTGCGTGCCCAGAAGTCTTCTCCCAGAGGCCTGGTGAATGTCAGTCTCTCCATGCTGTCATCCCTCTTTGATGCCTTCTCTCAGTTACTGTCTTCCATGGAATTAAAACATCTGGCTTTAATAGTGCCTCTGTAACACACCCCTAAACATCCATGAAGCATAGAGGTAGAGACAAAGCACTGTTACTTGCCTTTCCATTGGTACTGCACTTCTCTGACATAAATGTACTGTTACCTAGTTACTCACCACCATAAGTGACTGTCAGAATATCTCACTTTTTATTTCAACCTCACTAATTACGTGCATAGAACTTTAACAACCTGAGATGCACAAATATTAACCATAACTTTTATCTTAGATGTTTTTTCGAGATAAAACCAGCTCAAAGTAGCAAATTAATCACATCAGTGCTACCAAGGAAAAGAGACAACATATTCTGCAGTTTCAGTAGTACTGCTCTGTCTTTAATCCTAGCCAAGAACATAACCTGTAGTTGTATTTCAGGGACAAAGATTAAGTTAGATGAAGAAAAAGTATTCCGTAGAACGTGAAATGTGTTACTTCAGCTGTATCTATAGCTTGTCTGGCTGTTGATATATAGAAATAATAGAAACTATCTTAGTTCCAAGCTGCTTTTGGGAGTGAGGGAGCGACGCAACTTGGCTAGTGAACTGAGAAATGGAAGGAAAATCCTGTATCCTCTCTCCTACAAATCTAAACCCACCTATAAAACCTGTATTCAAAAATAAAAATGGTTATCACTGGCTAGTGCCCACATTTTTCAGCTTCCCAAAGGTATCAAATGCCTCCATGGAACACGATCTACTTGTTTGGAACTTAGGAGCATTAGCTTCATTGAGAGCATCAACCCCTTTTCCAGCAGTAAAGGGGTAGGGTTTGTCTGTTAAACTGATCTAAAATGGCAATTAGCATTCCACAAAAAAACACTGACCAAATTCTATTTGGAAAATATGGCTCATTGACTCCTTCAGGACATAAGAGGAGGATAATAATGAGAGAAATAGGGGAAAAAAAAAAGATACTAAGGAAAACGTAGGAAAAGCCGTCTCGAGACAGAAAATATGAACTGTAGACAAATTTTTACTATCTATTTAATTTATAAATGAAGTTGAGTCCAAGAGAAGAGTAGTTCTGACATCTTGTAAACTTGAGATCAGGCAAACTATGTTTTGATAATCTAGGTGGATGCAAACTGCCCACTTTGTTTTGACTAAACACAGCAACAGGGCACCTACCTCTAGACCAGCAATAACTATTACTTCTTCTGATTTTTTTAAATTAAACTTTTAAAATTGCATTTGGGCATATAGAAAAAAAAAAAAAAAAAGAGGATAAAAAGCTCACAAGGGATAACTACCACATCTAGGCATAAAAGGCATGTATGACTCGTTGTAATAACCCAAAATGTTCAAGAAAAAACAGAAAATAATAAAATAAATAGGGAAAAAGAAAAAAACCACCAAACCCATAGCATACATCTTGCTGCTCCTTTACTGAAGGTCAGTACATTCACAATCTGGAAAGTTTCCATTCCCTGTGCACCCAGACAGAGTTTTGTTTTCCACACCCTCCTACACAAAGGATCACAAGTACAAATGTTAAAGTTTACCTAGATCACTTGCGGGTTTTCTTTTCTCACATTTAGTGCTCAGATAAATTCTCCCATAGCCATAAATAGTTTCAAGAACATATCAAAACCACACTAAGTAAGTTGAGGTTTTCAAGTCAATCAGAAACTCATTGTTATTTACTTGGAGAATAAATAAGAGTTGGAATGAGTTGCAGGAAGATCTTGGTAAATGTTGAGTGCAATTCCATTTTTAGATTTGAGAATTTGCTCACTTTTCCATTTTTTATTATCTGCTTCTAGGAAGACAATTTTGTTCTGCTGATGGTATAATAAACATATCAGCAGGAGATAGGAATGTGAAGAATGCCAAAGCAGAGATGATTGGACTAAAATAAGCCATATTTAGGTTTGAAGAGGACCACCTACATATCAAGGAAATCAAAAGGTTGCTATTCAGCTGCATCAAATTCTGTACATTGAAAGCTCCACATTCCTGGTTATTCCAAAGGAGTTGTCTTTCTAAGTATCAGGTTGTCTGCTTTGACTCCAAGTTACTTCCTGCTGTCATAGTAGGAAAATTTCTCTAGATCTTCTTTCCCTCATTTATTCCTCATCATCCCTCTGCAAATTTTAGATCCTTCCTAAGGTGTTTAGTGTGAGTAGAACTAGCTGTTGCTACACCCATTCTTGAGGGATCTTCTATGTCAGTACTTGTTCCATTGGAAGAGAATCAGATGTGACACTGTTTGGTTTCCTGAGAATTAATTATACTGGGGGTTTACTACTAAGACTACTATTAGGAAGCTGTTTGTGGATTACGCTACACGTGACTGTTATCGCACTTTACCGAGGAACTGGTCATTGCCGTGATAAAGCGTTTCATTTAAAATGCTAACTACTTCAGAAATTAAATCGCCCATTCAGAGGTTTTAGATATGAGGTGAAGTTTCCCAAAGTACCTACAACACAGTTTCAAACGGCACGTAAGCACATGGGAATTCACTAAGTTTCAAAACCCGCGTGCGAAAAGGAGAGTAAGTCTTACGTTGCCAAATGCAAAACAAGGCCCTAATTGCAGAAGCAAAACCGGTAATCTGAGCTCTGTGCCCGAGTTCCCAGTGCAGCTCATGGGGAACCGATCTGTGGTTTACAGCAAAACTGAAAAAGCCATAATTCAACTCTGATTCAACAATGATGGCACAAACATTTGTAGCAGACACAGGATTCAGTGACAGGAGCGGGGGCTGCTGAGGTTAATCCCGCTGCCAAATGGTAGTAAAACTGCAGCCTGAGAGAAGCTGGGCTTTTCTTTTAGTGTTCTGCTGTGCAATACTGTGTTTCTTAAGAATATTTTGAGAAATAAGAAGAATTGTAGTTGTACTGAAAATCCTTTGTCTTTTTAGCACTTACAGGAGTAAAGAAATTAAAAGTAATCTAATGTGCACTACTGAAAAAAAAGTTTCCTTTAGACTTTATGTTAAATTTGGAATATTTTCATGAGAGAATATTAGAAGAAAAAACATGGTGAGAACAGGAAGAAGTGTGACGAGCCTTTGATAAGGAGTTAAGCTAGTATTTTTTGGCTAACAGCTACAAATTGAATATTAACCCACTCACCCATACCCATTGGATACACATAATGAAGGGGCGGAGGGAGAGAGTCTGGAGGAAGGGCCAAGAAGTGCTGAGTGAATATGAATTGCTATTTAGTAAAAAGGTTAGAAGACTGGGGTTCCAGCGGCTGGAGTTTACTGTCAAATTTTGACAAATTTGCTGTTAAATCAGTAAAACAATTGAAAAGTTATTGGGGTAGAGTGGACAGACCGATACTTTCCTATAAAAAAAATTATTGCATAAAGGAGATGCCAAAATCAGGCTAAGAAACACACACTAGATGTCATACTGGATACTCCTTTTTTTTTTAGTTGAGTAGGAAGGAAAATTGCTCCTTTCTTGGCACACTCATTCAGAGGGACCTTTACCTCAGACTTGGAAAACAAAGAATATACTGACCTGGTTTAATTCAGCATCAGCCAGTGTCTGCACTGGCCTGAAATCCATCTATCCCAGTACCAGCCAGCCCAGGTAGAAGATAATCTGTTTGTGCAATGGAAGCCACCTGGATCTCTAACACAACAATCTGGGCCTATTATCTGTCTGAAGTTCAGTGTTAGTAATAGTGATAATCCAAAAGGTGTTTGCATCCAAATGGAAACATTCTTGGGCCAGAAACTGAGAGTGCCAGTGAGCACAGCTGGCTTGGGAGCAGGAGCTGGACACTGAGTTCATCACGGTGCTGATGAGATAGAGGACATGGCGGCCTTGGAGGGGCAAAGGCTCCTTTGTGACTGTGTTGAGTAATGTCCTCAAAGAGAGACCATCTTCAGCTGGAAAGGCACTGACTGTCCTAAAGATCATTGGGATCAAAGAATATTAACAGAAGGGACAAAATAAGATTCTCTTGTTCCTTCATTATGTGAAATTAAAGAAACACCGCATTGCTAATGCACAAAAGAAATGAGAGCATGTTTTCAACAGAAAGGAAAACCTAGTAAAATATGCTTGTACAGCATCTGGAAAATGAAGCCCCAACCTCCTAGGCTTTAAGAATTCATCACTTTAGAAGACACTAATGTCATAAGTAGTCATGAGACAGATTTTGTCCTGTTCTGAAAGTAAGGCACATATTTAAAAAGGACAAGACCACCAGTTCTGAGATTCAAGGTGCTGTACCCTCTTCAGGCCTGGGTAATTAGTGGAGACTAAATTACCAGCTAAGGGCCCACACAGATGAAGTCTGTGTGTCTCAATATGAAATGTTTCAGAGCCTTAAGCATATAACATCATTTCTAGCACCATCTGCATGTTGAGAAGTGCAAACGCAAGGGTCGGAATAAAGTACCAACATGTTGGGGTTTGATACTGGGCTTCTTGCCACTTCCTTATGACTTCCTTAGTTTTATTTTAGAAAGGGTTAACTTTCATCCTATCTTTTAAGCTCTTCCTAGTAGTTTTGAATGGATATCTAACTATGAACCTGGTCTGTGTCTGAGCTTTGTCAAACACATGCTGTAGGTCTTCAGAATTCTGCCTCCTTCACTTGGTCACTTAGTTGTAAGCATAACACAAGCTACTATGAGAACTTATCCAAAATTAAGCAGGTTATCTTCCTCTGAAAGAATATACAACAGTTTGGCATCGACCCAGGACTGTAGGAGCTTTTCTGTTTTCTGCAGCTCTGTTTTTCTTGCTTGGAAACAATAGTGGTATTCATGTCTCGGCAGTTCATGAGGTTACTGCCTCTGAAGCTGCGTTTCCCAATATGCAGCGATCACTATAAGAGATGCAGAATACTTCAGACCTTTGCACATTCAGTGTTACCACAGTGATTTCCCTTCTGCTGGCTCCTATAGACTAATAAAAAAATTAATTTGTTTTGAAGTGAAACTTTGCATGTACATGTGAAGCTGCTTAACCCTGCATTCAGACACGTAGGCCAAGACTCTGTATATTGAAATACATATGCATTGCGAGTGCTATTCTCTTGTTTCTGGCCTTTGAAATTGCTCTTTCCCCCTCCAGTCAGTTCCCTTCTAGCCAATGCTAATCTTCTGCACACAGAAAATGAGAACATTTGTACAATATTCTGTTTTTCAGATGTTGTTTTGTCCCTTTATACACGAGTGCTCTTCTGCTGACAAGTTGTCGGCTACGTCGTTTGCAGGTTGTCAGGCCTCCCCCATCACAGTCTATTTGCCCAGCCCCAGCAAGAATTACTCAGGCTTTTTGGTAGAGAAAGATAAGCTACAAGATTCATTGGAAACCAATTTCTTCTGTTCAGTAAATATCAGAACAAAAGACAAGCCCCTGCAAAGCAAAGCATGTTTGTGTTCTGTAATATAACACCATGACAGGCACTACGGAAAGCTATAGAAGGCAGACATGCTACAACAGTGCTGAAAACAAAAAGAGCTGCTGACCAGCAAAACTCATAGGAAACACCAGAAAAGGGTGCAGAATTTGAGTGTCAGGCAAGAGAAGGCCAAAGGTTACAATAATGCAATTAGCAAGAGAGAATCATGTAGTAAAATGTAGAAGAGGTGTAGAGATAGACTTATATATCTGAGCTGGTCAGTCTTTATAGTCAAATTTGGATGTTTGTTATTGAATCCTGAAACAGGCATTTAAAATGGATTACATGCACCTCCCTGGATTGCCTCTGTTAATCACTAAGGAGGCGAGAGTGTTAAGTCACTAGTGATCCTGTTCCGAGGCTATGAGGACAGATAACAGAAAACAAATCAGTTTTTAATCTCACATTTCTGTAACATCATAGGAGTCTAACGTATCTGAGTGTGTGAGGGAAAATGGTAAGCACGTTAACGGGTTCTCCAGATCTACATGCTTTTCAGTGCATGGTTTATGTATCAGAGGCAGGAACCCAACAGTTCATCCCATGAAGCAGACCCGTGCTCTGGCTGGGACATCCTGCTGCTGTTCCTGGGGGCAGCAAAAGGTGCAAGAAATTCTACAGCAGGAAGTTATGGGTGAACATAGCAAAGCTTCAGATATGCTTGTCTTTTTGTTTCTGTCCATTTTCACTTCCGTTTCATTGAGGACAGGATTTGACAGAACTGCAGAGAAATGAAACTGAAATGTTCCCTTCTGGGGCTTGGGGTCACAACACATAAGCTTTTTTTAAAAAAAAATGCACTGCTTTGGGGTGTTGGTGGGTTTTTTGGTTTGGTTTGCTTTTTTTTTTTTTTAGAAGATAATCAGGAAAGGGTCATTGTTTTACTGGAATAATTACACAGAATGAACTGTGACAATAACATATTCCTAGTAGGACACAAAAATCTATCTGTAGATGTCCCCTTGGCAGGCCTGAGCTCATAAAACACCAGTCCCGAAGGCCCAGGCTGGGCAGCCACATGTCCCAATCCCAAAGAGCCTCTTCCCAGCAGTGAGCACCTTCTCTTGGGCTGCGCTGCTCCTCCGTGCGGTTCAGGGCACCGCGGTCCCCACCTCCTCTTCTGAGCATGAAAATCCAGGTACCCACCAGTCATGGCAGCTGCATCTCACACGTCAGCAGCAGTTCTGGCCATCTTGTCCTCATTCTGTACATCCAACAATTCAAATGCAGTGGATGCCTGTGGCCTGATGGTAAAGAGGGCACAGTGACAAACCAGTCATGGGGAGGCTGGTCCTGCAGAAGCACACAGCACTGTGTCTCACACATCAGGATTTTGGAAAGCTGAGCAGTCTATGAGTGGGTTCAGACACACAGAAACTTTTAACTTTTGACATACTTACCAAGTGCCAAATTTCACAAGACAAGTAGTCCAGCTAATCAAAATGATCTGGCTGTTCCCACTGAGGGCTGCGTTTTCCAGAGTGTGATCTATCACGCAGCATGACAGTGGGATTCTATTGCCAAAGAGGCTTCAGTGGCATTCTCAGTGAGGTTTCAGATTGCTTTCTGGGGAAAAAGCCTGCCGGGGGAGCAGGAAATTTGGCAGGATTCCCCTCGGAGTTTGTGTGAATGATCTTTGAGGCTGAAGGGATGTGAGAGTTTGGGGATTGAGATGGATCTCCCCAGCCTGTGGAGCCAAGGACTCGGAAGACAGAGGCACACCACCTCTGTAGAGCCACAGTGTTTCTGTGGCCATCATCTGCTTTTCCAGCAGCAGTGTATTGAGCAGGGAAAGTCCATTCCTGTGGTTCCTCAGGGTAGCTACAGTCATCATAAGCACTACAGAGCACACACCTCTGTGGAAAGCTGCTGCAAAGACACAGTGAGACACTTGCTCTTTTGCCTTCCCCTTGGCGTTCCCCTTACCCTTGAATCCCTCAACCCATCAGCTCCTTCACCCAGCCACCACAGAGCCCACAAGGCCATGCTTCCCTCATCTGTGCCGGACCAGGGAGCCGCAAGTAGCTGTCTCTGTCCCTGAAAAAGAAGCCAGGATTCAAGTAAATCCATATTGCCTGGACAGCCTGTGGACTGGAAGAGGTCCAGCCCTGGCAAGCACAGGCACTGCCTGAGTCAGTGTCACCTGCACGCATCCGGTGTGGTGCTGGGTGCAGAGGACAGCTGGGTCATGTCCCTGGAATGTGGCCACACTCCTGAAGCATGAGCTGTTTCCTGGGCTCTCCACACAGAATTTAAACAGATAAGAGGTCTGTGCACATGAGCAGGTCATAAACTGTGAATTAAGCCATTAACCCCCAACACTGTTTCTTGTCACAGGAAATTAATAAGCTAAAGATTGGTATGAAGAGAGAAAACAAAGTACAGTGTTGCTTGCAAGGATTTAACTGCCCGTGTGCCAGTGAGTGCTGGAAATGCCTAGAGTGTTTTTATAAAGCCAGAGTTCAGAGATACAGTTGCAACTGTCCACACAGAGTTATATTACAAGAATTAATACAATAAATGTAATAAAATCACATACTATATTGGTTTTTCTCATCATAGAATCATAGAATAGTTTGGTTGGAAGGGACCTTCAAAGCTCAGCTAGTCCAACCCCTGCCATGAGCAGGGACATCTTCAACCAGATCAGGTTGCTCAGAGCCCCATCCAGCCTGGCCTGGGAGGTCCAGGGATGGGGCATCCACCACCTCTCTGGGCAACTTGGGCCGGTGTTTTACCACTTTCATTGTAAAAAAACTTCTTCAGTTCTAGCTGATTTTTAACTTCAGAGAATCCTCCCCTTCAAACATACTGAGCCACGTGGCATTTTGTGCATGTTGACTCTGACAGTCAGGGTTAGGAAACTTTGCTGGCTATTCAAATCCTGATCCTTCGTGCTTTGTGCCACTACACATGGGCTCTGCTCTGGATGCTTAGGCTTGGGTTCATCTCACCTGCCTGTAAATACCCAGAGGCAGCACACAAGGCAGTTCAGATTTGGGGCAGGCTGAAGGACGGGGAACTGCTGGAGAGGGTCCAGCGTAGGGCAACGAAGATGATTAAGGGAGTGGAGCATCTCCCTTATGAAGAAAGGCTGAGGGAGCTGGGTCTCTTTAGTTTGGAGAAGAGGAGACTAAGGGGGGACCTCATTAATGTTTATAAATATATAAAGGGTGAGTGCCATGGGGATGGAGCCAGGCTCTTCTCGGTGGCAAACAATGATAGGACAAGGGGTAATGGGATCAAGCTGGAACACAAGAGGTTCCACTTAAATTTGAGAAAAAACTTCTCAGTGAGGGTGCCAGACCACTGGAACAGGCTGGCCAGGGGGGTTGTGGAGTCTCCTTCCCTGGAGACATTCAAAACCTGCCTGGACATGTTCCTGTGCGACCTCACCTAGGCGTTCCTGCTCTGGCAGGGGGATTGGACTAGATGATCTTTTGAGGTCCCTTCCAATCCCAAACATACTGTGATACTGTGAATTCCCATCTGGGTGCCTGAGTCCTGACCTAGAAGCCTGGACACAGCACTGGCATTCAAGTAAATGTAAAACCTCAACCCGTTGTTGTGAAGACCCTTTCAGTGAGGTTGGCACCACTGCATCCCTTGTCCAAGCTGCTCCATGGGCAGTTACTCTGCCCAGAGAAGGGGATAGAACCCCCACAGCCAGTTCATCTGGAACTGGAGGTACTTTCATACCACTCCAAACACACAGCCTTTCCCAGCGGGACATCTCCTTTAGTGATACACACTAGCTTAAAAGTAATTGAACCCATAGAGAGTTGTGTGTTTCAGATTAAATTTTAGGGTTTTTTTCACCCATCTTTTTCTTATCAGTTGTTTGACAGAAAAAAGTATTTTTCCAACAGACCTTGCCTAGCAGTGTCAATTCTTCTCAGTCAGCAATTGTTGAAAACAAAAGTAGTTTTGGTAATGATGTTACCCCCTTCACTTTTTCTCTGAAAACAGCACAGAATCCTGAATTAATTAAATTATAATCAACATTAGAGAAAAATATCATGGGCTTGCTAATCTTTCCCTATGAAATTAGGCACGACAAGTCTTTTGTGTGGCTTATCTCTATTCCATTGGAATTGAAGAGCCAAGGTACACAGCAGAGAGCCGGAGAGCTAATTAGGTTTCCTGGTTATTGGCTTTGCAGAGGTAGTTCTTTAAATCAGTGACATGAACATCCCCCAAAGAGCACAGACATGGTCTGCCTGACACAGGCGGTGAGAAAAATGCCCAAAAAGGGCTGGTGTTGTTTTAGCACCACCGAGTGGACAAATAAGGGAAAAAAAGCTTTTTTTTGAGCCTGGATGTGCGGGTGACCTGAGCAGGCCCAGGTCCCACCTTGGAGCCCCAAACCCCTCATCATCACCCATGTTCTTGTTGACAGGTATCTCAGGAAGCTTTCATACACCTTGTCAGCAAATCAAGCTTTTTTGTCACCCTCACAGGGACTCAGAGGATAGAAAATCACTCCAGAAAACATTAGATTTGTCAATATGAATGTAATACCTGTAATAAATATAACTGTAACATAAAACCCAAACAAAATCTGTAATTTGTAATACAGAATTTCAGTTGCCCCAGCAATAACTCAGACACTTATCAGTATTTTCTGCCAGTTCTCTGCCTCCCTTGAAATCAATGCCCTGTTGGGTTCCCTAAATCACAGGAAAAAAACCCAAAATCTTTAATGTAGTGTTTCAGTGTTTCTTATAGCCCAACTGTTTTGTGGGGCTTTTGAACAGTAACTCTTGTGGGTGGCTGGATTTGAACGGCTTTTGATGCCGTTCACAGAAGATATATGATATGTAGCAGCTGTAGCTACATAAGCACTGTTTTGCCCAGCACCAGATAAGACAGTTTGTTGAACTAGGTAAAAGCACGGTCACTCCCCAGCTATATTCTCTATACTTTACTGGCATACTTCTGCCTAAGATTGGGCCAGCTCTGTCTCCTGTGACTTAGCTGTTATGGATCTATTATTTGGATTACACTGCAGCATAGAGAGCCCTTTGTGCTGCTCCACAAATGCACATGCCATCTCTGTACTGAAGCATTTACCGTCAACAGAGATAAGCTGGGGAGAAGAGGACAGCACAGGCCGCTGCCGCAGCAGCTCTGCAGCAGGGCCACCGCCATGGCCTGCGCCCTGCACGGGGCCTTGGTGTCCTCACACACCAAGCTGGTGGAAAGCGGGCAGAGATGGCTCCTTTCCAAAAGAGGATCTGCGTGCTGGTGTAGGAGACCAGGAGAAATACATCCTATAAAAGATGTAAACTTGGATGACTGCTGATTGTCACTTGGGATCCCTGACAGCACCTCTGCAGCCAACAGAGCTCTCCTGGAACCAGCGCAGGGTGGACTACACACACCCTTTCTGCCGATTCCATGTTTAACAGCATGTTTGCTGCTTGCTTATCACATACAGCCTGCTTAATATAGAATGTCCTGAGTTGGAAGGGATCCACAAGGATCACAGAGTCCAGCTCCTGTCCCTGCACATGACAACCCCACAGTTCACACCGTGTATCATGTCCAGTCTCTTCTTGAACACTGTCAGGCTTGGGGCTGTGACACCTCCCTGGGGAGCCTGTTCCAGTGTCCAGCACCCTCTGGGTGAAGAACCTTTTCCTAATGTCCAACCTAAACCTCCCCTGGCACATCTTCCTGCCATTCACTCAGGTTCTGTTATTGGTCGCCAAAGAGAAGAGATCAGCACCTGCCCCTCCTCCTCACCTTGTGAGGAAGCTGTAGACCTTGATGAAGTCTCCCTTCAGTCCCTTTCAGAATGAAGGAGGAAAACATCCCTTTCAAAGAATCAAAGGCTACTAATACTAGTTATTGCTACCCTTTGTTCTGTATTTCTCTTCCTTCACCCCACCCACATGCCTCTGAAGGTCGAGGGAATGCTCAGAGCCAGGTCTGGCAGCTTTCTCAGCTGTTTATAAGACACCAGAGCACCTAAGTCCAAAATAGTGCAGTCACCAAGGACAACTAATCATGGGTCTAAAGAAAGCAAGAACGAGCCTGGCTACCATTTTGCTTGTTATTTAGCCTAATATTTTCAAAATTTATCTTGGAGGCCTGAATTCCAGTCCCTGCCCTCATGACCATTTCTGTTGTACCTGATGGTTGTTCCTGTGTTTGATATTAAGCTGGTCTGGAAGAACTTACCTCCTGCCTGCCACTCATCTACACCTGCCGAGGCACTCACATCTTCAGCCCAGCACTCTCTGGTCCTTGGCTGCTCCATAGGCAAGCATTGATAGCAATATTGGTAAATGATGGTGTTATTCCAAGTTATCTATAAACCAACATGTTGGTTGTACTGGTTTAACCCTCTAGAGTAAGGAGGGAATTCACAACAGGTCCCCCACATCTTGGGCACATGAGGTGTGCAGCCAGTTAATTAGATCATGTGGGCCAGTGTGATGGCCCAGGTGCCAGGGCTGGGTCGCCTCCTTCAGCTGGTGGCACGGATTTGCAGTCACTAGAGCACAACCTCTTGCTTGTACATGGGCAGTGCAGCAGTTCTTGGCACTGAAGACCTGAACACATAGGGACACAGAAATTACTCAAAACCAGTAGGCATATGGAATAAGCTGGTTAGATCCCATACAATATGCCCTGTCACAACTTCTACCACCTTATCTCTTCTAAAATGAGTTTGAGTCTTTCTCCCATAAAATAAATGAATTGCGAAGACAGCTGGGTGCAAGGGAAGCCTCTGAGCTCTGGACCCTAAGTAAAGCAAGGCAATGAAAACCCTGAAAGGCAAAATTTTAATCTCTGCTTGTCCACAAACTTCTTGCTGGTTCAGGCTTAGTAGCTTCCCACATAACAGCTTAGTATCAGGTAGCTCTTGCTTTACATGTTGGTTGTTTGGATCCCTTTGAGATCACCTGAGTCCTCCTCAATTTTGCATGCAGGAAAGGTGAGTGCCTAACAGAGGGTACAGTGTCCATTCCACACAGGAAGCTCCTTAAAGTCCAGCTTTGCAACCTTCAACTTGTAAGCACATAAATAATATTTCACATCTGGTTCTCAGCATCTGGCAGATGTATTACCAAGCTTGTTTAGAAAGTACATTTGATCTCAGTTCTGGCCAGAGCAGAACGTCTGCATTTCGTCTCTCCTCATCCTGCGTTGCCCAGCTGTTTGTGTACCAGCTTTCTGTGTAAACAAACCTGCTCCTGCCTGATTCATTCAACAGTTTCACAAGCCAGAATTTGTGACCTTGCCATTCTCAGGCTTCCCTCAGGCTGATTAAAGGAGAGCTTTACTACCTCACAGCTGTCCCAGTACCTCACAGTAATGAGAAAAAGGATACAGAAATGTAGGACCACATATTCATTTGAATACAATGAAGATATTGTTCCAGCTTGTCCAGCTGTGGCAACGATATTAAGGAAACTGAAGAGGTTGTGCTATGATTTTCTTACTAGGAGTACAAAGGGTCTAAAAAGCGCAGTTACGGTGTATTGCTCGAGTCTCTTTTACCCCTCTTGCCATGGGGCTGGCTCAAGCCCTCGGGCTGACTTACCCTCTGCAGTGCTTTTCAGAGATGTAGCAACGTGTTTTATTTCCCAGCTGAACTTCGATGGAAATACAGCCTGGAGAGCTAAACCCGGCTGGCTCAGCAGCACCCACTGTCTCCCTGCCCTGTCCCTGCCTCTGGTTTGTCACCCTGTCCCCTCCTGACACTCTCTGGGCTCTGATCCTCCCCAGAGGAGCAATTAACCATTCTCCTTCTGAGCTGTTTTCTCACAAGCACCATTGAATAATTGGGTAACAGAAAGCAGACCTGGAAAGGGAACAGGACGAGACCCAGCTCCCCACACCCCCTGCGCATCACACCACATCTCTCTAGCCCACGGTGCCACCTACCAGACCACCCAATTTCACGTGCATTCTCCAGAAGACAGTGAATGAAGAAACCAGAAAGGTAAAGCGTGTAAAGAGATAAAGAAAAATGTGAATTTCCTGCAATTCTGATCATTCTCAGTCGCCTTTCTGATGACGTCTGCAAACATCTCCAGAGCAGGATTCCACAGCTGTGCAAAGGCAAACACCTCCTTAGTGCAGTGTGCTCCCTTTGCTCCAAGGCAGTGGAGAAAGAGATTTTTCACTAACAGAAAACCCAGGCAATTGCATTGATTAGTAGATTGCAAGTTAGTTTAAGAGCTAATTATGTAAGCAAGCCTGCTGTTGAAATGCGATACACTATTTTCAAAACAAATGTTTCTTTTTAACATCTGCAGCTGGTGGAACAGTTCTCATCCCAGTGAGGAACACGTTTTCCTGTTGGGTAGTAGAGATGTCTATCAGTATGACTGTGACTAAATGCTGGTATTACCCAGCAGTTGGGTAATTCCTCATCACAGGGATTCATCACCATCAAGAAGGCACTAACTATTTAGGTAACTTTAAGTGCTCACAAGTTACACCTGTAGTTAACTTTGGTCTGAAGCATTACAGACATAAAACCTGGGAGCTCATAACTGGGCCATCAGTGTGTGAAGTACCTAGAGGTACCATAAAATTGTGCCTGGGTATTGCTTTTCCAATAAGATTATAGTCTAGTTGAGAAACCATCAATCCAGGGAAGCCCCACAGCCTGTGTTATGCAAGATGTCAGATCAGATAACAAACCTGTCTCCTGGATTTACAGCTGTGAAAGGGCTGAATCCTCCCTACAACTGGGCAGAGTTTTAACCCCTTGGTAATCCAAGCAAGAGCTGGCTGAGCCAGCTGACATGGGGATAGTTTATCCTGTGTGGCTGGTGAGCCACATACTCTCCTAGGTGTGTCACTCATATCTACTAGCTTATTTTTAATGTTATATCTGGAGATTGCATGAATGAATCTATAAATGAGATTCAGTGTTCACAGATGGAGGTTATAGACTCTTTTTTTCTTTCTTTTTTTTGGTTGGCTTTATCTAAAGCTCATTCTTATGATAAATTGTAAGTTAATGCTTCTTTCTTGCTTCTCACATGGAGATTTCTTTCAGCATCAGCATTTAAAAAAATAAGCATCTATCAATACTTCTGATTTTGGGACCAGACTAGATTTTACTATTGGTGTCTTTTTAAGATGGAGCTAATCTAATCTAAGATACCCACAGCTTTTTCCCACTGATTTTTTTGTCTCCTTCTAATTTAAATAATGCTTCATGGTCAGGAAATAGCTTTACATAAATTGCCCAGTGAAAGTCAGTATCAGAAATGTTAATGAATCCACGATCACATGTATTTGTAGATTTTTCCTCCTTTTTATAATTCTTTTTAAAATAAACCTCAAAGATTCTGAGTAAACCATTTCAGAGATAAATACTAGTAGAATATGGAGAAAAGTAAAAGCAAAGTCAAGGGATCCCAGATATGTATTTAACCAAAAGCTGATGTTAGAGAGTTGATAGAAGAATACAGGAACACTGTTCCAGATGGCAGGAACTGCAGAGGAGGAAGAGCACGACTGCGAGAAGCATCGAAGGGAAGCTGATGATAGATGAAGTAGGATGAGAAACAGACACTCAGAGGCATGCATCCAATTCTTCAGTTTATGTAAAATTATCTTTTCCATTTATGCACTTCCATCCTTTTCTGAGTGATGCACATTGCCGATGGAGTTGGTAGCGCTGCTTGTAATTACCACCGCCTGACAGTTCTCATTATAAGATCCTGCTTTTGGTTGCTCATAAGTTTGTTAGATGTTACTCATCGAGGCTGAAATGTCTTCTGCCAACACTTGGCCTCAGGCTGATTCTTTTCCCCTCCATTTTCTTTTAGGGGGAGGAAAGGGAAGGGCAGTTTCAGTAAAAATGGTTCTGTGGTTTTCAAGGCAAGATTAGGCAACTGTTTATTTGAGCAAGAGCTTGAAATTTGGCAAAAGAGAGGGGAGGTCACCCTGATGCCAGAAGACGTAGCCAAGTTATAAATGTGTTTTGAGAGTCTCAGCTCATGTACTTTAGCAGAGACTTGTCAGCCTGGCAGATGAATTTGCAAAGGGCTGTGTCAGCACAGGGCACACTGCTCCCCTGCCAGCTCCCAGGCCCGGGCAGGACTGTCCCCGGCAGGCAGGACTGTCCCTGGCAGGCGAGACTGTCCCTGATAGGCAGGACTGTCCCCGGCAGGCAAGACTGTCCCTGATAGGCAGGACTGTCCCCGGCGGGCAGGACTGGAGTGTCGCCGGTGGGCAGCGGCCCTGGACTCTGCCGGCACCCGGTGCTGCCGCTGCCAGGGGTCTCAGGGCTGGGGGTGCATGTGGGCAGGGAATGGGGCTGAGGCAGCAAGGTGAAAGGGCACTTGGTTACAAACTGGGGAGAATAAAACTGGGATGACATGAGGAACTGGAAAGGTAAATGCTAGCGCCCCAACTTGGCAAGGAGCCCAGGGCTTGAAGCGGGGTGACTGGCAGGACAAGAGGAGCAGGGTGCTAAGGAGGAGGAGAAAGTAGAATGGAAAGAAGAAGGAAGAAAAATATCATGGTGATTGCTACCACATCCTTTCCAGAGCCCAGAGAAGAGCTGAGGTCACCCCCTTCTTCTTTTACCAGCAGAAATCTGAACTTTGACTGGCACGTGCAGTTATTCCTACTTGCAGGGGCTTCCTGCCCTGCCTGAAAGTCTGTCACTCCTGTGCCTTGGTTGTGTCACAGGCTTTGATCCTCCAGGCAGGAGGTGCACTGGCAGTTCTCCTCGGTGGAGCACCTCAGCTTGGGATCAAGGCTGACTCCTCTGTCATCTGTCATGCAGACTCTCCGCTAATGCTGCGGGAGAGATGAGAAGCAAGACGTGGTGCGCGGCCAGACGAGCTGTCTGTGCTCCCTTCCTTGCTGCTTGGGGGGAAGAAAGAGCAGCTGTTGCCATGCTGGGCTGCAGGGGAATGATAAAAGGCCCTGATACGATGTGTTGCTGCAGGCTCTGAAGCATAACACAGAGCAGTTACAGAGGAAGAACTTGAAGAAAGGTGAAAAGGAATGGCCATTAACCATACCCGTACTCCTATGTCCTAATGATCTGTTTATTCCGCAAGTAAACAGCCAGTCTCCCCTCACACACCCACCAGCTGCTCACCCCAATATTTTCAATCCCCACATAACTAAACCTCTGCCACAGTGATACCAGTGTGTCCTCATTCTGCACCTCGGCATTTTCCCAGTACCATTGAGAGCTGGAGAGGAACTTTTTACATAAGTGTGTAATGATAGGACAAGCGGTAATGGCTTTAAACTGATGGAGGGTAGATTTAGATTAGGTAAGGAATAAATTCTTCACAATGAGGGCAGTAAGGCATTGTGTCATGGAGGCACCCCGTAGGTTAATTTAAGGGACAACAAGGTCCAAAAACAACTTTTATTGAACCGGTGAGAAACAGGGTTTTAGCACTCCAAAAGTGACTTAAATACAGGTTCAGATATCAGTTGAGGAAAATTATTGAGGCAGCCACTAATACAACAGGCGGTCCACAGTGTGCATGCACGTGGCTTCACCCAAAACAATGCCGGAGCCGTCCCTGAGTCCCGGAGAAATACACACTTGCCTATACACGGTGTGGGATTATTTTTTAAGAGATACACGCACTCGTAGTGAGTACGGGAAGTGTACACTCGCGATTCCGCAAGGGTAAATTTATAATACACCCGCAATCCTGCGAGAGTTATTTTACTTACACGTGCAAATGTGCACGGAATCCTACACGTGCTTATGTGGAAGCACGGGAGGAAAATACACTCACGATTGTGCGAGGGGCTCTCAGCCGCCACTTGTGATTGTGCGAGGAAATAATTTATACACGTGCTCGTATTGGGCACGGAAAGTTACGCGTGCAAGTGTGCACGGAAGGAAAATACACTCGTGATTGTGCGAGGAAATAATTTAAAGTATGCGTGCAAATGTGCACGGAAAATTACGCGTGCATATGGGCACGGGAGGAAAATACACTCGCGATTGTGCGAGGAAATAATGTAAAGTACGCGTGCAAATGTGCACGGAAAGTTATACGTGCATATGTGCATGAAAAGTATAAATATACTCGCAGTCCTGCGAGTTTTACTTACACACGTGGCAGCAAGGCAAGCGCAGTCCCCATCCCGGGGAGGGGGGCTCTCAGCAGCAGCATCTTGCTCGTGCTCCAAGAGACCCGCGACAATGGGCCAAGTCTCAACAAGAATCCCATTTTTATACTGGCTGATCAGATCTGACTGTAGGCACTCTAGGAGCTTCTCTGCACCCCCACACTGGGTGTGGGTGCCCCTGAAGCCTCCAAACATCCCCCACGCTGGGCATAGCTCAGTGTGCCTTGGCACTCCCTTCTCCTAATGGCCCTGGCCAGGGTGCTCTGGGGCCAAACAAAAGAAGCTGTTAGCCTCGAGTAGCAAAGAGAGAGGGAGATGTGCCCACTCCTTCCATACTGAAGGAGGGAGGGGGAGAGAGGGGGGGTTGCATTCTGCCACACATTGGAACAGGTTTCTCAGAGAAGCTGTGGATGCTCCATCCCTGAAAGTGTTCAGGGCCAGGTTGGACAGGGCTTTGAGCAACCTGGTCTAGTGGAAGGTGTTTCTTCTCGTTACAGGGTGTTTGGAACTAGATGATTTTTAAGGTCTCTTCCAACCCAAACCATTGCCCCCAGTGACTGTTATCCCTCAGGCCTCTTAGCCCCAGCATCATCTGAATATCCCAGCATCCTTCTGATAACTCAACCCCAGTGACAGCACCCTAGAGCCCCTCTAGTTCTTGCATTAAACCCTGTTATTCAGTGGCCTCTACACCCTTACGCTCCTGTCATCTCCACCTGCCTCCTTCTCTCCATGTGAGGGGACCTGGACACAAACCTCACCGGCAAAATAGCACAATGCTTTCTTGTCTCTTCTAGATACAGTTGACTCATTCCTGAGAGTTGGGGTTCCTCCCAGCTGACCTTAAAGACCCACATCCAACCAAGTGAGCATCAGTTTCCTCCACAGTGAATGGAGATAATTGGACACTGTTAGAACACCATTGATCTAACTCAGTTTAGACATTTACTTTTGCTGCCCCAAAAGCACCATTATCTCTCTAATCACTGTAAGTGGAGACAGGATTAGATCAGTTTAGATATTAGTTGAGATGACTGCACCCCAAACAACATTGCGTGATTACCCTTATTTCTTAATTCATGCTCAGCAATGATCTTTATTTTCCTTCAAAATAGCATTTCAAGTTTCCAGGTGAGTGTCTTGTGTTATGAGTTTGCCCAGCGAGGAGGGGTGACAATAAACAGCAGTCATGAGCACACAACCATACCATACCATACCGTACCATACTGTACGGTACCATACCGTACTGTACCACACCACCTAGTGGTAAGAGTTTGGATGTCAAAGCATGGTGTAGAAAAAAATCCATAACACAGTTGGGCACAGAAATGCCAGGACATTGAGTGTTATTGAAAAGTAGGAATAAAGGAAAGTTCCAGGAATAATTTTTCCATCATTTCCATCGTTGTTCACACAAAGTGCTGTTTTCAGCTGGGCATTGTTTAGAATACATTTAAGTGATATCTGTTGTTAAGATCAGTATGTTCCAGTTTGATCAGCTTGACCAGAATGGGTTGAAAATTATAGAGACTGGAGAATGGAGGAGATTACAACATTACACAGTGGAGAAATCCAGGGTAGGCTCATTCATGTCTGGAAATCTCTGTGCAGTTTTCTCCATTGAAAATGATACTATAGAAATGGGAAGGCCCCAAGGAGGTCTACAAAGGCATAGAGGTTTGGAACCAATTTCACACAGGGAGAACTTGAACAAGCTACAGTTTTTCATCTCAAAAATAGAGAGGACTAAGGAGAAAAAGATGAAAGATAAATAGGAAGAAAGTCAACAGGAAACTACTCCTCACCCTCTCTTCTGTTACAAAAATCAGATGACATGAAATGAAATTAGCAGGGACCAAGTTTAAGACAAGTAAGATGTGATGGCTGTTTGCACAACCATTAATTGGGCAAAGAACAGCGTAACTCTGCCGTATCACACAGTGAATACCGAAATGCTTACCACCTGTCAGGAGAGCATTCAGGGCTTCTACACCCTACTCACAGAGTGCAGCACTCCGGACTTCAAACAGATCTGCACACACGTGCATCCTCCTGTGCTCACAGCCTCTCTGCTGTTGGCCGTGGCTGGCGATGGGGCAGCTGCCTTGGCAGAGCCTTGCTCCAGGAAGCGGAGATCTTCCTAGGGAAACAAATAGTGCGTAAGTATGAAACAAGATTCAGAAACAAAAATACAGTGTGCAAAGATAGAGATAAATATATCTAAGATATTTTTCAGTTGATCCTGAAGAGTTGTTTTTGAAGTTTCACAGTAGAAAAACTAAAAATTATTTTTTTTTCTTGTTCATTGAAATAAGAAAATCTGAAGTTACAGCCTCTTTCAAAAATTAATTTTGGCTGCGAGCTCCTTTTACATAGTATAGGTTTGTTGCTCATTCACTGAATATTTTCATTATGTGCTTCTGTAGGAAAGATGATTTGTAGCCATATTTATTTGAAGACTATATTACAATGAATAGGAATAAATAATGTATATGAGAAGGCAGGGTAGGATTGCCTGGCAGCCTTCAACCTGTCATTCCCATGACCGCTGACTTGGCAACCTTAACATAGCTCTTTGTGTGGGACAAATTATAAACCAAATAAACCCAAGGTAAGGCTTTCATTGCCTACATGGTACCGAATGTATTTATTTTTCAATTCCATCCAAGTCCCAAGTGCTGTCAGAGTGCTGAAGTTTCAGTCAATATGTTTTTTCATACTGCAAATCTTCTTTGTTTAGTTTAAAATGGAGCTGTCCCATCTCTTGTGATCACCGGGGCAGTGTTTTCCACAAAAATATCAACAACCATTGAAACTTTTCAATGTCTCCTCAAAATTTCCACAGGGAGATGAGGCTGTTGAGGTGCACTGAGGCTGACAGAGGACCTTGAACACAAGACCTATAGGGAGAGGCTGAGGGAGCTGGGGTTGTTTAGTCTGGAGAAGAGGAGGCTTAGAGGTGACCTCATCACTCTCTATAACTACCTGAAGGAAGTTATAGCCAGGTGGGGATTGGTCTCTTCTCCCAGGCAGTCAGCAACAGGACAAGGGGGCATGGGCTTCAACTCTGCCAGGGGAAATTTAGGCTGGATATTAGAAAGAAATTCTTTACAGAGAGAGTGGTCAGGCATTGGAATGGCTGCCCAGGGAGGTAGTGGACTCGCCGTCCCTAGAGGTTTTTAAACTGAGATTGGACATGGCACTTAGTGCCATGATCTAGTAAACGGACTAGAGCTGGACCAAGGGTTGGACTCGATGATCTCTGAGGTCTTTTCCAACCCAGTCGATTCTGTGATTCTGATTCTCATCTCCTGAGCCATTCTCTTTCAGCCTGGTGCTTTGGCAGGTGACATGGTGCCCAAGGAGAGCAGCAATGAGCATGTAATGTAGCCAAGAGCCTGAAGGTCCCTGTGCAAAAGCATCACCTGAACGCCAGGGCTCTGCAGGTTTCCCTCATGTCCATCTCCAGCAACACCAAGCACGGTCACTCTTCATGGCATCTCAGCATCGACTCGTAATAGAGGAACATTACTGCTCAGCGCACATCAGCTGTCTTGCAAGGTGATTTAAAGGCTTTTACTTCCCTTCGTACATGGGCAGGCAGTGGTTGGCCTGGGAGCTGGGAGGGTAGTGGGTCTCCTAATCCTCTCCAGCCATTCATTCCCTCCTTCTTCTTCATATACAAGTAAACAGAGGGAGGGAAGGAGAAAACTGAGCCCGCTCCTGGGGCTGCAGCAGCTGAAAATCCAGTTTAACCTGCCAGGGAGATTTCTTCTTTATTTGCTACTACTGAAAAACAAAACAATTACCAAGGATTTGGTAAATCTATAATTAAAAAAAAAAAGCCTTCTCTTTCCATCACTACAAATGACACATCCTTTTGCTATTTCAACACAAGTGGCATGGACGTTTTAAGTTAAAAAAAAAAAGCTAAAGCAACCACATTAAATTTTTAAGTACGCACCATGAATAAAATAAAAGTAGTTTAGGATGGTAGAATCCTTCCAAAGCAAACACAACCTAAAAATAATGAGGCTAAAGTTAAATTTAACAGAAATCAAATATATTAAGATCCAGGAAATCTTAAACTAAAAGCAAACAAACAAACAAAAAACCTAAAATATACACAAAACCAACACTTTGCTCTGACTCTTTAGAAAGTTATTTCAGGATCATGAACACTGTTTGGATTTATACTGAGCTGGGATTTTTTTTAATGTCTTATCTATGTATTTTCTTCTGTTTGAGAATCTGACCTTTACACGTGTGTAACACTGGGCATTCATGAAGCAATTATGTATTTAGAAATTAATATTCCCAACTGACTGTTATTGCTAGATTATTTTTTAGGAGGCAAAGGACTGAGGGCAAATGAAATTCTTCAATTTAAGACATAATCAATTCAAAAGTTGAGCACTGCTCTGCATAAGAGAATTTTGGTTGAATAATGACATTTTTAAACAGAACCAAGAAACATATACTGCCTTTTTCTTCATACTTGGTAAAAATATCACTTAAGCACACCATTAAATGTAATCTTTCATGAGAATCTCTTCTGGTTTTCAAAACATCAGCAAGAGGATATTCAGGTTGTACATTTTGAGTCCATGCTGAATGTATTTTCTTTTCATAATTAGTGTTGTTGCTACCAACACTCCTCCGAAAAGCCCCGAAGTTTCTGAACTGCTGTTGGGGTATCTTATTCACCTGGGGGTCCATGGTTTGGTGGATGCGTCACCTAACACTGCTGCGTAGGATCCATTTCCTTTTTTATGTAAGCAGCTGGTGCAAACTCCATCTCTTTAAATATTAGTTGTCAAGAATTTTCTTCTTTCCTGGGAGACAGTTTTATTTATCTCAGTTTTCCATAATAATGGGTTGAGGGGGCCATTCTGTTTGGGAGAAGGAGGGTAAAGGCTATTGTTTAGGATAGGACTGACTGCATCCATTTCAGATTCCTTGGGTTTGGAAAAATTACCAGAGCTAGGCCAGAAAAAGAGTGGGAAGGGCCAAAAAGCACAAACCAAAACCAATAGTTATAAGTTTTAGAGTGGTCATTTATTGTGAAGGAGAAGAGATAAAGTCCTAGCTTCTTCTGTCCTTGAGGGAGTAACTGAGATTATCCCAGCTGGTAACAGTGCAGTTCACCCCAAGTCTGGTGTTTATGAACTCTCTCCCCAGACATCTATGAACTTAAAAGCTGCTACTCACACAAATGCTACAAAATAATGCAAATCAGCTTCAGCTGGAGAGCAACCACCCTCGTAGCCAGTTTCTTCAGCACTGATGTCACAAGGACCATCTCACCAGCAGGAGTTAGTTGGTAATTTCTCCAAACACGTCAAGTCTGTCCACACACGCTTCTTTTCAGACCTTCCTATAACTATATGGGTATCTTAAAAATAATAAAAAAAAAAGTTCACTTGCCCAGACATAACCCTGCCACAGAAGACCAGCTTTTTAATCATAGATTCATAGACCTTTAAAAACAAGTCCAGCCATTAACCTCACACTTTCAAGTCCACCACTAAACCACGTCCCTAAGAACCTCATCTATGCGTCTTTTAAACACCTCCAGGGATGGTGGCTCCACCACTTCCCTGGGCAGCCTGTTCAATGCCTGACAACCCTTTAGATGAAGAAATGTTTCCTAATATCCAGTCTAAAGCTTCCCTGATACAACTTGAGGCCATTTCCTCTTGTCCTATCACTTGTCACTTGGGAGAAGAGACCAACACCCTCCATGCTACACCCTCCTTTCAGGCAGTTGTAGACAGCAATAAGGTCTCCCCTCAGCCTCCTTTTCTCCAGGCTGAACAGCCCCAGTTCCCTCAGCTGCTCCTCATCACACTTGTGCTCCAGACCCTTCATTAGTTTCACTGCCTTTCTCTGGGGGCACCCCTGTTGTTACTGGATTTAATGGGTTAATCCCATCAGCACAGGATCTTTCAGACACCTGAGTTTCCGAGGACTTTCTCAGACAAGATGCTGGGACCTGAGTCACCGAATCACTGGTGGGACTGGAGATCCCAGGTTTTACATGTAGTCCCCTATGTTTTTGGGGGTCTCCGCTGAGAGGAGTACAAGGCACTGAGGCTGTTGGAGTATCTGTCTCCCTGGCAGGAACACGGGTGGTTCAAAGCATTCAGCTTACTTTTCAGTTCCTCCCAGATCTTCTAAGGCAAAGGAGGAATTTACACTGCAAAGGGAAGGTTAAAAACATAGAAGTATTCATCAAGCAAAACTGGGCTCAGTTTGTTGGAGGTCCCATACGCAGATCTGTGATTTACTTTAGGCTGGAAGCAACGTTTAGAGTTCCCTGTCACAGCTCTTAATTATGTTGTGCAGAGCTCAAGCTTATTTAAAATTGTAGCAGACAAGTATAATTTGCGTGTTTACGATCAGGGTGATTCACTCAGCCACACGAAAACCTGTGGCCTGTGCTGGCATGGGGACAGCTTGAGTTCTGCTGAGGGGCTCTGCTGCTATCAACCTCACCTATTCTCTTACGTTATTTAAATCCCAAACCAAGGAGCGACCTGAAGGTAATAGACTTAAATGAATTCCTACTATGAATCAGGGAAAATAAAATCCAGCAAAATGGAGAAATCGCTTTCAGAGGCTGCACCTCCTTCTGCCCCCTCAGCTACGCTTCAAAGTAATTTTTTTTTCTCCAGACAGAAAATTAAATAGAAATTAAATAGAAAATTAAATAGAAAATTAATAAATGCATTATTAATTTGCAGTTTATGGTATAGCAACAGCTATCCAGAAGGATGCTGGCTTAGCTGGCTCTATGCTTGCTTTTACCTGTCCATATTCTGGAAGGATGCACTTAATTCAGTGTTCTTTAAGTGTTAAGTATGATCACGCTTTGATAATTGGCCTACGCCCTGGGAACGGGATTTCAGTATATTTCTGACACCTGGCCATCACACCCTCCACTGAAGAGTCACGGCAAAGATAATGTAATGATACTTTTGGAAGTGATGTAGAGACTCCACACACCTACCAAATGGATGAATCAAGCAACTTACCTTTCAGCAAAATCATTTTAAGGCCACTTTACAGGATTAGTAAAACTCATGGGAAATAACAGATGAATGACTGTGCTCTTATTGAAGTAATTGTATGGGGCATGACTACATGCTTGCTTACACCTTCACGATCATTTTCTTCGGTACTGAGACTGACTTACAGATTTCTGTGTCCCTCATCTCGCTAGACAGAACAAATTAACTGTACCCGTTTCACAGGTGAGGAGGTTTGCCTAAGTCTGGGCTCTGTGACAGACCAGGGTTTGGCTCGTGATCCTGCGCGATACCCCCACCCATCCACTCACCGGTGACCATGTCACTAGTCAGAAGCATCAAGTGACCGAGTTTGCTGCTTGCCTTTCCACGCAAAGCAAACCAGAAAAGCTTGCTTGTATAAAAGTGACTGTATTTTCAATCTCTTTATTTTCTGTATCAAGGAATGGAGAGAATTCGTGCGTTTTGTAGATCAGGCATCTTGTTTGCTGGCATCAGGTGCAGGCCGGGCACCACACAGTTAACGACCTCAGCGGGACGGTGTGCTGAGGAGTTCTCTGCTAACCGGACTCAAACACTTCTTGAAGGGAACAAAGTGTTCCCATCCCTCTATCCAAAAATAGAAGAGGGAGAGACAATACTTCTGCAGGCATGTGCCAGAATGATAAGGGAGACGAACAAAAGCCACTCCCAGCTCCACAGCTCTCATCTAAGCTACCAAAACACTGCTTCGCCTGCTCCAGTGCTGACATCGCTGATCCCAAACTCCCGGTCAATGCAGGGAGGGGAGAGGCAGCAATGCCGTCTTGTCCGCGTTTTAGAATAAAATCATTCAAGGGGGGAAAAAGAATGCTAGTGAACTTCTGAAGGAAGCGACAAACTCTTTGATGGTATCGCCTGAACCGGCATGCCTGGGCTCGAAACTCCACCTCTTGCATGTTGTTCAATGTAGATTTAGTTCACTAAAGTACATCTTCAGGGAGGGGCTGTGTCCTGAAAGCTTCAAGATATATTGCTTCCTGTCTCCCTAATCAGCTGTGCAACAGGGTAAATTTAGAAACAAAAGGCAGCGCAGCAGGGCTGGCAAATGGGTTTAGTGCACATTAAAACCTGCTTTGGAAAAGTTAGAACAAGTCGTGCATGTCTCCAGCTCAGGCAGAACGAGCTGCCTCTGAGCAAAATAATAAATGACTTGCATACATTTAGCACCTTTCATCCTGAGAGAGCCTGAAATATTTTACATAATCGGGGTTATCGCCTACCCAGCTATGAAACAGGCACCTGTGGAAGGCAGGTGGCACGAGCCAGATGGGGCTCAAGCGTTTTAAAGAGGCAAGTGAAGACTATCATCTCCTCTACTCAAACACGCAGGAGGAATTTAGGTGGGCACATGAATTAGCCAGATTGGAATTTAGCCAGGATAGCAGCGTATGAAATAGTTCTTGCTTGGCAGTAAGTACAGTGAATTATTTAATGACTCTGAGCCAAACACAGAGCATTTTATCTTAACTTACTGAAATTTCTTCAGAGTCCCAAACAGATTTATATTAAAAAAATCTCTTTCAAGTCTCATTACGCTTATTTATTTAAGGGCAGAATTGCAAACAGCAGAAATTCGACTACAAGGAAGACTTTCCTCAGCGGGGAAAAAAATATATATTGTAAAGAGAAAGTTTTGAGGTGAAGGGGGTGGGAAATGTGCCACTCCCTTACGGGAAATATATACTAGTAAACAAATGATGTATAAGTCTGCAGGCCATCATTTTTACCACAGTGCTCTGCACCAGAGAACGTGCAAGAGACTGTTCCATTAGAAAAGACCACACACTTCTTCGGCTGGATTTTTTCCCCTCTTACCCAGTTTGATGCTTTTGTTTTTGCCAAGACTGGTATCTGGGCTTAGCTTCAAGATCATCAGTAGTTCCCTTAGAGTTTCAGCCAAAAATACATCTTTTCTACAAAGGCTGGATGATTTTCAGGATGAGTTTACTTCTCCGCAGGAGGTTTTTCTCCTACTAAGTGGGAGCTGTGCTCAATCTATTGTATCTTAGCCACACTTAAACTCAACTAGCTGGCTTAATTCACAGACTAATTGAACACACGCAGTACATTTAGTTAGAAGACAGATAGCACTAAAGTGTCCTTTACCACACTGGAAACGTTTTGTCCAGTTCATTAAAGCAGTTGAGCTTAATTAAAACAGGTAAATATTTTCAATATGAGAAAAGAGCAGGTACTAAAGGACTTCTTAAGCAAAGAATGAACCAGCGTTTGGAAACCAAACCTGGACAAACATACACAGCAATTTGTTTGTTTTGTTGTTTTTTCCATTTTTACATCATTAGTGTGATCATCCGTTGTCAGGAATTACCAGATGAAGTGGTACAGTCAAAACCGCACCTTTCTGAGGTGTTTACCTTAGCTAACAACAAATTACAAGGGCAAGAAGGGTTACCAGTTGAAGCACAGATGGAAGGGGTCAGCTGCTCTGAATCTCTAGGATCCTGCATTTTCTAACGAGTGCTTTAGGTCTAACAGGCCCAAATTCTTTGAGATGGTGCCCAGGAGTGGATGTCGGTGGTCGGCTAGACCTCCCAGCCACTCAGCTCTGTCCCATCCATGAGATGCTCATCTAACCTCATCTTTGAATTCTTCCATGACACAGCTACTACAACCTCCCCAGGCACCCAACAAAGCACCCAGGAGAGCAGAAGCTTTTCCTAACCTAGGTTTACCTACTGCGGTGTAACCTGATGATTTCTTGTCCTGCACACCATGGATAATACATTCTTAGTAGCAGTTGCTTTTTGCTTGAGGATCAGCTTCAACTATTTAACCAGTTTTTCTCCTGATAAACAGCCGAGCTACCATACTCTTCTTCTGGCATGTCCCTCATCATCAGCACTCTCCTCTGCAGTGTCCTCAGTCCATGTCTTTCATCAATTGCTGTGCCCCAAAAGCTGCCCAGCTTCTGCTGCTCACTGATACAAACCGACACAGAATTACTTTGTCCTATTCACATTCGTGCAACTCACGAGCTTATGCATTTTTATAACAGCAAAAAATGGACAGATTAACCAATTTTCACAAGTTCTCCTGAGTCATAAAAGAAATTTTATCTACTGCGCAACCAGCTCCTATTCTTCAGTTCTCAGAGGTGACTGTTTCTACCTGAGTGCTTACTCATGTACCTGTTTTTATTGGTTTGCCTTTGCTTTTTCTTCAAACACTACACTGTCTGGTTTTATCTTACAGCACACTCACAGACCCTCCAAATTTTGTATGTTTATTCTATACACAATTCACAAACACATGCAAATGTATTAATATATATATAAATGCATATCATGCAAACATCCCTGACCAGATCTGAGTATTTGAGTAGCATGGAAATTACATTGTACATTTTCACAAATGGCACAATGGAAAAAAAAAAGAAAAGAAACCCTAAGAGACTAATAGAGTGGCCACTGGAGTCAGTGCTAGAAGCAGCTAGAGCACTCAGTTTTGGCTATTATGGGATATAAAAATCTTCTCTTCATTCCAGTAGCAGACTTGGTCCTACGCAAGCACAACATACAATCCAAAGAGCTGATGCAAAACCTAAGGTCAAAGACTTCTGACTTCAAAAGCACCCTGAATTGGCTTCAGATGCCTAGATACCAGCTCGTCATCTTATGTTCCAGTGCTACTGTTCTACCAAAGAAATAGCTCGCAACAAAGTCATAGCACAGAAATAGTTACACTCGAGTGTGGAATAAATCCACATGTTAACACGTTTGCAAACAGTCTAGGCCCACCCATGGAGGCAGCTTAAATCCTCAAAAACAAAAGAAACCCCAGCAACTGTCATGGGATCCTGGGGATGAGGAAGTAATCCAAAAACATCTTAATCTCTGCTTAGAAGAATAACTCCAGCAAGTAGCACAGTATGTGCTGTGTATCAGTGCAACATGGCACTCAGTTGTATTAGGCACCATTAGGAGTTTAATTGCTGCGTGACTAAACATTTTGCTCTGTAATATACCAGATCTCTATCTCCTTAGTCACACACACCCACCTTTGTGTGTGCACATACGTGACTGTGCAGTTACAGAATGTGCACGTACTAGGATTCAGCGTGGATTCTGCATTAAACTTGAAGGTAAACTTCAGCAGACAGATCTTACCTGAAGCCAACCTCCCTTCTGGCCCAGCTGAAACACAACAGAAACACTCACAGGAGAGGAGGGTATGGCATCCCATCTTCTCTTTAGTTCTGGCATTTTTTGGTGTGGTTTTGTGTGTGTGTGTGTGTGTGTGTGTGTGTGTGTGTGTGTGTGCAAGGTGCCTTTATGTCTCAAAAAGCTGAACTAACTCACACATGGTGTGCTATGACTACGCAAGATTGGTTTTTTGAGAGGCAGCACATATACATTCACATTATTTTGTTCTTCATTTTGGTTTTCTGATTGAAATGGTCCTACATCACACCTAAACCTCTGTAGATTTAAAAATAAACAACAACCATGCAGACTTTATAACTGGGATGGCACTTTTTTTCCTTATGAGCCCAGAGTAAACATCATAATGCTCATGAGAACCCCAGTTATCTTTAGGCAGGAAATCAGTGTTTATATATAGTGCATCTATATGCAGACACACACACAAATGCATGCAGCATTACCCTTATGCATATATATATATTTATAATGATGCAAGATTTTCCACCCTCCCACTCATAATCAGACTCAACACGAGGAAGAAATTTTCTACAACGCGGGTGTGAAACCCTGGCCCAGGTTGCCCAGAGAGGTGGTGGATGCCCCATCCCTGGAGACATCCCAGGCCAGGCTGGATGGGGCTCTGAGCAACCTGATCTGGTTGAAGATGTCCCTGCTCATGGCAGGAGGTTGGACCAGATGAGCTTTGAAGGTCCCTTCCAACCCAAACTGTTCTATGATTCTGTGATAATTAATCAACATAATTTTACACCTAAAAGATTACTTTGGCTTTCCATAAAGAAAACCAGATAAAGCTCAATAGGAAAGTTGAATCTGAAAAATAGCTAAAAACCTGTGAACACATACGCACGCACGTCACAAGAAGAGCCAGAGGCCACGAATGCATTGCAAAGAGCAAGTTTTATTTTAGTTACCTCTCTACTGGGGGATCTCCAAAGTGGCACCTGAGCTCCCAAGTGTCAGGTAACACAGGTGGGGACGCAGGCGCTGGTCAGTTCAGCCCTGCTGGAAGATCACCGGCCTGCTGAGCTCGCCTGTATTTCAAGGATTCAGGCAGGCGCAGCCTCCTGCTCTATCTCACAACAAAGCAGGAACCTCAGACATAGTGATAAGGTGCCTAGAGTTTCTCACAGGCCTATGTTATCTAACATAGAGGTGCTACTCATCAAGCTCACAAGGTCAGCAAAACAATTAGTGCGATGCATGTGCATTTTCTACTAACAGCTGCAAGTCACTTGAGCGTATTTACATTTAACTAACCTCCTTGCCAAATCTTCCACTACATTCCCATACAAAACCTAAGGACTTAGGCACAGAAGTTTTCAGAGAAGGAAGAACTGGTGCACATTAATCTGTCAGTGGCAACCATACACTCTTGTCTTCCACCAAACATCAGGTAACGCAAGTTATGTGGTGAGCAGAGGGTGCCTTGAGTCAGCTCACTCTTCCGATTGAGTGTCTACATGCCAGTAAAAATTATCATTTGATGTGCATTAATGTACTACCTTTCTGTAATGCATATGTGGGCTTCAGCTAGTAGAATCAGATGCGCACCTTATACTACATTGCAAAAATTACATTCCTGCGTGGTGAGGTCACTCAGTAAAAGACCCCCGGAACAGCACAGTTTGAGAACAAATAGGAAGCAGTTAAATAATGCTTTACCCTCAAAGCATTTTGCAGGCATTAACCGTCCAGTGCTCCCAGGACACCAGTAAAACGGTGCCACACAGCTTTCCTGGGAAATGACAAAACACCTCGCTTGAAGGCAACGCAAAGTCGGCTGTGCCACTGCAAGGGGGGGCAGTGCTCGTCACCCAGGGCAGTGCCCGCCCGCTGGGGTGTCCCTGCCTGCGTTTTAAAAAACACCTTTATCCTTCGTTTCAGTTGTCACCAATGCACTCACTTCAATAACGTGGTCATCTGTTAGATGGCAGCCACATTGAAAATAAAGTGCAAGCAAATGTGAAGCCAGTCACCACAAGAGACAAGTCTACCAAACATCTTTGTTAGAAGCCAGACATCTCCAGAAGCAGCCGAGAGACTCCAGCCTCACAGCAGCCGTACAGACCGGCTTCTGTCCTCTGCTCACGGACCTCACCACCCTTCACTGCTGCGTTTATAAGGTGACGATAAAAGCAAAATCCACACACCACAACAGTAAACTTCACCAACAGAGATCACAGTTGTAAGGAACCTGGGCCTTATTCCAGCCATGCATTTTCATGTAAAACCAGCTTATTTTCTGAGTCAGGGCCAGCACGCAGGTAAGAGGAACTCATACACTGATATTACTGTTTGGCTGACAGGTTTTCTAACATTCTTGACACTAAGCTGCAAGAAGAAATTTCTATTTCTCAGTGATCTGTTGGTGCATTTCACATTCAGATAATTCTTAGAGGAATCTATATCTGTATAAGGATTTCCAGATTTAATTCATCAAGTGCCTCTAGGGACTGAGCTAAATGCCTGGGGGTCAAACTCCTTGCTACTTGAATAGGAATGCTGAGAATGCAAAGAGGAATGATCTACCTCTCTCTCGCTATTTTGAACTGGAACCAGGTACATGTTTCAGTGTCTAACAATGAACATGCTTTTAGGGAAAACTCTGGGGTGTTTCTCCTTGTTAGCTCAGATTTCCCTTGAACATTTCTTCATGCTCAAAAGGCTATTTTAATCTTGCACTCAAGAAAGATCTTGAAAGGCCATTAACAGGAACAAAGACCTTTAAAAGGAGAGTCATGTCTTAAGTGAAAACCCAAAATTAAGATATAGAGGAAGCCACAGTTTTACATACCAGTGTATATAAATCTAGAAGCCAGGGCTTTAAAGCAGCTGTTCAGAGGTACCTGGGATGAAGGTGGTGGCAGGTCCAGGCTGCAGCAGCAGTGGAACTTCAAGTTGTCACCTTTCGCAGACACTGAACCTGTTCTGAGCAGCTGTCTGTATCTCTCCTGCACCAAGCACAAGGCTGCCACACTGGCTTGGCCTTTGCCAGCAACTTCTTGGACTAAGCAGCCGTCCACAGCCCCTGCAGACCAGATAACACGGGTCTAACTGAAGGCATCTCACAGTTCCTACCATTTGCAGTGAGATATCACCACTTGAATCAGGCAGGTTCTTAGAAGTGTGGGTCTGGGGTTTAGTCATACACCCACATAACCAGTATCTTATTTTAACTGTGGACTCTGAAGGCTCAGAACTACAGCCAGACCTCTCTGAAGCCTCTGGGTCATGCTTCTTCAACGGCAGATGATGGGTATGAAAGGATTATATCGCCTGGTGATGTCTGAAAAGGGTCACATGTCAGTCAATGGAGCTGAGACAATTGTATTTGCATGCCTAACAGTGAAACTATGAATGAAACACTGAGTAAAACTGTCAGCTTAAGAAGAAATAAACCCAGCAGGCCGGGTGGCACGGGGAGGACTCTGTGCCCCTGCCAGGGCAGTGGCTGCAGAAATCAAAGTAGCGCAACAGAAAAGCTGAACTTCTCCCGTCTCGGGGACCTACCATCCTTCAGAAAATTGTGTTTGCCAATAACCATCCTGTGACAGCGGTTGTGTGGCTCGTTTGGAGTCGGACTGTGATTCCTGCACAATATCACAGACTGTAAACAGGACGGCAGCTGAATTCTGGAGAGGAGGAACTCTGCTCTCCTTCCGGGACCAACAGCACCTAGTGCTGCTGCCCCTCTTTAGGGCAAGCAAAAGTCACAGATGGTAAATAATAATTTAAAACACACTAGAGTAGCTCAGAAATAACATATAAGGGAGGAGAAAGGGCATTTCAGGCATTTCAATTTTTATGTACCTCAATTTTGTTGCTGCATAACATTGAAGAACTATTGGGCTGCTCTAGATTCTCCCCTCTGCCCCCTTTTTTTAATTCACTTGCTAATAACAGGACAGAAAAATCCAATAAAATTACTTTGCCTTTCATGTTCTAATACAAGCCAGTTTAATATTGAAAACACTATAATCAGAGTGACTAACTTCATTATCATATAGAGAAAATAATACCTGTCAATAACAGCCTCCATCTGTAGCACTCACTGTTACAACTGCTGCATTAAAGAGAGAGGAGTTATGTCAGAAGTAAAAATGGTGAGTTTTCTACAAAATCCATTAGGGAGATTTGTCAGATGTATTCGTATTTATATGTGTTTTAATCAACATGCTTCCTCAATTTTTTTTTTCTTTAAACATACTGGCTTTTTTGTTTAAGAGCCATTAAGTACTAGATGTGGTTGCTGGTACAAAGCTCTACCCTATTTCTAAAGACAATGTGGTACCTCAATGTTGGTTTTACCGTTCCACATCAACCAAGATTTCCCATGCTGCACAGATGTCATCCTATTTTGATGACATCTAAATTCTGAGGTGCGGATAACTATTGTTAGCAATAAAAAGGGGTGACAAGGGGCAAGATGCACACCCTTACTCTTCAACAGGAACATATAAACTACAGGTGCTGATGCTGTAAATAAAATCGATGTCCCTGCTTTACCTCCAAATGCATCTTCAGAACAGGAGAAGTTAAATCATAGCCTGACCCCAAATAATTATTTTGTTAATGACCCTAGGTGAAAAACGCTTTTTTAGCCGGTAACTTGCACATCAGCATGGGGACGACTCAAAGCTTCCCTGGGAGAATGCTGTTTCTAGCTCTCTGAAACTAATAGTTCTTATTTTTAACTAAGTGTTGAAAATATTTCAAAAAGAATCGCCAAGCGAGCCTGAACACCTGGACCAGATCTCCTGCTGTGCTGTAACGGTCTATTTAGGGCTGCCTCAGAAGGTCACTCGGACTTCAACTATTGCAACGTGTCACCACCTCATAAATGGGAGAGTGATACCAGCAAATGGAAGCGGTGCCTTGTCACGCGCTGGCTTTCTGCCTCCAGGTGCAAGGTGTGATGTTAGGTTTAAATTTAAAGGATCTGAGTGACTATGAACTAATCCTGACTATGAACTCACGAGCAAAAGATAAACTGATAGAAGCATTGAGCCCTGGACCTGTAACTAAGAAAACATACAACTGCAATGAATTTTACAGGGTTGAGGCGTTTCAGTGCTGAACAGTAGTAACTCTGGAACTGCTAAAATGCAACTAGTGTATGACTTGAGCCATCACCAATGGCATTACATTAAAAACACACCTTTCAGAATACAGAAGGTCAAAATTAATGAATCCTGACAGATTTCTTAAGCTAAAACCTTCAGACACTTTCAAGGTATGCCACTGCGTATTTCACAATTCATAAGTCAAAACTTGAAAATGAAAATAGTGTGTCTTTATTGATATTCTGCCACAAATTATTGTATAAACTTAGTTAGCCAAAAATGTATTTGCTACATGGGAAGATCCTGAACAATGCAAGCACATCTGCAAAAAGTGATGCTTTCTTAGAGCAGCTCTCACTATAGTGCCATGCACAATTAGAATATTGTTTTACACGAACTGTACAAGGCTCAGTAGAGTCACTGTCTCTTGGTTACTGCAAACACATAGAGATGCATATGGTCACTTTAAGCCTTCACTGACTTTGGTGGGACTCCTCTGTCTCTCGGGTGAGCTTGTACACAACGTTTGCAGGAGCGGAGTTTGTGACTACAAAAGCTGTGACAAGGGGGACGAGAACAGACATACTACAACAGCAATTCCAGCAATTCAAGGCATCCATGTTACTGAAGGAAACTGGTATCTTTACATACTACTGAATGTTAAAAACAAACAAAGATGTTTAAGCACAAAGTATATATTTATACCAAATAAAACAACTGAAAAAGTATTACATAAAGAAAAATAATGTAACAGATTGTACTTAAGTACCTAACTTACAGTCATGCTCATATCTAAAAGTAACATTGGTAACTAATATATATAATTTTTGACAAGGGTGCATTTAAGAGTTCTCTAACACACAACATTCTAAATGTGGAGAGTATTTTTTCCAAGATACAGAAAACAAATTATTTTACACAGGCACACCTGTTAATTTGTATAAAAAACCCCATGCTTGTAAGTGAAAAGGTCACTTTAGTACTAATTTACCAGACGTGTGAAAGCTATGTAGCGTTAATCACGTTGAAATCGTCTCTTCTCCTTTTGCATTGGTGAGCGCCAACACTGAATGGTACAACATTTGATCCGTGTGGTTGCTGACGCTGCCCCCTGTTTCCAAGCAGCAGCCCGGCCCGGGTGCTGAGCAGCACACAACTGTCCAGCCCCATCTGTCTGCATGTAGTGTATTTATAACTAAAAGCTATTACAATTATTACAATGATTTCCGTTTCAATATATACATCAGTATAAAATACTACCCCAAACGCTTTTGCATTTCAAACAATTTTAACCACTTCATCAAACAATGCATTTGCAGAATTAAAAAAAAAAAAATTCCAAATTAATGTTGATTGCCAACAGTACAGCATCACTATGGTATGTTTCCTAATAAATGAGAGAACGGAAATGTATTAAAATCAGTAATTAAAATAAGTATCACAAAACGTAATTCATGTTAGAGCAGTTCAAGAATTCCCAGTTTGTCAGTATCTACCCTAAGCAGTGCTACCCAAATACAGTATAAACCATGTAGTGTTTCTACAATGAGAAGAAAACATTCAAATATTAAAGCTGTGACAAACACACAAAAGCAAGGAAAGAAAATTTGTTCTGTACTCATCCCTGTTGTAGCAAGGTACAGCATGTCAGGGGTTTGCACTCAGTGCATCGGGTGTGCTGTCACGCCTGGATACAACCGCGGAAGAACTACACTGCAACCAGCTCGGAATTTCCTTGCTGTTGTGGTTTTATGTCAGACCATTCAAGTTATAACAACTTAGTGTCTTCTTTTCCTGAAGGGAAGAAGGGAGAAGAATTCATAATGAAATTGTAAAAATGCTACTAAAAATCCCTATCTTGGACACAATATACCGCTTTAGGAGCTACTGTGTCATTGCACAATATAAGTGGCCTATTAATCGTGGAATTATTGGTGTAGCAGAATATATTTGTTATTATGGATACGTTCTGAAAATTGATTTTTAAAACCTGCCTGTATTCCATAACAAGCCACGAAAAAAAATTGTGTATTTCAAACACTAATATCCTTACATAAAGTAGTAAATGTGCATTTATAGTGGCAAATTTCAGATCTCTGCCTCTGCTGCTTCAGTTTTTAAAATGAGACTTGGTTCAGAGTTTTCATTCTTTATCCTAAAACAAAACTATTTCTGAAGAATAAAAAAAATCCAAATAATAATAATAATAATAATAATATGGGTTTTTTCATTTTGCTGATTCATTCCTAACTTGAAAAATAATCAATGTCTTAAAAAAACCCACAAAAAAATCCTCCAAAAATCTCTCCCCAGGAGAAGTCCCTGCTAGCTGAGATTTTTTTTCAAAACCAAGTTTCACACTTACAGTGTCTTTATAGTCATGTTATACACCCTTGAAAATAAAGGCTCACGTTGAGAATGGTGACAGGCCCTTCATTATAGAGGTGTTAACCGGTGACACTATTTTTCATCAGAGCCTGACAAAACTTCATAGCTTATACTGAAAGTTTGATTCATGCTCATTTTGTTCATTTAAAAATACTCTTTGGAAACTGTGTCAACTCCTGCAGACAACTTAGTGATACACCTTTTCCTGTTAAAATACAGATAATTCATAGTCACCTCTACCCCATGCTAAGCTCTACTACTAATATACACTTCATTACCTGCTCATGTCACCATCTAACACATATCTTTACATTCTTCTACGTATAGTGTCCAGGGCTTATTTTTCACCAAACAGAACTTGATAACTATTATACTTATGAGTTTGTTCTTGAGGATTTTTTTGGTGTTCTAGCCTTTTCATTGCCACTTAGAGCAGTATTAATAGTTCAGACTTTTTCCATGTTAACTTAAGAGAAAGTTTTCAAAAGCTTTTTTTCCCCATTAAGGATTTTAAAATCAAAACTTGCTTAGTTATCAAAACTGAAAACCAGAAGAGAGATTAAATGCATCTGTCATTTTCAAATGGTTTCTGCTACTTTAAAATGCATTTCACAATTGTCCATACGACAGTTAGGATTCTAAAGTTTACATTGCTGCAATCAGATTCTAATTCAAAATCTTGCAAATAAACATGAAAAATAAGCCACTGGTCATGAATTCTAAGGATTACATTCAAAGCTAGCCTTTAAAAACATAAAAAAGTTACAGGCAAAACATACTGGTTTATGTACTCACTAGCTTATCAGGCTACAATAGGCATGTTTTAAGTATAAAAAAGCAGATAATTCAGATTTAAATAAGACTATGTGAAATCAGAAAAAAACCCTTAGATTTCACTATTGTTTTTTAAAAAAAGAACACCTATAATTACCTCCCATCCTACAGCTACAGTTAAACCAACTAACAAAAATAATCAAACTATTTTTGACAAACAAAAGTTAGGCTAGAATATGTGGCAACAAAGTTCATATATGTTTCTATGTAAAATGACTCATGATTTACTATAACATAAAATATGAACAAGAGCACTTTGTGACTAATGAAAGAGCTACTAGTAGAAACACTTAATGCCAAACAGTCTTCAGCCCTCCTTTAAGTCATTTCTCCAAATCCGTATTGACTTCTTTTGACCAGATACATCATTTTTGGCTTGTCACCTCGGTATGTCGTGTTTTACCACTTGCCACAGACAGCAGGAGACAACTAGCTGAGCAAACTACAAGCAGTGACATGCAGAAATTAACTCTCAAATCTGAGTATTTAGATAAAATGATACGCAAGCGCACACTAGGACAAAAGGAATGGCATTCGTCATCCAAGTAGGCTCATCATCCCTCCCCACCCCCCTCGAACAGTAGTTGCAACAGCAATAGAAAAAGATCAAGATGTCTGTTCTTCAGAGTCAACTGTGGAAAAAAGTCAGCAATATATAACAGCAGCGATGGACAAGGAAGAGCAAAATGAAATAATCTTGTTGAATATTTGTTCATTTACTTTTTCTGAACACAAGCCAAAGTGTGCCACACTGGCTTGTTCTGAACTTCAGATACAGATGTCCTATTCTCCTTAGATCCTTCACAGATTTAGAATTCAGTCTCCCTGAGGCCCCTATAACCAAGTAAGAAAACTCTCTTTATCTAGCTTGGTGGCTGCCAAGACAGATTCCATGTCATTAAGGATGTCAGAGCTCAAAGCCTCTTGCAGACTTGGCATCAGTTCTTCTCCTTCTATATTCATCCCATCTCCTTCCAGTGTCCCAAGGTCCACATTTGTCCCTGGAATGGCTTCAAGGTAGTCTGGGAAACGGTTCTGATGGGACGGTATGTTGCTTTGGCTGATACTGTCACCTAGTTATAACACAAAGCAAGACGGATATTCAATATGCTTGAAGTACCAAACCCACATTTTACCAGGACAACTGGTTAAAGGTTAATTCTGAATCTCTTGCATCACACAAGCAACATGATTCATAGAAATCCATTACAAAACCCGAGGATGATTTGACTGCATGCAGAAGTACAAAGAGCATGCCTTCATTTCAACCTTTTCACCTACTGACCCATATCTCCGCAGATCTTTGATGTCATTTAGTATATTTTAATTTTTAGGCTTACAAGACAATACTGAGTCAAATATTGTTTTGGAGCAATATTAGCAACACTGCGTGAGGTACTATTCTGAACAAACTCTGAACAAACAACATTACTTAACAAAGCAAAGGGACACTCAAATTCCATATAACATCAGGAGTGATGCTATATATGAGCAAGCTCCCATCCTCCCAACAGAGTTGATTTCAAGTATGCTTTGCACAAATCTAACTATAATATCTCTATTATAGAAACAGAAGGTAGAACGACAATGTGAAAAGTATTACAGTTTCTCGGAGTTTCTTCTTTTCATTGCAAAGCGGCTGAGCATTTGATGGACGCGAGTATACTTGGAAAACATGCACTAAGGATGTAAACAGAAACAAACCTGTATCCATCTCATCAACGCTGTTCAGGAAGTCATCGGGGGTTCTGGGTACACTATAGCTGCTCATGCTGAGTCCACTGTCTGTGCTTTCATCTCTGGAGTGATATGTTCCACTGTCATAGAAGGGATGAAAAAATGAGGGTGGGATACTGAAGAAATTCAAATAAATGCTTGTTTTTGAACCAATTCACAGGCTTTGAAAACATCGCTGTCACGAGAAATGCTCTAATAAAAATCTGAAACCTTTGTGAGACACCCAGGTTTTATTTTATGCAGACCTTTTCCAGTTAAAACTATATTATTTAGATTCAATTTAACTTGATGAGAGCATACTTAAGCAGCTTAAAAACTGCCTACCTGTGTTCTGTGTTGTTTTAAACTTTTCACATGTACTTATAGATAAAAAAAAATTAGAAGCATGTCAGTCTCTAATGATTATAAAGATGATAATGGCGTACCCTTTCACACTTCTATAAGGATCAGAAAAACATTTCTAAACATTTCTCCTCATTTCCTCAACCACTGAAGTCTACTTTTAGGTCACTACTGTTACAGATCTGAGCTATAGTTGGAACTACCCTATAGCTGGAGCTGTGGCCCGTGGGAGGAGCCCAAGCAGGTTTGCTGGCAGGAGCCGCGGCCTACATGAGCAGCTGTGGAAACAGACCATTCCCTGCCCCCACTGCCTCTCTTAATATACAAACTTTGCAAAATATTTTCAAAAATCTGTACTTCTTCAGGTTGTGGCAGCATTCACTGAGAATCCTTACTGATTTTCCAGCTTGAATGCTGAATGAAGATCAACTTGACTTACTGTTCAAATTTGCACTTGAAGACAAACTGATCCTTCAAAACAGTGTGCTCAGGAAATACATAGCAAATGCCTTTTTGTCAAGTATGAAGAACCAAACTGATGAAGGCTGAACAGCTATTCAACATCGGATGCAAATAGAACGCCATCAATTAGGTCTCACAAAGACATCTTTGCCATCCAAGAAAGACACGACATTTCTTTATAGTTAAATCATAAATATTTATCTTCTTCTAGATTGATTTTAAAATAGTATCACCACACATGTGACAACAATCCTAATAATTAAGCTATTTAAAACTTCTGTGAAAAAAATGCTGGTTTACTTTGTGGGACAATATGCAAAAAACAGAACTGAGACTACGCTGAACTAAATCACTCTAGTTGAGAAGGCTTTTTGGCTGCTGCTCTCACACTTGGAATGTCCAGCTCTTCTCTTCAAATCACTCCTTAACACACATTTCCTCTTTTCTTCAACATGGATTTCTTCATCTGGTAGTCACATCACCCAAAATTACTGCATGCAATTGAATTGCATTACCCAAAATAGAGAGGATGCTTCTTCAACAACTACTTGTTAAAATATGTGCATACAAAAGAAGAAATCCATATTTAGGAGTTAAACAGAGAATTACCATCACTACCAAGATAAATCTAATAGAGAAAAATATATAAACAGAGTGGCAAACCAAAAGCTGAAATAACTTACTAAAGTCTGCATTGCTGCATGTCCCATTTAAAAAATAAAACATAGCACAACGATGGTAAGTACTGAAGACAGCAAGCAGAAGATTGACTATGTAAATGAAAACACCACTGCACTTTTTCCTCAAATTGCTCCAATATAGCATTGTTTTCCGAGACTTTTTGGAAGTTCTGATTATGTAGTGGAAAATATTTGCTATGTAAACTCCAGATATCTAACTTTGGTACCTAAAGTTAGGAGGACTGTCTCACCAGGAACTTTATATATTCTGTAAAACCAGAAAGAAGCATTTCTTTAAGTCTGAACTTTAACGTAAGGGACATAAAGGAGATCTTTATGGCAAATCCATTGGACTGCTGTATCTAATTCAGAAATAGCAAAGTGCCCTCTTTTATAGGCTGTTTAACACATGCCAGAATTAAATGCAGTGATGTACATAAAATTACCTAGAAGGCGACAAAGCTCAGATCAAAATGGAAAGTAAGATATTCTGAACTCAAGTGAGGTACAGGTTTGCCTGAAGCAAGTGCTACAAAAAAGTACAGTTAAACCTATTTGCAACAGAGCAAACAGTAACTTTTTGTATTTTACTGTAAACAGCCCTTGCTAATTCTCAACCTGCCAAAAATTACAACCATGAATTTGTCCTTTCTAGCTTTTTTCCTGTTTCTAATTCAAGGTAAAGATGCATCATTTCATGTGTGTAGATACACAAAGGACAAACTGCATTAGCCCACTGCCATGGCCATTTGAAACCTGAAGATGCATTTCTTTCAGGTCAGAAAACAGGTTTTGAAGATGGGAAAATACCACACCACTTAAGAACAAATTTCAAAATATAGCTGTGCTAAACATATGACGGCAAGAGTATTCTAAGCTATGGTATTATAACACATCAAGGCCATTTTCTATCAACACAAGCTTCTCATAGGACAGCAGGTCAGTTTTAAGATTTCTTGTCCTTATTCCTTGGGACAGAGCCAGCACAGTTAAGGCTCACACCAGATTCCAGCATGAATTCCATGGAGGAAAATCCCTCCCTCTAACAAAAAACTTTTCTAATCAGATTTGTCTGTGTAGGAGATAAGTCTTCCTGAAGGGCTGGCCCAAGACATGGAAACACCACTTACATCCTTAGGAAGAGTATATATATACACACACACATATATGTAAAAAGCACTGTGTACCTTGAAAGCACAGACAATACTTCATGCAGAGGGAGAAAAAAAATCTAAGAGCAACAGATGTTATTTACATCACCTAAGCTATATGCATGATAACAGGTTCCACTGGCAAGATGGTGCAAGAACATACCCTTCACATCCACTGAACTTTACTAATTTTGAGAAATACAGTGAGGATAGAGTATATGAAATGATGGAGAAGTCTGCTGGAAAAGGCAGAAAACGAAACAAATGTAGGCTAAGCTGATATATCAATAACTGGAAAAGTTACATACAATGCCAGTACATCTTTATGGATGAAGAACCTAAGTGTAAGAGATCAGCAACATCAAGTTTTTTTTAAAAGAATATGGGAAAGGATTTATAATTGCAGCAAAGGTTTACAAAGATTTTAACAGTTTTCAGTCTCTAGAATTACAGCAGGTATTTAAACTTGCCCTACTCCACAATCATGCCAGTTTTGACATGATGTGGACTTCTTACTTGATGAGCACGTTTGAAACTGTATTGGTGGCAAAAACCATGGCAGTTAAGACTTACATTGAAAGAATTAAGATTAATTTTATGGGGTTTTCTACAAGTATATAATGTATCATTAAAGAAAAAGATGAGTGTGTTGTAATACTTCATGAACACTTAGAGTAAGCACCCTAAAGTTAGACTAACATTTCAAGGTAAGGCAGAAAAGTATTGATGAACTCTGACAGAATAATTTTTCTCTTTTATGGTAGGGGATACTGAGTTGATATCAGCCTAGAATGCAGATGTCATGAAGTTCTTCCAATGAAGAACTACAAAATTAACTCCTCTGACTTAAGATCAACTACTTAATGGTACTGAAACAATAGAAGATTTTTACTCCGTTAATTGAAAGTTTACACGGCTTGGAGATTTGACTGTTTTACTGTTTCCACATTGTCTTTCCAGCACGCTAAGCAAAAAATACAGATATGACTTCTTTCAAGATGCAGCAGTTTCTCCAAAGTTATAATGGTTTATGTGGAGCATTTGCAAGCTGAAATTAGAACAGTATTTCCAACAAAACAAACACTCCAACTCAGAGGGATTAAGGAAAACATTATATGAAAAAGACCAGTCTATACTGCAAAATTCTAAATCCTGAATGAAAAGGCTCACTTTAAAACTAATACAGCATTTAAAATGAAACATGCCACTGTTTGCAGATCTAACATTAACAGAGTAAAAATACTGTGAAATTAAATACCTGAAGTGGAGGGGAGGGGTGAATGGAGAAACCTTAAAATGAACCTCAAGGTGTAGTCCTGAATGGGCCTCACAGTCCATTTGATCTCATAGAAAGCTATTCACAAATTCTTCTGAGTCAGTAATTTGAAATGACTGTTAGTCAACAGATTATGCAGAGGCAAACATGTTATGACTTTGAATAAAAACCTTCCTACAAGTCTGAACAGACTACTTCCTCCCACAGGAGACAGCTTTTAATCCTCAACTTTTACTAGACTTGCCATTTAAGGAAAGATTCATTTACAGCTGTGGCTTTTGGCACAGACAGATGTTCAAAATAAACTATTACATGTACCAAACAGAATTTTAAATCAGTTTCTTCCCCCTCTAGTAGCTACCCCTACAAACCTGTTAAGAAAGGGATCAGAACTATTCGTAGTCATTGTTCTCAGTTCCTGAGACATTCCAGGAGATGACACGGGATTTTGAGATCCACCATCTTGTTCCATTGTGGGAAGCTGGCTACGGAGAGCCAATTCCTACAACAGGGGAGGGGGAGAAAGAAAGATCATGTTAGGCATTTGAATGCACTTTTCAGACACATGAACACATAACATTACAGGTAATTGATGCTTTTACTGCTTCCAGTTACAAGATTTAAGTGAAATTAAGTTTCTGAAGACAAAGCAAGAATTTTTACTGGCTTCAGTGACAATGAATTTTCCACCAGTCAGGCCCAGTACTACAGAGACTTCACTGTAAATGTATTTATGGATATAAATATCTGTATGTTTACATAAATCTTTTCTAGTTTGCTTCAATATCCTTTTGCTAAGTCTGTTCTTAAGACCAAAAAAAGAATTGTTAACATTATCTGACCCCTAAGATACATCTGTCTAGCTCTGCTGATCAGCACTTTTTCCCCATCTCTTTTAAGTTCTGTGTAAGTCCTTGGTTTCCTTTTCACCTTGCTGCTTCATTCAGCAAAGTGTCAAGTCTTTCCCTACAAGTTCCCATTCACTCTTCCTGTTTGAGTCACGTATTTTGAAATTTCCGATAGATCAGATGAGCGATTTGTCTCACACGTAAATCTTAAGGCTCTTCAAATCCCCAGTAAATTCCTTAGTAAAACTAAGACACCGCACTTCTGAAATTACAAACCTAGATTACATTCATATTTTACATATCTGCCTGTGTACCAACTTGAGCAATCCATCCATAAAGCTTGTAACTACTATTTAATGAAAATAAGTTTTAACGTGAAATACAGAAAATTAAAGGTGGGTGGAAATAAGCAGCATTTTATGTAATTTCCAGTGCTTCCTCTCTCTCTTTTTAAACATGAGTTACACATGTGAAAAATACAATAATTTGCTTCAAGCAACTCTCTTAAAACATCATCAGTGGCTCACCAAGTCTGTGCTCTGTTAATGTTGAGACTGGTAACGAAATCTACTGCCTCTTGTTACCATTATTAGCAGTGCGTGATTTCCAGGCTGTGCCTGGGAAGCTCATCTCAGGCAAAACAAATCTGGTCAGTCTTGACAATACTCAATAATTCTCACTTGTATAATATGGGGTCTTCATCCATTCTCAGTTATGAGCTTAAGGACTACTGTAGACTTATAATATACAAAAACCAGTCCTTTTCCAATTCTTCTTCAAAGTTATTTTCTTTCAAAAAATATCTAAGGTTATTTTATTTTACAGCAGATTGCACCGTATCTTGAATGCTTCCCTATCACCTGGTTTTTTTCCTTTTCTAATCAGCATATGCTTCACTCCCATTCCTGTGGGTTACTATGCTGCATATTCCCTTAATACCGTTTTTAGTACCGTCTTGTACTATAAGGTTTTCTCATTCTAGTTGATTAGACCTTTGCAGGAAGCGCACAAGCATACCACTGGTTTTTGTGTTCGTCACACCCAACTGCCTGCTCCAAGTAAATCCAGTCCTCTGCTCACCGCCACTCACTTGGCCACTGTTCTAATAAACAGTAATAATACTCCTCCCCATTTTCAGATCACAGGATTATAGGCACCTTTTAATCATTTCTATAGGCTTATCCACATGATTTTCATTTGCTTATGTAATAAAACCAAGGGCAAAGACTATACAACGAGGTCTTGCCCCACAGATAATTTTACAAACATCTGTCAGTCACATCAGCCTTCACACAAGGCGGCTGATACACATGCAGGAGAAAACAAAACAAATGCAATAGGGAGAAAAAAAAGAGAATAAAAATCCCTCTGGGTTCCCTGTTGAAAAGCTACAAAAAAAAAAAAAAAAAACACCACCACTTTCTCTTCCATACGTGAAGAAAATAACCAATGTGGAAGAATGGGAGTTACCTTTGTGTTTTCTAGATTCTTAGAAAGTAGGTGAGATTCAAGTTTCATCACTTTATGAATATAAGTAAGTATGTAAGTGTAGTAAAGATAAATTTAGCTCAGATACTAGCCAGCTAAATAAGAAAAATCACACTTCACTGAAGGCCCATTCAAAAGAAATGTATTAAACCAGGAAAGAGAATTTTATTTTGCCTACTCTTTGGCATGCAAAACACAGTGAAAAAGGATATTTTTGATACTAGTACTACTTTGATCCTTGTTTCAACAACAACAGTGCTAAAAGTGCAAAGCGACAACTATTTGTAACTATTTGTATGTAGCACTAATGATCGTTATTGAGGAGGCAGAACTACAGCACCTCCCCCTAGAAAGAATGTTATTTCATTACTCATTCAAGTAATAAATTCACGTCAATCTGGAAGCCCGAAAGAAAAGGAATTACCAAAAGAGACGAGCTATTCAGAAACAAATAGAGAGCAATTTTTAACCATTCCATAAGATAAACAAAGGTTTTACAAACCCTACAGAGTGTATTAAGACTATTTTTCCCAAAAGGTGCATGCAATGGAAACTAAAATTGTGTTGCTTGAAGAATGATCCTTTTGTTTCTTCTTCCTTATAAAACTCATTGTCAATAAAAACATTATGTGCTTTCTATACTTAATAAAGAATGTATGGGAGTGTACAAGCCTCTCCCAGCTCCAAAGAGAACAATGTGAACTCTAGGTTTTTAGTTCACTCTTTAAAATATACTCTTTATTAGAAGTATTTAAAGTCTGGAGGCAAAAATAAAACCATGACAAAATCCTGGCTTAGATTTCTGTAACTTGATCTTATCCTATTTTTGAATGTCACACTTTTTTTTAAGTATCTCTGGAAAAATAAAAGCTTAGCATTCCTATTAACACAAAAGCTGAATTTTGGTATCATGGTTATTGCACAAATGACCAAAATGGTCTGTCACCTCCTTAAGCAAAGGAATTTTTAAAATAAGGTCAGCAGTGTGTAAGTTATCTGCCTGACCGTTGTTGTTTGTTTGTTTGCTTTTTATGATTGCATATACATTAAGTTTTACACAAAGTTCCAGGTCATTCATACCATGTCCAAATTAACTTCATAAAATTACTCTTTGCAGAACATTTGTATCTTCATCATGCTGTTGAGGAAAGGTTAAAAGTCTCCATCGTGCAACTCATGTATCATATTCTTACTGCGTTAAGCATAAGATATGCTACTCAACTTAAAAAAAAAAAAATACAAGGATATATCAGTTCAATTGGTAAATTTACTTCATAAAGGGCCAATTGTAACATTTCTGCCCCCAAACACTGCTCAGCTATCCCACAATCCACAGGCTATGCCAGGATGCGAGAGAAGCGTGAGGGCGAAGAGGAGACCACGACACTTACGGGCAGTTTCAGCACCAGTTATTTCTTCAGATTAAGTATTTACCTTCTTGTTTGAGGGCCAGAAAGTTAGAGCGTATGTACAAAACACACAGCGAAAACACATGGACAGATGAAGACAAACGAATTCAGCAATGAGGAGTTATGCAATTAGTGAAGAGTAACGGAGAAACATATACATCATTCAGTGTGGCAATCATGAAAACCAGCAAAATTAATTTAAGAGGTGATGCTGATAGAGTGACAATTAATAATATTGTATACATTTCGCAAAAATCACAGTGCTATGCAGAGCATTGCAAGCACAGATAAGGCAGCATAAATTTGAAAAGACATTTGTTGGTAAAGTCTGGCTTCTCGTCTGGTTTTGCAGCCCTTTGCTGAGCCACCGTTTCATCCTCCTCTCGCTGCCCCTGGCCCAGCTGGGGTTCTCAGAGCACCATTGGGCAGGTACATGCCCCGACCAGCCCCTCCACCAATTTGTGTTTGGTTCCAGCAAATGCTGCTCTTCACGGCCATCTCGTACTCAGGACAACGTGACTCGCGCCTTCTGCTGACCGGTTGCTTTGGCAGCGCTTCTGTGATTCAGATTTGCAAACACAAGCAGCAGCAAGGACTCAAATGTGCTGCAGTGAGCTACAGCTCGTACGGACACAATGTGTCCTGAAGCAGCTGAGGGCATAACAAACAGACAAAGGCAAGGAGCACAGATCTCATTCACTCTCTAGACTTTTAGAGTATCTATCTATAAGGATCTACATTCACAAACTAGCAATAAAATTATTTTGTTAATCTGTAAAGCTCAGGTGCTGCAACTGGCATCACAGCTTCTGAATTCTCTAATTACTCATATACAAGTATCTTTCCTACTGTGTATCTTCTACCCATCTATGCTCAGCATTTCCCACTTTAACCAAGTGTGAAACAAATTCTACACCTCTTGCCAGACAAACTGATGTTTCACTTAGGTCTATGGTTTTCAACAAGAAATGAAGCTATACTATTTCAGAAGCCAAGGAATATTTAAAGCACTTAGTTCCCAAGATGACTGAACATCATCAGTGTTACGGTTGCAGCATAACTGGTTGAATTCCACATTTTTTATATTTTGATGGGAGCCAACATACCCTTCACACTCCCTAAATCCAGCCAAACAGGACTCCTCAATAGTGCTTCCTACTGATGTCCAATCAAGCAGTCTTTAAAGTACTACCTTAGTGCACTGCTCATCAGAAATACCAAAGACTTAAATAATAATTAGGTCAAGCAACATCCCTACAACTTCTACAGAAAATCCAACTCTGAGCTGAAATTCCTGATGCTTTGACAAAACCTTGTGTTTTATTTAGCAGTGTTTAGAAGCAGCAGAGTTTGTTGGTCAGGGCAGAGGAATTTGCGTCTCAATTTCTTAATCACCAAGGGTCACAACCCACTGGTTCCAAAGTGACTTTTTACTTATTGCTATGGATGGCCTCTGACTACATTTTCTTACCCTTCCCTTCAGCAGGAATTCGCATTGGTATGGTCACACACCAAGACAAGTCAGAAAACAGACCTAGCTGAAAAGTAATTTGTCTGATCGATCAGGTGTCTGATGTGTCTTGCAGTGTAGCCACACTGATGCTTCGGCTACTGGATTATGAAAAAACATTAGACACATCCTGCTGCCTTATAAATACGGCAATCTCTGCCAAGACAGCTGGGTTTAATGTCTCAAACTGCTGCAGTTCAGTCTGCCAGAGCATGTCTACCAGACTCTCAGTCAGAGGTCATTTTATTAAGAGCAAATATTCTCCTTAAAAAAATATACCACACACCTGCCCAGCTGCAGTCGTCAGCCCCAGCTCCGGATGGCCCTAGAGAGATGGCTGTATTTTCTGAATTAATTTCTAAAGTCACGGCACTGCACACGTATGCTGCCTTACCTGTGAGCCTCATGGTGCTCGACAACAAAGCTCTGTGCAACTGATGCAGAGTAAACAGCAGGTACTTGGGAGATTATCTGAACTAACTTTTAGCTACCTAAAATCCAAATGCTTTCCTTCCTTTTCCTTTTTTTAGAGAAGTGATTGTGCCACTGTACTCAACACTGGTGAGGCCTCACCTTGAATCCTGTGTTCAGTTTTGGGTCCCTCATCATAAGACAGACATTGAAGTGCTGGAGTTCAGAGAAGGGCAATGAAGCTGGTGAGGGGCCTGGAGCTCAAGTTACACCAGGGGAGGTTTATACTGGATATCAGGAAAAAATTCTTCCTGGAAAGCGTTGTCAGGCATTGAACAGGCTGCCCAGGGAAGTGGTGGAGCCACCACCCCTGGAGGTGTTTAAAAGGTGTTTAGATGAGGTTCTTAGAGACACGGTTTAGAGCCAGAGTTAGGTTATGGTTGGACTCGATGATCCTGAGGGTCTCTTCCAACTGAAATGATTCTGTGATTCTAAACAGATGACTATAGAGGCAATGTGCTAAAATTTATGTGCCAAATTTACTGCCACAGACTAAAGAAGTCAGTTCATTAATTACAAAGATTTCTGGAAGGTTGTCCAGTGAATAACAATGGTTTGTTACCTAATGAAGTAAAATATTCCTGCTAGCAATAATATATCAACAGTTCAACGAAAACTGAGATAAATGCATACAAAATCACTTCATTTTCTGCCTACTTGGAATCTTCAAGTTACTTACAATATCATATATGCTGCTCAGCTCCTTTATCTGTGTGACAGTTCTCCAGCAATATTTTGTTATTGATTTTGGAGAATAAGAAATCAAATCCAATTTCTGTTCATTTTGCAAAAGAAACACCTAGCAGAAAACTTAAACCACGAGGCACAAAGCAAAATTTAGTATTAGCAATAAGAGTTAAGTCACTAAAACACTGCAAAAAAAAATTACTTCCACTAAAATGAGAAGTTTTGGGTATTATCTGTGACTATTGATTAAAAAATAAAACAGCAGTAAAAATTTTAAACAGGAAAAAAACTTTGTTGGAAGGACTCTTCACTGGGTCTTAGCGAGTCATCCTCAAAACTTCTCACATAATGGATCTTTTCAGAATAAGAGATATCACAGACCATCTTCTCTATCAAACATCAAGCAATAAGCTTCAGGAGAACGAGAGATTCAAGGGACAACACCGGGATTCACTAAGAAACTAAAATAACCCACCATTTCCACAAAGATCTGAACAAAAGTATATCTTGTTATTAAAGACATATGACAGGCAAGAGAAGGAGAGGACAGGAACAAATCAAAACCTAAGTCCTCAGTAAAACTTCCAGCTTCACTAATTTCATGGAAGTTCAATAGCACAGAATTCAAGACTGGACTTGTTTCTAGAAAACATCACAAATTTGACAGTAACACAGCTTTGTATTGGTGTACATGCAAAGTGAATGAAGAAATCTTTTATTGAAAAATAGTAATAGTGTCCTAAGAAATTAATGATTTCCCGGAAGACTGGAAATCTTCTTGACTAAGCTGATGAAAGGTGTCAAACACCAACCAAGAGGAACTTTCTTTAAAAAAAAGGAGTCATAGGAAACAAACAATATGTCGAACACTGTAACTATTCAGTACTGCAAGAGCTTGTATTTTATGAATAAGAGCAAATATATTCAAAACCAAAAAAACCAAAACCAAGCGATTGAGCAAACAAGGACAGACTGGTCATGTCTTTGTAGATTCTTCACCGAGTATGGGAATTTCCAGAATGTCAAAAGTTGATAAGAAATAAGTCCGGGACAACAGGACAGAGAACATGAGAGGTACCTCATAAAGGATAAAGGATGACAGAATGGCAATGATGAGCAGGGAGCACATTCCAGGTGTGCAGAACCACCAAGAAAGCAGCACAGAGACGAGAGAAAGGTAAATGGGAAAGCACAAGGGAGCAGTGCGGCAAGGAAGCAGAGCTGCACCTCATTCCCAGACAGGGATCTCCATGCAGCGCTAGAAACAAGCAGCGGATACGGAATGAGCAAGCACACACAGAAGAACCTACCACGTAAATGGCTGTGTAATATGCTCATCTTACTAGCAAATACCCTAATATTAGCAGCAAATAAGAATCTTCCAGTCTTAGCACAAGAAAGTAGCCTGCACAACATTCAAGAATAATGTCTTCAGAGCCTCAACATTATTTGCCTTAATGTCTCTTCATTGTATACTGGAAGGTGGGAAATCTGTCACCTAACATGTAGCCAATTTTATCATTCATGCAGAAGCTGACTAACATCTATTTTAGGTGAGACGTTGACAAGCAGATGCTAAACTGCAGGAAAATGGAAGGAGAGCTACTGGGGATGGAGACGAAGTCAAGTCACTCAACCTTTTAACTAAGACAGGGAGGCATCTGTCAGGTGTTCACAGAAACTGATGATGATGAGGGTAAGTCACTGGACAGACACTTGGTGTTTTCAAATTCCCTGGATGTATCCATAGCTCTTGTTTACACACCATAAATATGGAAGCAGTAATTTTTGTTTCAAAAACCTTTGACATTTTTAGAATTACAATAAAACAAATCCTCATTTAAACAAGAAGAGTGTTTTACAGTACTTGCAACAAAAGATATAGCTGAGCAATTTCAGTCTTTCCAGGAGGTATTCAAATACTAAGGCCTCCATACGTAACACTTGAAGTGTTCATGTCACTACAGGATACCACAGTATCATGGCAGAGAGATAAAATAAAATATTCACTGAGCACCAAAAAAACCTGACCAAAGACATCAATACAACCATGACACTGTTTCCAGGGTATGTGGACAAAAATGCCAAGAAAGAAAAGGAGGCTGAGCTGAATGCAGGATGTTGGACTAGACTTCCACCAGCCCATTCCAACCTCTGATTCTGCGATTAAGAAAAGCTCAGAGATCCAGTTAAAAGTTAAGGAACATTTCTTAGGTTCTTTTATCCATATAAGAAAGATACTTCATTAGAGGCCATCTTCAAGAATGCTTGTGTCATATCATTTCCTTACAAAGACTTTGACATTCTCAGACAGACTTAGTCTTCCAGAACTAAGATCGCTGAACATATGAAGGTTTTATTTTCAGTATTCCTTAAAAGAACATCTAAAATTTATCAAGATAAGCTATTATTCTTCTCCCAAGCACAGCTTTATCATCATGAAAGCAAATAATTCCTCTAAACTTCATTAATTTTATTCACAAAGAAAGGATCTGTCAGAAAGAAAAAGCTGACCAAAAAGATTTGCATCGTTTCTACGGATTTTTCACAGATTTGCTAGGTTGACTATGAGCTGATAGGATGTACAAATTGGGACTTCGGTAACGGCATCATTGGAGAAGACAGACAACATTTGCTTCTTCAGTACAAGGCCTCGAGAAGTATTTGGAGAACAATTTCCAGAAGCAGTTCTCTGAGCACCTTCTTCCACATGTGGCTGCTCACCACATTACTGAAGTGACACACAAAACCACAAATAGTACATGTAGATGATACAACACAAACAATCTAGTACTATGGAACTTCTAAGTTGACAGGATAGCCTACTTTTGTATCCGCCAGATCCCTCAGACAGTTTGACCCATCAGCAAGTGCAGACTAATAAAACTGAACCCAGGCAGGTGAGTACCCAGGTAAGCCTGGTAAAAACAGTTTAAATGCGACTGGAAACCTGACTTTTGCATAAATGCTTTCATGATTTCCCATCCCAAACAAAGCAGAATGACCACTACATACACATTTAATGAATTATCAGTAAGGTCCCTTTGAGGTTTTTTTCAGCTTTTTACTGTTTTAAGCCAGAATTTTATAAGATCAGATTTTTGGAACTTCTCAAAGTATGAAACTGACCGCAGCGTTCTCCATTTGCTGCATGTTTCTGAGTGTGCAACAGGAAGAAGTTACTGTGGAAGAGCAAACAATTCTATGACAGGGCTTCAGCCACACAAGAAAACACAGAATACACTTCTGACATTCAGTAAGGAAAACATCCCTTCTGAATAACCTCATTGTGGCAGCAGATAAGGTGTTTCCAACTGATGTGGAGGAGTGTGCTGCTCTGTTTATTCCCTTGTATACCAGGAATTTTTTTCCCCTGCATAGTAGGATCTAATATTGATCGACAAGATCACTATGTGGTTCCCGCTCTGTAACTGAATCAATTTATTAAATTTCAATTAAAATGCTTCCACTTCAGAGTGGCACTAATATTGCCAAACAAGAACATATTTTTTTCCAGGGTATCAGTACTGTTTCTAAGGTCTGAGGTTCCTATTTTAAAGATTATATTCTCAGGGGAACTGGTAGCATACAAATTCTGCAGTACTCTTCAGAATGCAACAGTACACCAGTACTCATGGCTTCCAAACACAAGATACTTTCTTTTATTCTGTTTTTCTTGCCTAGTGCATATCATGTTTTTTCTTAGAAACACAAAGTACAATACAAGCCAATGTAAATATTATGCTAAGAACCAGTAGATTAAGAACACTGTTAGCAATAGCAAGCAAGAAGCTCTCTGAATAGATCCATAAATCCACCCTTTCAGAGATTCATTCCATATTAGACTTTTTAAGAGCCTAAAAGAAGTCCGCATTAAACTGTTTATTATGCTTTACATTTCGACCAATTTCCTTTTGGTCTTGAGAAACTTTTCAGAACTGTTGTTTCCTATACAGAAAATACATCTCTGCAGGAGCCTGTTAAATGTCAAAATGGACTGATTACATATTATATCCCCACAGCAGCTATTTTGTTAGTCTAATCTATTATAAACTATTCTGTTACACCCTATATGCTTAAAAATCATAAATATTTCAAGTGACTTTTTATTAACTGATTACAGATATCCTTCTTTAAGATCATACCTGTTTAAACAAACTGATAAGAACATTCATATGAACAGTACTTAGAAGTCACAAACTACTACCTTAGATATAATGGGAGGTTTGATTTAAATACCCATCTTGATGACACCAGGACTGGAACTACAATATCCTCAAGAATGCTAAACAAGAAGGTTTTTTCAACGCAGAAAAAATGTGCAATGAATTCCTCATTTGCTCTTAAATATTGATATAAAGTTGGGGTAATGCAGCACTCTTAAAAACAACATTAGGTTTGTGACCAGAAAAGTGGTTCCAAAATGTGTATGGCAGAGCTTGGTTTTGTTTGTTTGTTTTTCTTTTCTTGAATGCCTTCAAAAAGCAAAAAGTTCCCCTACTAGTCTAATTTAATGCTTTCATTTTTTCTAATTATGCTGAAACATCAGTTAAGAGCCTACCTGATGTTTTGGAGAATTTGCTGTGCTGGGATTGATATTCCGCAATGCCTAAGAGTAAAAATAAGATGGATAAAAATTACTTTAGCTGCATGGTTTGCCTCTGCAGGCTGTCTTATAAACACCATCTTGTAGTATCAAGCCCCCAAGACAGGCCAGATGAGACAGGATAAGGGAGTTAAGATACTATGAAAATCATGACACAGTGAAACAGAACTCACAGATTTACCAAGGATGTGTATATGACAGACAAGCTTAACGACCAGGGAGAACACCACCAAGGAAATTGGCTGTCACCTGGTCCCAAGTTAGTCAGGTTCTCAATGACAACTGAGGCAAGAAGATGATTAGAAGGCCTACCTAGAAGCATGCTAGCACAGGGTAAAATGTTTGTTGGTGGATTAATTGCAAAGCAGGAACAGCAGAAGCCCAGGTGCTTAAGCGGAGAGAGAGTCCTGATGCCACCTTTGCAAAGTATTCTTACCTAGAGTACTATATAAAAAGTAATGGCTGTAAAGATGACCCATCTTACACCAAGAGATGCTGAAGATTCCTACAGAACAGTCCTTGACTACAAAGGGGATAATGGGAGTCAGATTTCAGGACAGAGGTGATGAAGAAAGAGAAAAGCTGTCTTTGAGGACAGAAAGATATTATCCTCTCCTGACACAAGGCCCATCACCCAAAGTGAAAAGGGAACAGGGTAAGATTTTAGAAGGTTTTCCTCAAAGAAAAGATTAGTGCTTTCTCTGGCAGTGCCAAGAAGAACCAAAGAACACCCTAAGTATCTAGCACAGATGGTAGTAACTCTTAAAACATTCAGATGGAAAAACTGAAGCAGCAGGCTTAGAGTCAAAAGGATGTTGAGCCCAAATTCAAAATCCAGATATTCCAGTGTCCGATCCTACACTTTAACATTTGCTACAGATATATTCATATAGTAGCAAAATACTGAAAAGAACAATTTGCAGCCTAATTGTGAAGACTGAAATTCTTCAGCATAAGAAAACCACAAGTTGAAAATGCAGCACGACTTGTTCATTGTTCAGTTGTTCCATGCTCCACTCCACTGTTCAACAGATAAGGTGTCTCCTCAATGTATCTTGTAGAAACTTCACAAGTATTTTGAAATCCTACAGACCGTGACTGGTTCTAAAAGGGAAAGACTTTCCTCCACTTAAAAGGGAGAATTAAAGCAGCTGTGGGAACCAACTTCTTGTCTTTTTGCGTGACTCAGAACTCAATGAATAAGAAATAAGTTCTCAAGAGGAATATCCAATCAGATCAACAGTCCATGATGTCATCCTAATCGTAAAGAAGCCTCTTCGTGAGTTTTATTAGAGAGAGGAATGAGGGAGGAAAGCCAAATCCTTCAGTCTGATAAATCAGATGTTTTCGCTACCAAGCTGGTATCAGTAACAGAATGAATTTAGGCTTTTTTAGTTTCAAAGCTTTTTGTACAGTCACCGGTTTTTAAGACTTACTGGAACAACAGCTTAGCCAAAACAAAACACAACATACAAAAGAAATAGTGGAAGTAGGTGTCTAACCTGTGGCCTCACCTGCCGAAGCAGTTCTTGGTGCTTCAGTCTCAGCCTTTCCTTCTCCATCTGCAGCTGCTGAAGTCTCATCTGCTGTTGCTGATTGGAGCTGCTCCCACCCATCAGACCACCCTGGGGACTCTGGGGAGCCAGAGGGGGTGGCTGCTTCACTGGAGCACTTTGGCTGATTCGCTGATTCATGGCTAAGGAACCAAAACAATACACATTTAAAAATGAAATTCAAACAAATGCACACAAGGTAAGTGTTATCCTTAGAAGGCATATATTAAAACCTTCAAAAAATTACAAGCCATGGCAGTATAAAACACGCAGCTACACTGATGTGCACAATATGAAATGTATGCTGTTATTCCTGTGAAGTCAATGAAAGAATCTCATGTTCAAGAATACATACTTGTTCCAGAAGCTTATGAAAACAGTTAAACGTGTAAGTTGGTGGTATTAAAATATTTCAAGTTTAATTAGTAGGATCTCTCTTTCTTCCTAATAAAACATTCTCAATTTAGACACAAATAATACAAAATCACTTTTCTTATTCATGTGAAATCTGAGAATCAATAAACTCGAAAACACATAGAATGACAAAGCAGATCATCTCGCTTATAACAATCTACATTTGGTTAAAGGCTACCGGTTTTCCCATTGTGGTGCAGGTCATGCAACAATCCTGTCACATCACGTTTTGAGTGTCACAGGCTCCATTTAGGACATCTTGACATGCAAAATTAGAGCTGGTACAGAAATGGCAGATAAATTATACAGCCAAAAATGCTGCCATCAACATCGGAAATATTTCACTAGTGCTTTGTTAGCTTTTACCCCACAGAAGTATATGATACATCTTTGCTGAGGCATGGAGAAGTAAGCGTTGTCAACTTGTGTGCCTAATGCACAATGAGAACCCATCTTCCCTTCCCCCATAAAAGCAACACCCAAGACAATCTTATTTTATAAAATCATGCATGACTAGGATGCATCTACCTGACAGGCCTGACTGTTCCCCAACATGAGACCAGTATGGTTAAAGTCAGCAGAGGCACTGGAGTTCCCATAGTGAAAGGGAGGGCTGGGAAAGGCTGAATGGATTACAAGGGCACTATTTTCAGAGGCTTTCAGTTTCGGAATTAGCTCCCCATCTTGTTGTCTGGAGCATCCTGAATCTATCAGCATTCACAGTATGCTGCCAAATGCATTTGCCGAAGCAGCGATGGGAGAGTGGGAGGGATTTTTTATTATTATTTTTTTTTCTGGGAATGAAGATTATGGTTTATGGGAACAAAGAAGAAAAAACAAAAGGAGTGAGCTTCTTATAGGATGACAGGCTGATTTGGTGCAAAGAAAATCACCCGTTGTATTAGTACAAATTAATATTTTCGTCATGTGTAGAAGATCCCTGGAACACTAACACTTTAACTATCACACAAAAGGAGAGTTATGTCATAAAGTATCTATATCATCTATTCTCTGAAAAGCCTTTCCATCTCTACTGTCTTTCGAATGTTCACCTTGAGGTAAAGTAGTGCTTTTCTTCTATTCCAAGAAAGCCTAAATATATTTATCTCATAACAGCAGTAAAAATGGCTGGTGCTTCACAGCCTTGCTCCCTTTTCACCTTGCCACAGCTCATCTTTCCACTGAGAGGTAACATATGAAGAAGAAACACCATATGCTCACTGGAGTTAGAATAGAAAACAAACAAGTCAAAAGCAGTTACAGACTCAACTCTCTGGTCTACCTTTCAACTACTCCATAGGTCCTGCACAGAGTCAACAGTCTAATTGGACAGGTGGGTCCCATTTTCATGAGTCACGTCAATATAGGATGAAGCATCAAACAACTTGAAGTAATTTGAAATAGTCTTTTATATAGTTACTCATGAGAGAGCTTCATACATGCAATTACAAATAAGATAAAACTTCCTGTAATGGTAAGTGAACAGGTGAAGTAGGAATAGAAACTGAATCCCAATACCAAATAGAAACAGGGTGAATAAAAAGGACTGGAGGTTCAACTCCAACCTGCAAGTCCCATCCTGACCCAGTGGGGAAAAAATGGTGAGAAGATGACACTGCTGTGGATTAAAGCTTAAAATCAAACAGCTGATCATAGAATCACAGAACAGTTTGGGTTGGAAGGGACCTTCAAAGCTCATCTGGTCCAACCTCCTGCAATGAGCAGGAACCTCTTCAACCAGATCAGGTTGCTCAGAGCCCCGTCCTGCCTGGCCTGGGATGTCTCCAGGGATGGTTCATCCACCACCTCTCCGGGAAACCCACGCCAGGGTTTTACCACCCCCATCACAAAAAAATTTCTTCCTCATGTCTAGCCTGAATCTCCCCTCTTCTAGTTTAAAACCATCACCCCTTGTCCTGTCACAACAGGTCCTGCTAAAGTGTGTTCCCATTTTTCTTACAGGCCCCTTCTAAGTACTGAAAGGCCACACAATAAGGTGATGTGAGCAGTGATCTGTAGTGACAAGCTCCAGGGCCTCCACTGGACAACCTCTGCTGGCAGACTGACAGCCATTAGATTACCTGCATTTATGGAACCAGGTGGAGCTGAAGCTAGAGAGGGCAATGCAAAAAGGCAGCGGCCCAGCCAGACGTGACACTGCTGGACTGGGGAACATATCTCCTGCTTTATCTCTTTTTACCCAGAATCCTATTAAGGCTGTAACCAGGACCATACCTTTTGCTTTTATTATCTCACTCTCTTTCACCTTAAAAGCAGACAATGAAGGAGTTACTAGGGGACAACAGAAACAACCACCTTCTCCTGCTGCTGGCTAATTCTGCAACTCAAGCAAAAGTCCGTGCTACCCTTCCGAAGTTCCAGGGCCCAAACCCTGCTATTAAACAAGACGGAAGGTTACTTACAGTGGAGAGTAAAAAGGGACAAAGGTTAGAAAATTACCATCACCTGCAAGAAACACAGCTCAGTTAAAAGCAAAATATCTAGCTTGTAAAAACTAAGTACCCAAAGCTGAAGAATGTCAATTTCTTTAGGTTAAAAAGGCCACATCTGTGGTCTAGTCTCCAATGGTACAATCATGGTTTCGGAGTCCCTGTCTCAGCAGCTCAGAGCCAAGTTACATTGCAGACAACCTCGTAGACATTGAACAATTTCTAACCTTAGTTAAACACTTAAGTGCAATATCACTAACACACTTTCATATTATTAACATATTATGAAATTGTTTTTCCTGCATGCACCATACAAGTAATACTTCCCTAGGCCCCTTTTCCACTACTATGCAGCTTTGAAAATACTTTCCCTCTCATGCCAAGTTCCTTATATTTTATATACCTGTATCTTTCTGACAGCTGCTTTTATTATCCCCTTTCTCTCTGATCACAGTTTGCTTTGCTCTTTCCATCTCCTGACTTAGCAATTAAAACTGTAAGAAACAACTCATGTTTGTCTGATGTTTTCCATGTCATTCCACCAAACTAGATCCCTCTAAAATGACTTCTAATGTCAATTTTGAAAACAATGTTTCTAACTGAAAGTGTATCTAAAACAGGAATATTGTAAGATACTGAGACTTCAGTGCATACTTAACATTCACCAATGAGTATAGGGGGGGGAAATGTAATTATATGGTTTGGTAACTCTTCAGAAACTGAACCAAAAAACCTAGATTCTAAATTCTTATTCAGGAATCCATTTAAAGGATTTTTCTGAGCATTTTTACTATTTCAAGAATGCAAGTGCAAAAGACTTCAAACAAGATTTTAAACTGTCCTCAAAACAGATCATGGAGATGCTTTTCATGTAAGGAAACTCCTTCTAACTGTTTAAACTAGAAGTTTGCACATTCAAAGATGATGTTGCTAACTGAATTTTACTGATTGAACAACATCCCCCAGTGAAGAACCAATGAAAAAAAAAAACCCAACAGTATAACACTGAATGATTTTCAGCCATCTTGGCTGATTATACAAGTGTGCTATCTTCAAGGGAAGCAGAAAAATGACATTTTCTATATTTTCCAACACAATATTTAATGAAAAGAGGGAAAACACATCTTGTTTCGAGTGACAGGAAAAAAAGAGGATTTAAAAGTTTTATTCTCAATTCTCCATTACTTTACTGAGGACATGATGACAGAAATCTGCACTCTAAAGAATATGCTTATCAGTGTGATCTCAGATAAGCGTATTTTATTTTTCCCCACACCTCATGAGTTTGTGATGATCCTGACATGCACAGCTCCTTCAAAGCACTTTGAATTCAAAGGCAAAGAGCTTCATTTACCTATTAGAGTTGTGACTTATCAGTTTTCTGATGCATCCCGTGCTTTACCTTCCACGGGTATGGAAAGCGTTTAAATAAGGGGCTCTGCACCCACACAGAGGAGGCTGCAGAGACCTCACAGGCAGAGAAGGAACAAACACGTCTTTGTTTCTAGAAGAGGGGATTTGAGGGAGGAGGAGGAGGGGCAGACAAGTTAAAAAACACGGGCAACTTAACACAGTAAAAAAGATCTTGCTGTCCTATAATATGGCTTAGCTTCACAATCGGCAGAGTACGGTCAATTATAATAGCTGCAATATGCTTTTGAGAATAAAGAATTAGTGGTCTTCAAATATTACGTATTGAATTTTCTACTGTCCAAACCCAAGAGCAAAATCCCTGTTTTGTACCATAGCAGGTAACAGTTTCTGAAAAAGGTTTAGACTGATGTCTAAAAAATAGTTTAGACTGCTTTAAGGTAAAAAATAAGGAAAAAACCAACTAACAACAAGCCAACCATGGGTGCTGGAGAGAAAAGGCCAGCAGATTGTTAACAATTCGAACATCCAAGGCGAATTCCCTGCCAGGATGCGATGGGCCCAGGGCAGCTCTCCCTGCACGGAGCCGCAGAGCAGCGCTCCAACGAGCAACAGACACAGCTCCACGTCTGACAGTTCTGCAGTCATCATTTCAGCCTTCAGAACTAATTCTCATCTGCAAATTTAAAGATGTTATTTTTATGTTCAAACTACAACAAAAAAAGCTCAGGATCTGAACATACTTACTGCTTGAACTTACTGCTCTTAACAATAACAATCAATGTTTTCACCGAGGGTATTGAAAAAGAATACTTGTTCCCTTCAGCTTCATTTGTAAACTCGTTGGTTTTTGTGCACCATTTTTGGCTATGGCCAGGTTTCTGAATGGTGCCTGTTTGCAGCATGGCAACAAAGGCAAAAATCCTCTTTGATTAAATTGAAAAGAGCTGTGAAGAAAAAAAAAAAACTTACCAGCACGATTTGAAAGAATGAGTCTCGGAAGTAATAAAAACTTGTTCCAAGTGGCTTTTTTAGAGAGGCTTGGTACAACAATTTGTTGTTTAACCGGGATACATGTCATGCTTCTGGAGTGCATTCTTTATAATGCATTGCTATACTACGTTAACAAAATCCCAGATGCAGTTTAATAATGCTGCTCCTATAAAAGAACCTAAAAATTAGGACAATAAATATTCCACTGGTTTCAGCCTCTGGTTACTCTGAGAATCCTGGAGCTTAAAAGTGAGGGGGAAACCTGAAACAGACTGTTCCCTGGGCTCATTTCGCTGTCCTAAGTGTACAAACCAATCTTAGCATCTTAAGTCAGGTAAAAGAAATATTCCCACGCTCCTGACCTGGACTCTTGGTTAAAACAAGATATATCCAATGATTACAGAAGCATGTCCAAACTACAGATTGATTACTCTGCATTTCTCAGTTACTTGATTTCAAATGAAATTAATATTTTTCTTTTTGTTATTCTATCACTATGGTACCTATTGGTTCAAGCAACATAAATGAAACAGTTTTTTTGCTGTCTTTGATAAAGCTGTCATTGCTTTTAGTAGTTGCTCTGTATCCTAAAATGCAAAGGCGCAATAGCTGGATTGATCGACCACCACTAAGACTCTATACTGTCCCCAGACAGACACTTAACACATCAGAAATTAAACTGGAATAAAATTCTGTTGCAGTTGTTCATGGATCTGACTTTTGTCTTCATACAAGTCAATAGCAATATTCAGAGAGCATTTTCGCTCAATGTGAGCCAGTTTCAGAAGAACTGAAATATTCTGGCCAGCCAGAAAAGCAAATAGAAAAGAGATTCAGCAGTAACATAGCTATAAAAGAAACTTCTGCTCAGTGCATGTCTATAAAACAATGCATGTTCCATTCTTTAAAGAGAAACCAATTTTAATTTTGGAAGTCTAAACATTTTCTTAAATATTTAACTTATTTTTAAATCTTCATACAGAATGGAACTGACAGCGTAAGTCTTAGTACTACAGGAGAACTATGTAGCTCACACTGCATAGGACAGATTATAAGAAGAAACCTCAATTAATGTAATCTAAGTCTAAATGGTATCTATGAAACACCGAAGACTACAGAAAGAGCAGGACTCTGAGCTCATCAAGGCCCCATGTCTGTCCACCCAATATCTGGAAAAATACATTTAATCAAAGCTAGTCCACATTTTAGACCAAAGTTTAATCAGCAAACACTGTACATAAGGGTATTAGCTGCAAACAGTGTCACTGCTTGATAACCCCATAATACTTCCTGGGTTAATTAGGCCAAAACACAAGCTTCTGTATAATTTCTTATAAAATAATACAAAAGCTTTTTTTTTTTTTAAATGCATTTTCAATTTCAATTTTTTTTTTTTTTTCAATTTATTTTGGGGGAACAAACCTTGTCTATACACATGTGCTCATCTGCATTTTTTTTTAGTCTGTCATAAGCCCATGGAATTACAAAAAACGAAAATAAAATCAACAGTATATTGCAAGCAACAGAGCAAAATTGTTTTTCCTATATAGGCAACTGAAATCAAGGCTTGACACGATTGAATTCAAGAAGGAAAAAAGCTGACGCTTCTTTGAATTTTAGATTATATATTACTAGATATACAGTGTATAATTATTGTGTGTACACCTATGTTTAGATTACAGATAATTAACTATATATTCAAAATTACGCACCTTCAATTTTTAACGTAGTAAGCCCATTAACAGAGACATGCAAACCGTGGTGTTAGAAGGTTATGGTGGAAAAAATAACCCTATTAGGAGCGCAGTTTTCTTTGGGTCGCAGCTGTTCTAGCACAACACTGGAAGAACACGTTGTTTTTACTGGCATAAAGACACCACTACCCACAAATCTCCTGTCTTGAACAGGATTAAATTATTCTGAAAACAAAACAAAACCCAAAACAGGTATAAACTCACACAAACCTACTGTCTTGATGAGCTCTTAATAAAAGTGTTTTTTTCCACCTTTTTATAAGTATATACACACTCTACGTTGAGCAGATAACTGCATCCTTACACAATACTTATGGAGAGATCTAATGATTTCTTCAGTGAATGCTGTATAGTAAAGAGGTCTAAATACATCCTTCTTTCGAACAAAACAAGATTTCACTCACTGATATTTATACCTTAAGGGCAGCATCCCCTATTACAAAAGGATGCCCACCAAGGAAATTTCATCTGCCTTTGCAGTTTTGCAATGAGCTCACCCTGACACAAGTCAGTGGTTCACTGAAAACTGATGCTGCTCCACCTACACACATACCCAAATACAGAAGTCTCTTCCCCATCCTGAGTGACCTCCTGAAACTGTTCTGGAAAAACAGAGACAAGTAAATGAAAAATCCAGTACCAAGAGACCTTTCAGATAAGTCAAATCCACTTTGGTTTAGAGAGCATGTAAAGAGGATATGCCATTGAATCTGGAGATCAAAACCAACTGTGATTCATGTCCTGCTTTTGTGCAAAAATGGAAGGCAGATCTGGAACTTAACACCATCTGAAATGTCATTGTGGCCAGACACAAGGCCTGGGCTTTTTTTTGACCAGACAAAGGTCAAAAAACCCCATTTTCCAGTCTTGGGTTCTAGTTCTATCTCTTTCACAAATCTGCTTCTGGCAAGGCTCCTACAAATTAATTTGAAAGAACTCAAATTAAACAAAGTGCTAGATAGGTAAGGGATAAGAAAACAACACTACGGAATGCTGCCTTTTCACTTCCAATACTTAAAAATTAGCAGACTCTCTGAAGCTTAAGCTTTTAAGTGCATTTCAAGTTTGTTGTAAGGTTGGCATTGTCGTTGTTGTGTTTTGTTGTTGTTCTTAATGGAAATAATAAATACATGTTTCAATGAGGTCTACAGGTGCATTTTACTTCAGTATTTCTAAACAAGCCCTTTTCATTATTTCAAAGGTAAAATTATCTTAACATTACAAAATAAAGGAAGCAGAAAATCCTGATGTTCATCCTCTATACTCCTACTGTTATCATCACTTTTATTCCTTTTCCTGCTTGTGTAGTTGAAGCAGCTACTGTGCACAGAGCCCCTATGGCACTTTCCGTAACAAATGAAACCCAGTCTTGCCTTGCTTTCCCTCTCATCCAAAACTCACACAGAACTTAAATAAAAAAGTTAATATAATCTCTAAGTGGGAGTCATAAAAATGAAGTCATGGCAAAGATTTCAATCTGAGGTCACATCTTTCACTTCATATCCCATATGGCAGCTCCGACACTTGAAAGAACAAAAGGAAAAATGCCGGGTGTGTGTAGCACTGGTATGATCACTAGTAACAAACCTGTAAAACTGAAGTCTGGCATAAAATAGCAAGAAAGCTGAAACAGTATCTTGTTTTACTCCAATTCCTGCAGACAGACTTGTCTGACTACTCTAATGGAGTACTTTGGTTTAAACACAAGACTTACATTAACCCAACAGACACACAGACATCCAGCGGCTGCCAGTTTCTGGTATTTTCCCACTTCCAGTCCACTGTGCCTTCCCCGAATTTAACAAATCAAGTATCCTCAAAAGGCAAGTTATTTTAAGTTGCATTTCAAAAACAAGTCATATCATCTGCAAACTTAAATAAGAGTCAAAATCCCTTTAATGGTATTTGATACAAAAGCCAATTCTTGGAAACTTGTAGCAATAAAGCTGAACAATTCCAAGCTTCAATTGGTTCTAGGAAATTTAATTTTATAGCAAAAGCAGATGTTGTTCTACTTCACTAACTGCAGCCACTTAGAATGCATAGCTGACCTGTTTCCTACCCAGACAGTCTTTGACAATCAAGAAAACATATTAACTTATCTGCAAGGCTTAAGAAAACCAGTAAGATTTGTGAAGAATGACCAATGGACAATAGCAGAAACTGGTAAAGCATAAAACAGTTGAAAACACACAAGCTCAACCTGACAGTTCAATTCTTGTAAAGAAATAACCTTAATAAATTCAAAAGTAATTTGAAGCCCCTTATTCCAAGGTCTGCAAAGGCACTAAGAAGGTAGGACAGCATGTTTGTACCAGATGCTCTGCTAGACAAAGGATCCTGCTGACACAGGCCTAAGGATCCCCCTATTTCCTGTGCATGAAAAGACCCTCCTTTCATAGTTAGTTCTTTCCTAGATTTTAAAGTCTGTGAATTATTGTAACGCAAAACTATTCTGAAGTCAAATATGTAAACTTGGAGGATCAATATCTGAGGCACAAGATGACTTCACTGTTGTTTAAGTTGTGTAGCTGAAGACCTCAAAGCCACTATAAAGATGTTAGATCTGAGTCATGGAAGAAAGTTTTTATCTTCAATTTGGAGCACTCAGGTTTTAGACCCAGTCTACACCAAGCTGGGTATTTTAACAGGGGCCCCTATCTGATGCATTAGTCTTAAAAGTCTGCTTCAAGAAAGAATCCATATTAAAAGCCCCCTTTTATTTTTTGTCTAATAGCAAGAATGCAATACCCAAATTCCCATTACCAGGTCAGTCAGTAGGTCTGCCGCCTAAAACAATTTCTTCAAACTGATCTTCCTTCCTCTTTCTTTTCTAGCCACATTCATGGAAAATTCCCAGCACTACTTACAGACAAAAAAACAAACCAAGGTATATGCACACCTACTAGAGAAAATAAAGATGAATGCAAAGCTTCCATCTGATGAGGAACAGACAGAGACTTAAGGGCTGTCTCCCTGGAAGCTGGGAAGTCAGAAGCAATAATGACAAAGACCCTTCAAACCTTCTGTTTCTGAACACTGGAACAGAAGAGTATGTTTGCACATACCATTCAACCGTTTCAATGGCTCTTCAGATTGGTGGAAGTGGCACTATCAAGGAAGAAATTAATTTCTCCTTCGTTTTCAAGCAATATTAGTATCACTGTAATAATCAAAAGATGAATTCACATAGCATTGCTTGCGAAAGTGTTAGCAGTCGAAAGATAGTGAAAACCAAGCCCTTTTATTAAAACACAGTGATAGAAAAGCATATGGTGATCCTCGGGGTGGAGGGAGAACCACAAAAAAACCCCCAAACCAACAGGATTTTCAGCCTATATTAAGCACAGAAAGGTAAACTTCTGAGTCATTCACATGCTATTTAGGGGCACAGCATGTATTTGTTGAGGATCTCCACATGATAAATAAATGCAAGACTCAGTAATTTAGCTCTGTCAAACAGATTTTCTTCTTTCCTGGAGTGACTTAAGGAGGTCACAAGTGAGAAAGCAACAGGAATAAGATTCTGTATTTTCTTGGCTCAAATGATGAAAACATAAACCACAATACAACGCGCACAATTTAAGATTTCAAGGAAAACTCCGTCAAGCTCCACAGCAGCTAGCAGCTTGTCTCTATTTGCCGTCACTCTAGATCAGAAGAGTCCACATGCCTCTTTTTTTTTCCTTTCCTGCCCCTTTCAGTTACACTTGAGCTCTTTGACTGAAAAGGTCTGGAACAGATTAAAAGTCCAACCACAAAATAAAGAGCCTTGGCATGTACTCAAGCCTGTCTGGGATACACATACGCAGTGGGCCCAAAAAGGGAAGCTATGCAGCAAGAAACCCTTATGCAGCCTTTTTGACATTTCTAACTTCTTTCAGTTTAAATGCACAGCTTTAACAATTGATGAAGCTTCAGTATGCACAGGGCACGTAGCTTTTGCCCTTACAGTTAGACCATACTAGTTACAGGAGTACCACAGTTCTGAGAAAAACAAGATTCATCTCACTCATAACCTCTGTCATTTCCACACCTTTTTAATTCCAGCTTATCATTGGAAACTATAAAGTAATATGAAGAAAAGAAAAATACATACCCTGAAAGATTACTTCAGTAAATATAATTGACCTGCCCCTTTTAACTGCAAAAGGCAACACTGGTTTTCCAAATGACTGCTTCCTTTTCAGCCTTATTCACATATTAAGTAATTGTGAGGTTGCAAATTACCCACACACTCCTCTTGCAACAGGCAAACAGGTCTGCAGCTCTGGCTGGTGCCAAAGCCAGCATGGACATCTGCCAGGGCTGACAACCTTCAATATACGCCCCACCTTTGGGCTCGAGCTGCACAGTGGTTCGACCTGTCTACAAACTGGTGAGCGGTTTATAAACAAAGTGTGACAACCTGGTGCTCTGCGTAAGAGCAAAGAGAAGTTTTAAGTAGGCACTCAAGCCTACAAAACAAAAATGCCGAAATTTCTAACAGCCATTCCGGAAAAACAAAACAGAACAAGCGGCTGTTGAGTTCCGCAGCTCTGTGTTTACATGGCATTCATGGAGTTAATGCCTCTCCCAAAAGGGGCCCACAGTTGTTGTTAGGTCAACCCCTGTAAAGCTTCAAAGGCTTTGTATCCCCTCAGCCTGACCTACTCAGTGATCTGCACACTGTTTTCATTTAGTTGCACCAAGTCCAAAACTAAAGCCTGAAAACCACAATGATCTCTTCTTTTTTTTCTTTTTTTTTTTTTTTTTTTTTTTTTTTTTTTTTTTTTTTTTTCCCCACTTCTACTGTTTTTTCCACGGCTTTGGAAAAATAACTGAAATCCAAAGGAGCTGAAAACAGCAAGTTATTGGGAAAACAAATCAAGGGCAAATTAATACAGCTAATAAAGCTTTCACACACGGGTCATGGCTTTATACAGAAACTGAAGTTGTAATGTCACCTTAAATACATGAGAACAATCACTTGGACAATCTAAAACTAGTTTGGAGTCTCTTAATATTATACGCTATTGCTATTCATAGTCACCAGTGCCAATGTTTTATTGCAATGTTTGCAGTTCTGCTTTTCATATAGCTCAAAACCACTACAAAACACGAGATAGAGTTCTATTTTGTTATATTTTTACATTAGATCTTGGGATCACTGATTTAAGTTACTATCTCTGTTTCCAATATTACATAGTCTTTACCCCACAGATAGATTATTAAAATAGAAACAATAAAGCTAATCCTTTCTCTCCATATCGTTTAGAACATACAGTTTTGTCATGATCATCACTGTGACAAGCTGGAATTATAAGCTGGTATAAGTTTCAAGTGCATTTAAGCAGCATTAATTATCATTTGCCAATGCCTTCTTTCGGAAAGTGCGAAGGAAAGTAAATATTTGCTTGGGAATGTAAAGATTCTTCTGTTGTAAAGTTGTGCAATTTTAAAGGGAAGAGTGAGCTTGGCTGAAACTGTCTCCAGATTCCTGAACGCCATCAATTTTTGGAACTGTATGGATCACATGGCAAAATCCCAACCCCTCGCATTAGAAACTTCAGTGGCAAACACTTCTACAGGCTATATGCTAATCCTTTAAATAATTATTTAAATAAGGTCTCTATAATTCAAATTAAAATATATTTTAATTGTACTACAAAAAGTGTTCAAAATATGCCTGCAAAATTAAAGCTGATTGAACTGAAGCGGATCAAAAATTCTGAAGCGAGATGAACTTTTACCAAAGCGTGGGTCAAGCCTTGGGTCTAGCCAAGATGTGGTCTTGTTCTTATGGTTTATGTAGTAAATTTCTCCATCCTGGGTCATAGCTTGTTCCCATCCATCGGGGAGTGGGCCTGCAATATAGAAGGAAGGAGTTGATGGCGGGCTCTTGTTTGCTCCAGCTGAAATTGATCTAAAAAAAATTCCAACATTTTACATATATAACAGTACATGAAACAGAAGAGTTTCAAGCTCATGTCTAACATTTCTGGGATAAGGGCAAAGAAGTGGTGGGTGGGAAATCAAAGAACAGAAAGCACTTCTATAATTTTGCTTCAGGATTTGGAGTTTAATTTCATAACTTGTTTGCATGCTTTCATATGCTTTTGACACCTTCTTTTGCTATAGCGCTATAGTATGAAACCAGCAATAAGTCAAGCCTGCCAGAATGAAACCAGCATGAGCACCAGGAAAAAGAATGAAAGCAGAGATAATCTACCTTTCACAGGCAAGTTCATCTGGTGGTTAAGGCCCAGCAGCAGCAACCAGGTAACACAAGGTACTGAAACACTCCTTTGCCTTTCACAAACAATTCAAAAAGTGACAAAACTAATTTTCCATTTATCTCATACCGTAACTTTCTGTGAAAGCATTAAAGGCTTAAGCAAGCAAAAATGCAGACCTGAAGAACAGGAGGTGAACAAGCAACGAAAAAGCAAAGGTAAGAGCACACCAGGAGCAGACACAGACACGGTGCCACAGCAGCAGCGCTACGGCCCTGCGAGCGGGGGGCACAGGCGGGGACACCGGCACTCAGGGAACAGTAAAAAGGAGGGAGGTGATGGTGTTCTGGACTCCAGAGCCAGTGTCTGAACACAAAGTCTTGAGGTGTGTTTCCCTCATGTTCCAAACAGTGGCTTTCAAGAAAACCACCTTTTGTCACTATACAGTTCATAAACCACTCATTCCCATCCCTACAGGATCACGTACGTTCATCTGTATTTTGCTTAGACAGAAAACTATACTTAAAGTAAAATTCATCTGATCTCACCTGGCAGATGCTTTACAAATGTACCTTTTAAAATTCTTATACTCACATAGGCATGGACTTTTAAAGATGTCTCAATTAGATTCAGGAAGATCTTACTTGTATTTCTTTACATCTAAGTAAAATCCTAAGATGATATGGCAAAAGATCCACTACAAATGTTAAGAATGTAAAAGAAATTAGAGCAAGACCTGCTGCAGGAAGCCATCAAATTTCAACCTCTTCTTCCACTCTTCCTCAGCATAATACAGTAATACACTAGCAAAAGCCATATCTGGCTGTTAGAGTTGGACTAACAGACCATTCTGTATGATGTAAGATACATCATATGTAAGTATGTGTAAACATCATAATTTCACATGAGACTCCCATATATCCCTGAAAATGTGTGTATACCTGATAAATGCCTGAAGTACCTACTGTATCCGTGTTCCAACTACCTTAGCTCTTTGCCTGTCATTTTGTCCCAAAGTCACGCTCCCGTTGAAGAATTTGTTGTCTAAAGCTGGAGGGGGAAGGACAGATTTGTTTCCTTCATTTCAGAAGATTTTCTTGGAGCAACGTCAAAAAGAGTAAAATAACCATTCGATTGCATTCCACTAATATCCCAAGGCACAACCAGGACAAGAATTTCTTGCTGTGGTCTATGAAGATCCCCTGCAAACTACATTTCTAATCTAAACTCTTTCATTTTGGCTCCAAAAGCTATGCCTTTTTCTAGCAACCTCACTACTCCACCACTAGAGATACAGGTTTTCACATGAGGAAAAACAGTGATACAACCATTTGACGTTTCCTTCCCAACATTAACACTCACAAGCTTTAAATGCTGTATATAAGAAACAAGAGTACCTCAGCTTTTATCAGAGGCTAGCAAACAGAACAGGCAAGAAAGAGCAACAACGCTGCAAAACATTCATAAACGCTAACATATTCACAGTGTAACAGGACTTTGATGCTGAAGTGAAAGCTCAAGTGCACAGAACCCTGTACTTTGTTACCATATTTAAAGACCAGCCAGCTGATCAGTGAGATGCTGGTTTTATAAAACTGGGACACAGGAGCACATTGACATGTCCCACATCACCCAAGTGCAGAAGTCAACGAAGAACCAAGAATGTTCCTTGGCTGCTCAGCCCACACCCTGGCTGTGTGGGCAGACCTTCGCTACTGTTCTCCTCAGAGCCCTGAGCCACACATCCCTCAGAGACGAAACTCAGCAAGAAATTCTCTTTTGAACTGCAAAGCCCAAAAACCCAGCTGGCTCTAGGAAAAACAGAACTAGCCTTGGGGTGACAGTCCTGCTGAACATTCAGTAAAGTGTATACCGGTCCAGCATGTTCCTGTGTAGTAAATAAGAAAAAGAGCCTTTGAAGCAGGATGCCAGGAGCTGAGCCGTCCACCTACCTGGTAGAAGAACATGCTTATTAGATTCAGTGATCTGATGAGTACTAGCTTACTAGAGACAAAGCTGGGCAAGGTTCTCTTTCTACATGAAATGCACAGCTGTGGACAGGACAGGAAAGGTCTGTCTGATTACTTGGCTATCACAGCAACAAGTCTTCCTTGCCAAGTGCCATCGATGGCTGCAGAAACAGAACTCTTCTCTCCAGAAACTTTTGGCGTTAATCATGATGTTGCTTTCTTCCCTGACCAGAGAAGTGTTCTTGTGTTTCTGCTGTCTCATCTATGTGTTGAAATGGTAGCTCAAAAATCGATTAGTACTGCTTTCTGTAATTCTTATTTGGTTTTGTGAGCAGTTGTGAAACCAGAAGTCTCTCAAGTCTGATTTTGTAACTGGCTGTCCAACAAACTCTGTGTTACAGGTAATGGAGTAAAAATGGAAAACCATGGTGAAGAATAGCAGACATATTCACTCAGAGCATCTAGGAAAATTTCTGTGCAATTACATGTCTTTTTTTCCCCAAAAAGGCTCAACAGGAAAAGAATTCCCAACATTAGCTTATGTTTTTAAGTGACTTAATTTATGTTGCTGCTCTTCAGACCTTCTCTCTAAATTTTTTTTTTAGTTACTGCAGCCCATGCTGTACAAAAACAGCCATGGTGGGTCCAACCAAAAGTCCATTTAGCCCAAGCACCTGGCCGGGGGTGATGGACAGATCTTACTGCTGAAAGCAGTCTGTTTAGTGACTGTCACACTCTATAAACTTTTAAATAAAGCACTGAATACACACATAGACCCTAGAAGTATGGTGGCTATGAATAGTCAGTTGGCCTCCAAGTACCTCAGGTGCCACCTCTTGAGCCAGATTCTCTCTACTTACTGGGTGCCAAAGGATCTCTCTTTCAAGTACTTTTACAGTCTCCCCTTGAAACCTTTGTAAACATTTAGTACCAACAATATCCCTTTGACCTGGTCTCCTACTAGGTCTGTTTGATGCCTCCTAGTCGACTGAACACAATCACAACCACAAGCTCACAATCCTATGAAGTTATCTGCACAAGGAAAAACAACCCTTCTAGGGAACTCATCATTTACTGTGGTACTTTTAAAGGCAAGGTTATCACAAAATTAGATTCCAATTTCTAAATGTAAGCCTTCCTTACAGAACTACTCATAAGGCCTACCTCTGTAACTAAATATTTATATAATGCTGTAGCTCAACACAAATACATGTAATTTAAAAGTCTGTGTGCGTGTCTCTATTTGGCGCATGCCTCCATTTTTTTGAGTTTTTACTTCTCGATATATCATTTTTGCCATCGAATGCAGAGTCTTGAATGCAAAGCAGAGCTCACTGCTGGCAGCTAAAAAGCAACAGAAAGAGTAACAAAAGCAAAAAAATAGTACAGATTCAAGCTATGCTGGGATACAAAGTAAATCTTGCAAGTCCCTGCAGTTTCTAATATTTAATTGTGAAACAAATCTAAATACAGCTGTATTTTATCACAGAGTTAATGGATACTGGAGGGCATCTGTATCTAGATATTAAAAGAATATACATGGACAACCTAGGAAGTGGACCACCTATTTTCAACAGCAGGAATCACCTTCACATAATGCAAACAGTCATCTTTAAGAACCTTCCTGATCTTTCTCTGGGAAAGATGAAATTTTTCCCTTCAATCACTGTCACTGTGATTCCAAAATTTTTAAAATAGTATCAAAGTCTACAAAATTTATCCAAAGCCATAGAATAAAATCATAGAATCATTGTGGTTGGAAGAGAACTCCAAAATCATTGAGTCTAACCATTAACCCAACTCTGGCACTGAAACACATCCTTAAGATCCTTGTCTATGCATCTTTTAAACAAGCCCAGAGCTGGTGACTCCACCACTTCCCTGGGCAGTCCCAATGCTTCACAACCCTTTCCAAGAAGAAATTTTTCCTAATATCCTAGTTAAACCTTCCCTGGTGCAACTTGAGACCATTTCCTCTCATCCTGTCATTTGTTACTTGGGAGAAGAGACCAACACCCTCCATGCTACAACCTCATTTCAGGTAGTTGCACAGAGCAAGAGTCCACCTTTATTATGTTGAATCCATAGAACTTCCAAAGAGTTACTATTAAAAAAGGGGCAATTTACGCTGATGAAGCAAGAAATAAGAACCACTGTCATGCTGATACTTAGAAACTCGAGTTTCCTAATAGATCATATGTAGCGTTGACTGTATGCAAAGAAGGATTTATAGTATGACTGGTTACATAGAAATCTGCAACTGAAGTGACCAAGAATCTAACAGAAGAGCTAGAAGTTGTTTTAGTTATTGGCATATTCCTCCCTTTTCCCCCACCCCCCAAGGGGGAAAAAAAATCTCAACGGTTAGGAATTCAAGTGTCCATTTTCCTACCAACCTTCAACATGGCACTACAGCCTTACCCTAAGAGGCAACAGAATGAATATTAAGTCTACAAACTTTGACCAGGAAGCTCTATTCAAAACTTCAATATAAGAGGGAACACGAAAGAAGACACAGACAGGTCATCTGCTCCAGAGTGAATTATCTTATATCTATGTGCAAGCAGAAGAGTTAAAATAAGCAGAGCTGTCAAGCGTGGTTCAGGAATGGAAGTATATAAATACAATTATTCCCCCATCTGTTATATCAACTGTAACTGTATAAAAACCAGACATTATCTACTTTCAAGTTTATAACTTTACCTCAGTAAGAAATGTATAGGACAGGCTCCTCAGAAGAACAACATACTCTTTATTACTACCTTATCTTTTTTTTTTTAAAGCAAGACAGAAGAATATAGTTTTTCCTGTAACACCTTTAGAGAAAAATAGTTAGAAACACACACACAATCAGAACAGTCAAAATTGATTTTTATATATATGTTGCATATTTAGAAATAACACGATATTTCCTTTCCATTATTGATGTGAAGATGCAATCCTGCTTCACAGAGGATTAACCAACAAATGCCTCCTGTGTCTCTCTGTACACATATGACCCAAACTACTTTAGTTGATTACATGCAGTGAGCTAAGTTCAGCAAGACTGAGGAAAAAAAAAACAATAAAAATCAAAGAACCAACACAAGCGGGGCGATAGAAATTCCTCACTTTTCACATTCTGATGCCCTCCTGTAAAGGAGTTACGCCAACCAACACTCGCAAGAGTTCATTCACTAAATCATCCTAGGAACAGAAGAAGCTGGTTCAGATGCCTATTAATTCCATCTAAGAAACGTAACTTGCAGCAAGATACCTGGATCATCATCCAGGCATAGCTGCTTCAAGAGGTGGGTTTTCTTAAGAAAAAACACCTAAAAATCTCAACCTCATACTAAATTACATCCTCTCTGTTTTTCTTTTAAATAATCTTTTGACTTGCCTTCACCATTACCACACCCTCTAGTTTTGCTTTCTTCACGTTTTCCCCGGGTTTCACTTATTCTATCTAGGCAGAAAAGACAGCAGGTTTCCCTTCAATATGCAGACAGCAGCTTTCTGTTCTCTGTCTCCCTTTTTGCTTTGTTTTCCTGTTTCCACTTCAAGGTAATGGCTAGAATTCTAACTCTGGCCAAACAGCTAAAGATTCTAATGGCTTTCAACACAGGTCCTAAAAATCTTCTCTTACATTTTACCACAAAACTTCATTCTCAAGGCCCTATGGCAGACTGTAATTAAATAAACTAAAAATTGGACACTAACTTCTGATTAAGGGCTAGAACTAATGAGCACTATACAAGGGCGCACTGTACAGAAAGGAAAACATTCTCCCTTGTGGAATTTCAGATTTTTTTTTTGCAAGCCAGTGACCTCCAGCTGTCACAATACTTACACTTGGCTTTTCCCAGTATCTTTCATGAAAGGCTCCCAAAGCACTCGGGCATGTTTCATCGCCAGCAATAGTTCATGACGGAAAATTTGTCTTATAGATCTCAACTTTATTTCACTGTTCTTGAGGATGAATATCCAAATTAGAACATGAAGTAGTCTTAAATATAAGACATTACCAATCATGATTTGAGTTCCACTGTGCTGAAGTGGTACATAGGGACTTGATTTTTCCATTTCTCTCAAAGATTCTTTATAAGGCCACCAAGGAAGCAGAAGTTCCCATGAACTCAGTAGTAACAAGTAACAGAACCAGACAGAAGAGACTTCAGTAAAAACAAATACAAAATCATAATTATAGTTAATACAGAAAGATTTGCCAAATCAGGTATCGGAAACAGAATCACATCCAATAAATGCAGGGTAAGTATTATTTAATTAAAACCAGAATTTTGTTAAATGCAATTATGTTAAGGGCAAGCAGGTGCACCCAAAGAGCCAGTTCCAAGTCATATTACCTCAACTGATTTAAGCTTTAAAAAAGCAATGCCACAAACACATAACTCAGCGTACACAGGAGTTCAGATTTCTTCATGCACTTTATCAAATTCAGAGCACTGGGGTGAAATTTCATCGGTAAAATTAAATGTTCGATGAATTTGTATTCAAACAAGTGCTTTCTCAAGATGCAAGACAAGCCACTTAAAATCTCAACTCTATGGCATGAGTAACAATATTTATGTGGGATAACTTGCTCACACACATCAGTGAATTACATGTAAATACTTGATTTTCTTTTAAAAATAATCCTTGTACAATGATTGCTAGATTCTCTTTTAGATTTTTACCCCTTAGAGCTAACCAGTTCATTTTTTTGCTAATGACCCTTCATTTCTTTCCCAGTACACAAAATGAAACCTACTTCACTGTCAATAATTCTTCCTGTTAATTCTTGGTACAACTGAAAGTTTGAGGGGTTAACTTAAAGCACAGAATTTATGTCAATATTCAAACAATAAGCACCTAGTTTTAGCACAAGTAAGACAAGCCAAAAGACAAGCTAGACCAAGGGAACTGTTTCCTTTCTCCTATTCCCTTTTCTTCAGAAGAGTCTCTGCAAAAACATGTCATCTCTATTGCCGCAGGTTTCTAGGGATATCTTTTCAGAAGATATTGTATTTTCACATCACAGCCCGAGACCTTAATTGATTTGAATCATGGCTACTTGAACAGGACTCTCATTTGTTTCAGAATAATCCAACGTCGTGGCCTAGCCAGCAAAAAGTTTGATTAGCTTCCCCTCTAATACTGAGTCATGAACAGCACAGTTTGGTCATGCCTCCTAATCTCTTGTATTGTCTACAGCATGAATTGCGGCATGAAACAAAGTTGTCTAAACGGACAACAAAAAGCAGCACCAGAGAATAACCTCTGTGATACAGGAACAGCAGACATACACAAAATACAATCAGACTGTGACAAAATAAATAAAACATGAACTTCAGCGACAGACAGAAGGTGACAAAGCACAGGGAAGAGCGCAGCAGACTAGCGTGGCACCGCGTTCAGCTGCTTGCTCTCTGCACCACCAGGACAACAGAGCTCTGAAAGCACACAGCAGATTCTACAGCAAGAAAAAACACACTTTACTGCTGTCCTGTTTACACCAGGATAACTAGAAGGACAATTGTGAGATTTGGACTCACTCTCCCCAGTTAAAATATCTCGTGGTTATCTTCATTGGTATGACTTATTTTCATAAATACAAATTTTGCTTACCTGATGCCGAGTTCATAATGTTCTGCTGCACAGAAGGACTGGTGGGAGCTGTAACATTCATCTGGGAAAGCATGGCCTTCCTAGGGTCTTGCCATGTTGTCGTTTGATCAATGTGACTAAGACAAAACAAAGCAAGAGTTAGGACAACCACATATTCACAACAATGACCGGCTAGCACAGAAAGTTTTAACAACAAAAGGTTAAGCCTGCCAACAACAGCCACATTCAAAACCAAGCAAGAGCTGTTTGGATTCTTTCCAAGCATCAGGGGATGCCAGATTATCAAACCTTTCCTCTGGCCACAACCACTTTCCCAACAAACAGCTGTAGCAATTAGAGCTGGAGCAATGGTGAGATAAGGCTCAACATGAATATCGTAATCTAGACCATAACTATAAACAAAATTTTCTCTTCCTTTGCTAGCTGATTAGTTACTTGAAGTCACATTTAAAAATGCCAGAGTCTTTCAGGCCAAGCCAGTTATGTCTGGAATCTCAAGCACAGTCCCGTAACTTGGTATGGTGAGTTCATATTCAGCGCCTCGGAGTTGCGATGAACTGGCTGGTGAGTAATCGTTAGTCTTCCCCAAGTGTCTGTGCACTGACCACATCCTCACATTATTTCAGGGACTGCTCCCCTCACCACTGACAACTGTACCATCTTCTCTCCATGGTAATTTAAGTAACCAGTCACTAGAGCGGTAATATCAGTGATGTGCAGCTGCCTCTCAACTTCATGTGAAAAGCTGAGGGCAGCTGGACTGTCAAGTAGCTCCACCAGCCCTCTGCAGACCCTAACTACAAAACTTCAGGAGCGTAGATTTATTGGTCTTGAAAAAACTGGAAAGTACAAGCAGCACTGTCATTCACAAAAGTATTCAATTCACTGAAAATACAAAAGTGCAATGAATGATTACTTCACCTTCAGAGTATGTGATTAGCATGCTTTGCTAATGAATAACAAATGCAAGCTAATCATAGCAAGCACCAACTGTATCTTGATGCCATTAAGCAACGCTGCTCCAAGAAGTACATGTGGACAAAAATAAGACTAATAACGCACACTGAACTTTGACAACAAAGCTTGTTATTGATTCACTTAGAAGTGGTAACAATTAATGCTCACGTTCAAATAGTATTGTTATCAATTAGAATCCAACGCATCGCTAACTTGGTACCATTCTTTCCTTATATTAATAATCATTAAAAGATTACTTTTTTCTGGATTACATGGAATGCCCATTTTAATTTACTTCAGCAGAATCACATTTAAAGCTGCAATATAAATTATTCCGGTGATCTCTGTTCAAAACTATGAACTCCAACTCATACCTCTGCTTTGTATCCATGTCTTTCCCTGTGTTTTTTATGTATTTTGTTGGATCAACATGTATCTGTGTTGAAATATCAATCACGCTGTAAGTTTTCCATCTTTTTATTACGATTAAATAATAATTGTGCAGCAATTGTTCCTAATTCACAGATTATTTTGTTGGGTTTTGTTTGTTTGTTTGTTTAAGTATATTTGAGTTTAGGAGCTGGTACTGTGTTATTTCAGACATTCTAAAGGTATAAATAGTACAGATTGGGTCACCTCAAGATCAGCATCTTTGTGGACACTGACATCTGACCTTGCCACCCTGCTCTCCATCAATAAGAAAGGGACCTAAATCCACACCATTAGGATATAATTCATTTGATCATTTCAAGGAACATACTGAAGGTGAATCAGGCCTATTTTCTCCTTGAAGAAGAGAACCTAAGTTAACCAGGTCAAACACACTGACATTAGAAGAGATGAATCCTAACTTTGTTTACGTATTTGCATGACCACAACATCCAAAAGCTCTGGTCATAAATTAAGACCTAATCATAGGTCAAACTGGACAAACAAAACAGAATAGTATTTTCTCCCTGCCATAAGCAACTAATTGCTATGCCTAGAAACTTACCAACGAAACCCTTGACTCCAATTAATAAAACTGGACTTCACTGAATTAATAAACATTATGACATGTTCTTCGGTGTTCAAAAAGTTGGTATTTTCCCCAAAATACTAAATTTTGTAACTACCTCATCATTCAAACAAGTGAGAATGAATAGATGCAAATTGAGAAGATCATAAAATGGGGTAGTAGTCTCCAAGATAATTACTTATGGAGAATTATGTATCACATTCTAATAATTGAAGGGACTGTGGTGTTATAAGGTAGAAGGTATCAGAGTGGCTTTTTAAAAAGGCTTTAAGTTATGTACATTTTACCCTCTCTAAACATGCACACAAACAGTTCCAGGTCACAGAGTTACAGACATGCTCTAGCAGGGTCACAAAATAGGCAGGAAAGTTATCTGTACAAAAATATAATAGTAAACAAAGCTGTACTTTGTGCGTATGTGGCAACTACTACCAGTTTTCCCTTGTGTACAGGAAACCCCTCATTACTAGAGTGTCAATTAAAATGGTGTCCCTGCCACGTTAGTTTCCACAAGACAGCTCATTTAACACAGGTACTATTAAGCACACTGTGTCTTTGGTTCACCTCTTTTCCAGTATTCAGCTCCACTGAGAAACATGCCACATGCAGAAAGACTTCTTTACTTCCTTTTTAGCCTATTTATTTACAAAACAGGGCACAACATAGTAAAGACTGACCTACATAATATATACCGGACTACACATAAATCTCTACATTGAGAACTATTTTTTTTCACTTTTCTGCTAGTCAATTTTGCAAAGCAAGGAAAGAAGGTAAAGATAATACAGATGTAAAAACAACTGCACGGTAATGTTTCACAGACTCTGTGTTTAAAGTACAGTACCAGCACGTGCTACTCCTCCCCTCTATTTCTGATTTGTTATATTGGCTCCACTCAGTTCTGGGAACAGTGGGAACGGGGAAAACAAAACTGCACCCATGATAACACGTTCGTTTATTTCTATTTAACTCCTATAAAAATGCATGTAACACTATGAACGCACATCTACGTAAGGTACATATTTTTTAGCGTTTGTTTTTATATGCTATTGGAATGTAGAGTAAGAAACAGAGGAAAAAAGTTGCCTCACTACATTACAGAACCATTTTTGCAGTTAACTGTTGGAGCACACTGAAACAACATTCAGCAACTTTTCCAAACCTATCTGAATATGGGATAGATGAACGGACTGTGGAAGAAGCAATTCTAAAGCACCTCCAGTTCTGAGCACAGGGACAGCACTATGGGTTCCTCAAGAATGCTTAAGCCTGCCCTGCAGAAGGGCTCCCATTGACAGGGAGTTGTTAACATAAATAGCTATTCTAGGCAGCAGCAGCTTCCAGCTTTTCCCCAGCTGAGTATCACTTGAGAGAAGTCAGCATGTTCCTTACTTTACCAACTCGACTCCAACCAGTCATCGTCTTAGAACAAAGAGCCACAGAATAAAATTCTCAGTTTAAGCAGGCTGGTGCCATTAAAATCATACTAATCATAAGCAGTATGATTAGATTACTAGCTCAGTAAGACAAGCTCTTTGTCACCCCTCCCTCAGCTCTGTGCTCCTGACCTACATATCCATTTCCCTCAACACCTTTCTCTTCAGCCTCCCTCAAACCACAGCCCTTACACAGATCTCACCTGCTCCACGTCCTGCGTTTCTGAACACCATGTACTAAGAAATCACCCAAAACATGTCACAACAGATCAGTTCCTTGCCACAACTTCCAGATCATGCTCATCAGCTTACAGAATACAAAGCAGGCAAACCTCCACTCACACGGATGAAATGTTAAATAAATCCTAGTGCTACAAGAAGGAACATAGGTCTTCATTTTCTTCAATATCTGCAGCATGTGCACCAGAGTAACCTACTATAAACACTACGTATTTCTCATTATCAGTTTAAGTATGGAAACAGGACATTCTCCACAGGTAGAGATCTTTCGCCCTGTTTTGAGCAGTAGTGCAGGAAAGGTCTAAGTGGACATCACAGGAATTCTGACACCAACACCACAATATCTTTCCCCGCACTTTTCCACAGTAGCTGCATTACATGACAACTGCCCCAGTCCTTACATCTTCTATTTTACATGACTTGGGGCACATCATGATAAAGCACTACTTTCATCCTCAAAAAAAATTATAGCAAATTACATCAAATCAATGAAACCCATACCTCAGTCATTATATTTATTACAGTACTATTAAGTGAAACTTAAATTCCACCTACTCGTGAACAAGAACCACAGTTCTGAATTGTGTGCATAGAACAAAATGAGTAAACAGTCTTGGAATTAAAACCACCATCTCTAGGACAATCAAGGAACATAAGACATTTTACTACACAGAATAAATTCTGGAATCCAGCATCTAGCTATCTGGTGCTATCTATTATTGTTCATTGATGTCTAGGTGATGCAAATCCTTGTAGAATCAGACAAATGTTGTATAAACTAAGGAAATCAACTTCGACTGTACCATTAGGTACCACATAGGTCTATGGTAACAGGCCTTAGAAAAACAAAGCTAAAACACCCTGAACATGCTAAATACTTCTTAGCAAACTTATATCAATTCTTGTATCAAGAGGAGTGACCGTCCCAAGCCACACCACTGCCCAGCAAAAAGCGCTTTCAAAGTGCTCTGCAGTACGAAGAGAATCAAGATGCCTCTCCCCACCCACCCCAAGTTTCACAGTCATACACAAGTTATTTACACATTGACAAGAACAACTCTAAAGAAAATAAAAATGTTCTCATTTTATGCACTCAAAGAGCACTTCTGTAGTTATTAAGAACTGGAATTTCTAACTGAAAGAAATCTTTATTGCCATTAAACACTATCACGTGCCAGAAGATTTGTCAGATTCAATTTCTAACCTAATTTTAAAGAGCTGGTAGTTTGTGGTTGTTGTTTTTGTTGTTGCTGTTGTTGTTGGAGGGGGGGTTGGTTGGTTGTTTTTTAAACTACATTGGAAAAGCAGCAGGAAATCCAGAGGCAAAAAGAAAAAAATTGCATTTGTATCTTTTTTATCGAAAACAAGCTTCAGATGCTAACGGATTAATAAAATTAAATCAGTCCTAAAAGGAGAGAACTGATCTGCCTTTGCACAAGGTGTGATATGCCTCCTCATTTGTACTCCCATTGCTGCACTGAAGACATGACCTGTATTACTGAAAGCCATAGCAGAAATCGGCATACAAAGGACACTCACAAAGTGACTTAAATCCTTTGAGAAAGGCTTAGCTGGGAGCCCTTCAGTTCTGATATTCTGTAGTATTTATTGCAACTGCGGTGCCCCTGTCGGTAGGTAAGCTTGTCAAGGTTATGCCGAGGACTCCATTAATAGAATAGAATTGTCAGTCATTACAAAAACCATGATGCTTTCTTCCTCCTTTTTTTTGCCTTTAGCATAAAGACACCTTATATATGCTGCACATCTGCTGTGTCATTTGTAGTGAGAACTTTCCTTTCACAAGAAAGATCTTCTCAGAAGAGATACTATCATCATAAGCAGATCAGCAATTACCAGGTTATTTTGTTAAATGGGTGACATAAATGTACTATTAGGAAGCAAAAGATAGTGAACAGACAATTTAAGCTTCAGTACCAGATGAACATACTATATAAAATGTCTGCAACAACAAAAACCTGAAGAAATCTCATCTACACATAAAAGAATACAAATAAGGCAGAATAAATCACCTGTCGTTTCCCTTTATGTTCGGACATGATTCTTCATAATAGTATATTTGAAAAAAAGAGTCACAAAAGTTTAGAAAGACGAGTTGTTCTTCAGTATAAAGCATCGCCATAAAAAACTATATAAGCACCTCTCAATAAAGTAAAGCTTGTGTTTTACAACGTAGATAAGCTTTACATTTCACTTCTGTGAAAAAATTTTTTCCAGTCTCTAATGAAGTTAGAGATGACTAACTTGGATTTTGGTTTTCAGATTTTTGGGACTAATTTAGGAATTCACTGGAAAACCTATTTTATTAAAAGCAAAACACAAACACACACCACTGACCACATCATGACAGACCTACCAAGCTGTTGACTTGGCGTTGTACACTTCTGGTATTGGGGATGTGTAGGAAAGTCTCTGTGTAACACAAGCAAGTGCACAAACGACACTAAACCTAATGATCTTCTAAACTTGGTGTGAAATTTTGACCTTTAGTTATATCCCAAACATGAACTGCTCCATCAACAAGTATGTCATATCTGATTCTGTTCTACCTTAAATGACTGAGCTACAGATCCTATTCTTTCATTTTTCCTTTGTCTTCCTAACCAGCTGATTTCCCCAATCCATATAATGCATAACTTTCTGAAAAGTTTTCCCTTTTTACTTCTTTCCATCTGCAAACTTTAAAGACTAGATGAATCACGACCAGAGTAAATTTCTCCTCATAAATGCCATTACTGAATTATTCTAGGGCTATCGCCAGGACACTTTAGTACATCGGGACTTGATATATAAACTGAAAATTAGAGGTGACGTGTGGAGAAAGTATTTCTGCTCTTGAAACTACCATAAATTGTCTAAAAACCAAACAAAACCACCACAAAACAATAACAACAACAAAATCTTATATAAAGTGCATAGGCAGTGTAAGCTACCTGCACTATATCCACCCACGTATCATTCTAGCAGGCAGAGAAGAAACCAGAATACCTACTTCTGCAGAGGCCGAACCCCTACAGGAGAACCAGAAACGTGGTGGTGTGACCATAGGGCAGTTACAAAAGCACCTACTAAAGAACAGAGCTAGATGGAAATCCCTGTAAGGGCTGGCAATAGCTAGAAGGCCAATGTCAGTCTAACATGGCAGGTGGGCTGGGGGACCCCACAGGTGAATTTCCCACGGTTCAGTTTAGACATGGGATGAAAGAAAAAGTTCAGAGTAGAAACAGCCTTGGCATGAACTGCTCCAATTACCACTCTAAAAACTGGGGTGTATCACACAGAGATTTCTGAGTTACAGCTGATGATGCTCTTAGGATATTACACACAATGGGGTGGATTCAGCCTTGCCTGAGGGTAGAAGCTGTGACATTCTTTGTGTGCCCTTTTTTCTAGACTATTCAGGCCATTTCAAGAACTGGAAAAGACTAAAACATGAAACCGAGTCTTCAGCAACATGGGCCATTTTTAATTAGGTGTTGCTGACTTTAAAGTGAAGTACATTTCTTTGCCAATGGTGTAACAAAGTTACAGACTTATACCTTAATAGCATTAATACATTGTTTGAGATGACACAAATTTTGATTCCAAGCAGCAACAGCAGAGAAAAAAGCCTGAAGGGGAATAAGACAGCTCTGTTAGCCAGTATCTGTACCCCCAGTTCAGTCCTCCATAAACACTGCCCTACATTTGCACCACTATTAGACAAGGAGACACACTTAAAATGGCCCAAGATCTTTTAAGGAATTTTCAGCTGTCTTTGTAAATAACATATCCAACAAAAGGAAAAGCTGTTGGTGACACAGCAACGAAAATCTCCCCTGCTGAGAGATTATATTCTACCCATTGCTTGGGAACGCACTGTGTTTCCACTTGTCCTCTCCATATTAACTTGCAATATTTCCTTAGGTTTCAGGATTATTACAGCCTAATATATATAAAAGCACATAGCAGTAAAATTCACAGCCTCTCATACTGTTTCCCAAAAATATCAGAAAAATAACGCCTAAAATTTGTAGCACAGTTTGCCTCTTAAGGACAGTCATGTTCTCCAGCCATGGCCTAATTGCTTCAAAGAAACAGAAACATAGATAAAAGTTTCTGAATACTGCTGCAACACATACTATGGTTGTATTTTTTAATTTTCCATATTCTTTCTTCTGCTTGATAGGTCTGTATGCATTAACTAAACAAAGCTGGTGTTGGACATCACCAGCTACTGATGATGTCCTCACCAAACCATATCCCACAGGCACACGATGACAGAGAGCACACTGGTGATGTGACAACAGCTTGCAAAAGCACACCTTAAAATCTACATGCAGCTGCAGTGTGTCTCCATGTGTTGTGCCACAGCTGTGATTTCATTAACTTTGAGAAAGAACACAAGGAAAATACATGAGAATGGTGTGCACGAACATCCTGTTGGCCAGGTGGGAAGAGAGTCTGGCAGAGCTTTAGCCCCTTAATCGAAGTCTGAACTAGAACCATATAAGCTATCCCACATAATCACAGTCTTAGGCAGCACTAATTCATTCAGCAATTTAGCAGTTTGAATCTGAACTAGAACAAAGCAGTAAGAGGAACTGAAATGCCTTAAATGTCTCTGACTAAAGTCTAATTGGTGCAGAAATAGATTTTGCACTAAGAATCAGGCAAGTTCTTCTACAAATCCCTCTGGAATTTATTCCTAAAGCAGATGCAGCTTGCAAGTCGCTAAGAGCTACCAGAAATTCTGGAAAGCACGGCCCATAAAGCCATGGACACTGACACACGAAATAATTTTTACAGATACATAAAATACAGCATTTAAGGCAATCAAAGGCAGCCTTCATTAGCGCTGGCCTGCATGCAGACAGTGCACAATGCATACATCAAGAACTTAATACTAAGCTTACTGTTCTGATTCTAAACACCTTGCTGGTTTGGAGTTGCAGAACAGCACTGCCCGTCTTGGCAAAGTGCTCGGAAAGGTCCCCGCTCCAGAGTGCATTGTGCTGAAATGGATGGCGGGCAGCAGGCAGTCGAACCACACATGCATGACTAATACATGAGATGAAGACGTGATACGATGTTCAAACGTTTGCCAGGGTATTACCACTTTGCTTATGATGTACTCTTTAAACACGTGCCACTTGTCAAAGGAGAAACAGAAGTAATAACATGCTTATTTTGCATTTATTATTCCTTCTGTTCATCTTCCCACCCTTCACTCAAGGACATGATCTTAAAAAATAGGGCTAGTATCACAACACTGAGCAGTATTTAAATTGATTCTCAAAAATATGGCTCCTGGATTCCTCTGTGGATTTCCCAAATAAAATAATTCTCTAAGTTTAAAAGCAACAACAAAAAAAAGAGTATGAGAGCATTTTCATTTCCAGAGTCCTTTTCATTACTTCGAAAACTGTAAGAAACAGCAGTGTTGCAGAGACCAAGAAGGAAAGTTCTTGCTCTTAGAGTCCTTGTACCAGTTCAATCCTTCCCCAAACTCTGTAATGGACTAAATGCTGTGATCACTTTTCTATACTACCAGGTTTATTTAATTTTAAGCTTGTTCTCTTGGTTCCACAGCTGAAAAAGCTGCTGTATTTAATTAAAGCCTCCCCCTTCTCTTCACCCTGCCCCCAAAGTTGACAAGTTTGCTTCCCTATCACTCAGTATCTTCAGAATTCAGCTTTTATTCTCTCCTTAATTTTAAATGAAAGAAATAAAGATATTTCACCAAGGAGGGCAAATCTAAAGGGAGAACTGTTTCTACTGCTATTTCATATGACACTACTGCATTTGTTTAACTTTCGCCCCTGCTTAGCAAACACAGTAGACCTTCTCAAATGCAACCATTCTGTCTTCTCTAACACTGAAGATTAAACAACACTAACTTTCACATTATTAAGAGAAGGGCAGATGATTTTCTGAAGTGATGGGCCATGGAATCCTTTATCACTTTCTTGCCCTTTTATCTCTGAGATTCTATCTCGTTTCTCTCTCCCTAGTTAGCTCTTAAAAGGAGACAAAGGAAGCAAGAGAGAAATCAAATGCTTTCTTGCATGAACAGGAGCCAGGCAATTTTACAGCCCTTTTTATATACCCTGGTTTTGGTTGCCTGAAGGTTTTCAAGTCAGAGGGGCCTGCCTAAGCATGCTGCAATAAAAGCTGATATAGCCAGCTGCCTTAGTATCTGAAGGGGGTTCCTAGCAATCCTGTTGAGTAACCCTGAGGCTAACCACCACCAAGGAAAACAAAATATTAAGATAAAAAGATGCTTTAGGTTGTTTCCTTATTGCTCTAAGTAGGAAGTCTCAGAGGGCAGTTCAGACTGGTTCCTTGAGTGTTCGGGCAATGATCACTCCCAGATGGCCTTGACAGGACAGGCTGACGCTAAGAAATCATTAGGTAGGACCTACTGGAAATGAGAGCATAGTTTTCTGCTACAAGGAGTAAGTGAACCTGTTTTTCTTGCCATTACAATCATCAATATCGATAACTATTTTAATGTATGCTTCAGAACTGACACTTCTCACCTTAAATCAATCAGCTGTTTAGATGCTCTCAGTTTTAGTTATACAGTCTTCTCCCTCATTTGAGAGACTGTAGCTTAACCAAAAACCAAATCACCTACTTCCTTTCCTTATACATAAATGTCTTCTCTCCTTTTTTACACTTCCACTTCCTGTATTACAGCTTTTTACATCACTTTTTCAACTCCTCCTTATGAACACATCTCAGGAAAAGCTTTTTACTTTTACAATTCAGACACCCACTCCGTGCTGCTGAGATTGGAGGCAATTATTCCTGTCCCTGACGACTTTGCACATTGCCATAAAACAAAGACCAAAATCTTCCAACAACAAGTTGCTGCCTGAGTCCGTACTTGCGAGCAACCTGCTCAGCCCACTCTGGGCAATCCTGCATGCTGTCTTTTTCGCCAGCAAATTATTCTTTATCTCCCCCCACGCTTCAGCCCCCCGGAGACAGGTTTCACACGTTGCATTGCACCACAAGCAACAGATTTCTCGGCACCCAGATACAGCACGTTGTCTAAAGGCTACGCTTTGAAGAGTTATTCTTATTTACCCATTTAACTTGGGTGGCAAAGTCAATAGATCGTAAAAGCAGGAAACGAGATTAAGCCACTTAGATTATATAATTTAAAATGACAAATGTAATAATTAAAGGTATAGTATACTTAAATATAATAACTACTGTATTTGTTTTTTTCAAGTGACCTGAAAATGTTTTCAACCTGAGAATTTTCAGGTTTCAGGTTCTACATTTCTCTTCACCAGCCAGAGTTTTAAGAGCATCGGTCTAAAAAGTATTTCAGAAGCCAATTGTTAAATAAATAATGCAAAATAAACCTAATTTTGAACTCAAATTTCATTGCAAGTTTCGGAAGTTATCAAATGGAAATTCATTTCTATTTTGTTTTACTATTAGGAATTTGAGGAAGTAACAGACAAAATTAAAGTTTGACAGTGAAATCACCAGCAGCAAAACAAACTCTACTTTCTATAAATAACAAATAAAGACCCATCTATTATTTAAAAGAGGTCCTAAGTTTTTATTTATTTCATTAAATCAATACAATAAATATCAATGCATCAGCTTTTATGTATTTGATTTGCTTTCTGAGTATCTTTTGGTATAGAGGGAATTTAAAATAGTGACTACGTGTTAAGCACAGGACTTGGTTTAAAAGCACATCACTTAAATTACTAACAGTTGTTAAAGTACAAATTTCATTTAGAGATATGTAACAGCTTAGTCTTTGCCAAAATCAGTGACTACCATGTTTCATCAATAAACAATGAACTACGTATTTAGAAACTGCCCTATCCTGAGATGTAAAACAGATCACTAAATAAAAATCACAGATCTCAAAGTTGCACTAGATTTCAGCAGATTTATAATAAGAGCTAAAGATTCCAATAAATCCTAAATAACTTATAATTATCACCTTAACTTAGTATAAGTTAATTCAAAATTAAGAATCCCTGTAGTCTTCATCTCCTACTAATCAAAATCTGCGGGGGGGGAGGTATTGCTGCAGTGGGAGAAGGGGAAGAACTTCATATTATTGGCATACTTTTTTTTGAAAAACATGTCCTCATAAAATATATGTCTAGCATTTAAAATCCAAGCTTACTAGTAGCAGGCCTCGCTAATAAAATAAAAATATGAATACATTCAACCCACACAAGATCAGAACACCGGTCACACCAGAAGTTAGTTGTGTGTCTATTGATGGCTAACAACACCATTATAATCAAGCTCTTTCCAGCATAGTCCCTCCAGCTCAGACTTCCTCAACCAACCCTTTACACTGGAACAGTATGGGGTTTATTTTCCTTTTAGGAATTGAGGCCAGCTCTTAACACAGGAACTTGCTCACCCTGTTTGCTGACGGTCAGTCAGCACTTCCCTGTGACCCATCCCTTTCCTCCAGTCCCTTTCAGTTCCACGTGCTGCCATTATCAACTTCCAGCTTTTCCTTTTTTGCCTGCAAAACTCACAAACCATCTCAGAGATTCCCTTGATGGCGAACAAGCTTTTTTCAATCAGTATTAAGTCAGTTTGAACTCCTGGACAAACCGAGCTCTTTGAATCTCTTTTAGAAGACAGGTTTTCTATAGCCAGACATTGTCTTACCACCATTCTTCTGGGTTTTGCCCATCAACCAGGCAGCCAAAAACCGTTTTAAACCCTTCAATTTAAACACAATTGTAAGCACAAGCTCTGAAGGTTGTTTAGATTTTTTGTGTTTGCTTGAGTTTGGCTCACTCAGCAGCTCACATATAAAGTTCCAGAGACAAAACATATTTGTTTCATAACCTGTGTTTGGAAGATACGCTCCTACTGACCTCAGGAGTGCCAATATGTACACAGCTGAGTAACAGGACACAGCTCTTATGAATTTCAAGCAGTAAATTGCAGAACAGAGTTAATGGAACAATATACATCCCAATTATACGACAGCTTCTCACAATCAGGGCCCTTACATAGGCTACCCCATGTACACCTGCTGGGACGAGCTGTGGGAACTGCTATCAAACACACAGCTACGACATGGCTCCATCACAGGGACTCCCTGTCACTGCAAACTGCAGAACATATCCGCTCTTGCTCTTTAAACTTAGTAAACTAGATTGTAATCTTCAGATCAGAAGGAGATGCAAATCAGTACCTGCAGGCAAAAAAAAAAATAGGAGGATATATAGAGAGGAGAATGAAACTCCCAATTCTTTTTCTAATTAGTATTCTTTCATAGTCATCCACAATTAACCTGCTAAAACCTAATGCTGAGCTAATATAATCCCTTTGGTCTGCCCTGCTCCAGTAATTTCTAGTGTTCTCATAAAACGTCTGATCTGTATTTAGTTATATGAATCAATTGCTTCTAGTCACCACGTACTGAGAGCTTTTAAAAAAATTCATCATTTTTTTCACATGAATTTTGTATTAAGAATTACAGAAGAAGAAAACAAATCGCTCTGCTCTTCAGCTCTCAGTTTCTTAGTTTTGAACTCAGAGGCTTGAATAAACCAAAAAAAGTAAACATTTACCTGGCTAATGCTTTCTGAGCTGTGGTTTAACACTTTATACCTCCAGGTACTTAACCGGCAACTTCCTTCCAGCATTTATCACTCAAAGTTCAGTAGCAAACATGCACTGTTTAGTGTTATCTTCAAGATTTATTCTGCAATCACATTATATCACTACACAGGTCATAATTTTCAACTTTATCTCAAAACCTTTTAAAAGTAAACTGTACATTAAGAAGAAATAAATCTATTTCTAGATACAGTGACTCTAGTTCTAAAAATTGGCACATTACACCTTCTAGTCATTCTTCTCTGATACCTTGTTATCCTTTTAATATATTTTCAGAAACCTACTTCTTCAGAAAATTGTTACAAAATATTTATGTTCAAACGAGTATTGAAAAGGACTGTTACAGATCTGACAATACCATGTTCTTCTCTACAAGAAGCCTACTTACATTTTCATGTATATCAAGAACAAAATACAACAGCATTAAAAGGGCAGAGAATATGCTGCAGAATACAGACAAAACATCCAGTATGAAACTGAGAAAGTGGAGTTGAGTGGCTCTATTTCTTAGTCCCCAATCCTCTTCATCTCTCTGACTTTACTACTTATATTCTGAGCTCTTCAGGATTAAAGGAACCTTGATTGTCCTAGTCCTGTAATCTGGCGTTCTACCTGGTACTTCACGGAGTATCGGTACTCTACTACAGGGAACAGCTGCTTGGACAGCAAACATCATTCAGGCAGCCCAATACCACCTTCAGAGAGGAGGAGGAGGAGGAGGAGGAAGAGGAGAAGGACCTGGAGGCTCAGCACATTGCTGCTCACAGAACCAGCCAGGAACTGCTCTTTGCTGATACTGTCAATGCTATCAACACAAGGGGTGGTAGGCAAATGTTGGGTTTGTCCTTTAAATAAAGTAACTGCAGTGAGATCATATCACACTCTCGGTACACACAAGACAAATGGATCTGCTGATGGAGCCACTCTGCTACAGTTTAGAAATAAGTGATAAGGGACTTCAGGCAAATCAGTTCTCCGGACACCTTTATCAGATGCCAAGTATCATATCTGAAAAATCACTGTATATGTTGGAGTAACAGCTATCCCGCAGGTAAAAGCTGCTGAAGAAGAGTTTGCACAAAATAAATCATATCCACAGAAAATTAATGTGCATCCTATCCAGAACTGTGCAGAACTGTGTTTAGTTACTGAAAACTTGTAGCTATTATGTGAGATAATGGAACTCACTAAAATTTCTGCATTTTCATAAAACTGAAGGGCACTACTCCAGAACAACACAGATCTGAAAACACAGCTTACCTGGCTCCATAGCTGTGGAGCTTATTATTTATTTTCAGTCACGTAAGAGAGAAGAAAAATCACTGTGAAACACTTCAACAAAGCACTAGGGGTGATTAATTAGGGAGTGGCAGAGGAAAGGATGAAACATCAAAAGAAAGTGAATAGCTCAAGTCTAAAAGAGGAAACATGACTTGCAGAGGAATCTGGCAATCCGGTAATATCAACAGCTCCTAAGGAGCCAAGCTTCATGAAGGGAAGCTGAAGTAGCCAGGGAAGGAGTCTGAAATCTGCAAGTTTACAAACCACAGGAAGAATTCTTGCCTAGAATGAACCAACTGTGAGTTCACTGGACAGAAATATATCAGTCTGGGAGATTAAACTTGGAGGCAGACTCACAGGGATGGAAGGAAGTACTGAATAAAATCACCATGAACCCCCCCTACTTTGAGGCAGAGGAAGAACACAGAGCACTTCAGCTCAGGTGGAAGAATTAAGTCAATTTACCGAGCAGAAAACTATCACAGAGGAGGAACACAACTTATCAAGAGAGACTAGGAACTGTAACAGAAGGATACAGCTGTATTTGAACATCAGCAGCTGAAGAACAGTAAAAAAAGAACACAATGAAGGAGTAAAGAAGCTAAAAGCTGATACAATTTTTTCCAGTATAAGAACAGATTTGTTTGTTTCTAAATCCGTACAAGTCAAAATAAAACTTTACATACTTGCAAAGCAAAACAACTGTTCCTTCTATATAGCATCTGAAATGCATTGTAGGCATCAACTGACAAGCAGAAGAAAAAAATCATCAAAAGCAGCAAAACACTAAGTTTTACAGTGAGAAATACAGGCCAGCTGCATAGAAGAAATGTCCACTTCTCAATGCTAGAATTATTTAAAGTGCTGTGCAGTTGCCTTCCTATCTCTTGAAAATCTTGCCCCCTCCACCTCAAAAAAAAAGGAAAATCTCCCTCACTCTCACATTGCAAATTAAACACTTTCACTTCACCGTAACTGATAACAACCAAGATTTCCCCTTAGTTTTGAAAGTAAGGATTTTCTAAAATCGCGCAAATATCCCAAGACCCTATAGAAATGTGCATTTATTCCATGTAAGGTGGTAACGCTGCTCTCAGTGCAGAGAAAGCCAGCACTGACTTAGCAGTTTTGTGCACAAAGCTGCCCATTTGCTCCTTGCTCCCCTTGTTTTTGCTTTGCTGATCAAAGGAGTTGCCAAGTTTTTTCTCTACCATTACAAGGCAGGAAAAATGGCTCTCCTCGGAGAGGCCCCTTGTGAGGGTCACAGAGGTCACTCCACAAGCCCTGGAGCCTGTTCTGGTGCTGGAGGGCTTGGCTGCCTTCCCTGCACTTACCCTGCATTTCCCCTCCTTCACAATAGTGCACTGGTTATGGAAACTAAATATGAAAGAACGTGGTGGGGGAGGCAAGAATTTCTATGGAGATGCAGTTCAAAAACACTCCAAGTTTTGCTTGTTCGAGCAGCCTGAAAATCTAGCATTCTAAACCATTACATTTCCTTCTGGAAAAAACCTCAATTTCAGCGTACACTCTCCTATTAAAAATTCAAAAGGGAAAAAAAAGGTTGCTTTTTCTTAGAATACAAACCAATGCACACTGGTCTGCCTTGGTTTGGAAGAAGTTATTTCTTAAGATGTTTACTTGCCCCATCCCTGGATTTAATCAACTGGAACCCACAGGTTACACCCTCTTAATGAAGACTGATATGAAGCCAACTAATCAGGACTCAGATCTGTAGCACCTTCCAGCTCCTGAGCAGTATCACACCAGAGACATTTTAAAAATCTTACAGAATATATGAAAGCTTATTTATAAGCAGACCCCAATTACTTTTAGGTTCTAAAGTTAAGTAATTAAGATATCTTGGAATACCCAGCAAAACAATCATTATGTTTCAGATGGTTGATTAAATACACTCCCCATTTTCTATAAATTGAAACCTACCAATCCACAGAGAGCCACAACTATTTAGGTTTTTCTTCAAGACAAAAAATTTAACCTGTGGTGCATACTCTGAAAGCCCCAGCCACTTCAAAGCACCTACTCCTAGGAAACAGATTCAATGTTACTTTAAGTAGGGGAAAGCAGCATAAATTTTGTATATTGAAGAAGGAGGTTTTTGAGGTTTCATATTTTGGAGGCCCAATTTCACGTCACTTTACAAATAAAAGTTTCTCAGCGTTGCTCAAAAGTTTTCTTACCACCCTGAAAGTCAAGCCAGGCTCTTTCCTCTCTGTACAACTGTAGGTGTCATGTTCTGCCTCCAGTGCCATCACCCATATGTTTGGACAAGTGAAACCCATTAAAACTCAGCCATCAGTGTGTTTGATGCTGAACCCACCTCTGCAGCTGTTCTGAGTTCATTGTGTTACCAGGAGTCAAAAGTACTTCCAGAAGTAGTCAAGTTGTACAGACTCACTAACTAGATATTTCAATCTATTTAAGTACTCTCAAGATTTGACAATGCCCAGTAACAGAGAAGCTGTTTCTTCCTAGGAGGAATTAAAAGGCTGCTTCTTCCCATCCAGTCACCTTTGCTCACAAAAGCAAACCCTGTCTATTTGGAGACAGCAACAAATGACTGACAATGCCAGAATTCTAAAGAAACTAAGCTGAAAACACTAAAATACATCATTGAAGAAATAATAGCGTAAGTCATACAAAAGCATAGAATTATAAGGGGAATTTTTTGACCCAGTTACTTTGATCTATTCACCTATGAAAATACATACCAAAAAGTCCAGACTCCTCAAGGGATCTCCAGAACTGCTTCACCTCCAAGTCCAGATTCAAATGCAGAAGCATCAGGAGGGCAGGGAGAAATCCACACAACAGCCATACCATAACAGAAGCAAAAAGTATATAGGGAGGAGCTGCACCTGATCATCATTAATATTTGAGACACTTGTAAAAAACACAATACCAAATTCCTCTCTTCCTCTTTTGCAGGAGAGCTTTTACAACCAACATGTGCCTTTTTTTTTTTAAGCTGGTGTAATAAGAGACAGCACTTGTCTGAAAACCTCACCAAACCTCTCAAGCTTCTTTGGAGGTGGCCACAGAAGCCAGCACACCTAACGCCTACCAGGCCTTCTCAGCCTCCGTACCAAAGCCGGCTTGCAGAAGACACCGTCACCAGATCACCTAAAACATTCACAGTGCCAACAGATCACGTATCTTTCAAACTTGCCACAATGATAAAACCCAAGAGGAGAAAGAATTGAGTCAAAAGTCAACAACACATACTTCAGGGTGTTTCAAAAAGATGGGCCCAATTTGAAATCGTTATGTCTTTGAAACTGGATCCATCTTTTTGCAACACCACGTATTTTGATGGCAGACACATCTTTGACCACACCAGTATGGGACAAAAATTCTTAACCTTGTGGCTGATGTTGCTATGCAGACAAAAAGTCTCCCATGGTATATGCTGTGCAGATTAAGGCACTTCTGGCCTTGCCTTTCTTACCCAGGCGATAGAAGGCAACAAACTTCCTTTAGCTGTCACCTACTGAATCCACACGAGGGGGCTCTGCTGATGTAACCACATATTCTGAGAGGTTGTTACTTCAAAACTATTAACTCACTCCTATTGAAGGAATTAAATTCAGTATCTTGAAAAGCTGGAGCAACATCACCTTACTGCAGCTCCTGTACTCTTACACACACCACAGCTAAGGGGCATGAAAAAACAAAAACTGAACAAATACTTAAAATATCCAAGGGTATCAAAACCAACAGAAGACACTAATAAATGAACAAAAAAAACACCCTCTGTAAGCAGCAGGACCAAGACTCCACCCAAACCTGTAACATGAGAGAAGGCTAAAGTTCAGGACTATGGTTTTGTAAGTTTTTATGTTAAAAGTTCAGATTGCTGTAATTCTTTAATGATGACACAACTGGGCCAAGGAACAGACACACTGTAACCAGTCACTTCTTTCTGCTGTATGTAATGCAGGAGGAACAGCTTTAGAAACCAAACCCCTTCAAAAAGATATTTTAAAGAAAATTATGAGTAATTCCTGGATACAAGACTCAATACAAGAATCATTCAAGTGGATGTAGCACAAAGTGCCCTACATCAATCCCAAAACTGTATAGGAGAAAGATGTCCAGAGCTGCTGCCCTTCTTTTGAGCAAGTTAAAATTACAGGAAAATTGCTAAAAAAGAGCTGAACACCTTTCTCAAAATTTGAATGGAAAGGAGTTTCATGTATGTGAAAAAGCTTAAACATGTCATTATGTACCTCAGTTTCTCTTACTTTTATGACTTATGATGTAACCAAGAGGTCAATAAGCTCCTAATTTCTGAATTAACAAAAAATTACATTAATTGATGACACAGACCATGATAGGAAAAGAATGAGAACAAAAACAATGATGCAGATCAAAATCAGCCAGTTTTATACTTTCTTGTTCAGCAGTACAGATGACTCAACCCATCAAATATCACATCTGACCTCCAAAGTTAGCTTAAACTATGACAGGCTTTATTTTTTGTATTCAGCCTGTAAACACCTGTAAACTTAACATTCTGTTGTTTGAAAGTAGCCAGTATTTCTTGGAAATTTCAATTCTGACATCATGTAAAAACATAACTCCTAAAATGTTTACACCAGAACAACTGAATCAAAGCAATCTTACCACACTTTGAATGTTCATGGCATACACCCATGCAGGTAAACCTGTTCAACTAAAACCAAAACTGCCAAATGCTTTATTCCTAATGTTTTAAATATAAAGTTATAAGAGAACATAGAGGTTTTTCCCATAGGAAAGGGAAGCAGGACTGAGAACCCAATGAAAACGCATGTGCCAAAATGCTTGTTACAAGGTAGCTTAGACCAGTGGTTTCCCAACTTTTTTGACCACGAACCCTACCAGTAAAAGATTTGAGTATGCACCCCCAATGTAAATATATTTAGAAATAATATACATGCATAATTTATTAGGTACATTGTATAACATAACCAGGGCGGAGTAGAGGGGAAGGAGGACCTCTCTCGATCTACTAGCCACCCCCCTTTTAATACACCCCAGGATGCCATTGGCCTTCCTGGCCACAAGGGCACAGTGCCCTGGTGAGACCACATCTGGAATATCGTGTCCAGTTCTGGGCCCCTCAGTTCCAGAAGGACAGGGAACTGCTGGAGAGAGTCCAGCGTAGGGCAACAAAGATGATTAAGGGAGTGGAGCATCTCCCTTATGAAGAAAGGCTGAGAGAGCTGGGTCTCTTTAGTTTGGAGGAGACTAAGAGGGGACCTCATTAATGTTTATAAATATATAAAGGGTGAGTGCCATGAGGATGGAGCCAGGCTCTTCTCGGTGGCAAACAATGATAGGACAAGGGGTAATGGGATCAAGCTGGAACACAAGAGGTTCCGCTTAAATTTGAGAAAAAACTTCTTCTCAGTGAGGGTGACAGACACTGGAACAGGCTGCCCAGGGAGGTTGTGGAGTCTCCGTCTCTGGAGACATTCAAAACCCGCCTGGACATGTTCCTGTGCGACCTCACCTAGGCGTTCCTGCTCCAGCAGGGGGATTGGACTAGATGATCTTCTGAGGTCCCTTCCAATCCCAAACATACTGTGATACTGTGATACATAAACAAAACCCAGAAAACTAAAAAGGATGAGCTATAGATAAAATAAATTAAATATATATATATATATATATTAACACAGAACAGTTTCTTCCCTCACCCCAAAGGACTAAGACAGTCGTGGAACTGCAGGCACCCGACGGTGGAAACCACCAGCTTAGACTGTCTAAAAGGTAAATGTCATCCCTCTGGAAGACATTCCATTTCAAAACTTGGAATGTGATTTCCCCTAATGTAGCCAAAAAAACAACTAAATATTTTTTAAAGTAAATTATGCCAGCTGACCACACTGTTCTTATATGTCTGTTGTACAACTATGGGAAAGGCTAATGAGAGCTATACTTTAAATCAATGCTAAAACATACATGATTTGTTTGTAATAGACTTTTCTTTTTAGCAGGGATCACACCTGTTAAATTCCACCAAAAGCTGTTGAGACTTCTTCTAGTGGTACAGGGAGGAGACACAGCAAGTTGACAGCATTTAACACTGCAAAATATTTTACAAGAGATAATACAGTTTCATTTTTCCAACTGGGAAATCTATTTAGGCACATTACAAATACTACCTGAAATAAGGAGTACACTGAAAGCTACTGGAATGTCTGTTGCCTATTTTTATAAACGCAAAGAAAAATCTGACTTGGAGTTCACGCTGAATTAGGTCCAGTCCTAACAGTTCTCCACCAAATACATACAACAGGATTGAGAGAGGAGGTGAAAGGAGGAAAAAAGGTTTTTCTAGTACAAAACCAAATCCAAACGCAGAAGACAAAACAAAATCACAGCCAGCAATGAAGCCAGGTCTGTCACAGGCACAAGCTACTACAAAGACCAGGTTTCCTCCACTCGCTGCTTGCTGCAAAGAAATCTTTTCATCTGCCACAATTTTAACATCAGTGATCTAAAGGGCGACCAGACAGCCATTGATCACTTTGCAAAACTACCACTTCGGAGAATGCTGACCTTAGCCCGAGAGATGGTCTGTTAAGAAAACAAAGCTATGACAATCTATACAGGTCTTATTTCTTCTAAGTGTTATTACTTTTTGCTAGAATAAACAATTAGGTATTCAGAATGTGTTTGACCTAATGAGAAGTGGGACAGGTTGGAAGTTTAGCACTCTTTTAAGGATTTTTTTAGTCATTAGGCCACAAGGTTCCATTTCTACCTATAGATAAACAGGAAAAAAAAATAATTAAAAAAGCACATGCCCAGGAAACCAAGAGGAAAGACAACACTTTGACCAACTTCACCTTATTTCGATCCAAGAGCACCCCCCCAAGCACATAGCAGTAGCACCCCCCCAGGACAGTCATCAGGGCTCAAATTCTGCAACAGTACAGTTGACTCAAAAAAAACTGGTAAAGTGGCAGGGGAAATTATGGCCCACTTAGTAAGCCTACATTTGTTATGTGAAAGTGCTATTTATAATGTCACATGCTGGAACTTGTTCCCAAGCTAGCTAAACCTACATGCTTAATTGACTCAATAGACAATGCTGCATTGTCAAGACTAATCTTTTCCTACAGGCTACAGTTTCTAAACCATGAAAGCTTTTATATATTTTAATTTTCTTAGCAGTTCCACAACGAGAAAACTTCAAAATACACACACACACACACACACACACACACACACACAGAGTATGTATTTGGGTAGCTTCTATACTGACTACCACTAAAATTCACATATCCATATGCAAACTGAGTCATAAGGAAGTCCAAGCACTTTAAAGAACATGGGAGCCAGTGGGTTCTTTAAGTTCCTATTTCAGACATCCAATACAGAAGGGACTTACGAAAAAAACACTTAGAAACAGATTCACGTCACCAATACACACCATGTGATCCATGGAGCAGCAGTTCTCACATCACACTCGATTTTGACTAAGCCACCTAATAATATTTGTTTCAAGCTACTCCCCAAGAATAAGGTTTTTGGGAAGAAAGAAATCTACTTCTAATTAAAGTCTGAGAAGCTGTCAATTAAGAACTAATTTAAACAAAGATTACCTTGTTCCTACAGTCAGGCTCAACTGCCAGCTCCTGCAGACTACCTTTTATTCATATGCATGAAAAATGCTTTCAAGAGAAAAAGCAGATTTAGGAAGAAGAAATAAGGGAACAGAAGATATGAACTTTTGCACAGTAAACAAGTTTCATGAAGTAATTCAGCAGTGAAAGGGAACTTAAGTTTTTCAACATTTGTATACCAACTATCAAAATAACTGTTCGATTTTAGGAATCAAAGTGATTCAATTACCATTTATTTAAAAAAGCAAAGTGGCTCAGTCACTTGTATAACAGGCTTCAGGTGGGTCCTGCCTCCCATAAAATTGATGAAAAAAACACCTTAGCGAACAACACTATTAAATCTCAGAAGCTCTTGAGTAGCTTTAGGAAAAAAATAACAAATAAAGAAGAAAAATAATTAAACTATAGCTTCTCAAACTATTATCAGATGTAAGCAACTAGCAGAACTGAAGTCTTCATAATACAACCAAGCAACTCTGGTAAGGACACTTGAGTTCTTTAAGAAGCTGCCAGCCACCTGTGATGATGATCTAAATGCCTATAATCCACACAACTAAATACACCCCAACAGTCACCAAAAATACAGGGACTACAAGTCAAGCTCAACATTAAACACATCCATATACAGATTCTTTACAGACTGGTTGTTTAATGAGCCTACAATTTCAACCTTTATAGCTAAAATAAAGAAGACTGTATTTGAACTCACTCTTTTTGCGGCTAATATCCGGACAAGATAGCACTCAACAACTGTGCTCCCCTTCAAAACAGCCATGTCTCACTGTAAAGACAGCCTTCAAAAGCATGGACTCAAGTACATGCAACATTTCTTGGATCCAGCAGTATGAATGACATTGCTGAGCATATTGCATCCAGCACACTGCTGGTAAAACCTGTTTCCGATAGTCTGCCCTATCTCTTGCTTCATTACCTCAAGTTGAAAATAACCTTCTAAAACAAAGGAGGGTCAAATTAATGACCATCACATAGTTTCTCCATAAAGCAACTCTCGCTACTAGTTTTCCATAGTAAGCAGCCATCAGGTTTATACTGTAGGAGGATAAAACAGCTTTGCAAAAACAATGTATTACTCCCTTTAATAACATGCTGAAGGGCATCAGGTCCCATTTGTTTAACTTTTTTCCTGATCTTCACAAAAACAACATTATTCAACCTGACTGCAAAAATTAAAAAGCTGTAGATAGAAAACTACTAAATTACTTAAAGCATAAAAAACTGACTCCAAAAAGCCAAGCCGTGTTGGAAATATGTTCTTTCAATTGCCACAGGGTCTAATCATATTTTGACAAGACTGCAATTATACTTCTGTTACAAGAACAGATCTTGTTCTCCATGACTTGCCAGGATAACACTGCTTTTAATTAATGCTTTTGTTGTGAAGCGTACCCTCAGGCAGTAATCAGTTCTATAATAATTTCAGTATGTAGCATGTATTTCTCCACACCATTTATTCAAAATTTCTCATCACTCGGCCTCACAGATAATGCCCAAGTCTTACTTGCCAGAATTCTTCAAAACATGGCTGAACACAGCTGTGCCTAGGAAGACACTGTTAAAACATGTCTTCATATGATTGTTTTCCTTTGCTTCCCTCGAGAAGAAAGGAACATCACATGCCTATCAGACTGGCACAACCACAAGAGAACAAATTTCCTTTTAAACATCAGTCCCAGTTTCACTTTCCGGAATCGGCACCTGCATCTTTTTTCTTTTCAAAGAGGTGATACGTGCTTTTAGTGTTTCATCTTTCTGAGTTATAACCATTGCCAAAGCGCCACAAGGTGCTGATCTTCAATTATGTTTACTGATCACTACTAGACCTGGGTAAAGAAATACAAGCGCAGCCTTTATTCTTACAACACACTGCATAACCCACCTCTCAGATTTGAAAAGTCGCGCTAAATGAAGTTAGAAACCAGAGCTTCAGTAAACAGGTCATTACTGAAGCTGCAGAAATCTAGACACGTATTTATCTGAAGCCTGAGACAAGTAAAGTACTGTGTGGGAAATGTTATGAAATCCCTGTCAAGAAAACCAGGCAACCAATTTAACCCACTGCCTCTCTCTACCGCAAACAGCTGTGAAGTAACTAACTCGTTTTTGGTTTAAATGTTATGAATTAATAAAACACAACTAATTAACACCACAAGAAGGTCGGAAGTTTCAAACTAATACTTATATGTGAATTAAAATCAACTTTATAATGTGTTTGGGTAGATTGCACTGACTTTGGAAAGTAAAGTCAATAAGCAAGCTGCTACCTTTATAGACTGCAGGAACCCATTTTTATCTGCCACATTTTCTCTGACCGTATAAAAAAATTTAAATCTCACTTCCACTGGAGTATTCATGCTTTCTTTTTTTCCTTCTTTTAAATATTATTTCCATTTATTTTCCATTATTCCTTTGTTTCTCTAAAACAAATCCAACATTCTGCCCAATCTCTCAAAAGAGAAACTGATTTCAGAATCCTATCACCATTTCATGGAGAAACAATATTCAGTTTCTCCTGCACCATCTTCGCAAGACTTCACTGAAAGCAAACATTTAAACAGAACAGTATTTGGTAAGAATAAATGTACGTATTGTCAACAGTGAAATTCATGGATTACATTACTGGCCTTAATCAAGAAGGTCAAACTAGGTGATAGCCACATCTACTGTTTCCAACGTCTCTTGCATTTGCTGGAAGGTGCATCTTTCTAAAACAACACCACCTGAGTTTTTCAGCCAGGTTGGACTTGTTTGTGCAGCCTAAAATCTGATGTACTAGTAAAAACAACAGCAGGTTGAACTTCAAGTTCTGTGATTTTGAGTTGCAAAAGCAACCAGTGGAAGAGCTCTAAGGCTTGCAACAACACAGAAAATGTATTTAGTATGAACTCTAAGCAGCTTAACTGACATATCACCACTCACACACACAATGGAGCTGTGTATATGTCATTATTCTTAGAATCAAACCTACAGCAACTTAGAGCTTTTGCAATCTTAACCGCCAGTTTCTTCTACAGCGCTGACATATTTGCCCAGCAACTAACTACTGATGGACTTGATCAGAGAGGTCAAAGCCAAACCAGAAATAAAGATCTTAAGCACACAAGCTTTCCTTATAAGAAGTAGTTGAATTGGCACAATCAAGAGAAATCCACTGTTTGCCTCTCAACAGCATGCTATAAGCACCGATTAAACAAATTATCCTTTCAACCCTCCCCATTTTCTTTAAGAAGCCAAACTGCATCATTCAGTTCCAAATATGTTTCTCAGAATGAAGAAAAACATGACCTTGGAATGAAAATGGATTCAACAAACAGAAGCATATTGAATAAAGAGTTAAAATACTAGACTTCCATTAAACAATCATAATATTATTATTCCAAATAATTCAGTAAAGTATTCAACCTCTAAAAACCTGAAAATTGGTTTCAATCAGCTGTACAATCTAAAAGCTTGTATCCTGATACAGAACAATATTACAAAAGGAAATTAAAGTCACCAATTTTTACTGTCTTTGTTACTGTTGTTACTGGGTGACATTACCACCAGTAGCACATCTTGTGCTACTAGAGTGAAAAAATAGATCGCAACCTGAAGTGTCACTTTATGATTTTTGTCGCATTGGCTGGGCTGTGTAAAGTCACTCTTTAAAGACTATTAAAAAATATCACATGAAATAACTTCCAACACAAACATTTCCAGAATCAGAACTACAACCTTAGATCTCAGGCACAGCTGATAATTTCTACTTTGAAAGAACAGAAATTTCATGCTATACAAAGTTCTTGCCTGGATTTACGCAAAATATCTAATGCTACCATAGCTTTTCACTCCAAAGATGTGTCAGTCATTGAAGTTCTATATTTAACACTGAGAATTTTAATGGTATTTATTTCTTAAAACACATTTTTGTGTTTTGTGACTTCTGATTAGAATAAAATTGTATACCTTTGGATTTATGTATCCGATTTTATACATATGGGTGAATAAAAGGTTCACAAATGAGTTGAATACAACTTTCTGTAACAAATACATATGCTGAAACCATTTGCTCTATCATTATATAATAAGAAAGTTAATTAAAGCAGTCAAAGTTTACTTTAGTTTTGCACAGCACAGCAGTTAAACCAAGCTGGTCAACTGGAAGAACAAGTCGTAAATCAAAAAGGAGCTGTGTATAGCGAGGAACAACTTCATTTTTCATTCTGGTGTTTGAGATGAACCATAACTGCAGTAACTATTTACATAAGGAACTGAGGAGATTTTTTTTTAAAGCCTTGAACTTTAGAAAGTTTGTAAAATACTAGTTTATTCATACTTTCAAATGTCTAGTAGAATACCTGAAGACAGACAATGGTACAGGCTTGAATTCTTTGTTAGTATCAGTTCCTCCAAGAATAAACCATGACAAATTCCTTGACTAGCAGACCTGCACCTACATGTTTCTTGTTTTCTTGTTTCCCCACATCAACTCCTGTTGGTCAGACACGCAGTGTTCTTCATCATCCTGCTTTGCCTATGGCAAACAAACCAGCCACCTGTATTTCCTGAGCAAAAAACACAGCTCAAAACAAGCCTAACTCTCCTCCTAGGCTTCTGTATCAAGCATAACTTGACTACAGATAATCAAGCAGTAGCATCCTAGTTTTGTCACTAAAAAGCACAATACACTGTGCTTCAACACAAGAAAGAAATTAAGAAATGCCAATTCTGCAGTATTTTTCAGTTCCTCTCTATTTCAGTCTGCTATAAGCCCTCCCTCGCATTACCTGCTGTATGAATTTGTACCTTGCTCTACACTTCAATGTTGCTGGCAGCTGTGCTTTAAGAACTTGCAAGCTGTTCACAACAACAAAACCACCCCAAAAAAACGTGGTGTGGATACAGTTATGAACAAAACTATGCGATTACTCCTTTGTTAGCAAAGCTTGTACTTTTGATTATTTATTTTATTGATGTAGATCATCAGAGATTTTTGCTTGCACAGGTGTATTTACAAAACTTCTGAGGACAGACAAGTACTTATTCTGATTTTACCTGTGCCAGTAACAGTCAGAGTCACAACAAACCATCTAAGAGTTATACTGCGTAAGTACACTAGTTCTGGTGTTAGATATCCCACTTTAAAACAGAACAACTCAGAATATTTACCAATTCCCCACTTTAGATCTAAAACACTCTGCTTTAGTAAAAGCATTTTTCCCTATTTTATATCTAGCATCCTTTGATCAAACGGTTACTGAGAACAGTTTTGTGGGAACAGTAAAAATCACTCACAGGTCAGCCATGAGGTTCATAACAGAATTTGGATTCAAGAAAGACAAGAATAAATGTTATGCCTTATTACTTACATGAGGTGAGCTCAGTATGTTTTTCTTGTAGTAACTTCTGAATACCAGATGTACAAAATTTACACTGTTAATAAACTAAATTTACTAGATTTATTACACTGTTAATAAACTAAAATTAATATTCTGACCCCTCATTAAAAGTTGTCTGCACTAAGGTGTTGATTTTGTGCAGTTTTTAAAGTCTGTTAAAGGCCTGAACAGGCTGAAACTCTGTCAAATGCCTGTAAGCTTAAAAGTTGCACACTTATATGCAGCGACAATAATCCAGGCTGTCTTCCTCTCAACACTCTGCCCAAAAGCCACAGTATATCCAATCTTCCAGTTCAGCTAGAGGTTTTTTGATCTGATAAATTACAAGGGGAAAAAAAGATTCTATATAAAGGCAACAAAATTTCATTTCAAAACAGCATTATTAGCATATTGTCCACGATAGCATAACACATATTGGCTAACAGCTCAATGATTGCTTTTTTATTTAAAAAAAAAAAACAAAGCAAAACCCCCTAACCAAAAAAACACCCAAAAACAACCTCAAGAAAAGCAACCACAAAACTACCACACACACACCTTGCTGACTCCAGTCCAATGTAGTTTACACATATTGTTAGAACTTTTTTAAAACTAAGCTCAGACCTTGGAGTATCAACTACAGAATGCATACCAGACCACAGCTGAGTACCACAGCATTAAAATGTGTGTGTATGTGTGTGTGTGTGTATATATATATATATAAAAAAAACAGCATTAGATATATTACATATACATATATATATGACAGCATTAAAGTATATCTTTTTTTAATGTTTAGGTTTTTTGGTTTTGTTATGTGTAGGTTTTCTTCTTCTTTTTTTAAAATATGTTTATTACCAGTCTTAAGTAACTAAGATGTGCATTGGTAGAATTGGAAAAACCATTGTGCTACTCTGGTTCAGTTTCTGTGCAACAGGCACATTGTAACTCTACATGCATGTCTGCAATAAAACTTCTTCAGTTTTCAATTTACAAGCCAGACAAACACCAATGCTTTTTAGTATATATTTTTTTACCCATACATTTCATTAAGAACTGCCTTCCCCCATAATTTTATTTGCTGTTTTTTACGTTTTTAAGCTTCATATTAATGCCTGGTTTTATTACTAAAAAAACAAACAAAAAACCCCAACAACCACCACCCCCTCAAAAAAACCCATCCAAACCAATGATTTGTTGCAGAAACTTATCTATACCATTTTCACTCTTCCCTCATCTATGCACCACATATTCCTAGCAGAAGACTGAAATTTTCTGTTAAAGACACTGAAACTGGTGTAATCTGAAACGTGGTATAAGATTGTCTTTCAATATAAACAGCACGGGAACACAAATTCCACAACAGAAGATGTCGATCACATATCTCCAGGAGTTCAAACACAAGTTTTTTCTGCATGGTTATTTATTGGTTTGGTTTTAATCAAATGTCTCAAAATACAATTCTGAGAGTGAAATTTTGTATGCTTTTAATTTTCTTGAGGACTGAAGTTAACCAGCTCTCCCAGTTTTAGAATAGGAGTAGCTAGTTTTGTTGAGATTTGCCATTGCAGCTAGGGTATGGGTAGAGATTAACGGAAAACCAACAGGATCCTTTTTTTGGAGGTTCATAACAGAATTTGTATTCAAGAAAGACAAGAATAAATATTATGCCTTATTACTGGCTTACTCTTGGAATGACAGTGTTTATTATCCACAGTGAATTTGTTTGCAAGTAGCAACAGAAGAATGTGTCTTAGAAATTTGAGTCAAGAATTTAAAAGTAACATTTCAATAAAGCTTTTTAAAAATATCTACATCGTCTCTTCTGTAAATGCAGTTTTATCATTTAACTCAGCCACTATAAGGTTGATCAAAGTATTATTTAAGTCACAGGGTAAAAAAAGAATAAAAACGGGTTTCAGTTAAATCTAAAACATATTTACTGCAGTCAATACAAGTCGACCAAATCCTTTCTGAAGCTGCCCAGGGTATAGCGGTATAGAATCCACCTATTTGTCAATAAGAAATGGTAAACAATACGATGTTGTATTGCAGAGAAGATTATTGACACAGTAGTTCTAAAAGATAAGCAACTCAAAAAAAAGAAACAAACAAACAAAAAACCCACCAAAACAACAACAACAAAAAAATCACACAACCAACAAGCCCCTCCTCCAAACACACAAACACATTCAATACCTCCCAAAGAGCAAATCAAAACTGGTTTAATAGCTCCAAAATTTCATTTGACCTTCTAGGAAAATATCACTACAGACGTGGATGGATAAATAAATAAATGATATACCACAGTTCTGATAAATCACCAACACTGTACAAATTATTTTAGAAGCTCTAATAACATAAAATATTTGGGTTTATAATACTAAATAGTAGATTAACAATAATAAAATCCATCCCTGTACAGTGTAGTGGCTTGTTTTGACTAAACCATCAATGTCAGATGGAATGACCCCACATGCATCCCTCTGCAGCGGCATCACTGACTCAAGGCTTAATTTACTCTCATGCAGCATTTATCTCCACTGCCTCCTCTAAGCAGTCACACCATGGACTCGAGCATAGGGCTGATGCAGTTAAAAAACAAACAAACAAACAAAACAATATCACTGCAGAAAAAACAAATTAGTATATGGCTCATGCCATAACTACACCTGCCTTCACTCTCCAAACCCAGCTTATCCTCATGTAAGGACATCTTTAACTGTATTATGCTCTGCTGTCCTCCCACCAGTTTCCTTATTCCCATGTCATGTGCCATGACAAGTTCTCCTACAACTGACTTGCAGGGAAAAATTAAAGAGTAACTGTAACAATAAGAACCAGGGATTAGGATCTAAAATAGACCAAGTAACCATTGCTGATGAAATTATCTTGTCTGTGTATAAATCTGGTTACCTTGCACTATATGCCCACTACTGGAATCACCCATGAATTTAGCATTTTAAGACTTCTATTCAAAATTAAAGACACACTTTCCCAATGGAAATGTTTTTCTCTGTTCTATTTGTCTTGCAGAAACCCATAATTACAGAACACCAAGAGTACAAATACAGAGGATGATTTATTTCATAGACAAGCAGCAATTTCTTCTATTTTGAGGAGAATTCCCTGGTGTTATGACTTAACACACAGCATACAGATCATTTAAGAAGCCATGACATGTGCTAGCTTAAATGTGATTACTATATTGCACAGCCAGTTACCTGACAAAGCTTCAAGCAAATTAAAAGGAGTTGCATAAATATGATCAGTATAGTAAGCAACAACCTAGAAAACTGATGTACGTCAACCAGGCACTCCAGGAAGGTAAGTCCCCACATGAATTACTGAACACATACAAGACTGTAGAGTATAGAACAGTCATTTGGACAACTTACTTGATGTAAGATTAGACATGAGATTTCACCACACTGACTATCTTACACATATGAAAAAGACTTGGCAAGTTTCTTAATTCCTCCTTTTTTTTTTTTTTTTTTTTAATATTCAAAAAATCCTACTTAAAGTAAGCTGTTTCATTTATTTGCCTTGTAGAGAAATGCCAGCACATTTTAAAAGTCATTCGGTATGAGCTGTCCATGAGAAGCTACACTAGATGTTTTGCTCTGCTGCAGAGAACCATTTTTTGAAGCAGCGTATTAACAGGAAGAAGTAAAGTTGTGGGATCTCCATCCTTGGAGGTTTTCCAGACTTGGCTGAACAATCACTTCTGATGTAATTCGGCTTTAGCAACATTCATGCTTTGAGAAGAAGGTTGGATGGATGACCAACCTCCACTAAATACTAGATTCATGTCCTGGGCTTGGCTTGGATAGAGTTGATTTTCACAGGAAGCTGGGAGGGGACACAGCCAGGACAGCTGACCCAAACTAGCCAAAGGGATACTCCACACCATATGACATCATGCTCAGCATGTGAACTGGTGGAGCTGGTTGGGGGAAGGTACTGCTGCTCAAGAGCAGGCTGGGCATTGTTTTTCCGGGTGGTGAGCAATTGCATTGTGTATCCCTAGCTTTGTATATTCTTTTATTGTTATTACTGTTATTGCTTATCTCTTCCTTTGCTTTTCTGTTAAACTGTTTTTAACCCAACTCACAAGTTTTACCTTTTTGTTCTGATTCTCCTCACCATCTCACTGAGGGGGCGGGATGAGGGAGCAAGCGGCCACATGGTACTCAGTTGCATCTGGGGCTAATCCACAGTTGTTGGCTAGATAATAATTAAGACTCTAACGCTGTGTTTGCAAAATTTGAAAACAAACAAACAAACACAACAACCAAGAAACAACCAACCAACCAACAACAAAACACAGACATGTCCAGATCACCTGGCAAATTCATGGCTTTTTGAATATTCCAGTCAACTTAAAATCCTAACAATCCTCAAGCTCCTACAGAGAGTTAATCAGCCTTAACTGCTGGGCAAAGAAAGCTGCCACCTGAATCACTCAAGATTTTTTTAGACTTGGACAACTGTCCCTTATTATCCAATTATTTACTGATTAACACATTTGAAACAATATATTAATTATCACTAAATCAGTTATATCTGGTTGAAAAATCTTAAAAACCTCACAAATTTAGAGAGTCAAATACTCTTCTTTTGGTTAGTGAACTGTCGTGATAGTTAGACATACTGCACGACAGAAAAATATGGTGTAAGCACCTGGTATGGAGATACTAGGAAGGCAGGCATGGTATTGACAGAAGCTATTTTGTAACTAAATTTAGAAGTAGAATATGAAATAAGAGTTCCAAAATAATGCTGAGATCAACATTCTTTCAGCACTGTTGGAATTGAGTATATGAAGAAACATAACCAATCTTCCAAATACCCTGGCATTACTTCTCTAATGACATATCCATTCAATTAAAAACCTACACACACGTGTAGTGTCAGCCACAAGATATTTTATTCTAAAAATGAATGTCACTTCGATTTTTTTTAATAATGCACATAAGCATCATTTTATCACACCAGAATACTTCCATTTTGTTGGAGCAGCTCCCAGACATAAGGGCGAAGGCAAGTGCAGACAACCTTTCTCTTTCAAAGTGAATGCACCAACAGAAGTATTTGCATCCCAAAATTCATTCAAAAGACTCCATTTCTGGAGACACAGCAAACATTGCAGGCATTAAGTTCCAGAAACGGATGACTGCAAGTCCTTATTAGGAAGTGCAAGTGTTGTTTTTTCTAAACAAAGAAAAAGCAGCTATAGGATAAGGATATGTCCTGATATAACATGAACAAACAATTACCAGGAAGAAATTTAAAGAACAATTGAACAGGAGGTAGGAATCACCAGCTTTTACAACACAGGTAGGCCTTTGGTCAACTTCCACAGGGGGCCTACACAGTGCAATCTATGAAAGAAAAAGAGAAAAAGCAGTGGCATCACAAAGTTTATCTCAGCAACACAAATTTGCCCTTGATCAACCACTAACTAAAAAAAAAAAGTGCATGAAAGGACAAGCAGCAGAAGGAACACACTGTTTTTTTTCTTATATGAAAGTTTTGGTATGGTGGATGTTATAAAACATTCAAACCTTTCATCTGAAAAATAACAAAAATTGGAAAAGGCTTACAGAAGGGCTGAGGAGATCACTGAAAAAAGCTTCTACCCCAGGAACACCCAGCAGGTTAGGAGTCTTCAAGTTTCAAAAGAGATAATTTCCAGAGGAAATGGTATCAATCTTGAACAAAACAAATACGCATCAACTGTTCACTTTCACTTCCAAAATAAGAACTGGTCACCCCTTGAATGCAGCTGATGGCAGCCAAGCTTAAAACAGAACAAGGTGTTTCTTCATGCAGTGGACAGCCAGCCAGCGAGACTCCTTGTCAAAGCCCACAGCGGATGCTAAAAGCCTCAAAGTTTCTGTGGCCTCAAGGGGAGGCAGCACAAGTCTTGGAGGACAGTTGGAAGCTGGGAGAGTTCTCAGAGAGAGTATCACACATGGTGCCCTGTTCTTAGTCCTTCTAAGAAATCTGCTTATGGCCACTGCTGGCAACAATATTCTGATCCAGACAGGCACTTGGTTTGAATCAATACAGAGAGTTTAAAGAGACACTGCTAACAAGCTCTCTTGCCAGAGCAAAGTTGGCAGGGCCCAGCAGTTGCCAGGTTTTAAAACTGAACATCTTATCAAGAACAGCAGACAAAGACTCCAGGAAACAGTACAGCTACTTCTACTGCCTCCCTACTGCCAGTATTCTTAATTTGTGTCTCCACTTCAACCACACATCATCTTCTGGATTTTTTCCTTCAGCTTATAAGAATACCTTAGCTACTACACAAAAAGATACTTACATGAAACAACACATCATCATCATCATCATCATCATCTGATTCTGCAGTTCAGCCTTGTCATGTCCACCAAAACCCAATACTGGCTCTGCAGGATCCACTGGAGGGGTAACAGCTGGGAAATTCTCAGCTGATCTAAAACACCGGGCAGGAGCATGAGCTAAACAGTCTAATAACTTTGACCAATACATGTTTTTTCTTTAGTAGAAATGCTGCCTTGAATGGTATGCAAGTGCTATATTAACCAAAATGAAAAGCTATTCATCTTAATGAAGTGCAAACGAAAGTACTGTTTCACAAAGCAAAATGCAACTACACCAGATGCTACTGCAGCCTATATATCTTTGTTTAATATAACTTCTTCTTGGACTCTGTTTGATAAAGTAATTGCATGCAAGAATTTGTACCCTATTTATTTTTCTGCAGCTTGTAAAACAGACAAAAGATTTTCAGCTGGAAGAACAGAACAGCATCCTATACAATAAAAGAACACGTTCATCCACTTCTACAGAAGGTGTATTTTGCAGTTTGGCTACCTGAACACGCATATCTACCTACAGATGGTAGGTGGGGCTGGAATATTTTAATGAACATTGGGTGTGTAACTAACTGACTGGTTAGTATTCTAAACTCTCATAACTTTGTATCACAACTGCAGGTAAGGGCAATAGTGATCAAATATATTTGTCTGTAGAAACTGGATATAAGCTAGCTGTTTCAGCTAGTTAAGTAAAACCATCATGCATTAGCAAAATTGCAAGTTTGCTTCTATCTTTCATATAAAGAATTCCATAAAGCTATAGGCAAATTATGTGCAGATCCTGGCAAAGAAAGAATTATCGGCACCAGAATCTCCTGTATTTCAAATAAATTCCATACAAATGAACTTGTTCTGCATGTACAAAACAAGAGTTCAATGGCTTATTGTGAGGGTAAAAGACTTCTTCCCATAAATGTATTTATGTAAAACTTATGCACTACAAAAGTCAGCAATTTTCACTTCATTGCAACTCCTCAACTCTTTGGTCAGTTAGCTGCTACCTTGGCTTAAGAAAGCACTTAAAATCCTCCCCCTTCGGTTTTGCAGAGCAAGCGTTTGAGGTCATTTTAAAAGGGCAAAGCTTGGCACAGACCAGGGTCTACACTCCTACTCTAACAGGACTTCGAAGCGGAGGAGACAATTAAAGTTCACATGCAATCTCCAAGCTGCTCTCCACCACAGCGTAAACAGGATTCAAACCGTAGCCTTGAGCAAAAGTCACACAAATGAAAGGAAAAAAAAGTCCCCTTCTGCTTCCCCCCTCCCTATTCCAGCGCAACCTTAAAACCAGAAGTTGGACAATGGGTACCACAATTACGAAACTGAATTAATATTCATTTTTCCTGGAGACATTACCATGTACAACTGACATTTAATTCATTAAGAAAACAATGAACTGTCCAAGTTCCTCAAGAAATCTCTAGAATACAAAGCTGATCACATCAAGACCCATCTAACTGTAATAAAAAAGGGGCATAAATTTGAATTGCAAACTATTTTTTTAAATAATATAATTAAGACTTCCTTTGACCTTGTTAACAGGGATGCTAAAATGTTATTTCTTAACTTACTGTTTATGCTAAGGTCTGTTTCACATTTTCTCTTCCTTCTGCCTAGACAGTGACTAAATTATTAGGATATTGTGAAATATGCAATAGATTTTTTCCAGTTATTAGTCATTATGGTAAAAAAAAACAACAACAAACAACAACAAAAAGCACCACACACACACAAAAACAACAACACGGAAAAAATCCCACCACACACCAACCCAAACCAAAAGCCTACAAGCATTCAGATTATAACATTTCTCCTAATACTACGAATCTGAAAGTTCTTATCTTGTTTTTTTGGTTCAAATGACTTGGTAATTATTTGGTCCCGATATCTTGGGCCTGCTTTAGAATAGTTTCAGAATAAGATTCCTGTAAAAAGTGAAAACCTGAAAGACCAGTTATGAAAGGGAATACTTACTTCAGTCCAATGTTAAACTCACTGGCTAGAAGAGTTTAAGTGACATACACAGATGGAAATGAAGTGTACATGTGTTTAGAGACAGAAAGTAGGAAAATGAAACAGCTCTTTGCTGATGCTAACATACCTATAATTATGTCGACAGCAGCACAACAAAAAGCTCTCAAAAACCTATCCACACAAGAACTAGAACATAGGCAATTTTTCTGTGAAAACAGCTGGTTTCAGCTAAAGCAAGTATTTAAAACTTATTATTGTTAAACTAGTATAATTCATCCTGACCAGTACAGAAGTCAATAGACACCTAAACTCCAATTAAAGCAGAGTATTACTTTTTTTTCTACGAACATGTTTTTTCATATGTATACAAAAATGGTCTACACAGTTTAACATAGAACATCCAAGTCCTTTCACCTTCTAACAACCTTTTATACGCCAGATTACATCTTTTTAAGTACATCTCATTTCATATCCTTAACTTGTCCAAAACTGGTTAATCTGACAAAGGTTTTGTGAATCCCTACAGAATGTGTGCATTGGATATTTAGGTCTACCAACTATATTAACTGTATCATCACCACAGTAAATACCAAAAGAAATTTCTCTTTTACTCCATTTTGCACCATTCTGAAGAGACTATATAAATATCGGAATTAAAGTAATTGCAGAAGACCTGCCAACCAAGCTTTTCAGACAGGAACAGCAAATCAAAACATAAATTTGAAAAGTGAGAACCTACAAGAAAATATAACTGAGTTACACTTCTTTCCTTTACCCAAAGAATTCCATTTTGCCTATACAACCTATACTTGTTTGCTTTCAGATAATGTTTTATTACATCATCAATGTCTAATTTTACACCATAACCAGAAAATGTGAAAAGTTTACTTAGCATTTAAATTTAAATTTATTTAAATAAATTTGTGTAGTGCAGACAGACTTCCAGCAAAGCTCTCCATAAATCAGAATCCACTGGAGATAAACAGTAAATGACCTTTACTTGACTCTCCTATAAAAAAGTTCAGCAGAAAAAATGGCTTCACAGCCTCAATGTAATAATCAATAACTAAACCACTAACACTGGTCTAAGTTACCAAACAGCATGCCAGAGACTCAAGAAAAGCATCTGGTCTTTCAGTATGACACAGCAAAATCTCATTAGTGAAATTAAAGCAAAGTCCAAGACTGTTTTCCAGACAGCTTTGTTTCTGTAGCAACTGGCATGACTGACAGGTAATATACTGGTAAAAGTCTTACTTTACAAGGCAGCTTTACATTATTATCTTGACTTACCAGCAAATTAGAAAACCTAGCAATATTTGTCTGAAACACAGCCTGAAGTAACTTAGTTAAAGCCAAATAAAACACCAACACAGTGAATCCCAGAAAACAGACTCCAGAAGTACGTCAGGAGGCCATGAAACAGCGACACAGCCTAGTCACACCTTTCAAAACCTTTTGCCCTCCAAGCAAAAGTCCAATTTTATTTACCAAAAAATAGCTATTAAGTACCATTTTCATAATAAAGACAAGTTTCCCCATGCTCTACATCCCTACTTAAATGTTTAACAAATATAGTTTACCTGGTAAATTCCTCAATAGAGCCTTACATCAAAATGAGGTTTAGCGAGCTGTTCCTAAGTCCTGCAATTACATGGCATCTATCTGTCACATTCCAATACACAACCTCCTCCCAAGAATTTTGTATTCACATTATTCAAACCCTCAGGCTGTCAAATTTCCCTCCCCAGAAAATTCTGTCTTTCTCTTGGGTCAACTACAGGGTATCCTGGCCATGTCCAAGGGCCACCAGCTGGGGGACTGACACTCACAGACATCTGGAAATCTCCTGCACTCAACCAAGTAACATTTTCTTTGGAATTCACAAGAAAAATTGAATCATTTCAATATTATGGTTTACGTAATCATGCACAGCTTGTTGGGGGGTGGAGAGAAGAAAAAAGAAAAAAAACCCCACACCTTAAAAGAGCAGATAATGTTTACAGAAATAGTGAAAGACACTGAGTTTCACCATTAATGAGTTTTACCATGTATATATGTTTGGACTGTACAAAAAATAAATGCAAATACGTTGAAATTAATAAAAATATAAAGACACAAAATTAATAGGAGAGCTGAGTAGCTATCAGTTTCAAAAGTTTAAACTAAATCAAATTACATCATCTGAATTTGTTCCCAGCCACGAAGATAAACACACGCAGTGGTCTGGCCACATATAAAAAGAAGAGAAACATCTCTAGTTTTGGCTGACAACTCTCTATAGCTGTTTAGCTATCTTTGTATTTTTCCTTTCGTGGCTGTGGGGGGAGGTGTCTAGTCTTAATCTAGAGCCTGATAGAAATTGCTTGTAGTTAATATCAGACTAGTTTTAACAGTTCATCTTGTATCTCAACCCAAGTAAGACAGCTTGCTCTCCTGGGTATCATCCAGTAACCGCTTATGTCTGATATGTTAAAACGTTTATTTGGGACCAAACAAAGTAGGACCTGTGCTTTAATTTTACACGTGGCCCAGATCAGGTCCTGCAATTAAATATTTCAGCATTCCCAGTGCTAACTAGTTACTTTCTCTGAAAGTCTACTTTAAAAATGGATAAACTCAGTGAAAAATCAATTTTGCTTGCTCTGTGTCAGCTTTTAAAAATTTGCAGCTGTTGTGCCAAAATTGCAGAGGGAAAAGGGGCAAACTACAAACGCAGATTTTATATTTGGAATTTTAAAGCTACTGATTTTTTTCATTTACAGAAGTGGAAAGATAAGAGAGATAAGAGATAAATTTAGTAAAAGTAGGTATGATTTTACCGACATATGCCACTGATCAGTTCAATTGCATTTACCCATTAGAAATATTTTTTGCAATAAGTGGTGGGGTAGCGCCTGTCACTTTAATGGGAACTTTCAAATTAACATCCTCATATTATTTCACTGTTTTCTATCAAGTGGGAATTTCCATGATGTGACTGATGGGTTACAGATTACCCTATGCTACAAACCAGATGACTACTACAAAAATTCTCAACTGTAATTCTTTGCCATCTTCAACATACAGAAGTAGACAGGCAAAAGGATAAGAGAGTCCAGAAGACACTCATCTTGATTTATCTCAATTTCTTGTTTGTCTTTAGAAGAGGTCAAGACCTGAGAAAACAGAAGTGGTTCCATAGCGGTGTAAAGGATCCCACAGAGTGACTCTACTACTTTTAACCAAATAAAACCTGACAAAATGTTTAACAAGCAGGACACCTTTTTTAAACATCAAATTCTGATTAAACCTGTATCAGGAGGCTCTTCTCATTACTGATGAATGAGACTAAGATTTCTCATTATAAAAGATGAGTTAATAAAGATCTCCATCATAACTACAACTTTTAACATAATGCAGTTTTCTGAGTGCAGTATGATAACACTGATCCCAAATTTGATTCAGGAGATAGGAAAGCATTGCTATGAAACAGTATCAGGCATTTAAAGCAAACTAAAACAACACAAGTGTTCTTAACAGCTAGACCAGAAGTAAATTTACCAATTCCATAAGGGAATTTGAAAAGTTTAGTTTTATACATTTGCTACTTGAAACAACCATATTTTTCCTCCTTAATGAACACTGTGTTAATATGACCTTATTTTTTCGAGTATGCCATTGCTTTCTGTCTGTTGCATGTATACTCAGATCCTATTATAGATTTGTAATAATTATATTCACATTATATTCTCTACAGTTGGCACAGGCTCCCCTACAGTATTACAAGATCTCAGTAGATGTTTATTCCCATACTTCTTAGAGTATATGGAAATGCTTCAATAGGCAACAAATCATATACTATAAGCACAAAGATTAGTTTTATGAGAGATACACTGAAAGGCAAAACCTGTGGGAGGAAGAAAGGTACACATCAACAGCCAACTTCAAAAAAATCCTCAAGAGATAATTTTTAACTTACATCTAACTGTTGAGATCCTATATTTTTCCCCAGTTCTATATTCTTCTGAAGACAGTAAATTCCAATACGTTTACAAATAAAAGGAAAATATATGAGTGAAAACCTCAGGGTACATTTCTGGTTAACCTGAAATCACATCTACTAAACTGGTTTTGGAATAGTCTTATAAAATTACCTTGTATGGTGGGGTACCAAATGTATGAATATCATCATTTTCAATTTTTCTTAAGCAAAACAAAACTAAACATTAGAAAAGTGCTGTGTGCCAGTGCTCTCACTGGTGCCCACCCACCAAGCTGCCCACAAGTTCTCTATACTCCAAGGGCTGAAGATGAACTTTCATCCTCCTCCGAGCTCTGCCTCAGTGCTAACACAACTAGGACAGGTTTGCCCTTGTTCTTCCTCCACCCTTTCAAAGATACAGGAATCTTCAGTACAACTGCAAATTCAAAATCGTCTCTATTACTGTTCTCTCACAGGAGTCTTCAAGTAAAAGGTAGAAGGAGAGATATACACTTCATAGTACCATGTCTTCCAAGACCAAAAGAGAAAACCAACCCAAACTTAAGTTGCCAAAAACATACCACAGTATATTTTACTTTAGAAATATTTTAACTAATATTTCTTTCCTCCAGTTACATTCTGAAACTAACAGTGCCCATTTACCCCTACACAGATTTCATGTCATACTTTGTAGATCATCGATCTTATTAATATTTTCATAATCAGTCAGAAATCATCAATATAAAAATTAAATTAGTTTGATGCATTGCAAATATAATTTAGCAAACAGAAAAATCTTCAACTGCTTTTTAGTATAAAAAGCATGGAAAATAAAAAAAGTGGACAAACCCACAAAAAGCAGCAGTTGTAGTTGGGGTTTCCAACAATATGGCCCTTAAACACATGAACTCATATTAACTGAAGATTCTGAATATGCATTTCCCCAGTAAATTAAGGTAATCAATAAAATATGTGACTGTGGCAGTAGTTTTTTCCAATAAACATCTTCTGCCCTAGAAGACTGCAACTACTTTAGCGGGCTGGTGAAAAGAAGAGATGATACTGGTGTAGTGTGCAGTTCCAGACAAGGGTAAAATGGGATATGAGAGAAATTTAACAGCATTGCTGGATATTTTTCATGTGTGACATGAGGAAAAAAAAGGTGCATAGCAACAAACTTCCCTGTTATCTTAAAACAACTCGGTTTCACAATATCCACAGCCATACCTCTGTACGGAGCACATACGAAATGTGTAACAGCAATCTATTTTTAAGCTTTCTGCCAGATGGGTAAACACCTCAAGCACACCCACAGATACTAATGAAAACCACCTTGGCCTCCTTCAGGAAGTCATTCAACACTTCGCAGAAAAAAAATAGGAAGTTGTTGATAAACCGCTTGCAAGAACTACTTCCTGTAGGAAAAATAATTACAAGACTTGTTTGCTGGACGATCAGTTAACTTCTCCTCACATTATGAAATGAGGTATTACACAAGCTTTGTAAGAACTAAAAGCATAACACTGAGTTAAAATGATACAAGAGTAATGCTAAAACTGAGCTAAACTTATTTTTCCTTTCTGCACGTTGCTGTCTGCTCTCCCATGGCACATTATCTTTTGCCTCAAGAGCGATCCCCCGTCTTTCCCCATAGTTCACCGAAATGTCAACCAGCAGCTGGCCAGCAGGAAGCGGTTACAAAGTGATGCCGTTGACATCGCCACACAAACCAAGCGAGCCTTTCTCACTGCACGCTGAAGAACGGGCTCCAGCACACCGCACAGAAACGCTGCGATGACTCAGACCTGACCACTTACTAAGCAGGCAAGTCTGAACTTATGAGTTCTATTTAGGAAGCAGTTTCAGTAAAAATTAGTTTTACCAGCTGTATAGTGAGTGTGTCTTAACTCACCGGCCAAAATCATCTGTATTTTCACTAATGGAGGACTATACTCAGAAGCCCTACTCGTAACAGCGAGATGAACACTAACGAGGGGATATCTGGAAAATCGTACGTTGGGCATTCATACATAAAGGGGTCTATCTATCCAGATGACAGACTGATTTACAAGAGCAGCTCTGCTTCAGACCCTATGCTACCACTCTCACCCTCTTTTAATATGTATGGATACATGTGTGTTGTGTATATAAAATATCTGGCCAAATAACTGTGTGCATGTATCTATAAATATATATAGGCAAGTATTTTCTCTCCCTTACACACTATTTTTGTTTCTTTGCGCAAACTACTACGCTTGCAGTGCTTGATCCATTCATTAGTGGAAGTGACTATGTTCCAGGCTGTATTAAATATGGTACTTAATTTTACATTATTCCATTTGCACTACAGTATATTATGATAACTATAACCATAAGGCTTACCGACATCTGGAAAAAATCTAATACTGTTACCTATTCTGCAAAGATCTTTCTAGAGCCTGAATACCAGGCTCTTCATGGATTCACTACAGAACAGAGCAAATGGAAACAAAGAGTGATGCAGCCAGTCCAACAAAAAAGCGGAATACTTGGAAGAGACACTAAAATTGCATATGCTAGAAGGAACCATGTTAAATGTATTTAGTATCAGAAATCTTAGGACTCACACTTCAAGCAAATATTTAAGGTATAACTAGACAAAATGTGAGTTTTAACAGGCATGTAGCTATGAGAGAGAACTTCTTACTCAACACTAAAAAAACTTCTCAAATACAAACCTGCTACTCAAAAATAACACTTACATTTCTTTGGATTTCTTAAACATACAAAAGCAGCATTTTGACAGTACTTAAAATGTTTTTCACAAACCTTCATAAACTCAAACGAAGTTGGCGCAGACAGTATTAAACATTTTAGGAACAAGAAATGTTCTTCAAGTGTGAACGGAGCCTTCAGAACTGTCCTCATTAGACTCTCCCATACCACAGCACCACCCAAGGAAAGCCAAAAGAAAACAGCCCATTAAGCTGTTTAAAATCTCCCAAGGTCAGCATGTGACCCAGCAGGGAGAGGTTCAAAAAGTACAGCCTTTATTTTTCTTCCTAACAACCTGGTTTGTTTCCACTCCTTTCCCCTTCAAGACACATCCTTCACAGCTAGCAGCTCTTTCAATCATTTACTTTGGATGTCTGCTTGAGAACAAACGATCTTGCTCATGCAGATGAGTTTGCCAGACTTGTGTGTACTTTCCAGTCTCAGGCTCTTTATTGTTCTTGCTGAAACCTGACCCTTTGAAATGGATACCAGGACACCAAGAAAGGACAAAAAAACTTGCAGAAAAAAAAAAAGGAAAAGATATTTTGTGGTCAAAATGAAACTGCAGAAAAGCCTTCCAAGAACAAATCTTTCACTCCCGTTTCACCCGAATGAGCATAATTTTAAAAAATCAATTATAAGAGCGTGAAGATATTTTGCATCTCTTAAACTGTTCTATTTACTGTAAAATTGACAGCATTATCGAAAACAAACACTTGTGGTAAAACTTAAAAATCAAATATCTATTTTTCGTGCTTCGTATGCTGCTCTTTAAGAGCTCTCACTAGCACAGTCAAAACAAAGTTTGCTTTTCATTTCAAAACTCAGTCTGTGCTCTCTTCAAGGTCCAATGAGCAACTGTAGCATAAACTTCCACTGTTCCAAAAATATTTTATATGTGCCCCCTGAAGAGTTCACATTCTAGAATACGCTGATTTGTTAAACTTCACCAAAGAAAAACTCGCATCTCCAAGATCTATAGCTAATGCTCATTTTTGCATTCTTAATACAGACTTATTGTTTTCAAAAAGTAACCTTCTGGCTCAGATAATGTCACACAACTGCTGTAACCTCTTTTTGGTCAAAAAAACCCATGATGCTAATTTCATTGTATGGAAACACCATTGCTACAGAAACAAGAAACAGTTTTAAGAAGTTCTGCAAGTTCCATTTTCCTTGCAGACTATGTAAATTCATTTCTGAAGCTACAAACTCTATTATTTCAATCAAATGCACAAATTAATGACAATGTTTTAGCAAGAAAAGTAGGGATAAAGAAGTTTTACTTGGCTGAAACAAGTTCTGCATAAATAACATACCGTGTTGCCTCTCCCCTCTCCTGGCCCCGAAAATGACATACAATGGGTTATTTAGAGACTTGCAGTTAAATAAAATGCTCAAAATATAATCAAAACATTTGAGGGCCAGTTATGTGCCTTGGTGGTCACACTTTCTGAAAGAATGACAAGCTCCTGCTGTTTTAGAAAACTACACAGCATAAAGGAAAATGCTCCCTGATGGATTAGGTGTCAGATGGCTGGCATGTTTAACCTCTCTTCAGTTATAGAAAAGGTGATACTAATTCCACTGTGTGAAAAAGCTACAGCTGTAGGAACAAGAAACAATGTTAAAAGTTCTGCAATTTCCCTTTCACTGCAGGGAATGTAGATGAGTTAAGAGGTACAGACCCAAATACTGCAATCAAACACATATATTAATTTCCCTCATGAGTAGAGAGTAGGCAGAAATGCTCTGACTGCATACTTACACCATTATACTTTTTCAAAAAATAAGAAGTCCTGATATAGTCTCACTACAATAGTTCCTAAAGTTACTCTTTTACATCTGTATCATAAAAACAAGGTAAAATGTATTTTGACCTGCATGAGAACTCTGGCAAGATTCAGTAAATCTAAAAGTCATATTGTTTGAAAATCTCTATGTGGATTTCACTGATTTTTAGCATACAATATAATGGATATCATTCTTCAACTAAGATTAAAATAGGGCAAATACTAACAGAGTATCATACAGTTTTCAGAAACAGCAGAGAGTTGATATGGGAGAAATACTGAGGTAGTGGGAACTCCTACTTAAAAACAGAAGCATAATTTTAAAAACAGGTATTTTAAACACAACAAACCTTACTAAAATTCAAAGACTGTTAAAAATCCAACAACAACACAGAGACAAAACAAACTGAAAACAACTTTTACTTACTTAAGAAAGTATCTCTGTCCAGATGGTGTCTTAGCCATCTCCCAACCTGGTGGCAAAGGCACATCATCAGGGATCTCAAATGACGACTGGCGGAGATGCTGAGAAGATGGAGCTCCAGGTCCTGTCACTACTCCAGAGGGTGTAAGTGTCCCTGGAGAAACAGCTCCCAGCTGCAGTGATGCTGGAGAGGAATGAGCTCGGACATGCTGCGGGGTCAGGGCTCCTGCTGTCCCTGCATCAGTGCTGGCCTGCCAGGAGTGAAATTATTCCCATTAAGATTCTTTTATTTCAGCAGAAATGCACCTGTCAGAAGACATTTCACTTTAAATAAATCTTTCAGAAGAAACTAAGTCAGTCATTGTGAAGTTCTGCTTATTTTCCAGTTATTGCTGTGCAAGTGAGCCACCAAGTAGGTTGGTTAAATAGCACCACAACACCCCTCATATAAGTCAAGTAATATAAACTGTAAGTATGTGCTAAGTGCCTTTAGTTTTATTTTGAAAACTAAAGTTCTTTTACTCCTTGGTGCAGGGTTAGAAAAAAAAAAAGTGCCTGCAGTGAGCAGACCTCATACAGCATATTGCATGGGTCACTACTGGACTGCACCCGTCCATTAGCATCCCACCACTTTCTGCTGGAGTTAATTTCTCACTCTCCTTTTGAAATGGGGGTGTGGGGATGTAAGGATACCCACACATACACCCTCTGCAGAATGATAAATGATTACACAAGGAGAAAAGCAACAAAGCAATGCCAACCAACAGCAACGAGCTCCAGGGGAGGAAGCCTCCTGAACTCAACCATAAAACAAACCAAAAATCAAAACCAAAAAACCTTTACAACAAGACTGAACACTCAATTTCCTAATCTGCACACAAACCACACTTCAGAGTACTGGGAGCTTATAAAGAGTCTGCCCATGCTTTATCTAAAGCAAAGCTTCAGCAAACTGTTGAACCAGTCAATCAGAAATGACTCACAAAACCATTCATCAGAGTTACCAGTCTTAAGTACACAGAACTTCCTTGCCAATAGTAAATACGTGTCCACCGTGAAGCAGAAAAGGCACCTCTGAAAACCAGACTGACTTTTAAATATATATTTACCAATTAATTGATTCAGTAGGTACACCAGAAAAACATGGACACCTATAATAAGATGCACGTAGCAGCCCTTGCCACACCTCTCTACAAAGAGTATTGCACCATACGTGAGGCCTCACTTATATACTTCTATGGAGACTGACAGCTTTGTTTCACTACATCTGTGTGGGAGCACTTGCAAAGTTTCATATATTAAATAGAAAACAAAGTACCTTACATTTACATTGAAGTAAAATACACAAGTTGCAAATCAACTGAATTTGAGGGATTTTGATTCTTCAGAGTTGGGAAGAATTACATAAATCTGAAGACCTTTTCTGTGGAAAATAATATATTTATGGCACAACTATATAAAAAGGAAGATGAAAACAGTCTCATTTTAAAAGTCCAAGATCGAAGCAAACAATTCTCTGGCTTCGGCTGGATTTCAAGTTTATGGAACCACCAACTGGCACAAGGAACAGTGACCCAACTAAATAAGCATTACAGATGAAGAGTAACATACACAAACTAGATAATGCTGAGCTTAAAAGTACAAGTTGTATGAATTTCACACACGTTAAGTGCATTTCAAACACGGTAGCTATTTAACTGCAGTTACTGTATTTAACAAGACACAGAACCAAACGTTAGCTGGATGTATACCAGTTCATATTTGTGCACAATGGAACCGCGGTAAGATTTGCACAGTTTAGAAAAAGCTATCCATAAGAACCTTATTCCTCGCTGGATTTCAGTGTGACATTAAAGGTCTGCAAGTCAGGAGCAAAACTACAGAAGCAACTCAGCCCCACCCCTTTCTATTTTCTTTTCAGTCTTGCAAAGTGAAGGCCAGACTGATTTTTCGAGTATTTGGAAAGTGAATTAACTCCCGGGCTGAGCAAGTACTTGCCAAGGTTCAGCCTGGAGTGAACTTCTGAAGCCAAGTTATAAGTCCTTCAAAACGGACGATTAATAATGGAAATGTTGACAGACCCTTAACAACAGGAGTACCAGGCACCAGTGCACAGAGCAAGTTTCACTCCTACTGACTGCATAGATAAAGTGACAATAGCCAATAATAAAACCTACTTTATAGCTTAGCAACGAAGTTCATTACTTAATAAAACACTCGAGTAGGCACAGGCACCTTCCAAAAAGTTGGTAACAGCAGCCTAAACATTAACTTCCAGTCGCATTCGCTCCAACACTTCGGTCTTGGCACACAAGTCACTCTGCTGAGAGCCCGAGCGCTGCCGGAGGCCCCGGGCCGGCCCTGCCCGCATCCCCGGGCCTGGACAGCCGCACCCCGCGGGTCCCGGGGCGGCGGCGCCTCGGCGGCCCCTCCGCGCCGTGGGACATGAAGGGCCGCTCGGGAATTAACTCTGAAACGCGAGGGGGGCGGGGGGCGCTGATCCCACTGGAACAGCGCGGTGATGAAATGGTGGAAGAGCCACATCCATGTTGTTGGATGGGACGGGACGGGATGGGGGGGTGGGGAGTTTGGCACAACCTCGTTACTCCCTCAGCAGGCGGGCAGCTCCAGGAGGATTAGACCCCAAAGAGAAATCCGCCCGGTGTCCCAAGGAAAACGCTTTCACGCAACTTTTAAGTGCTCCCCCCGCCACCACCGCTGCCTGCCCGGCCAAGCCGAGAAAGCGGCCGCGGGTCTCGCCCAGGAGCGGATGTGGAGCCCGAGGCCCCGCCGGGGACAAGGGCCGGCCGGCCTCCCGCCGCGGCGCTGGCTCCCCTCAGCTCCCGGAGAAGAGGGGCCTCCCGGTGCCCCCGCCCCCGGGGGAGAACAACTACGGGGGGAAGGGAGGAGGAGGCGGGCGGCCTCCCCGCAAGGCGAGGGAGGAAGAAAGGCACCGACCTCCCCGGCAGCCCCGGCCGGGCGCCCCCCGCCCCGCTCAGCCCCGCGGAGGGCGGATTCCCGCCCCGGCCCCCTCCCCCACACGCCTCCCCCGGGAGGAGCTCGGCGGCGGCGGCGGGGAGGGAGGGCGAGCGCCCGGCCGGGCCGCCCCCCGCTCCCGCCCGCCCGGCCCGGCCGCCCCCTCCCCCTCACCTGGCGGGAGTGGGCCTTGGGCTCGGGCGGCTTGAAGAAGGAGTCGGGCAGCTTCCGAAGCCGCATGGGCAGCGTGTGCGGCACGTTGGCGCCCTTGGGGTTCATCACGGCGTTGAAGAGCGCCTCCAAGTCGGTCTCCGAGTCGCCCCGCACATGGACGATCTGGTGCCCCGCCGGAGGGGGCCCCGCGCCCGGGGGCTGCGCCGCGCCGGCCGGGGCCCCCGACACCGCGCCCGGGGGCGGCTGCTGCGGCTGCTGCGAGGCCGGGGGCTGCGCTGCCTGCGACGGCTGCTGCGGTTGAGGCTGCCCGGGATCCATGGCTCCGTCGGGACCCCCCGGCACTTCCCTGGCGGGGTTCGGCGGCTCAGAGCCCGGGTTCCCAGCCCCGCATGCCCCGCTCCCCGGACCGCGGCTCGTCCTGCTGTTGCCGGTTCTTCTCACTTCTCGGCAGGGAAACCGACCCGGCCGCAGCAACTGGCAAAACAACTCTGACCGTGCGGCGCTTCCCTGAGCGCGGCCCAGCCCGGCCGGCGCCTCTGTCCCGGCGGCGGAAACTAACTCACACAACACTCCAAACAAAAGTTCGGAGTTACGCCCGCCCGAATCACTCTCCGCCGCCGGCTCCGCCCCTCCTGAGCCCGCCCGCACCGTATCCGACCCAAGCAGCCTGTGCCGCGCAGCTCTCCTGTGCGCGCCCGCCCGCACCACTTCTTCCGCGAGGGGCGCCCGGCGCGAGGGGCGCTGCCCGGCCGCCCCCGGCTCCCCGCCGCGCTACGGACCGCAGTCGCCTCACGCCTCGGCCCGCCGGCCGCCCCACTGCCCCTCCTTGCGCACCCGTCCGCACCGCTCCCAACTCCCGCCCGCCCGGCCTCGGCTGCCAGGGAGCGGTGCCGCCAACCAGAACTTTTTTCTCCTTCCCGAACTTCTATCCCAACTTCCAGGCGGCCGCGCTCCCCTCCCCCCCCGGCCCGGAAGGGGGCGCCCCCGCGGGATCCGCCGCCGGGCAGGGCTGCGCCTCACTCGCGTCCCGCCCGCGGGGCGTGAGGGGGGATCGGCCCGGGACGCCTCCCTCCGGCCAGCGCCCTCCCGCAGCGAGGGCGGCCCAAGTGGGGAGGCGGTGGGGCCCGGCCCTGCTCGGGGCGAGGAGGAGGCCGGGCCCGGCCTGTCGGCCCCCGCCTCACCTGGCGGTGGCGGGGCGGGCGCGCCCCGGGCGGCACCGGCCTCCAGGCCTCCCGGGGCTGTCACCGGCGGGACGGAGCGGGTTCGGGGGAGAGGGATGGAGCTCGACCGGTCGGCGCGGGGCCTGACCCGCTTTGTACCAATTCCACAAAGATTTCACTGACTCGAGAGCCTGCCCCTGCACTTACCATGTTGTGGATCTGAAAAGTTGATTCGTAAAGGGATGAGACATCAGAGAAACAACCTTTTATTAGATAAAACGGGTGAGGGAAGAGAGGACAAAACTGCCAGGAAAACAGCTTCAATCAGTATGCTTTTTCAATACAGAAAAGTTACACAAAACTTTTATTGCTACCCCCGTCGCAACATCTACGTGACCGTGTGGCCATTCCGAGGGTGTGATGGAGCAGCACGTCCTTCCTGAGCGAGCCGGGAAACTTCAGCCCGAATCCGTGCACAGAGCAGGGCGCCTCCATTATAGAACTGGAGAAGAGCCAGGCTGGTAACTAGTTACTAAATAAGCCTCCACCAAAGCAGTGATAGAGAGTGTGCACGTGTCGCTTGCAGGGATCCACAATCAAGTAAGCGAAAGTCTGTTGGTGGCTTTTGCTCGATGGGTAGCACAGGCCATGATCATCCTGAAAGGAAGTAAAAAAACCCCAGTATTAGAGACAACTTGGATACCCATGAGAGAAGTAATAAAATCTGAATGAAATGCATCATTTTGTTCCAATGGTATCAGTTTATTTCATGGCAAAGTAGAACGAATGCGTCATAGTTTATTTGAGCAGCATTATGTCTCCATGAGGATCCTGACACTACAAAATGCACAGTAGTTCTGTCTGAATAGTTCCAATAACCTTGAGGTAAATGTAATATTAATATAAAGTGTAAAGTTAAACATATGTGTTTACATAGTTAGAGCGTAAAATACAGATGATTAAATATACAGGGGTCCAATAATTTCCTTTGAAACAAAATCATTTAGGGATTCTATGTTAATACATAAAGCTGTTCTATCAGTAATTCTTTTTCACTTAACCTTTGCTAATGCATCTGTTCAGTTTTAAATACTTGCATTTAAGGAAAACCCTAATTACAACTGTTATTAACAACTTCAGCTGTTACTGAAAACAGTTTGTGTGCTGATCCTCAGGAAGTGTTTGAGGGCAATCTGGGCACCTAGCCCCAAAATCCTCATTCTGAAAGAACAGGCTCAGCTAAGAACCAACACAAGAACGGGGCTCTTCAATTTGACATCCTGTGTCTGCACGTGTCAATAAATCTTCAGTGTTGCCAGAGCAGTGCATCTCGACACACGCTTCAAATCCAGAAGGGATCCAGATACTAGATGGAGTGTTGATTTATATCTACATCAACAAATACGTAGCTGATACCTCCTTTCTTTTAAAACATAAAACAGTTTCCTCCCACTCCCCAACACTTTATACAACAGTTGAAGAGATTTAGGTTCTGTCCCATTATTTTTTCCTGAGGGAAATTGCTATATTGCATATATTGTCCATTTTCTCCAGGAAAATTTTAAACTCCTGGACTACAGACTACTCCAGGTTAGAGGCACATCTCTCACATTCTTTTGTTGAAGCTATCTTCATTTGCATAAAATAATCCATCTTTTTTTTGGACCAGGGAAACAAAAAACCCTGTCACCTCTCAGTGGTTAAAGCAGATCAGAAGGAAAAGGTCTGGGTTCCAATTTCTACCCCAAGGACCATTTGTGAATTTATCCAGTAGCTGCTGCTAGTGTCCCATTTTCTCCTGTTATTTCAAAGAGGATGAACACCATATCATATATTCTGTCTCTTCCTTTGAGGGATTGTTCCAGATCATAAATCTTAAATTAAGATAAGCACCACCATAAAAGCTTTATTTAAGACAGGTAGAGTTTTGTTAATGTTTATTCACAGCATTTTCCAAAGGTAGCCAAATGCCACAAGCTGAAAATAGCATTCTGATTTTAAGCAATGCAGCATACAAGTTCTGTAGGTCCAATATTAAGATGCCAAGCTCTCTTCAGGTGTGTTTTAGGGATATGTGTATAACAAACACTGGATTTGCAATTACAGCAAGGAGACCAAGCTTTAAGATTTTCCAGTACTCAGCATCAAAAAGCTTTTGTAGTTTGATCCAAAAATAACTTAAGCTTATGCACAAAAACAAAAAAAAAAAGCAAGAGAAGACCATCGTCAAGATGTGATTGCTGGTTAAACTTATTTTCCCATTGTTACTGGAGATCCCACTCCAGCAGTCCTTATGGAACCAACCAATGTCATTTAAGGTTTTGCCTGCGCAGAGGCAGTGTTAGGTTGCTAAAAAATTATTCAAGAACTCAAGAACAAAATGGAGTTAAGTTCTGGAGATGAGGCGCTTCAAGAAATTCCAGAATACACCAAACCTGGTATAAGGTAAATAATAAATATAATCTAATTAAATGAAAAGGGTTCTTAAATTCATTTTAATTGGTATAAGCCGTCTTGAAAACACTAAAATACTCAAGCATAAAGGCTCTGGGATTTGCACAGACATACTCTGTTTTTAGAGCAATAGGATCCATGTACATGAATTAGGAATCATACAAATTCCATCAGCAGTGTGGGCTTCAGTTCAGATATGCAAGGGGTGTAAGAATTGATTTACTGATGTTAGAGTAGCATTATTTTATTTTTTCTTTGTAGGAACACATGTAATCAGCTGATGATCCAAGAGTCCACATGCACAGAATAATGCATAGTGTAATACAGAAATAAAGATACTGATGAACCTCTCAAACCTACATCATTTAAATAACATTTTAAAAAATAGGTTTTGCATAAACTATGTATTACACTGATTGCTAACACTGCCAGATTTAGGGTTCAGGTAAATAAACTTCTAAAATACCAGTTGACATCCAAATACTTCAGCTGTAACAATGTTTCATTATGTGCAAGCCCCAGAGTTCTCAAGGGTATTGGGAGTTCCACAGACTGCTTGGTCACAAGATTTAAAATTATTTCTCTTGTAATGCCCAGATCCATTGAATTTTGATGTTGAACATTTACAACTACACCTTAATACCTTGCAATATTTACATCTCTGATAGTGTGCTTTTTCAGATACTGTTTCCAAAACCAGGGTTTCTTACTCACAGCTTAAAAACCAAACAAAAAAGAAATGATGGTGTTACGTAAAGTTCTTAATTCCTGATGCCATTTGTACTTGTGCAAATATACAAATATATTTATTTGTCCATTGATTAATCCAGCTTGCAAAAATGAGCATTCTTCCAGCTTCTCAGCTTCACATCACTTTTACCATAACAGCTTTTTCTGTTTTGTTTTGTTACTTTATATCAGGCTAAGCGGGTATGTCTGTTTCTTTCAGATACAAACCAAGAAAACATGGCTTTACAGTTGTCAGCGCAACATTCACATTATAATAACACACCCTACAGTTATTTACCAAATGAACTCAGAAGCTAAATCTACTGCAGTAGTCATCTCCTTGAGAGAAACTTTTCATCACAAGCACAAGACATTTATGTTCCAGTACGTGCCCTTCATGTAATTTCCAAGTAGAGTTTAAAGAGTACTAGACATACCCATTTAAATCTTTCTCTATTCTGAGATAATATTCTTCAGGATGTTCTTAAATGGAAACCAGAATTTCAGAACTTTCCTTCACCTCACAGGTTTTCAGAATGTGCAGCAAAGCCCAATTTTCCCTCAAGGCTACAGGGAGGATAGCATGCTCTGTATTTATGCTGGATTTTGTTTTGTCCGTCCATTTTTTTTGTTTTCAAAAAAGCTGCTGAAGTTTGTGGGGTTTTTTGTTTTGTTTTGGGTTTTTGTGTGTGGGTTGTTTGTTTGTTTGTTTGTTTAACTTGTTATTAAATGTGTGGCAGAGACAGTGATGGGAGTTGTTAAATATCATGCATCTACCTAAACACAGAAATCTGCAAAGCTCACATCAACACATTTGATTTAGAGACAGGGAGGAAACAGCGATAACAGAAGAACACCAAGTTATCAGGTTTTTGCTTTTCTATTTTATTTTTATTACAGTCTGCAGCCTCGTAGAAAGGTAAATTTTGATACACCCATAAAGTGCTTATTTTCAAAACCTTTCAAAAGCCTTTTATGAATCACTCATAGTACTTAGATGATGACCCACAGATGAACAACAGAGCTATTGGCAACCTACAGGGAAGTTTGTGCAGTCTGAAATGACATCAGCCAGTTCTTTTGAAAGCGGGAACATTATCTGACATTTAATTATTACATATTCTGGTTACTCAAGAAGAATTTGTAGTAGTTCATCCTACTCTAACAATTAAATGACAGATATGCTGAATCTCATAAACATGCAGACAGTTCTCGAACTTATCTTGATGGTAAATGTATGATTTTGCAAGAGAAACAGATAGGAGTGATACTTGGCAAGGGAGGGGAAAAGCAGCTAGCAGTCATCTCACCCCCCAGCCTCGTTGTGCACTAAACTTCTTGCAGTCTTTACAGAAACAGATGCAATACAAACTGTTTAGAAAGCTCCAGCAACATTGCTGAAAACAGAACTATACAAAGTCAAGAGGGGATTCTTAAACCTCTGTGCTAACTCAGGTAGATCAAGCCCAAGAATTATTCAGACCCAAATACATATGTCTTTTTCATAAACTAGTGTCTAGATGACTACTATGATTTCCAGTGTAATCCAGTAAACCTGTTGTTAGTGAGCCAACTCTAGTTGGTGGTTGCTGATGAAGAGTTAGTAAAGAGGACAAGAAAGGATGAGATCAGGGAAAGAGTTCATATTAAAAAATGGCAACAACTATAGAAAAATAACCCTTTAAAATGGAATATTATGCTTTCTTTGTGTAAATGTCAATTCACTATTTTCATGTTATTCATGTTGCTTCCAATAAATTCCTGTACCAAAAAAATATTCATACTTACATATGCAGACACCCTGAAGACTGTAGAAATAATATGTACTTCTTTTGTTTCAGGATCCTTTCGAACACTGAAATACAAGGGAATAATACATACTTAATACATACAATAGGCAGTGATTATAAGAATACTTAATTTAATAAACAAATTTTTAACAGAAGCACCATGTTTTCACTCAAATATTATCAAGTTCAAATTAATAGTTAAAAACTGAAATCAACCACATTAACCATGTAAAGGTACGTTGGCCATTGTTAGAGAATATGAATACTAAGACATTGTACTGAAAACTGTTGAATGTATCTAGTCATGAGAGTTGGTTTCACTGTTTTCAGCTACTAAATCAGAGCAATATTACCCAGGTCTACATGACTCCAACACAAAGTTTGCATTTTGATAGCTATGAAAAGTTATTCAGCTAAACATTTTGTAAAAAACTTTTCACATATTATTTGAGAAAAAAAACTGTGAAGTGAACTGCATCTTAATACAGACCACAAGAAGCAGCAACAGTACTGGTAAAGAAATGCAGACTTTAGCTCATTTTTAATTAATATAATTACAGTTCAGGTTCATTTTTCCTCCTTTGGGTCGTTGTATATATAGATAGCTATGCAACTTAGGATGGTATTAGTTCTGGATTTTTGTATTTGTAGACTGTGTTTGTTGTGAAGACTGCCATTGCTTCCATTATAATTACTAATAACACTAAGTATTTTTGAAGTATCACTTTTCCTCAGGTCTGCTTTAAGTTATACTTACATCTCTTCATAAATTAGGTCATGTCACTTCTATTAATTTACGTAATTTCACAGACTCCTATTTACATTAACTCACTGAGGAGCCGTTGACCCTCATAAATCCCATAATCATACAGTTCCACAAAATTCGTAGCTCAAAACCTGCCTTGTCATAGACAGGTTCTGTTCCCGGGAAGGGTCCCAATGTAGCCAGCTTGCTGGAAGATGTGTGTCCAAAACAAGCCCAGCTGTGCACTGCACCAGCTCCAAGCTGTCTGTCACAGCAACGCCCCTATTACTGCTGCTTTTGCAGAGCTTCTTTTTATAAGAACAAACCCCAAATCAACTCAACATTCTCTTTGTTGATTCAATCTCTCCATCCAATAAAAGAAATTGAGTCTCCAATTAACTGATTTCATCTGTAAAGTAATGACACAGTTGTGTATGAATTAAGTCTATACTGTGAAGTTGGTCTTTCCTGTGGTGAGTCAGTAATGAGGCTTTCCTGGAATTTTTTTTTTGAACTGACATGTTGATATACTCAACAGGGGATTAAGGCGGCATTGCTGAAACCCCAGTTGGCCCCAGTTGTCTGCTTCACCACCCCTCTGGAAACGACTGCCTTCGCAACCGGGATCAGCTCAGCTGGTTCATGACTCAGCTCCTGCACCACTGCAGTTTACAGACCAGCACATTAAGATAAACTAAACTAGATGTGGGTTTATGGTAACGTACCAGGCTGTAAACTGCAGCAGTTCAGGAACTGTTTAACTGTCTCTGCTGAAAGAGTGACAGCTTGCAGAACAAGGCAGAGAAGGTCAGTGGGAGCAGCACTTTCTACCTTACATCAACACCCTCAAAAGCTGCAGTTGTGTTCTGGCTTCACATCCCTGTGTCTGAAAACAGTAACTTTTCATTTCTGGTTTCTTAATTTTTCTGTGATTTAGATCTAGGATACCAAAGTAAGGGGTGACAGAAAATAAAGCTTCCTCTTTATTCCACTCCCTTCAGAAATTTTCCTCTTGTCCTTAGCTTCCTGTAAGCCATTTTTCAGAGTGTTTATTTCTAGTACTTTTCTTCATTTCTAAGGCAAAATAATATATCTGCCAAAATCAGATGGGATTCATCCCTTCCTGACTTGAAAGAAACCGGGAATTTGCCTTTGACAATTTCATTTGCTCTTTTTTTTTTTCCCCCAAAAAAAAGGTTTTAGAAGAAAACTACCTTGTCTTCTTGAAGATGATAGTACTTCCTTACAAACAGTCCTAATACCCCCCTTTCTTCTTTCAAACTGTTAACTTCTAAACTGTTTATTGAATATGGTAGTTCCTTCATCGTTTTAATGTGCATCTGTTCACTTTTTATGAAGAGCAAAGTTTCTTATCATCTCTCAATTCACTTTGGGTTCTGTTTATATCCTAACCTTACTAGCAATATTTTATTAATCTTTCCAAACATTAAAAGAACAATTCAGGGCTTTCATATAAATTCATTTATTATGGGGGAAAAGTCATGGAGATGTCACAGAAGGAAGAACACAACAATGACTATAAGAGCCTACAGTGGCTGTTGCCATGGAGAGACACTGTCAGGGTTAAGTACAGACAAGATTTATCAACAAAGATTCAGAGGTTATATGTATTGAGAAGTTATATGTATTCTTCAACTGAACCAAAAATTCTACAACAAGGATTTTGAAATTATTTGGATTACACAGCATGATGCAATGCTAACAGTTTGGATGGATTTAACTGGTCACAGACTAATTACTGCTGGATTAGTAAAAGACAACAAGTTGTACATGAATTCATTAGGAAGTAATTATTAATCTTTTCTACAAAGGAGAAAATGTCTGCCATTAAATAGTTGTACTTGGAATTTCCTAGTTGTGCTTGTAAAATATCTAGAGTGGTTAATTTCAAAAGATTATTGCATTCTCTCATCATAAAGCAATGTACATGGAAATGCTGTAATAAAATGAAATCTCAAACCATTTGGAACTACTTTGACTGCCAATGCCCTGGAGCTAGAACTCAGGAAAGGCTACAAAAAAGGCTATAAGAAAGAGAAGTGGGAAAAAGCTCATAACAGGTTTGTCACTCTGGCACTAGAGACACTTTGTGTAACTCTTCATGCCAAGGCTCTTTTCCATGAGAAAAACTGTTACAGGACCAAGCAGTGGTGATTTATATTTCTACAAGCACGTCCTGGTCAACAGCAGGATGACCATGAGCCAGCACTGTGCCCTTGTGGCCACGAAGGCCAATGGCATCCTGGGGTGTATTACAAGGGGGGTGGTTAGTAGGTTGAGAGAGGTTCTCCTTCCCCTCTACTCTGCCCTGGTGAGACCGCATCTGGAATATTGTGTCCAGTTCTGGGCCCCTCAGTTCAAGAAGGACAGGGAACTGCTGGAGAGGGTCCAGCGCAGGGCAACAAAGATGATGAAGGGAGTGGAGCATCTCCCTTATGAGGAAAGGCTGAGGGAGCTGGGGCTCTTTAGCTTGGAGGAGACTGAGGGGTGACCTCATTAATGTTTATAAATATGTAAAGGGTGAGTGTCAGGAGGATGGAGCCAGGCTCTTCTTGGTGACAACCAATGGTAGGACAAGGGGCAATGGGTCTAAACTGGAACACAGGAGGTTCCACTTAAATATGAGAAGAAACTTCTTCTCAGTGAGGGTGCCAGAGCACTGGAACAGGCTGCCCAGGGAGGTTGTGGAGTCTCCTACTCTGGAGACATTCAAAACCTGCCTGGACGCTTTCCTGTGTAACCTCATCTGGGTGTTCCTGCTCCGGCAAGGGGATTGGACTAGATGATCTTTTAAGGTCCTTTCCAATCCCTAACATTCTGTGATTCTATAATGATTTGTCTAAGTTCATCTGTAGGGGCTAATTTTTCAATGCATATCAGCTAGCAGTTAATAATTAATGTACTAATCATTTGTTTTTCACCCAGCTTTCTGAGCCCTCAAGACATAAAAATGAAAGCTTAAGAAGAATACATTTACAGAATTTTTAATCCCACAAAACGTTTTTAGTATCACGTTATAAAGAGTAGAAAGTATCAATGAGATTGCAATCCAAGACAAAAAGAAACCAGATGGAGGACAGGAGTCTAGAAAAGAATAATTTAAATAATAGTTGGTTTTCAACAGGAATTTGAAGGCGAACTGTTTGGTAAACAGTTTTCATTGCTTTATTTTCTGGTGCAATTTGTGCAAAAATGGAGTAACACAGTGTACAATATGGACTAGAATTTGAAATAAAGTCAAGACTGTGACCTGAGTGTCCCTCTTCAGAGCTGCATTGCTTATCCTTTCACTGGCTTTTTCTCTCTTAAGAAGATGGCAATAAAACAGCAACATCATTTTCAAGAAACTGGGGGCAGGGAGAAATGAGGCAAAGCAGGAGATAACCATGATTGTGAAGGAGGAGAGAAAGTCTGAAAGGTCAAGATCAAAAGCTTTTTTCATGGGACCAACAGAGAACTTAATATCAAAGAAGCAAGATAAAAGATTTAGTTAAATTATGAGTTTCTTTTTCAGCTGCTAGTCAGTGTTAATGCCAGCTCCACTGGCAGTGAGAAACCAGCAGACATTTATAGCATGGAAATTGAGAGACATGTGGTAGATAAATATTGAGGAACAGTTATATCACATGAACTGTGTAGATGTACTTTAAAACTTTGAAGGATACAAAGCAAGCTGTCAACGGGAAAAACAAAACAACAAACAAAAACCCCCCACCCAAACACCAAAAAACAAAGGAATGGATTTGAAAAGCTTTCTGTGATATTGTGTAAAGGAAAGAAGTAGCATACAAGAGAAAAAAAATCACAAAAATATATGAAGGGCCAATAGGGAACAGGTTGAGGGTATAGAAAAAGCAAACCTTGAAAGCAGGATGAAATTGTGAGGAAGATTTTGGCAGCTGCTTTTTTTTTTTAAAAAAAAAAAATTAACAAGAACTACTTGACATCCTTATCAGGTTTTACAGCAGGAAAAGGAAAAAGAAGGGGAAAGGTTTAAGGAGACAGGAAGGTAAAGAAAAGGAGTGGCTTAGAACAAAACATGAACCTGTTAGAAAACAACAGCAACGGGAAGCAATGAAGTGAAGGAACTGATTGGATTTGTGCTTTGTCCTAGTCAGTTCAATAACACAAGAGCAGAAGCAGCTGTGATCAATGCAGAGTCAGCTAAAGCCAAGGATTAGGGTAGCAAACAGCTTGCTCCAAGTGCAGAGAGAACGATTTAAAAAAAAGAGGAGGGTAGAGTTGAAGCACTGATAGAACCTTTTACATCATACTCTGTTTCTAAAGAACCCACTTGATCTCCATCTATGTATGATATGAAAATATCAGAACTAATTACACTAAATGGAAAGCTTTGGTGACTAACCACAATATTCAAATTAATAAATACAGCAATCCAAGTTTGCTATTTCTAAAAAAACTTACTGGAAAACTGATAATGCTCAATTTCTCTGTTTCAGTGTTTTCTCTGAAAGTATAAGCTGTTTTACTCCTATTTAAATAATATATTTTAGGTGAACCTGGGAAACAGCCTATGACTAAATCAACTTGGACCCTGAAAAGTACTGACCACTGTGAAATCTGAAAGCTGCTTAGAAGTTATTAAAGTTTTGTAAGCTTCTTTGGTTAAGTATTAAAAAAGAACACAAAAAATCCCCCAAATATTTGAAATATTTTGTTTGAATACAGCAAGCTATACACAAGTGCTACAGAAGTGAAGAAATATTCAGGTGATCAAGAATCACTGGGTCTAATCCTTTCACTGTATCTTTGTTCAGATATATAAATTTTACTCTTAAGTTTAACCAAAAATATTTTAAGAACAGACTTAATGGCAAATACATCTTACATGACTTTTTTCCTAATATGCTTTTGTATAATCTTAAAATAGGAGATGAAATAACAGTTGGCTATCACAGCATTCCAAATAGAGCTGAGAAGGAAGAAAAATACCAATCTGTACACTAAGCAATTTGAAGCCTCTCTAGTGTACATTCGGGTGCATGACTTAGTATCTTCTCTATGAGATTTCTTGTATGAGCTCACATGTCAGAGGTCTGCAATTGTTTTCCATTGTTTAGGTTAATATTGTTCTTTATACTATCCCACAAATACTTAGTGGCAAAGTGTAATATAATATAAAATTTTAGTAATCTCATTTATGATCTTCATATTCCCATTAGTTTAGCTAGGAATGAGTCTTTGCATAACCAACAACTACATTCCATTTCCCACTGGCCAGGAAATAAGAAATTTTGTCAATCAGAGAATCAGCATATGGAAATATCAAAACCAGGAAAAAAATTGCCCCCCCTTTTTTTTTTTCTCTGAGTTAGAACCTCTGATCAATCACCTCTAATCTCAAGAAAAGAAAAATACAAAATTCCAAACAATTCCATACAGCAGACCTGTCAAAAAATGTGTGTCAAATTAAATATTTCAGTTTTTAAATCCTAAGCCAAAAGCAGCTTGAAAGTAGTCCAAGACTATACATCCAACACTTAATTGTTTATATTTTGTCAATGGCAATGGGAACATATTCTGGTTCCAGTGCCATGTCATGTTTTCCATTACAGAAACAAAAATCTTTAAAATGGGAGTGAATTACAAAACATCGACGTTCATATATGTAATATTTTAAAATATTATTAAGATTACCTATATTTTGTTATTGTACTACTTCCATTGTTACCTGTTTTTTTGATAGTTGAACACAAATAAGCTTGTAGGTTGATTAAATAACAGCTCCATGTTTGAAGCAATAATGCACAATAAATTTAAACAAATTGACACAAAGTATCTATACATAGCACATACATATACAATTGTATAAAACAGAAATCGCTTACCTCACCAAGTCTTTATATAAAGCTTTTGTAGTTTCTAAGTACGGGTCAACTACATCCTCAAACTGGCAAAGAGTCCCTCCAATGCAAAGATGCTTAAAAAGACAGAACAGAAATTCCTGGCGATCCAGTTGACTGAATAAGTCATAATGGTCTGAATCTTCCAGAAGCAAGACCTTGTGGAACAAGAAAACGACAAAGTAGTCAAATAGAGGAAAATATCTTATTTGAGATTAAGTCTACAAACAGTGCAACTACTTTGCTATATGTCACACAGAGTTTATGTCCATATAAAATACATGAACTAGGGATGGAAATAAGTAAGTACTTCTCTCTAAATCCTTCTTCCAATGATGCAATTATGTACAAAATTTATAGATACTATATAAAGAAGAATCACTGACAGATCTGTGTCCACAAGACATAAGGGAAGATTTTTGAAGAGTCTTGTTATTCACTGGTTACTTGCCCATCACACTTACAAAACAATCAATAATCTGAATATAATCTAGCTATATTTGGTATGTCAGTCAATGCCAATTAGTTTGTCTTTGGTAACTTTGCCTACATTTGCTTTTTTTTACTCTAAGTTTACACAGGTATCTCACATTAGTGAAGGAATCCCAAGGATCTCCCAGAGAAGATCACTCAAAGTCACACCATTCTTCACTGCAGACGCTAGGGAGCATTTATCTGTAGCCTGGATAAACCAGACGTGCTATCCAGCTGCCTCCAAGCATATTATGTGAACACAGAGGACTTGCTTGGTCAGTCCCGACACTGCCCACTGTAAGGGTGGACAGGAATCATAACTCAGTATGGCTACAACATGTTTGAGTCACAGCAGCCGAACTGCAGTTGCCAACCCAGGCAAACTGGGCAAAGCTAGACACGAGCTTCCTGCTCTCTGGCCCTCTTTATAACATCACTACACAACCTGAGTGAAGAAGGATCTGGGCAGCAGCTGCTAATATGGATCCCAATCCCCTTCTTGGTTGAAGCAAGTGAAGGTGTGGCAGGTAGGGCAGACACCTGGAGTTGTGCAGGTTGAAGGCCACTCCTGACAACAGGAGACAGGCAGTTTGCTGCCCCCTACAGACTGCCCTCCTGGGCGCTGACTGGTTTAATGTCAGTTCCTGGAAGATTTTCACTCTGCGTTCTTTCTGCCATGTTATGTCTTACAAGTAGGAATCACGTTCATTTCAAACAAATGTGAATCCTTCAACTAGTAAATGCAGACACACACATCCCTTCCAAGGGAAGGAAAATGGAAAGAGATTGAAACTCCAATGATAGCTTATTTTAAATGTTGCCTCTAACTTTCCTACATCCAATATACTTACTTTTCAGAAAACATTTCACACATACCCGACTTATAAATAAATACAAAGTATTTTGAATTGCTAGGCTACAAACCACAGCTGAAATTCAAACATGAGCTTGAGTTCTCTCCTTTTCCCAGAACTTTACAAGACAGACCAGTATTTCAGGCCACATCCCGTAACCAGTGTCACTGGTTCAAATACGTTGCCTTCAAAGGCTTTGCCAAGTGAAAATGAGTGCAACTCTATAATTATTAAGTACTTATGGTGATTATATACACAAGGAAGAGCAAAATCCAGTTCTCCCACACCATGCTAATGCTAAACAAACGTAAGTAAAAAAAAAAAAAAATTGTTTAGGTTATGAAGTCAAAAGAAACACAGTGAAGACATCTGTTGACTAAGAAGGTGTCACTGTTAGATTCTTTTTCAGAATAATCTGCACTCTAACACATCCACTGGAGTATAACAAACAGTCTTTACCTTGCAGGCCTGTTTGGGAGTTATATTTAGTCCTTTTCCAGTGTTACACTGAAAATTAATTTCCCTTTTCATAGTTTCCTCTCCTTCGTTTCAGTGAAAATTATGAGGATGCTTTTACTTAAACGCCTTCACATATGATACGGTCAGCATTCCGGCCAGGAACACTTCAGGATGTAGCTACAAGTACATTCCATTTAATCCACTACCTGGAAGATTGTGGGGACCCACAGCTCTGAGTTTCGTGGAATGTGTCCATTAGCACCACTTGTCTTCCCCTCCTGGGCAAATGAGCAGCTGTATTTCCCCTGCCCCCCCAAGCACAAGCTGCTTGAGACAAGAGTGGGCAGAAGAATATTTTACTTTTCTCTCCCACCCAAAAGGGAAAGAGGATCCACCTAGAAAACAGCCATTGATTTCACACATTCAGGCACTGCAGTGCCTCGGTCTTTTCTATCACATGATTATCAATGCCCATTTTTAGCATGGAAAGTATGCATTGTCAGAAACAAACAAACAAACAAACCAACCATGAAAAATATGTCTTTATGGTAAGAAATTATTCATTGCTGTACTGACCTTCCTTAATTCATCAGAGATGAGAATATCATCGTAACAGTCATCATAACATTTCACAATGTCTCCAGTTTCTCTAACAACTCCTTCAGAGTATAGGCGATCGAAAAATGACATGGAAGTCTGTGTACAGGGAACCACTGTAGCTTCAATATCTATCACTTTGGAACCTGGAATATATAGGAAGGCTTCACTTCAAGTCTCTTGCTATAAATAAAATAGGAGTATTTCCATGTACTAAGGGTTTTACAATAATTCATAATTTGATACAGTGTGGAAATATTCATCTTCTCTAAATGGTTGTGTGAGGCATATTCTTTAAAAAAATACAGATCACATAAGTATGACTCAATCATACGGTCCCTTCAAAATAAAAGAAAGTTAAGAAAGAAACAAGCACAAAGAAAACATTAAATTCATCTGAATACTACCTTCTATAAAGGCTCATGTGTTTGCTCCCTCTGTTGGCAATGTTATCAGTTGAAACAAGTAATACATGAAACACCATGTGAAACTCAAAGTCACATTAGGTCACACCCTTAGAAAATCATATTCCACAGCTTAAGCCTTGAAGAGTCTGCGGACAAAGACCAAATCTGGCATGATGAAGTACAAAAGTCAATAGCTGCTAGCAGCACCCCACAAAGTGAAAACCAAACTGAACACAGCCCAGACAAATCTTTGTTTTGTTAAGTATTATATCTGGTGTTCTTGAAAAATTATTTTGGAGCTGTAAGCTTTACTAACCAGCTATTTCAGGAGACGAAAAAGGTACTATCAGCAGTTCCTGTATGAATCAGAAGTATTATCTCTGTAATCATTAAGTGCACTTTATATATATATATATCCAAGAGATGATCCTGTTGCTCATGGACATCTATTGCCATTTGAGATACCCTACAGCATTTTACTTAGTGAGGTATCTTTCCATAAGGGCACATATCTTCTCTCTATACAGTGTCACAGCTACAAATCTGTATGCATGGTGTTAGATAACTTACGGCATCTCAAATAGCATTAGAATCCATGTTTAAGAAGCTTTGGACTCAGTCCAGTTCTGTTTGTTCTCTATAGTCCAAGTGTTCAGACCAAATGTTACACCGTGTTCTCATCTCCAAGTCCCCCTGAATACCCTTCAAAGTGCTTCTGAACTAGAGAGGGGAGGAGGCCACGAGTGAGCATGAACAGAGCGAATAAGCAACACCAGGGCAAAGCATCTCGGCAGAGATCATATTCTCAGCATTCCAGCTTCCCGTGACTTTACTCTTATCTTTTCTCCTCTGCAGGTTCCCCTTGATGGGAGACTGGTCAACAACATCACAATATCAAAAGGCTTCTGCCCACACAATTAAAGATAAAATTAAGTGGTGTCCTGACAAACTGACCCACAGGATCACTGAAGACTAGCATTTAGGAGATGTCCAAATTTCACTCTAGGTGACAGGACTTCAGGAATAGAAACATGCCAAAAAGGGATGTATGAGCCATGATGCTTCCAAGAGCACCTATCAGTTCATTCTGATCCTAATCTTTGCAAGCATAGCATAACCTAAAATTTCTCTTGCTGCCACACTTCCAAAAAGTCTTTGGGACTTCTCCCATATATTATTACACAGAGATTATTTATTCATAGGTGAATTTGGATTGGCATTTTGGTATCTAACTCCATGGAAACAGTACCACCTACCTAATCAACACTAATAAAAAAATTAAAGAGAAGTTACAAGTTGATGGCTTGGAAGCTAAAAATACTGGAATGAAATCTTATAATTATTTTATTGGGCCAATGTGATGTAAAGAAAATCAGCTATAAAGAAAATCCTGGCATTTAATTGCTTCGCTTCACATCTACAGATATGGTTATAAAAAAGGGTACCTTTTATTAAAGAAAAAAGGCTAAGGACATTCTTCTACCTGTCCACATAGTGACTATAAAAGAATAATCAAATTATGTAACCAAAATCATAAGTCAAAAAAACCTATGACTTACAGCCTCGTAAACTAAGGAAAAAACAAAACAAAAAACAATCACAAAAACAAATAAAAAAACCCCTCACAAAAAAAAAAAAAAAAAAAACAAAGAAACAAAAACCAAAAACAACAGAACAAAACCAAACCCTACAACTGATTTTTATTTATTAATGTTTCCTGCCCGCCCCCCTGTCATGAGACTCTTCTAATTGTCTAGCTTCCTTTCCAAGGGACACAATTTTTATTTCATAAGAGATTTAAAAAGAGCTAAATCAGCCTCTAACGTAGAAATGATTTTGTAAAGACCTATGATTCAAAAACGGAGTCCAGACTAATAAAAATCAGATGTCAAATGACTGGAGAGAAAAGAGACATCTTATATTTTCCTGGTTATTGAGCTCAAAGTGTAAGAAATTGAGCTATTTATAGGCCTTTGAATTGTTAGGATTTTATTGTGGGAGGGGGAGGAAAGGAGACACACTTCTGCTCTGAAGCAAGATTTTATGAAAACTCTCATCCTGAAAAAGAAATCAAGAGCTTTGTAATCTATTCAGTAGTTCAGAAAACCAAACTATAAATGGAAAAGTTTAAATATAGTGGAAGCTCCCATTCTCCACTTGAGTAGTGAGATTTGAAATTGGAGATTCAGAATTTCCTGGAAAAGAGTGACCAGTTTTAATAACACTGTAAAAGTGAGCAATAAAATAGGAAGAAGAAATGCCCTCACAGCTCTGCAATTGGAAAACAAGGAGCTGAGAAGTACTGAAGCAGATTAAGCTTCTTATAGCAGCCAGCTCTGGAATATCTATAAAGTGCTGCCAATATACTTTTAAATTAAAACCTTGCATATCTACTATGAGGCACATAAGCCCCAGCTTAGGTATATTTAGAATTCCTTCAAAGTTTAAGAAAGATTTTTATCGCAGGGAAATCTCTTGTAACTAACTGTTTACAAAACAATTTATATATAATGTACATAATACAAGTTCAGTGCTCTGTACTAAAAAGATGGTATTTCAAAAATAAAAGGTGCAAGCTGATGATTTATAGGTTCAAATGATATCTAAATTTTTTTCAAATGATAACCTGTGACAGTAGCCTAACAAATTGTTAAGATTACCTTCCAGATTTTAAAACTCCATTCCAAAGACAGCAATTGTTAGAGCTTCATGTACATACAGCAAGTCAAAAGTCTTTCTTAGGCATATGCTAAATTTTTATTTACAAAAAAAAGACAGTAATCCTATCCCTTTGAAGATAACTTTTCAAGTGTTAATTGAGCTTAAGCAGATATATTCCTGCTTCCCCAAGACTGATGACAGGTGCAAAACCAGCAATGTGTCCAAGGAAAAACTACTATTTAGCTTTCAATGCAGCTATTTGAAAATACAAGACTCAAGACATAAGTTGGTATGCATCAAGCTTGTTCCTTTTGTTGCTTCTAGTTAAGAAATATGAGAGTAAGAGATGAACAGAGGACTTAAAGCATGTGTCAGAACTATCAGGTACTCTGCCATGCAGCCAGGGAAAGAGGAAAAAAATAACCCTACGACAACACAAAAAAGTCAGTGATGTGAGAATAGGTAGTTAAGTATCTGTCTGATCAAATGAAGGAGACTAGAGAATAACCTTGTGCATTATTTACCTAAAATGTTATATTTTAACCAATTTTAAAGCTGAAGCCCTTGAGACAATGTACTATTGTGGGATTCTACCAGGAATCCCAGCAAGTGGGGGAGCTGGGGAGAGAGGAACATGTCGCATTCCTTGGGGACCGCATGTTTTATACCACCTTTTGATCTAACAGATGGAGACTGAAAACTGTAAGGTCTGATAACATTAAGGTGCAGACGAAAAGCAGTCAAGAGAAGAAAAAAATGAGATTAGACACAGGAGAAAAAAAGTAACAAATAACTTTTAGAAACAGATTTTAGGAAAAGGAGACAGACGAGTAACAGAGGGGAGGTAGAAATAAATATGAAAGTGAAACCACACCCATTGAAATAAAAAGAAAAAAAGTTCTTAGTGAGAAGATAAAAGGGGACCACAGCTTGGAAAAGGACAAAAGGATTGTGAAAACAAACACTCTCGTAAAGTAATATTATGTTGATGTTTTATATAATGCTGACACCTTTCTGTGGGTCTGTAAATACTTTCTGCCCAAGCTCACAGTGAGGAGGAGAAGGGAGGTTCCTAAGAACCTACCTAAACCCACTTACATTATGCATCCAAAAACATCTCCCCCCCTGCAAAAAAACCCTTACATTTTTGTTTGCAAGGGAATAAATACAGTATTTGAATCAACCCAGATTATGTCATTTTCTAAAAAGCAAAGTAAGCCCATTTCCAGTATTTTCTCTTAAGAACAGGAACTTGTTTCTAAAATAGTTACTCCACAGTGACAAGTAAATGGTATATCTGGATTCATATATGGGCATGTCTGAAGAAGAAAATACTAGAAGATTATTTTTTACCTCCTCCCACACAAAACTAATTCTTACTATATTTTCAAAAAATGCACATGAAGACTAAGTATAGAAAAATGTGCCAACATTCCTCACCAAAAATAGGCAAAGAATGGGAAGATGAAATTTTAAGAGCAAATGGGGTATACCAGCTGTTCAGGATTTAGCAAAGGAACCCTTCCAGTCCTCAGAACAAAATGTGTTGCTTCTGTGCTGTGGACGATTGAGCAGAATCAGGAGCTAAGCTGGGATACTTGGCGAGTGACCCTGCACTCCTAACAGGAGGTATGTAACCTACTGACCTTCGCTACAGGGACTGGCAAGTCATGGGCTAGACAGATAGCCTAAAATATTTCTTGCCTAAAGCAGGAGAAGGCTTACCCATGGTTTGAAATATATTTATTTTCTTCTTGCTTGCCAGAGTGAAAAAGAGGTACCTGAAGAGGAACATGATATATTTTTTGCATGTTATATATTTCAATTGTTTTAATAGCTGGATACAGTGTTTGGAAAATGGATTTTGCTGACAAAAAAGGTGGTAATGTCTAGTGTCATTGTATATAGTGGGGAAAACCTATGCCAGTTCCAGAGAGTTGAAATGGAAAAGTTAGAAAATTCCCAAAGCTCCATTAAATATTTATACAAAGTGAAGTACTTGCAGACAAACCAAAAGAACTGAGGACTTACCGCTACCCCATTTTAAAATATTCCTATTAAGGAAAATCACTTTGGCAATATCAGAGTTCACATTATACATAAAATCCCATTACATTGTCACATGCAATTTCCATGAAATTTTGTGTGTCAGTTACATAATCAAAAATACAATTTCAAAGTGGTGCCATAAAATCATGTGCTGTTTGCTTTTAGTCTTTTATCTCCATCTACAGACATAATGGGGTGTTATAAGGAGTTAAAGATATGTCAACAAAGTAGAAGTCAACCTTGTGCGGTGACTGCAACTGGAGCAACCTCTCATATGGCTCTTTCTACACCCCAATCACTTCTGCTGGGCAGATGGCACAGTCGCACAAGCTCAGGGGTGTGCTCTTTCTCATCTTCTGCTCTCTCAACTTGCATTTGTAACACAGCAATAATCAGACCTGTCCTAAATAAAGTGGTTGCACCTACAGAAGAGTGTCTTACTCCAGATATTATCTGCATAAGGTAATATTGTAATTCCACAATTAATGCAGTTGGTTATGTCCGGACACATGACTAGGTCAACCTGATGTCACAGACCATTTAAAAACACTTCTAGTACCTTGATTTATAGATCGATCCAGGGGTCAAAGGAAAAAAAAAAAGGTGCAAAATGTGACAATTTAATAACAAACTGGGTAAGAATATTTTGTTATTATTTAGTAAAATAAGTCATTCTTTAAGATATTTCCACCAGATGAAGATACATGTATATGAACTGTCATTATTACAAAATGGTAAATTAGGTTAAAATTGTTACAATACAGACTTTTAAATTTAAGATGAATTTATTCTAAATTTACCCAATGTAGTCCATTGTCCTGAAGCTGAGAGCAACCTTAAACTGGAGTTCACATTTTGATCATTAAAAAATGCCTGTAATATTCAAATAAAAGAATACAAGTTAACAAAATGAAATAGGAATCATCATTTATAGTGCTTTGGATACTTTCAAAGCAAATTATAAGGATCCAGTTAGTAAGTAGTTTCTGTATGATCTTTCAGTTTGGATGCTAAATATTGCACCACCAAATACAGGGGTTTGGAAGTTTGTGTAGCAAGTATCTTTTATACATTCAAGATATCTTCATGTACATATTTATACAGGCAGTATTAAGGTTTTACCATAGAGCACTTTTTAGATCAAGAACACACAAAAAAAGTTGCATTAAAACCTTGGGGGTACAGAAAATGGAAGAAGATATGAAATAATTCTATCTCTGCATGCAATGTTGTTGAAGTAAAAAATGAAATGCTAAGTATGATTGTAAAATTTACATTTTGTAAATAAATTTGAAGCTTGGAGAAGTGTAGAGACACACAAAAAACATTAAACAGATACAGAAGAAATCCATGGGTTATTGAAGGGATGGAGAAGATCCACAGTAAGTTTTGAAGTATTCAATCTTACTGATTTATGAATTAAGAAAAAGGAGACATGCATAGTAATGTTGGTAGCTGACAAGTTTAAGTAGATAAGCCAATTAAGGAAACCCACACTTATGTATGTGCATACAAGAAGAGGCAATAATCATTGGAGAAGCTGCTAAGAAAATGATGGGTTTTCAGTATCGGTGTCACCAAATCTTTTTACCACCTCTCTGGGATACAGAGAGATCAGACTATATAATGTAACGGTCCCTTTGTTCTCAATTAATTCACAGTTACTCAGAGTTCATAACGTCATATTTTTGTTTTTAATTGAAAAGAGACAAGCATTGAAACGATAAATGCATACCTTGTAAACTTCAATCATTTGAGATGTTTATCAGTAGGAAATGAAATATTGGTTTATTTCTGTGTGAATTTCTTTAAAACGCAAGGAGGCTGAATTCTTTATCCAGATAACAATATAAAGTAGACATATAGTAAATCAAAGAGTTGTTTTAAAAACAACAGATGTAAAAACCACACTGCTTTTAAAACCACAGATTACTATTTTTTTTCCTGTCTGCAAATAGATGAACAGATTTGACTTTGCAGACAACAAAAGCGAAGGACACAAAATAAGTAAGAGAACTGAGTCTCAAAAAGCTGATAGCCCCCAATTGCTGTATAAAGCAATGGTACTCAATTAATTTTTAAATCTTGAATTTTCAGATATGTGGTTCATATGCATGTCTAATTGCTGGGTGTATTTACTGTGACAAGGCAGTAATAGCTGTGGGCAAGGGTACTGGCTGCATTTACACCATTTGAAGTCTCCCCTTGGGTGGACTTCCCAGCATTAAATGTGGCGGCCAAGATCAGCATCCAGTTCAGATTCCGATTCTTGGGAACCTGGGTTGACTAAATTGTTGCCTCTTAAAAAAGAGCAACATTAGCACAGATTAAAATATTTTTACTTGGCAGTTAACTCACAAAGTAAGACTTCACCACCACAACCAAATCACCCACTTTCAAAGAGACAGTGAGCAGGCAAATAGCATGTTAACACTGCTACGAAGTTTGCCATCATGCAGTTTTCCAATAGCTACAATTTAATGGAAAAAAAATAAACTTAAAATATAAAGGACTTAGAACTACCATAACAAATTCATCCTTTTGATAGGGCTTAAACGGCTGGTCAAAACCGAACGCTTGTGCTGTGATCCTGCCTTGCATGGACCTGAAATGGAGAAATGAGATTAAATATTCTGCAGACATACTAGATACTTATTAACTCTGCAAATGTGCCTAGGTACACTACATGAAGCTCTCTTCTGACTGATCTACGTTTTTGTTGTTGTTTTTTTTTTTTGTCCTCAGCCGCCTCCAAGGAGGGCTGGGGATGGCACAACCGCTGCTCAAGCAGCATCAGAACGACGCTGCGAATCTGAAATGGATCCAGGCTAATTCTGGAAGACAAGGATAAGCGCCTTGCACCCCACAACAAGCGGTTACGTGCCTCAGAAATACTGAGGAGACTTCCCGCTAACGGCTCGGGGGGAGAGGGGAGAGAGACGCGGGCCCGCGGCCGCCCCGAGCGGAGCCCTGAGGGCGGTGACGGCCCCGGCCCCGGCCCCCGCCCCGCCTGCCTCTCCCTCCCGCCACCCCTCCGGCTCCCCCTCCCACCATTTGAGGAGTCGGTCCCCGATCTCCCTGTCCTCCAGAAAGGAAAAGGTTTTCTGGGGCAAGGCGCGGAAAGCGAAGGCCTGGCCGCAGCGCCGGTCCCCGGCGGACATCTTCCCTGCCGGTTGCCGTGGAAACGGGGCCGCGCGGGCCGGGCCGCAAGACACGCCCGTCCCCTTTCTGACGGGATTTCTTTGATTTTTTACCTATAAAATCCCCTAATTATACACAGGTCTTCGCCCCCCTCCCCTCTGCTCGTGTCTTTGCAGCAGGAAAACTCTTCCAGGCTTGTCAAAGGAGGGCCGAGCAGACCGGCTCCAAAGGCAGCAACCACCATTGCTGGCTTAATCAACACCACCTCGAATAACGTAATGCCAGAACCACTTATGAAAAGCACAAAGTTATGAATTACGAAGCTCTAACGAATCAGGGCTGCTTCTTGCTTCCCAGGGTGTTGAGCCACTGGGGAGCAGCAAGGCCCTGCTTTCAGGCTTTTCCCAGTGGAAAATTCAAGGGAAGTACATTGTTACTTAAGGAAGTTATTTTTAAAAGTCCAGTAAAGCAAGAGACACCTTGCAAAATGTGGGGAATTTCCTGCCCTTTGCAAGAAAAGCAATGAGACTTGAAGGCCACGACACATCTCACGCTATATCCTTTAGCAACCCACCCCCTCCTCCAAAACCAGTTCTCACTTTGCTGAGAAAATCCAAAAATGTCATTTTCCCATTAATCTGCTGGTTGGACTAAACAGCACAGACCCATTTCTAAGAAGTTTAGCAGTGGTTTTGTTTGTTTCTAGTTACAAAAACCCTCCAACCAACCAACAACAACAAAAAATAAGCTGAATCACATTTGGTTTGATTAGAAAGCAGAATAGAAAGATACAGTGTGCCACGGCGGTGGGGAGCAAAGCTGAAAGTGCTGACATGCACCTGACCTGCACTCCTTGGTCTCATCGGCCTCTGAAAGACATCCTACAGATTTAACTTGTCAGACATGTTCATCAAACAGCCTGGTACCAAAGGAATCCAGAATAAATAGGTACCATGAGCCTGTTAAGAAGCTCTGTTTTAGCATAGTTTCAGTAGAATTCATTGCTCGCTACATACGCGCTAAATATTTTAAAAGAGTTCTTACACCAGTGGGCTGCAGTTCAGCAGATCAGATTATTGTGTAGCACCTACGTGACACTTGAGGAGCCGTTCCCCTATTTCTTCTCCATTATGTTTTCTCCAGGTGTTTTCCCACACACTTCCATTTTTTGTCCAAAAATTTTACCTTCACCTAAACAACAATAGAAAATAAAGTTACGCTACCGTTTCAAGATGTTTGAATGGTAGAGACAGTTCAAGACAGGATAAAGAAAAAGTGTGCCTTTCTTCTTAGTATTTAAATGCAATTTAAAAAGGAGACACCTGAAACAAATTATTGCACCCTTATTCTCAGCACATCTCTACCTACTCCAGCACTACCCCATCTGTTAAATTCCTCTTGCCACTAGTATTACTAGCCAGAGATTAAATAGCCAGAGTGAAAGAACTGGTTTGGGCAGGGAGTGATGCGTAGCAACAACTAACAAACACATAAATTCTCAGTTTCAAGTTGTGCGGACTCAAATACAGGATTAAAAAAAATAATGAAACTTCAGGTCTTTTGCAGCAAAAATTCCTACTGACTTCAGTGAGGATTTTCTCTGATTAAAACTGTTGAATCAACAAGCATGCGCTTAAATCCCATTGAAATCTAGAGCGTTTAAATGCTTTGATGAATCAGGAGTAAGGAAATGAGTAAGGACTTCAGGACTGGCTCAGGAGGATCAGGACAGGAAGCTCTTAACTATGGAATTAACTTCTTTAATGTTGTGCCATCTACCTATCAGAGTTTTATAATTCAACATTTCCAGTTTTAAGCAATTTACAGTAATAAAAGTTAAACTGGGACTTTCAGTTTAAACACTGACCTCATTATCCACTGATGTCATTCACAACAGCCTGAAGTAGAAATTCAGGCACAGTACTCTTTTAAACACAGTACTCTTTTAAGGATTTTATGGTCTCACAGAAGATATTCAGAGGGTGGAAAATATATTTTCCTGCAGCAGAATGAAGACTGGTAAGTACATATTATTAAGCAATAGTAGTCCCTCACTTTTGACCAGACTAATTTTCAGCATTGTTTGTTTTTCATGTATTTACTTATATGTGATTTTGAAGAGTTTAACAGTCCTGAATAAATTGTGGGCCTTAAGTGCTGAGCAAACAAACCAGCCTTTCCATAGCAAACAAAAACTAAATTACAGAGGACCAGCCCTGTTGCACCTTTGCAAAGTGCATCAGTCTCTAAGGCAAAGGTCAGCTAGTGAGGGAGCAGCAGCCGGTTCCAAGGGGGAACCTGAAGAGCAGCTCCTCCCTCCCTCCTGCAGAGATCTTCAGCATTGCTGAGAGATAGTTAAGCCATATGAATTAGTCAAATGGAGGAGGAAAGGTATAATTATCATATACATCTGTGAAATAAGTTAGTCTTTCCAGTGTTAAAATACTGTAGGAAAAGTCTGATGGAGAGTAAATTAAAGGTCCTGCATCTTGTCTGTAATGAGGACTAGACCCTCCCAGGACAGAAAGCTCTGTATGCTATGGTGAAACTCAGATCCCACTTATGATTTACGGGGTATCCATGTCCAATTCTAGGCCCTTGCACTGATAAAGGACTTCAGGTTCACGTCTGCGAGAGAGACAGAAACCAATTAGAAGCCAATTAAAAGTATCTCTAAATTAGTAAATAGGAAAGAGTGTGGCATATCTGAATTCCCCCTTTTTCTCCCCTCCCACCGCAAGTGTTGTCCTTCAGTAACCCAAGGCTGCAAGGCAGGAGTCCTTGTCTGCTCCGGAGCTGGGCTCTGGATCCTAAGGGAAAGACAGGGATCAACACCTCTGCTTGCAGAGAACTACCAGAGGATTTATTTAAAAACACAACTGAAGGGCTCATGATGGCCACTTTCATACCATGCAACTTGAGCCCAGGAAGATGGTGATTGGGATTATAGCCTCTTTTGGCATCAGAAAGTCCAAGCTCACAGCTTTTACATCTAAAGTGCCTCAACCACCAGGGCTGGTGTCATGTCCCCTGAGTTAACCCAACGGTGTTCCATCAAGCTTATTTCTGGATCACGGTGTTAGGACCCCGTAGAGACTCAGAAAATACTTTTTCCCAGTGATGTGGCTTCCTGCAGTCAGATCTTGCTCTGCTGTGACCTTAAATCAGGCAGCTAGGAGAAGAGCTGGGTGGGACAGAGCTGCAAGGCACGTCGGTGGGAGCCTCATCCTCTTGGCTTGGGAGCTGTACTTGAGCCCCAGCTGTTGTCTCTGCTCCTAGCTGGAGCACTGTGGACAACATGTCTGTGCCTGGCCATGGCTTCCATCGATCCTGAGCCTGACCTCAGACTCAGCCTGTCACATCCCTGCAGACTGACCTGGTGATCTGGACTTGTGGCTGAATGTGGTTGCTGTCACCAGACCTGTTCTGCTGTTCTGGCTGGGGTGCTGTGGGACGGGACTGTGTCAGGGAGGCCACTGCCCTGTCTCCTGGCTGTCACCCTCGCCTCCCAGCTCACCCCATCTTACAGAGCAGCCCCCCACTTGCTGCTGCCTGACACATGGTGTGTGGTAGAAAGACAGTTGTGTTTATGCTGGGTTTGTCCATGTTGCCTGTTTCAGTTTAATCAACTCAATATATCTGAGTGACTGTTTCATTAACAACCTCTGCCTCTGAAGGACGTGTCATATATGGCTTTATATGTGAGCTACAGCCTATTATGAGGTTTTATTCAAAAAGTGATTCCAAAACAGATAATTTACAATTTGAATAATAAAAAATATTTGGAGATTTGTAGTAAAGAAAGTATGTGAGGTTAAACACTAAAAGTGAGTTTGGGCATCAAAACAAGTATTACAAAGCTTAAACTTTCTTTGGTCCTCGAAAAAGAAACATGAGCTGCCTGGAGATGCACAGTAAGAATTAGAATGAGTCCCAGGAAACTCAACACAGCATTTCTGACACCATCCAGGCCTATCTGAGAGGGAAACAAAGAGGATTTGTGCACTTAAGTCTCACCTCTCTGTTACAATTTACATATTTCCCTGGAGATTCACTGCCTTAAATCTTTCCTTTGAAGGCTGGTATCTAAACACCCTCTCTCTGAATTAGATATAGGTTGCTGTTTCTTTTAAATCCAGGAGAAAAAGGTTACTGAGCTGCTGTTCCTCTCTCCAAGCAATACCTGTGTTGTTCATATACACTAGTAGTGACTGGGAAGCCCAGTTTCAATTTCACCCTGCACTTTGAGAGTTCAGCAATATACTCCCTTTCTTCTAAGACTGCAATACAAAAACACGCAGCTTACGTAATACATACCTCTCGTACACGGTTTACATACAAAAGCTTACAAGGCATCTGGATAATCGTATATCAGAAACTGTTTCTCTGTTGTAGAAAATAAAGTTTTACTACAGTAGTTGGAGAACATAAACATGAATTTGTTTCTATAACTTCTTGGCTAGGGCCTTTAGGAGAAAGGGGCAACTCTGGAGTCTGTTCAAGTGCCAAAGACTGTTTATTACTTTAATCCAGTGACTGCCTGCCTAATATGAAATATTGAAATAATCTTGGATTTAGGCATTCAAATGCTTCGGCAATCCAATTTTAAATGTTTTTTATTGATTCTGACTAATGGCGGGGGGGAGGGTTTGTTTTCCTTATTATTTATAGACACTTGTGTAGACATACTGCAAGGTGTTCTGTTAGTGACCCAGCACAGAACTGAATTTTGCCTATAGACGTGTTTGACTTCACTAATTTCTGATGCTCACATCTCTTGTGCTGAAAACAAATTCCTTTGAAGTGTAACGGTTCCGTTCCCTTCTACGTGCATGAGTACAGCAGCACCAGGCTACAGGATGGGCCGTTTTTCTCTAGACAGTGGTCAAGGTATTTGTAAGAGTGACTGACGTTCTAGATGCTTGAACTTGGTGTTTTCTACCATTTAAGATCCCTCAAGGGACTGGAACATCTTAATGGGGCTGTCAGATACGACACAACACCTAAAGGACACCTGTGCTCCTCCAGACTGATGGCTGGGGGTCAGGTGGGCATTTCAAATGACACTATACCTGGAGATGAGAGCTAAGACCTGGACGTGTGTTTCAGCTTGAGAGACTTAATTTTAGCTGTCTATCTGTAGATGTTTACAGGTCATCTAGGCTTCCATTAGCATCAGGGAGATCAAGATCTCAATTTAGTTGCACAGAGGGGCAGTTCAGACCCCCAAGGTACCTTTCAGATTGCCCCAGATACCCCTTTTCTGACTTTGTGGAACAGCAGCTAGAGGCTGGGTCTACATAATGATATATCTGCCAGCTCCATAAAGATGAGACTCTGCTTTGTCTCAGGTGGAACTAGGTGGCTGTATGCAGACATCTGAATTGAGTCCCAACTCAGTACTGTCTTTAGAGTCAACAAATTTATTCAGTTGATGAGATGTCTAGCATAAGGTGAGCTTGAATCATCCTGAACTCCATACTTGAACTCTATTGAGTGTATGGTTGCATGTATACCTAATGTCATGTTACACGTATACATCTACCCATCATGCACCTAAAATTAGGGTTCAGGGATGAATTCCAGCTGTGGAGGTGCTGGCTGAGTGGCTAGGAAAGAACAGCTGTCCCTTCTATTGTACATTTACTTACTATCCCTTTTAGTTCTGTCCACCTTATTCTCCACATATACTCTTGATAAAATATCTAAGACTATTATCTTCCCCACCAGTACTTTGTACATCTCAGTTTAGCCCCACCTTTAGTACCTACGAGCAAATTACAGCCATCACCAGGACCCCATTTCCAGTGCACCTTTCATCACTCTCTCCCACCAGTTGTACCCAATTGTGTCCCACCACATTGTACCCAGCCTTGGGTTCTTTGTCCCCTCTCCTCCCACTGACCCCAGGAATCTGTGCATCCTGTGCTGCTCTCTGTGCCATAAGGCTTGTGTCTCACTCACAGCTCCCTCACTGTACATACCAAGGCCAGACAGTTGGTGACTTTAGTTAAAAATAGTGAGCAGAAATATCACCACTATCTTTTTCACAAGTTTTTCTTCTCTGAAAAGGCTATATACAATATTATTACTAAATTTAAAAGGATTTACGTATTTTATATCGGACTACTGAATTAGAGACAAATTATAAGCACATCATGAATGTATACTCCTTGAGTGCTTATTCTGTTACTCATTCATCTCGAAATTCCTTGGCTCTGCTTATCAAATGGGATTTTATAGGGTTACCATTTTGAGGTTATCAAACACAAAATTCAGCCAGTACTGAGGGTTTTACAGGGAGTGATACAGCATTTGAGGAGTTCATAAAAGGTTTCAGTAAGGAAAACGGACAGCTTTGTTTCAGAAGGAAACTGAGTGCAGTTTTCCAGCAGGATATATTTACCAAAATTATTGTTAGGGTGACTTTGGAGGAATGTGTCTGTGTTGAAATTATCTATCAACACGCCTGGTCTTGCCCACGATATTGACTTGAACACTAAGACGGATTCACCAGTGACAAATCTCAAGGTAGCCTGACGTGAATGGTTTGAAATAAGTATATTTGGGACCCACAGAGACCTTGATTTCTCTCCTGCAGTGCATGTGAACTGAGTGTTTACAAACATGTCTCGTGTACAAGCTACCCAGCAACATACTTTGCTTTGAAAAATTCACCCAGTGAAAAATCAGAGTGGTCCTCAGCTTTTACAAAAGTCAAAGGCTATGAAGGGTTAGGCCTAAATGCATTTTTTTTTCTCATCAAGAGGGTGGGGTTAAGGCAATGGGTAAGCTATAAGCATGTAGAATTTGGAATGCAGTACAGTTGCCTAACAAGATCTCTGACATTAAATTCAGTCTTTTTTAAGGGCTGGCAGGTAAAGCAAGTTCTATTGCTCTCTTAAAAGCTGGATAAGAGGTCATGTGACTTTTGCTTTCATAAAAATAGCTTTTATTGCAAAATCCAGTTTCCTTTGTCTGGTGTTTATACTGTTTAAACAAAGTTTATGAAGCATTATAAAATAAGGTACCCAAACATTGTCTTCCATTCAGTCTGACAAGCATCCTTCATTGCATAATCATGAATCTTAACCTAGGCCAGCTGAGAGGCTGGCAATCTAAACCCTGAACCAGTCTGGAAAGGTGGAGAAATTACTCTGTTTTCAAATTTGTTTACTAAAATGAGGTCTTCACTGAACTGCAATATTTGTTCTTTGACCTTTATAAAGTGCCTTATGCTTGGTGTTTGGGGGTTTATTTTAAACCATTTCATCTAAATACCTGTGCAGATTTTTTTCATTCTGTTGTTTTCAATCATGTAAGGAAATCTAGTCTATTTTTCTAGAAAGGGAAGGAAAAGATGGGCTCCATTCTTCATTTCCTCTTTTGGACCATGTAGAACAGAAGTTCATTCCCAATGCGACCACAAAGCTTCAACTGCAATTTAAGCAAGTAATTTAGCATTAGACCCACAAAGGACATAGAAGGTAGTGTTGTTGGGCTGAGATATCTGTTGAGATCTAGATTCTTAGTTACATGTCTGGGATACCATTTCAAAATGTGAATAGTTACAGAGATCCTGCCACAAGCCCCACTCTAAGCAAAAATATACCTACACTAGTTGTCAGGAAACAGTATCTGACAAAAGGACACGTTCCATGTGAATTATGAGAACTGAGGTGTGCCCTTCAAGTGTTCCTGATTTCAGTTGAATACTCTGGCCACTAATTCTACGATCATTTTTATGCTATTCAGCCCAACAAGTGTTACACTTGTATCTGAAGAGAGACAGTTTCAACAGCAAGACTGATGGAGATCTGTCCTCTACTGCCTTCTGGTATGGAAGTTATAAAAGGTGATACATGAATACATATTTCCCTTATGGATAAAATTCAGCTTTACCCACACAGAAGAAAGGATAAGGGCAACACAGCTCCTGGCTCTCTGGTTTTGTGTGGCATTCTGTTGACCAGGACAGCTCTGGAGATGCTCATTGAATTGGGCTTGGGAGGTCACATAAAAATGTCTATGCTTTGAATCCTGATGCTACTTAGGTGTAGGACAGGTGTTCCACAAAGTCAAGAGTAAGGTCATTATAAGCTTAGCCACAAAACCAGAGGAAATATCAAGAAAAGGTTTTTTGGGGGATTTTTTTTTTTTCATTTTCTTTGAAATTTTCCAACTGACTGTTTTGCTGTTTTCCTCACAACTATGACTTCCACAGAATCCAATAGATTATCAGCCAAGACATTTATTTACAAATGTCATGCCACTACCTCCTGTTATAGAAAAAGCAGAGTAAGAGAGGCGTTTCATGCAATTTGACCTACTCAAAGTGAGATTAAATTTCTACCAGGGAGCTGGTGATAATGGGTTCCTTGCTAAGCAACAGGCACTAGGACTGTCCTTGTTCACCTCTGCAAATTCAACTCTTGGACAGAAAAACTTGTCTAGGGACCTAGGGATAGTAAGTACCTGGAAGCAGATTGCCACCCATGTAAACGTCTGAAGCAAAAGGTTCTTGTTATTCCACTCCAACTAAGAGACAGGCTACAGCAATCTGAACTGATAGATGAGTGAGGGTAGCTTTTCAAGGATATCTATTTTGGGTGCATTGAGGCAGCACAGCCTGAAGTCAACAAATATAGGGTCAATTTAGGAAATGCTGGTGTTGTCAAAACAAAAACCATCACCCAGTTTCAACAAAAGCTCGACATTTCTACATTTCCCACAGAAGAAACATGAAATAGGTTTGAAAATAGGTGACCATTTTGGTTTGAGTTCCAGGAATTCAGTGGTTAATTCTCACTTGTTGGTGAATGTGGGGCTGTTTGTCAGTGTCGAGGAAGTCTCCAGGGGTTCTAGCAGCCCGGAAAACCCCATGGAGTCTCGCAGACCAGAGCTGAAAGTCTAAAACTTGGGTTCCACAGCTGATTGTGGAGATCACCAAGCATACAGGCTTCTTTCTTAGTGCCAGGGTGAAGCCCCTCATTAGAGTTAGAAATTTTATGCTTTGAGAACAACAATGTAGAGTCTAGAAATCCAGATTTATCTGCACGATAAATCCGTCTTGAATTCACAGGCCAGGGAAGATCAGGCTCCTGATTATCCTACCAAACAGTGGGGTTTTTTTTGCAGCAGGAAACTAGCAGGGTTTTTATTCAGAACTCCACATGAGTTTTGGTAAAGTTCATTTTGATTCATACAAACTGGGATTATCTCATGAAAGCCTGCTTATCTGAAACCTCCAGTTATAAAACAGAATGAAATAACACATCACAGAATGTGATTGCTATGTTATCTTTGCAAACTCCTCCTCCTGGATCAGTCGGTGTTTTTCTTCTCTATTCTAAGCTGCTGTGTGATTTGCTGTTCAATATTAAATACTGAATCCTCAGAATCCGTGTTGAAGGAAGCAATTCCTCTCCCCAGATGCATGTCTCCCCAGGCTGCAAGGAGAGCATGGAGCTCTTGTCATGGGTATGAAATGTGTGGCCTAAATCTTGTGCATGTCCTCTGGCAGGAAACTAAATCAGAGTGCTCACCACTTTGTCTACAGGCCAATAGATAGGAAGATATGTACACTAGTTTGCTTCCATAATTTATTTGGTGAGAATAAATTTGCACCTGCAAAACAATTGAACAAGAAGGTTGCTGTAAATCCACAGTGAGTACAGCAGGATTGTGTACTTTGCAAGTGCAAAAAATTTTTCTAGAATCTCTCCTTATATTGCCTTCCCTACCAGGTGTTTCCATCTCCTTCCAGTCCTTGGGTCTTATAAAACAAGCTGTATAATTAGAACGTCAGCATCAATCCCGTTTTCCCTTTGACTCTATTCTGAAAGAATCAGTATAAAAGAGATGAGCTTACTCTTGCCTTCCAAATGAGCGCGTATGGCCAGACACTAAAGCAATATTGTCACGATGAGGAAATGACAAGCCCATGCCAAGATACAGGCCAGGTAAGTCTCACTTGTTTGTTATTCTGCACAGTATCATTTGAATAAAATTATATGCAAATGCTTTCTTAAAGTGTTTCCAAGGGTATACACCTTTTCCTTGGAATAACAAGATGCCAAATTGGGCCACAAACTATGAAAATTGATGGAAACCAATCAGTTCCGTCACCTACAAAATTGACTATTTTCCTTCCTGCTTTCCTTCAGCTGACATAATGAAGAATGGATAATCTGCTTTCATTCCCTTGCAATGAGTCTGGCAGAGAAGTGGCAACATTTTATTTTTTATTTTAATACTTTCTGTATTTCAATGTCTAAATTAAAATTATACTTTCTGGAGCTTGGGCTAGTGATTGCTACAGGTTTCAACTTAAAATCTTCAAAATCAGAAGTCCTGACAGAAGGATGTGAGGGCTTTTTCTTCTGAAGGATGCGTGATTTACAGTTCTCGGTCAGGCTCCCAGGGGGAATGATGTGATCTCTGCCATTTTCTCTAAACTTGCAGTTGTCTTCCTAATCATGTTGTAGTTCATCTGAGGAATATTTAGACTAGAGTGGTGAATGTTTGGGTATTAAGGCCCTCTTAGAAAAAAAAAATGGATCAGAGAAGCAACATTTAGAGAAATTATTTGTATAAAAACAGACCAAGTGATCCTTGCCAAAATATAGACTAGTTGTGCCAGACATCTGCATACAATAAAAGAGTTTGTAATCTGAAGGAGAGGTGTTAGAGGATTTTCAAGCCTGTACCCAAGACATAACAAGTAGGGAAAGGATAAGGTGCTCTTAATAAACCTATCACTTCCTTCAGAGTTTACAAAATCATCTTTTGAAAGCATTCAGAATGGTACACAATCTGATGCTTTATAATTCCATCTAGAATTCTCAATACATTTCAGAAAGAAACACAAAGATTTTTCCAAAAGACTCTGGCGACAGAACTTACTATGCCTCACAAGCCTGGAAACGGCTGTAAGATTTTTGTTTGTCAGTTGTTTAGTTGTTTTTTGTTTTGTTTTGGGTTTTTTTTGTGGTTTGTTTGTTTGTTTTTAAAAGGTAAATATAAGTTAATTCATAAACAAGCTTTGCTCCTGTGGCTTTGTTCGTTTGGTTGGTTGGCTGGTTTTGGCTGTATTGGTTTTTGGGTTTGGTTATTGTTGTTTGTTGTTTTTGTTTGTTTGTTTCCTTTTTTTGCTACCCATTTCTCTTCTCCATTTTAGGTGTCTGAAAATGTTTCAGATGCTATTCCCACTACAGCTATTGAGTTCTGCCATTTAATTCAACAGCAGAAGGACTGGAGTCATACATATTATTCATATGTGAATATCTCGAGAGGTAAGCATATAACTTTTGGTGGATAATTTATTTTTCAACCTTAATACGTAGTTTTAAAGAACATACTTTAAAAAGTTAGTTTTAGAACACACACCAAGTGTTAATAAGGGAACAGTAGAGTGTTCTATGAATAAACAAAGTGTCTCAGGAAGCAATTTTTTATACTTATGTATTTAAACCCTTTTATTTCTCGTAACTGATCAGTGATGCCAAATATCCCAGGAACTGTAACTCTGCCAAATCATCTGGCTATAAATTTGATTAAGTTGGAAGCACTGAAGGTTGTGTTAGATGTGTAAGGTGGCCCCTGCATAGAAGTATTCAGATGTTAGCAGAAAACTTCAAATGCATTGGCATCTAGTTCCCCAAGGAAATTGAAAACATAGTCAGCATTAACTTATCCCCATTCATTATGCAGCTAGCAAGCAACTTTAAAGGTTAGCAAGCTCTACCCCTTCCCCTCTGGGGAAAAATAAACATAAAACTAAAGTGAGTGCCCTTCCTAGGATCCTGTTTATTTTTAATGTCTTCCTTATTCCAGACTTTTATTTTACCAAAATCAACATGTTGGCTGCTTCCTAGTGAAGCATTGATAGTAAACCTGAGCACTCCTTGCAACATTATCAGCAGAGACAGATTTCTCAAACTCTCATCCTATCATTGGACAAAAGCCCTGAGCTAGAAAATACAACAGCTTGATTTGTGGGAAAGGCAGTATTAAGAGCCCCAAATTGGCATTAAATGGAATCAGAATTGTTTGCTCCTTTTCATCTCATTGAACATACAGACTCTTTGGCTGTGTTTATATTGCTGAGTTGATTCAAGCCCTGAGGCTGAATAGGACTGACTGGCCTGTGTCCACACGCCAAAGGGTCAACTCCCTCTACAACTGACATCTCTTAGTGACAGCTCAAGTGCTCCAAAACAACGTCAAGGAGAGCACTGAGCTGTGTGACAATAAATGTGGATGCCTGAGCTCATTCCTTGGTCCTCTTTGCCTTAGCAGTATAGATACACCCTAAAGAAAAAATACCCAGTTGCTGTGAAAACTTAGAAACAAGGGACCAGACCAACAGTGATGATGAATCCATTAAATGTGTGAGTCTACAGGGGTACATGTCACAGCCTCAGAAAAGGGATCCTCCATAGGATTCTCAGTAATATTTGTGTCTGGAGAAGCAAAGCAGAGACCTGCTTCTCGAGACCATGGTCACAGCAGCCATGGTTCATGAAGAACTCTGCTGCAGGCTTGTTTACAAGGATCACTTGCCTGCACTCAAGGGCTGGTTACCCCTCCTGCACATATGTACACACGCATATACATATGGGAGACAAAATTCGTGTGCATAAACATAGATATACAGATAGACATATGAAATACGACCAGCATTGCTCTCCAGTGCTCACAGGCTTGTGCTATGGCACTCAGTTTTAAATCGCTGCTAAGAAATCTTCCTGACAATGGAACCATTGTTCTGGGTATGGTCCTTTTAAGATGTTGCCCTGGGCTGCTCTTGGGAAGCTGCTTTGCAGGCTGCCAGGTGTGTCTTTTTGTTGTGTAGCAGCAAGGGTGGCTTAGGATATGAGGCCATCGAGAGGCCTGTTGAAATACTGGTTAGCCTGGGAGAAGCCAAATTCAACATGAGTCACACTCCTACTGTATCTTCATGCAGTGTGAGGCTGGGGACATGGGCACACACCACCCCTCTGTCTCTGCTTAGCTCCTCCCAGCCCAGAAACAACTGAGCCTGCTCCAGAATGGAGCTTGAGGGTGAACTAACACTTAGGCAGCGTGGACATTCAGGAGATAAGAGTCAGGCACAAAACTGCAGCAGACACCAACAAGGCAGTATAGATGTACTTTTTGGTTACTAAACTTGAAATAGCTTTTTTTCCTGTGTGTTAAATCTTCCACCTAGAGTAACTCAAACCTTAATAGCAGAGTTGGTGTGGTTGAATTGGGAAAATTATTTAGGTAACATTGAAAAATCTGCCTTCACAAATTAGAGTCTAGAGACTAGGAAGGTGAAATATCAAAATTCCTCTCCAGTTTAATGTTTAGCTACTGCAATATATTGTTTTGCCTTGGCACACTCACAATGTGATGTGATATTGAATATAGAGCAAATTGTCCAATATTGATGGCCAGATTATCTTTGTTGAAGTTAAACCTAGGCACAGAAACATATGATCTGGCTGCCTGATGGAAACCATAACCCACATTCAGTATGTCTGAGCCAACATATTTTATTAGACTCTCAAACCTCCTCTATAGCTACACTGGAAACATGAGTAGTGCAGGGGATGGGCCTAGATACTGAGTTGTTAACGGTCTGTACATTTTAACTGGTGGCACAGCCCCTGGCATGGTATGGCCGGTACCAGCTAGGACTCTCCTAGGCAACGTCCAAGCCCAGGTCAGGACCTGGCACAGTCCTGGGACTCTTCCCAAATGCAATATGGACAAAGCCACCTGCTCTATGTGCGAACAGAGTTCAGCTGTGTGGTTGCAAGCTGTAGCATACCACTTGCTTTTGGAGCTAGAGAATCATCTCTGGCCCATTTTGTTTACTGATAGAGATACAGTGAAACTGATCTGTGCAGAGTCAGCTTAGCTTCTGTACACTCAGTGTACTGGTTGCACTGGACTCATTAGGAATTAGGGTGCAGAGATATCAAGCTTCCTCAGTTTAGGTTTGGAAATGTATTTTTTTCATTTACTGATGGAATCCTGTTACTCGGATAAAGGAGAATTGACTGCAAGTGAACAAAGTTGTATCTGCAGGGGCATGACTAATTTGTCCAGGATATGCCACAGGATGAATTGGTGGTGATCAGGTTCTCATATTGTACATCTTTTGGTAGCTAACTTTGGTAATCTCAGCTTGAGAGGTAGTTGAAAACAAAACAAAACAAACCCCTTCTTTCCTCCCCCCCAACACAAAACAAAAGAACCCCTCCAAAACAACCAACAAACCAGTGTGCCAAGAGAAAAAGTGAAGAAAATAAGCCAATAGACCTCTTCTGGACCTGTCTACAATAGCATTTGTGTCATCTGCCTTCTACACAGTTGTTGCGTCTGAGCCAGTCCCTAAGCTTTCTCGCTCAAGTCATTCGAGACAAACAGGTGCTGTTAGGGACTAATTCATCAGACCTGTTTAACATATATAGTGACAGATAAATCGTACCTTGACATTGTCTGTTTCTCTCCAGTTGTTACTAAGGAAGCACGTGGCAATTATCTCACACATAACTTCTATATGTCTACAAAACTTCTAATTCCTCAGTCTACAATGGTACCTACAATTCTTTTTCACATTTTCTTCAACCTTTCTGAATAAATACATACATAACAGCAGTGGGCAATCAAGAGGTAACTTTTGGGTTCCGTCCAGTCGCCCCATGGTGGCCAAGTGATTAAGAGTAGGGACATAGACCCCAGTGGGGTGTTGGTGACACATGGTGGCCCAGGGGACAGCTTGGCGACCTCTTTGGTGGGACTTGCACTCTGCTACAGCTGCACATTTACAGCATGTTAAACCTCTGGCTACTCAGCTGCCAAAGGAAACGTGAGTGGCCACAGAACTTACATTCTTTATAGGAAATTAATAAGCACAAAAGGGCCATCTGATACTCCACACGCTTATGTGTGAGTACTGACTTATTAAGGACAAAAGAGATCTGAGGAACAGGAAGACATGTGAAATCTGGTACTGCAACTTTTTAAAGTATGTTAATAATTCCATCTTCCCTAACCCTTCAGTTTTTCTCTTCCCCAGAAAAAAAATCAGAGTAACTTTTAGACTTGTTGGCTTAAATATACTTTGCATTTAATAGTACGAGAAGGATATTAAAATGCTATATTAATTATGGGCCAGATGTTGCATGCAGTACCGAACTAAATTGATTGGACTGTTCAGGACTGTAAGAGCCGTGCCATGAAGTTATATGTTAGTAGTCAGCTCTCAGGGGAAGGATAATACAGCTGACAGCTACATACCACTGAAAGAGAACTTTGACCCAGGCAGACAGGAAAAATCTTTATGCTTTTAAGAATTATTTTATTTTTAAAGTCTCTTCTATATGACTTCTGGAAAGGATTTACACTTTGGTATTCAGGACCTGAACAAGGCATTTCGATTGGATTCACCCTTGGTCTGCTGCACTGTGCTCTGTACATGTATTGCTCTTTTTGCAGAAAGGTTCTCTTCAAATGATGTGTTTGTATTTGGTTTATATATCATACCTGAGATTTTAAAATTTTCTAGAAAAATGTGGACTTCCAATTTCCATTAAAAAGAAAGGGAAGTTTGAACCATGACCCTTCAGATGCCACCAAAAGCTTCTGGAACTACCTTTAAAAGCCTTGGACTATTATAACATTGTCCAAAAAATTATTCCTTTCAGTACACTGAATACTTTATGTCAACTTCTATCCTTCCAAAATGAAAAAAACATTAATGATTTCATGGCAACATATTTGTCTTGAATTTGTATTTTTATCAAGAAAACAGTAGTTAGATTAAAATTTCTGGTGAGACCCCACCTGGCGTCCTGCATCCAGCTCTGGAGCCCTCAGTACAGAACAGACATGGACCTGTTGGAGAGGGGCCAGAGGAGCCACAGAAATGATCAGAGGCTGGAACAGCTCTGCTGGGAGGACAGGCTGGGAGAGCTGGGGTTGTTCAGCCTGGAGAAGAGGAGGCTCCAGGAAGACCTTATTGTGGCCTTTCCACGCTTAAAAGCGGCCTATAACAAAGATGAGGACAGACTTTTTAGCAGGGCCTGTTACGACAGGACAAGGGGTGATGGTTTTAAACTAAAGGAGGGGAGATTCATACTCAACATGAGAAAAAAATATTTTTCAGTGAGGGTGGTGAAACCCTGGCCGAGGTTGTCCAGAGAGGTGGTAGATGCCCCATCCTTGGAGACATCCCAGGCCAGGCTGGACAGGGCTCTGAGCAACCTGATCTGGTTGAAGATGTTCCTGCTCATGGCAGGGGGTTGGACTAGGTGAACTTTGAAGGTCCCTTGCAACCCAAACTATTCTATGATTCCACAGAGACTAGTACCACTTCCTTCAGAACTGTCTAGGTCTGACGTTCAAAAGACAATTAATCTCCTCCTATATATTCTATATTCCTACCTCCATGCAGCAAGCCACAAAACTCAAGCTTTTTCTTGGTGTCTCATTTTGTAGAAGACACCAGTATAAAAATAAGGAGGTAGTGACATTATTAGCAACATATAATACATGTAACTCTATGTGTAGAATATAGTATATGCACTATAATACTTATATATTTTTTTCATGTAATAAAATATATTACCTATTTTTATGTAATAAAATAAGAATATTGCACAGTAGCTTTTATATTGCTCCATCTCCCTGTTTGTGTACTTTGATCCCAAACGTTTTAAAAATCTTTGAGTAACAGATTCTGAGTTATCATCACTCTGAGTTACTGGAAATACCAGACCCCCAAATGGCATCTGATCTATTTTACCTGATTTGTCCTAAAATGTAGTCATACATAACAAATGGCTGTTTAGATTCAGTATCTTCCGATAATCTCCTTCATCTAACCTTTTAAGCAAAAGACTTTGTCATGTATATAGTTTATTTTAAAAAGTGACCAATAGGGAACTTGAAAAGTTCTTTCCTGGAACAGCCTGTTTGTGTAAATGATGCGAGCTGAAAAGATGACTTTACAAATAGAGGTGAAAGAATCTTAGTTTTTACTGCTTTTGTTGGAATAACTGAGCCCATATAGGACCTCAGAAAACAGACCCTTGAGACCTGCACAGAGACAGTACTGCCGTTCCTTCATGCTGTTCTGGTGTTGGGTTAGAAGCACGAGGGTATTCCTCTGTATGGGGTCTCTGTTTCTCCACTAATGACAGATGCACAACAACTTAGAACTGATCTCAAAGGTTTTGTACAAGATGAAGAATGGAGATGAGACACTCCTGAAACGATTTCAGCACATCTTTCTGTACATTATTCAGGCAATGTTTGTCCTGGTGGTGTTCTCATTTAGGTTGCTATCTGCAATATTATTATATTTGTTCAGAATCTCTCAAACAATATGTAACCCATAACATTCTCAGTAATCAGGTGACAGAAGAGATGAGACTGAGTCCCCTATAAATGTCAGTAAAAAATAACGCAAAACTTGGGACAATACTCTCCATGCATGAAGAACATGTTACATTAGACCCTATGTGGTGAATAAAGTAATACATTTAGACCACAGCTGTGCTGGAGGCAGTGCAGTAGAACTGGCTGTTGAAATGACCCGGAGTGCTTGAATGGCTTCCAGCAAGCTCTGCACCTTAGAGTGACTAGAAGTTCTCTGAAGGATATTAACATCTGGGGACATTCAGAATGACATGCACATATCTAGGTGGATAAATAAGATCACGACAATGGTCCAGTACCTAATCCATACTCAAAGCTGGGTTCCTGCCCGCACACAGAAATGCTATTGCCTCAAGTTAACAGACTACCTGAACATCAGTCCCAGGTCTAGGGCATTTGAGAGCCCAAATCTGCATGTTCCTGAGTATATGTGCTCTAAAAAATTAGGTACCATTAAAGCACAGCGAACAGATGCATGTAACACGAGCGCACATCAGAGCAAGGTAAGGGGTGGAGGAGGTGACCCTGGTTGCCTTTGTGTGGGGATCTATTGGTCAGCACAGTCTCTCAGACAGTGAGTTTGCCATAATTATTTCCTCTTACCAATAATAGCCTTCCTTTCAAGTTATCTTTTCCAAAATAAAAGTGTGTGGATCTAATGATGTGGCTTTCTTATCATTTTGATGGAGTGTGTGAATACAAAATATGATTTAAGAACCATCGGGTGATTCCAAAGTGCAGCCAGAAGATTTGCATAGTGTCCTCCCGCACAAACCCAGCCCTCTTTTTCTCGCTCTGGGGTTATGTCCTCAGGAACATGAACATTGCAGATTTTTGAGGGAAGACTGGGTCATCCTGCTGTAGGGACTGCAATAAGAAGGTGTGAATGGTGCTAAGAAAACTTTCCAAGAAGAGAAACACAGAGGTTTTGGTTGCAAAGATTTAACATTTAAAGGTTCATTGCTGTGAATATTGCCTTGTCAGATGTTGCACTTTGACAGAGCTTTAGTAGCTGGAGTAGAACAAACTCTCTGGGTTGTCTCTTCCAGCTCTTCATACTAAAGGAAGCGTAAAATGCTAGAAATCAATCACATTTGGATAGGAAACTCGTGAAGGAGAACTTCCTTGATGGAAAATAAGATTTATGGAAGTGTGGCTATTGTGGGAGATAAAGAATAGTTAATAAATTTTGGGGAAAAAAAGAAGGAACACTTGGCATTTTTCTGTCACTTGACACCAAATGTTCTGCCAAAGGAAAAAAGGTACGGATTAAGCCAAAGATGGCCAAAGTTAGTTAAAGCTTATCATGCATATATTGCCTAGAAAATGTCATCCATTGCTGTCCTAATTATTCCATATTTGGGCTGTCTGGCATTCAGTGACAAGTCGTTAACAAGACAGAAAAGCTGTTGTTGCAGTGCAGTCTGAACTCTTCTGGAAAAAGCTTGCAAAACAATGGATAGGACAGAAAAATGAGCAAGATGCTCCTATTTCCCCAGGCTCATAAGAGAGGAAAGGTACGTCATATGAAGCTGAGAGAACCTGAATCGATATCAAAATCTGTTTAAAAAATGAAGGTTAAAAATACTGTGCAACTCTCTTCTACAGCAGTGAGGCCAGGGGCTGATTGAGATGATGTTATATTATTTCTTTTGATCTCTACTAGGAGTTCAGGCAGAAGAGACCAAAAGGAAGGTCTAGCTACAGTCCCACAACAGGGTGTAAGGACGATCTCTGTTGCTAATTGAACGGACTCAGCTGTTGTACCTTTACTGGGGAGAACCGTATCGTGTTTTCACAGTACAAGTTGTATGTATCACATCCATCGCTGCCCATCTCTGCAACCCCCACTCTCCCCTATGCCCCTGCGCTGTGCAGCGTTTCTCTCTTTCCACACATGATGTGGCTGATCCATGTGATTTGCAACAGTAGGTGCTGTTTAGCAGCAGTTTTCCATGATGTGGAGCTGGTTGCCATCCAAAGATTTGCCTGATGTGTTTCTGCTGCCCTGTCTCCTCATCTGCTCTCAGCTGTTTGATATATGTAAACTGGCCATTGAACTGGGGTTTGAGTGGCGTCTCATCTGACATGTGCATCAGCTGTGTGGGAGAACAAAGCTTGTGGGGCTGTTACTGCAGCACTCGATATGTGACAGGACTGTGAATAATGGGCTAAGGGCACTGTGTGATTATTTATACCAGCAACAGCAACGAAAGTCAGGGCAGTTGGAACTGGGAAGTCACATGCCTTGATAACGATAAGCTGCCCATGTTTCACAGGAGCATGAGAAAGTGGTGATGACAGCTGGGTGGCACCTGGTTACTCTGAAGCCAGATGCCTCCTGTATTCCAGATACACTGTTCTTTAATCCCCTGAGAGCCGTGCTGGATTTTGCTGCGCTCTGTGTGACTCCATCTCTTGCCGTGATGCTCCGAGACAGGCTCCTGCTGAGGCAGCAGAATTGGTCTGCAGGATTATTCAGAGCTGCGTTGCCAACACACGCGGCGGGCCCAGTCTGTTCTCTAGCGTGGTGAGACTGGAAAAGGACTTCCCTTTTTTACTGGTGGTCAGGCCAAGTTGCCCGGCAGCATTATTGAAACATTAATTAAAGTGCTATGCATCCTCTTCTGCGCGCACAATGACTGCTTGTCTGTCAGCCGAGAGCAGGTTCCAGGCCACGTCTTTACGACCTTTCATTCAGTATAGAGGCTCTGATGGTGGCATGAGGGAAAGTAGCTCTTGGGATATTACTGTTGTTCCACCTACTAATGGTTCATCTGCACTGAAAGAACATTCTTGCGGTGATTATGTATGATTTGCAAATAATAAGCTATCTTAGACTGACACAACTGTGAACATAAATATGTGAAAAGGCATTTTAAGCCGTGTCTCCACAAATCTTTATGTGTAATAAGCTTGAGTGTGGCATTTGATCCAGTAATAATTCTGAGACTTATTAAGGCCAGAAACATAAGCCATAGTAAGTGCAGATTGAGACCACCTAATATTTGATTAGCTATTTTCCTGAGAACTTTCTGACCTAAGTGTGTGACAGAAGCTTTCTTTTTTAAATAACTTTATGAATGTTTGCTGGCATGGCAAACCAAAAGAACAAGATACAATAGCCTCTTGGTATAAATCTCTGTTAATGAGATCAGGACTAGAAACCTCATTGTTCAGCTCACATTCTGTCTGAACGCAATCTGCTTCTCAAATTATAAATCAAGGGCAAGACACTGTACCATTGTGTAACCCTACACCCTGGCTCTGGAATGTTTCCTAGTCACAAGAGGATTGTCATCATTTCATTTACAAGAGAACTATCAAACAGGCTTGGGCCATATTTGGTCTACAACCCCCCCTCAAATGAAGACAACCCCCCCACACCCCCTTGCAGCAGGGTATTTTTGTAGCAACAACACAGAATCATGTATTATAGTGTGCCACATCCTGAAATCTAAAAACAACAGGGTTATTATGTCTATCACTCTTATAAGCAGTGCTAATTACTAAGGATTAAGAATTTGTTTATATATGCCCTATATGTTCATCCTTCTAGAAAACAAACACACATGTGTAATAAGATCACTGAATTGGAAGGCTTAGTTGTGCCTGCAAAGGCGTATTGTGTGTGCAAAGCCTCTGCGTCCCACAAGACCCTGCAGCACATTCTGCTTCAGAAAGCGGATCCCTTCTGACCATCTCAGCCGGAGAGAGGGACTCCATCCCAGGGTGTGGGTGGTGCAGTAATTTTGAGAGATCTGAAGGACATAATTACTTTCACGTTTTCACCCAGCTTTCTAACAATCTGAAGAAAAAAAGCAGGGAGGGGAAAGTCTCATTGTATTTTTTACTGGCTTAGGAGCTGTATGGAAATCCCAAGCTCACTCTTCAGCTCCACCAAATTCAGGGCATTATACACTTAACCTAAACGCACAACCTTTCTGGTCAGCCAAGTCACCTTTTGTTCCTGGTAGGACTCAGCCTACGGGAAGGCTCTGCGGGAACGGGGCAGGTTCACCCTTAACAACCTGTGGTCTGTCTCCCCAGCTCTGTCTGCTGTTAAGAGCAATATGATGGAAGATGTGTAAATACTCATCCTTCCCCCTGTACCCCTGACAGCTGAAACCTCCCCGTGCTGGTCTTAACTGCAGAGAACACCCATGTTGGTACGGCCACAGCAGCTGTGTGAAGCAGCGCTCTACAGCTCTGCTCCCCAGACAGAGACTGTGGGCACGGGCTGATGAGAAACACAGAGGTAAGTGTAGTAACGTGAGTAACGAAGAGAAAACAAGCCCATCAAGCCAACCGTGTGGTCTCTGAAGGCCATGTTCTCTGGTAATAGCTGAGAACAGAGTTCAAACCTTTTGAATAGATCGTGCACATAATTTTTTATTTTAATTAGAAGGCTAAGCTGAGAAATCAGAAGGGGAAATAACTACCACTTGCAAGAAATTACTAAAATATTTAAATAGACACAAAACTACACTTTTCAAATAGCTTTTGACTAATCTGATAAAGCTTATCTTGAAGTGAGAAGTCAGAATTTTAAATATAAACAGAAATATTTTAACTTTACTGATTTTTTTGTTTGTTTGTTTGGCCAAAACTCTTTATAGGAGCACTTCCTTCTTTAGAAATAAATGTTTTCATTTATTTCAGTTTGCTTAATGGCACAGTCCTTCAATGACCATCAAGTAACAGACATTGGTCCCTTCTATTGACATTTTTACCTAACTGCACAATGGGACAACCTTCAGGAGATTCGGCATCTTTTAGAGTCCTATTTCCTCTCCTCTCCTCTCCTCTCCTCTCCTCTCCTCTCCTCTCCTCTCCTCTCCTCTCCTCTCCTCTCCTCTCCTCTCCTCTCCTCTCCTCTCCTCTCCTCTCCTCTCCTCTCCTCTCCTCTCCTCTCCTCTCCTCTCCTCTCCTCTCCTCTCCTCTCCTCTCCTCTCCTTCCCTTCCCTCCCCTCCCTCCTCCCCTCTCCCATCCGCCTCCCATCTTTTTCTTTTTTCTTTTCCTTTTTCTTCTTTTTCTTTTTCTTTTTCTTTTTCTTTTTCTTTTTCTTTTTCTTTTTCTTTTTCTTTTTCTTTTCTTATTCCTTTTCATTTTCTTTTTCTTTTCTTTTCTTTTCTTTTCCTTTTCTTTTTCCTTTCCTTTTCCTTTTCTTTTCTTTTTCTTTTCTTTTTCTTCTTCTTTTTCTTTTTTCCTTTCTCTTTTCTTTTCCTTTTATTTCCTGTCTGTTTCTCCTCTCTCTTCTCTTTCTTTTTTTTCCTCTTCCCCTTCCCCCCTTTTTTTTTTCCTTCTTTTCTTTCTCTTTCTTTCTTTTCTTTCTTTCTTTCTCTTTCTTCTTTTCTTTTCCTTTTCTTTTCTTTCTTTCTTTCTTTTCTTTCTTTCTTTCTTTTCTTTCTTTCATTTCTTTTCTTCTTTTCTTTTCTTTTCTTTTCTTTTCTTTTTCTTTTTCTTTTCTTCTTTCCTTTCCTTTCCTTTCCTTTCCTTTCCTTTCCTTTCCTTTCCTTTCCTTTCCTTTCCTTTCCTTTCCTTTCCTTTCCTTTCCTTTCCTTTCCTTTCCTTTCCTTTCCTTTCCTTTCCTTTCCTTTCCTTTCCTTTCCTTTCCTTTCCTTTCCTTTCCTTTCCTTTCCTTTCCTTTCCTTTCCTTTCCTTTCCTTTCCTTTCCTTTCCTTTCCCCTTTCCTTTCCTTTCCCCTTTCCTTTCCCCTTTCCTTTCCCCTTTCCTTTCCCCTTTCCTTTCCCCTTTCCTTTCCCCTTTCCTTTCCCCTTTCCTTTTCCTTTCCTTTTCTTTTCCTTTTCTTTTCCTGCCACTGAAAGAGCATGAACTATTGGTTACAGATTAAACAAAAATGTTGAACAATTCCTTCCTTCTCTAAACAAAGTTAATATTACCAATAATAGAGACTATATATGTAGATTTTTGCACCCACGGCCACTTCTGTCACCTGGATCATTGCCACCATTGTTGCTGGCTTAGGATTTATATTCAATATTGAAGGAATCCTGCAGCTACTATTTGAAACGCAATTCCAAAACCATTGTGGAGTCATCTCTAGTTATATGGGGTCAAATTCACTCGGGGTTAATTCTGTCTCAGAAAAGTAGTGGTGTTAGAGCAGGAATACTTATGAGCCAGACTATTATGGATAGTATGATGAGGATGATTAAAGGTTATGGAATCTTCTGTCTACTTGATCAAGCAGATTTAAGTATTTCAGTGTATTTGATGACAAGTGAGTCTGATTATTCCCACCACCAACAACCGCGTTTTAGATGTTGCTCCCTGTATTCACTTTGCCCATATGTTGCTGATTTTTTTTGCATTGTCATTCCTGTTTTGTCTGCAGAATCTGACAACATAGGTCAGGTTTTCCTCAGTAGGAGTTTTTCCACAGCTTCTGTCACACAACTCAAGACTTGTGTGCTAAATACTGGCCTAATACGGATTTCAGGAGTGTCTTTTAGTCCAAATGCTTTGAGGTACCCTCAGTCCCAGTAGCCGGTGGTTATACAGAACGTACGTGCCCACTGCTGCAATTTTACACAAAAGTTGGCTGCCCCCAAACACTGTCATGAAGTAAAGGTTTACTTTGCCCTTTTTGACTGCAAAACATAGTGTTCAGAATGTTTGAAGCATGGAGTATGGCTGTTAATAGCAGTGCTGCAAGGGCTTTCATCCCTTCACAAGGCCGCAGTTCTGTTTTTCCCTGAATCCGGTATCTACAGAAAATACTTTTTCCCCATGAAAGCAAATTGGCAATGAACTGGAGGAGGAAGGTCTCTGGTGTCTTCCCATCCTGCTCTTCCTTCCCATTACCACTGCAGTTCTTCCCACCACCAAGACCCTGTCAACCAGCACAGGCAAGGACCCCGGCTGGCAGAAGGCTCCAGAAGAGGATGGAGAATCAGAGTCTTGCCCAGAAACCCTGGGCTGCTGTGGCAGCTCCAGCTGTAGCCCAGAAGGCCCTGTCTCCCCAACTGTCCCCACTGGCACTGAGGACATGGCAGAGTCTCCATGGGGCTGAAGTTTCACCCACAGAACCCTCATGCCTGTCCCCACTTCCCCAGTGCCAACAGTGGGCAGGGGTCTATCCCACCCCGACCACGGGCCTCAGACCCATTGCCTCCTCCACCTTAAAGGTGGCTGTCAGCCTGTGGTGCCCTCCCTGATGTGGAGGTAGATAATGTTCTCCTTGGCAGCGGAGGCTGCTGCGTAGGAGGTGCAGGAAACAGTGGACCTTGGCAGGGGTGCTTTCACATCCTGCAAACCCCTGTTGGGGTGTAAAGATTGTGTCAATCTCAGCCCCCGTCTTCTAACCCTGGCCTTCTCCTGGCCATGTCTGCACTGGGGAGGCCATTGCCAATGGCCTCCCCTGCTCTGCTCCGGTGCTGTTTGCAGCCCACTTGGGACGTTCTCCCTGGCTGGTGCCTTGTATTAGCAGATGGGTCGAAGACAATGCTGTGTCTACACCGCTATTGTGACTTTTCCTGAGTAGAGCTGGAATGGGTTTGTCACTACACACCCCATACAGCCACAGAGGGGTTGTGGAGATGCCATCTCATGCTGAAGTTGTGCCTTCGTTTGGCCCTGGAGCCTTACTGCTTGTTTGCAGGCCTTGGGTTTGTTCAGTGTTCATCACAATCATGTTTACCAGGGCACTGCAGTAATGTAAGTAAAATATTATACAAAAATAATTTCTCGTATCAATCCATGAGTTATAGATGGGCCAATTTACTGAGTGTTGCAGCTCAAGTAGCAAATTAAACTAAGAAGGAAGCTGAGTATAAAGCAACAGCAAATTTCCTTCTAAGAAGAGGAACATATTTGCTTTCTTGAAATGTGGAAGTTTAGTCCTATGAATGAAAAATTCATTTTGTGCTCTAGCTCTCCTGCACGACTTCAAGTGACTGTTGGCCATTAGTCTTTTCCTTAAAGTATACATTGCCACATGGAGAAGGATACGTACTGAGAACACGTGGTTATTTTTTGGGACCATATACGTGTCGGTCCCTGCAGAAGCAGTGAGGTACAGTAGCACCTGAAACCACCTCTGTTGGTGTTCAGTCAGTTTGAATATCAGGCACACAGGTGCATATTGAAAGAAGTTTTGTGGGGCTTTTGCATTTGGGCTTGTATTGGAAACCATAATTTTAACTTGGTTTTCATGTTTTCTTTCCATACTAAAATTTTAAGGTAGAAAGAATATGGATTAATTTATTTTAGAAGCAGCAAATATGGTAGGCAGAATGAAGAGGTTTTGAAAGAAATCTAAACCCCACATTTTAAGATGTGCATGTCTAAACCAAACTTGTTGATTTTAACATAGTTACGTCTCTTCATACTTCAAAAATAAGGTTAAGCTATTAAAAAAAAATTGTTCTAAATTTCTGTGTGATGAAGAGGAAAGCCTGGAAACATCAGTCTGACGAATAACCATCAACTAGAGGGATCACTTGGGTCCTCACAAATGCTCAGAATCCCGCAGCTGCCTCTGGGTCCAGTCTTGTAGTGCACACTCCTGATACCCGAGAGCCATGCTGTTTAGACACCTAAACAAAAACTGTACTTTAGTGTGGTCAAAAGAGTCAAAGACATCTAGTAAAGAAGGTTGTTGTCTTTGAGGTGAAGCCTGGAACCCTAAATCGAATAACCCATTTGAAAATGTTTTCCTAGAAACCTGAATGCAGACACCTCTCTTGATGTAATTAAGAGAGGAAGCTGACTCAAGGTCTTTGCTTTTACCACCTAAAGTGATTAACAGGAGAAGAAACCTTGTTAAGCTGGTGCTCCGGCTTGCTGACGAGCAGGGTTGGTTTTGATCCATAGCCTCTGGTATTTGGATTATTTGCTTTCCCCTCTCTTAATCTCTGTGGGGAAACTTCTCGTCACTATTTAAATATTAAATCCTTGCCATACTGGAATGTCGCAGTATACTGCATACAAACAGAGATGTAAGGGCTCAGTATTTTCAGTGCAAACCAATTTTGAGTTCCAACTCAGAAGGCCTTTATTCATTTGCTCTGAGGATACAGAAATGTCTTTTGCTGGGAATTTTACATGTATTTGAGCACCAAAGACCCACTAAGTACTACACACATCAGAATCCTGTAAGCCTATGGACTGCTGCTAAACCTTTACCTTTCTGGTAGCACTGTCAGGACAGATGGCAACAGCAATCCTAAGACATAAAGTTTCTACAATTTTGATGTTTAAACACAGTTTGTCTCCACAGTCTCCAGAATGAAGTCAGCCCCATTGAGCCTACCAGATTATTCCTTCAACGATGCTGCAATGCCCGGCTAGAGGAGAAAGGTAGTGTTATTCCATTCTTCAAAACATCATTTTGAAAAAATTGATCTTTCCCCAAACCTCCTTTGTGAAATTTCAGTCACTGACTGTTTTCTACATATGTAGCTCACCTGAATCTTGGCTGACACCAGGCACCAGCAAGTAGCTCTAATCCCCTGATGAAGTGCCCATCATTATGACAGGCACATTTTCTTCTTCTCTCCTTTTTACAGGCTGGTTCCCTCCTGAGCAATGACAGCACTTATTAAAGATAACGATATGATGATCATGGTATGATGGGGAATAACATAATTTTAAAAACACTTTTGTCAAATAATAATTTGATTGCCTCTTTTGGGAAGATGCATTTTGTCCAGATAAATGCCAGTGTCCCTCTGGGTGCAAGTTCCCATGGTTGCACTGGTGCAGCACTGAGCCCGCTCCTGAAATAAAACTCTCCTGAGCTCCCATAGACTTGAGCGAAGACGAGCAACAACGCTGCGTGGGGTTCAGGCACAGCTCTGGTGGGAGCAACGTGGTGCTTAAATCCCCACACTAACCCCATAATTCTTACTGTACAGCTATGAACAGAAAAATCAGGCATCTAATACAGACTTAAATATCCAGAGATTTAGTAAATAATTTTTATTGCTTCTTGCAGCTAATTATCATCTTAGATTTATTTACTGATTCTGTGCATTGTACATACCTTCTACAGCTTGTTTCAATGTTTATCGCCTTTGTACAGAAACAGCAGAGGAAGAGCGAAAGAGAGAAGTTAAGAAGTTACCACTGCTTACCAATTAACTAAATTCACAGATTTAGGTATCATGCTAACTAACTAAGAAAAGGCCTTTAATCTAGAACTGACATAACAATGCAGACAAGTTTATCACCAAACTTGTGAAATTTATTGATGTGTCAATTGTCATGCTACCAATGAATTTAAAGTCAAGGAAGCAGTGTATAGTCTGCCAGCCCAAGACTGCCAAAACCAGCCTGCCTCTCCAAAATAAACACTTGCAAAGACAAGTGCATCTAGCGCTGTAGAAAGATACTTAGACGTGTCTTTACACTGTATATGATCTTATGCAGAATATTTAGCTCCATCTGGGTATCTGAATCACAGGAATGGAGTCCTCCTCTCCAGGCCTGTTGTCCCCACTTTGTTTCCTTTTATATAGAGATTGGGTAATATGGGTTACAAAGGTAAAGCCTATCAGGAAAAGCAAAGCCCAGCTTTTTCTGACGAGCTAGCTGGCTGCTTATGGTTTTGTGTTTCCAGAATACTTGTTTTAAACTAAAGCTGACATTGACCTAGAGAGGTTTCCCTATGTGCTTCGGTGAATCCACGTACCATGAGTTGTACCTTTCCTTCCAAAGCACCTTTCTTTCTCATTTCCTGACAGCTTCTGCCTGGGGTTCTTTTTGTGAAGAGCTGAGGAACAATTGCTATTTAAATACAAGTGTTGATAAATGTTTTTGGGAAAATCTGGAGAACAGGATTCTCCAACAGACTGAACAAGGCCTGCAGGAGCATATGTTAGGAGAACTATGATGTTGGGAGCACAGTCAGTTTTAGAACCATCAGATGTAGCTACTGAATAAGGGCAACACGCAATCTGCAGTAATTTGTAATACAGCCATCAATATAAAAAGTGAAACTCCATGTATTATTTACTGATAATTAAATCACTTTTAAAATATATCTTTTGCAACTGTAATAAAATCTATTAGTAAATCTTCAAAAACCAGAGAAGTTAGGAAAGTAGTTTATTTATAATCTAAGTACCAAAATATATTTTTTTCCTTTCACTTTAATTATGGGTACAGGAAATTTACACAATCAACACAAACACTAAAACTGTGAAGTATTTTAATTCTTGAAATTTTACAATACATTGCATAAAAAATAGACTTAGTTATCCTAAAAATGCTTACCAGTCTATCGACATTCATTATCTGAGCTACTGCTTTCATCTTTAGTTTGTTGCTAGTTTTATATGTCAAATACTATACACATTACATGGAAAGTATGTAAAGTTGCAATATCCTGGAGCAGATGACATCAGTATCTCCTGTACAACTGCAGTCGATTGCTGGTCAAGGCATTCTGGTGCTGCTGTGAGGCTATTGTGTTCACCAAAGAGGGGGATATACATTGCTGAATACTCTATAAAAAACAGAGAATAATGAGATATACATGCATATAAACAGAAATGTGATTATGTATAACATTCAAGAAACATCATTTTATGATATCATGTGAACTGTTTTCCCTTATAGAAACAACTGCGCTCCTTCACCTGGATTTAGAGGTTGGTATGACAGGGTGCAATGTCATTCACACGAGTTACTGAGTGAACAGCCATACTTTGTTTGGCTTCCCTGAAACTAGGAGACCTGAAGCAGGTTGTTCTCTTGGTGAAGTAAAAGTTTTTCATCCCATCACTTCTCGTAGCAGAAGATTTGATGAAATCTTGGTCATATAGACTTTTTCTGCAGCTGGAAACCTGTATGACATTTGTTCACTTGTATCATCAAGAAGAATTCCAAGCCAGTGCCTGAGATCTGAACACATATCTGTCCTGGTTTTGTTAAAAACAAGTTTCTCTTTTAGCAAATTTGCCTGTCAAATTTAGCTTTATTTTCCTGGAAAACCAGATACATGTTTTGGTAAACATAGCAGTGGAATGAGAGGTTATTGATAAGGACAGATCCACATATCGTGAGAGGAGCAACGAGAAACAGGTGACCAAGAAACTGACCAACGGAGTATAACATCCCATTCACGTGGATACTTCATATAAAAGTGGGAGATCATGAGGATCTCATCCCTTTTCCTTATGGCTGACATTAGGAGAGGACCTTGCTAGTCGTTCCTGCAAACTGAGGCCTAGTAAGAGACTGAATCCAGCTCCGGTTGGCTGCAGAGTCCAGTCCAGGACTCCGGGTGCCAGCCCTTCATCTGCCAGGGCTTTCAAGATTGGTTTTGTATATTTTGTATTATTTTCTCTAGTCTTTTTACTTGCATTAGTAAAACATTTTTAATTTTTCAGCTCTCTTCTCTCTGTCCTCCTTTTCCTCCCAATCGCCTGTCCTGAGTGGGAAGGGAAGAGAGGGAGAGGCTGAAGAGGGAAGTGGGGGGGAGAGGAGGTTAACAATACATCTGCCAGGGTTTTATTGTCACCCCACAATCAAAACCCTCGACAGTATCTACAGCTGGACACATGCTTAAATGCTTGAGTACATACTTGCAGGGAAAGAAAGTCTTAAATGTCCATAAGAGAACTTACAGTTCCAGAGAATGGATAGCCTGAGTGATGTCTAAGTGTTCACGTCTTATTGATGAAACAAAAATTTTATAGATAAAGACATATAGTCAGAGAAATCTTGAAAGCTTGGGTGCGAACCAGCCAGCCAAGAAGTCTGACTACTGAAAGCCAGGAAAATGCATTGGTGTGGGAAACAACATTTTTGTTTGTTTGTTTTTTTAACTTTAATTTTTTTTTCATCAAGTAGGACTGGGTATGAAGAAAGCCCTGGAGAACATACAAGCTCAAAAATGCTTTAGTAAATCACAGTTAGATCTGATAAAGGTAGGTATGCTACACTAATTGCTGAAAAATCTAACATTTACATGTTGTTTAGGCATAAAGAATTAAATTTGTGAGACAGGAGGCAGAAGACAAGAACCCGAGGTTCCAAGTCACACCTACAAGTAGAGTTCACAAGAAGAGAGGTAATGATGTGCTCTGTGTTCTTTTCACAGCCACACTTCAAAACCAGGAAATCATTTTGAATTTAGGACCTTGGATACTTTCTGGGGTTTTACAGTCTCAAACTCAGTAAGTGGCAAGAACTTTCTGAACAAAGATTACTTTCTCTAACATTTTTGGTAGCAGTTTATCTGGTAAAGTATATGAAGTATATGACATTATATAAAGTATTTGAAGTACACAGTCATCTGTCTATATTTTTTCCTTGGTACAAATATGTAGTGAAGGAAGACAATGATAGTACAGAACTAGAAATATTATTGCATTAAAACTGAACATTAGAACCATACATTTTGTACTTGGGACATTTATCTGCCTGTTCAGTTCTTTTTATTCCAGGTATCATGATTATTTTGTTTCAAACTGACAAGATCTAGAATACATGAAACAAAATAAAAACACTTGCTGAAGTTAATACCTATCACTTATAGAACATGACATATCTGCAGGTCAAAGTAAGAACTGATTGCATTGCCAATTATTTTATGTAGTACCACACATCATTTCCCCCTTCATCTCTACATTATTAAGAAAGACAAATTAATTATGAGCTAGATATAGTTCAAATGGACCCTGCTAAACTGCTGCTCCTTAAAAGTTCTTGGAACTTCCTGAACTTCGAGAGTGTCTCAAGATTCCAAAAGGAAAATGAAGCCAGAGGATGAGGCAGTCTGGTATAAACTGTTAAAGCCTGTTTACGGTACTATGAAGTTCATATGTGGGTTGTTTTTTTTTTTTTTTACATAAATAGAAACCTGAAAAATCTGGCAAGCCAGTTGAGCAGATTGATGTCAATAGTTTCAATCATATTTTTACTATAAAATAAGCCATAAGATCAGTTTGTAGGAATTAAAGCTGAACATATTTAAAGCAATTACTTACTAAAGGGGTGATATTCTGCAAAACATTTGAAGCAGATGGGTTTCTGGTAATGGCTTCTTCAACATCTAAAATTAGCATGAAAGTACCTAATAAACATTATGTAAAACAAATACTACAATAGAAATACATTTCACAGACAAATATTCAATGCAAAACTTCCCAAAGATTGTGGAAATATACTTTAATAGTACTGTTCTTTTTTACCCTACCAACAGCTGCTGAAGTATATGCTGGATCTGTATTTTTTAAAATTTGCAGCTAGATATTATTATCTGAACAAAAAAATTAGTGTCAGTAAAAAAATATAAAGCTAGAGAAAAGAATGGCAGCTACTCTAGGCTGGCAACAAAATTCTTCCAGACTTAGACCGGTTAGTGACCGACTGTTTTTTACTCAAAAGACCGCTGTGAAGGTACACAGCTTTAGTCTCTTCATTTGGAAACATGTGAAAACAAAGACAAAAAAAGGGGTTGGAAAGGTCACGGTTTAAAAAAACCACAATGTACACACATGACATGTAAGTACTTAAACCACTTTACTTACTTATAGGTACATACTTACATGTACTAACATGTCCTATAAGTCTACCTGTAAAATTTCACAGCTTCTTATTACTAATTTTAATCTCCAAATATTTAGGTAAGCTAATTAAATTCCTAAGATACATACTTATTGTACATCCATTTTCAGTTACTTAATTTAGAATAAGTTAACTCCTATCATTCTATCATATTCCTTATGTAATTTTCTTACAGTTTTCACAGAATCACAGAATGTCCTGAGTTGGAAGGACCCACAAGGATCATTGAGTCCAACTCCTGTCCCTGCATATGACAACCCCACATTTCACACCATGTGTCTGAGGGTGTTGTCCAGTCTCTTCTTGAACACTGTCAGGCTTGGGGCTGTGACACCTCCCTGGGGAGCCTGTTCCAGTGCTCCACCACCCTCTGGGTGAAGAACCTTTACCTAATGTCCAACCTGAACCTCCCCTGGCACATCTTCCTGCCATTCCCTCGGGTCCCATCACTGGTTGCCATAGTTTTCCTTCTCACACTTTGCAAACTTCAGCTTTCTTGCTCCCAGTTCTGTTGCTGCATTTACCTTTGCCTCTATTTCTTTATTATTTCTCTGTTATTTATTTTCTATTTTCTTGCATTCCTCTTTTCATACCTACATTCTTAACCCCAGCACATCGTACTAAAGTGCCTCTCTGACAAAAGACAGAAGTCTTCACTTCTATTTGCCTGGAAGCAATATCCATGAGATATGATGTAATGAAATTCTGAACCATTGTTTGATGGGAGCAGGAATTGCAAGCTACAGCTGCAGAAAGTTTCTAAGAAGTTCCAAAGAACTTTCATTCTGCTGTTGCAGTTTACAGGAAACTAAAGCCTTTTACCTCAAAGTCAAGCAATCCAACATTTGATGGAGAAATGTATGGATAGTGTTCAGGAGCTTAATAAGGCCTGGTTTAGTTTGATTCCAGTCAACAGGGAGGTAAACTTGGGTAACCTGACCATGAAATGGTTCAGTCCACAAGGAAGAGAAGTAGTATAGTAAAATAAAATCAGTGGACTTCAAGAGAACAGACTCTTATAAACTCCAATAATTGGCATGTAAAATTTTATATGAAAAAAGTCCAAGGAAAACATAAAATTCAGGAGAGCCGGCGGTTCCATAAAGAGAAAAAATGGCAAGCAGAAGTTACTCCGATAATATGGAAAGGCAAGCAGTCCAGTGAAGAGACCACAGGGACTAAGGCACAGGTCTCTGTTGGTTTCAAATAAAGGGCGGAGCACACCAAAGGCAAATATCAAACTAATGAGAATTCTTCTGAAAGACCTGTATGATCATGTAGGTCAAAGAAAATGTTAACCATTAGATATGGAGCAAGAGACCCCAAAAGTAAGTTTGTTCTACAAGTATTTTAGTTACAACAGGATGATGAATGAAAGTGCTGGCTACCTAATCACTGGAGAGAAAAAGTTATCAAGAACAAGTATAGACTTCTTTTCCACATTCCTCCATAAAGTGTCAACTGTGATGGGGCAGCTCATAGAAAAAGCACCAGTATAAAGCAGGTAAGAAATCAGCCTGGCATAGAGAAAGAACAGGTTAGAGAATGCTCAGGTGAGTCTGAAATGTTTTAAATGGTTGTGCAAGAGATATATTCACATAAACACCCAGATTTGGCTGCAGCAACAACAGAACCGTATCTGTGATCTGTAAGAATTCATAGAGAAGAGGAACATCCTAAATGACTAGAAGGAAATGTAAAGCCATTCATTATAGAGGGTTATATATGCAAAAATATATGGTGTATAATATAAAGAGTAATTATTTGCAAAAATAACTGCAAAATATTAAGATGGATAAACACTGGAACAGATTCCTAAGTGAGGCTGATACATCTGTATCTGTACACTTAAAGAACAGTTTTGACAAACATACGTTAGAAACAACAGCTACAGTTGGGCTGAAACAGTTTGTGAAGGTGTCCTGCAGTCATAGTTCGAATGATTTTCTTAACCAAGGCAAAGCCACCATTATTTTAAAATAATTTCCCTGACTCTAAGACAGGTTTCACGATATCGATCTTCTTTTTGCTACATTTAGTAAAGAAAAATAAGAACATATTTCTAACACAGGATTTGCGGTTTAAATCCAAATTAATCCATGACAACAAAATATAAAGTTACTTCATCACTTGATTATGAAACTTACTTTGCAGCCTTTGATTGAGACGGTCAAGAGACTGGATAATCTTCTCTTCTTGTATGGAAAGCTCCCTGATGGCTGGGCAGGGAGCGGGGCTGGGCAGGGGCGGGCGGGCTGGCTGCTGCTCCCCTCCCGGGGCTGCCGGGATCTCCGGTTCTCCTGCCCTGAGGAACGGAACAGTGCTCTCTGAAACCCAAGAGGTGGCAGGGGGAACTTCAGATGAGAAGAGGTCATGACGTTTAAATATGCTGCTTGCTGCCATTACTGTAAGTCAGCAAAACACAGAAAATTCACATTAAAAGATCAAAAACGTGACAAACTCAAGAAACTCACGTTAGAAAATGACATAATTTTAAGATCACTAATGCATCTTAGAGTTGCAAGTTCCTACAGAGCAAGTGCCACTGACTTTGTAAATATATAATGGTAGCAAGCAATACCTGTCCATATCATCCATGATACAAAACCACAAACAGGAATGGAATGAAACTTGACTATATGTTGTAATGCACTTATAAAACCATCAATATCATAACACATGATGCAGTATCTCATACCTTTCTTTTAATGAAAAAAAAATAGGTCTACACAACAAACTATGTTTTCTTGCTTAGAATCACTGATACCAAAAGAGACAAGTTATATTATACGGTGGATTTATTATGTCACTAATTTTTGTATAACAAAGAACTGAAATGAGATGTGTTACGGTACCTTCATCAGACTGAAAGGTGTTATTCATATTTTGTACTGGATCAAATGCAGATTGGACAGGATTCAGCTGGACGGTACATAACAAATTCTATCAAAAACATTGTAAAAATATTTTAAGTGTAATTTAAGGTAACTATACTACTTCCTGAACATATTCATTTATTATTTCATATTACTAAATGTTTTCAAGTATATACTAATACAGTAGATGTAGTATAGTTGCTTATAGTATTTTATTAGTGGTGATAGCAAGGTGACTAAGCACATTCATTCAAAATATAGTGACAGTGGAAAAAAAATCTATATTCTTGAAACTCTCAATTTTGAGGATAAATAAGCTCTTATTAATTTTTTTTAAATAGTATTTAATATTTACCTGTGTATGATGACAAGGCTTCCATCTTTTAGAGGCTACAATTTGCTTTCTGTGTTCTGAAATGTGTTCATTTTCACCACTGTCAAAAACCTGCTTTTGTCTTGTAACAGGAACAACACCTTAAATGAGATGCATCCAAAAATAAACCAAAAATGTGTGAAAACATGACAAAGCTACTAATGCCAAAACCAGTAATGGTGAGTAAATTTCTCTGTCCAAATTTAAATGTTTGCCTTGTGTATCTTTACATTTGATCTTGCTAAATCTATTTTATTATAGTGAAAAGAGAGAAACTGGCACTTCTAAGTAATATTTAATTTCATGTTGGGATAGGACTATAAAATCCAGATGTAGATTGTATGTAGACATTTATAGGCAAGTTAAGTGAATCCCAGTTAATAAAGTGGCCTGTACAAAGATAAAAGGTTGTCTTACAAAGTGAGAAGGAGAATGAACAGGCAGCAAACTATGATAGAGGAAATACTAAATAATGTGCCCAAAAATAGTGTTTTAGAAAATCAGTTGCATTTAGAGAATAATCCCAAAGTCTAATTGTCCAACACAGTAAATGTCTGTTGCCAAGATGCCTTATCTTATACCTTAAAGGATTCAACATTTGTTAAGAATATCACATAGAATGATGAAATAGTTTGGGTTGGAATAGACAATTAAAGGTCACCTAGTCCAATCCCCCTGCAATGAGCAGGGACATCTTCAACTAGATCAGGATGCCTCATCCTACCCGACCTTGAAGAATATTTTGTGCCATCCAGAAAACATGTAATAGTTCACATGGTTGATTGAATTCACAGAACAGCTGAGGTTAGAAGGGACTTGTTGAGGTCACCTGGTCCGACCCACCTGCTCAAGTAGGACCATCTAGAGCTGGTTACCCAGGACAACGTCCAGATGGCTTTCAAATGTCTCCAAGGAGAGAGACTCCAGAAAATCCTTGAGCAACCTGTGTCAGTGCTCAGTCACTCTCACAGTAAAAAACTGTTTCCTGGTGTTCAAAAGGAACCTCCTGTGCTGCAGTTTGTGCCCAGTGCCCCTGGTCCTGTCACTGGGCACCACTGAGAAGAGCCTGGATCCCTCCTCTTTGCACCCTCCTTTCACATCTTTGTGTACTCGATGAGATCCCCCCGTGAGCCATCTCTTCTCCAGGCTGAACAGTCCCAACTCTCTCAGCCTTTCCTCACAGGAGAGGTGCTCCAGTCCCTTCATCATCTTTGTGGCACTTTGTCGGACTCTCTCCAGTTTGTCCGTGTCTCTCTTGTACTGAGGAGCTCAAAACTGGACACAGTCCTCCAGGTGTGGGCTCACAGGAGTGATGTGAACGTAAAATCATGGGTTAAAACCTTAGTTCTACAGCTTGGAATTTTATACTCAATCTTACTAATTTATACAACTAATATAGTAACTTATACAACTGTATACTAATTTTAATGAAGACAGTACTGCTGTATCTTCCCTGAGCTAGAGAGGCCTAACACAGACACTGTATCTCAACTTTATCTCAGTTTTGTCTCACGCATACAACATTTTCAATATTAAGGTATCAAGTTTCGAAATCTAAGTTCCCAATTAAACTTTCATGTATACAAACTGGACATGCAAATCAGCATTTTCATGTGCAGGTCAGGAATCTGCACATGCAAGGAGATATTATATTCTCGTTTGTAAATGCAGCTACTTGATTTGTAAATGTAGTTACTTGATTTATACTTGAGATGATAAATTACCTATTTGCATAAAAAATATTTACATGTGCAGTTTAATGTACTGTTCATGATTAGACCAAGAGGTCTTTTATTGAATTTAAAATATATTTTTTAAAATTCAGTTGCTATTACAGTGACATTTCACAAAGCAGAGTTCTTAGCATTTCTGGAAAAATAAAACAATTCATTCATCCTAGAAGCAGATTTGAAACTACTCATCTGGCTGCTGCCATCAATAGGAACAGGGGACACATTAGTTTTAAAAGGTTGCCATTTAGTTGTGTGTGAATTATTGTAATGTGACACATAGTGCTGAATAGCACCTGAAGAGAAAAGGAAATCTGAGCATATTATACAGAATATGAGGGCAAATTTAAAAAGAATCAAAGAAGAACCACCTTGTTGTATTAGTAATCAAATAACGTTTTTCTGAAAAATAAAATGCAAAGTTGCTCTGTTGATATGCATCAACATTTAATTTAATTAGTTTGCAAGGCATGCTATATCTGTGCCAAGGAAATGACTCCTTTGGGAAATCTAAGACAAATGTAATACGTCGTAGTCTCTTTAAGGGCATGAGATCCTGAGCAGTCCACCCCTGTTTAACTACAAGCCTGTGAATGAGCCCTGTGTGTGTCACAGGCTAAATGTTACACACATTTCTAAAGCATTTTACTGATTGATCACCAAAAGGCCTAAAACAATTCTAATATCCAGCTACAGAGAATAATACGTGTCAGTCATAAGATATACCACTTGATGCCTAGAAGCCAAAGTAAAGGAAGATCCTTATGGACAACAATTTAATTTTTCATGTTGTTCACACTTATTTTTTCAATAGCATACATTTGGCCAAGCATTGCAACAGATCACATTTTCTACAGGGTCCTCATAGACATCCCTGAGCTCTGTAATAGTGCCACAGCAGATATTTTACTCAAGAACAATGTGGTATTCAATCTCTCATCTCAAGCACTTCAGGACAAAGACTGTGTTCTAATGTGCATTTGCAGGCAATAGATCAAATAATAGCAAGTCATTAAGAGCTACTGAGAGCGTTAAAGAAGACTTTCAAAACACAAAAGCTAAGCAGATACTGAGAGAGGGCCACCCACCCAAATTTTAAAAAGGGGTCACTCAGCTGTTCCTCTCCAAGAGCTGGAGCTGTGTGACACTGGGGACGCAGCATTGGAAGCTGCAGCATTTCCAGTGCACACAGCTTTGCACCACGAATTTCCCGATTCATTGATCTGATGTGCAAATAAGGACATCAAGAAGCAAAGTCTCTCTGCCGGAGGCGAGGCGCGGTAATGCAAGGCTTCATTCATTTCCAATGTAAAATCAAATGGGTTAACTTCAGTCACACATATCTCAAGCTCATCTGTTTGACTTTGAACTGGAATGGACAAGCAGATAACATTTCTCATTACCCACCCTCGCTTTAGGCCAAGAATATTCACCCACCTCTACTCTTACACAACAGAGCTGTTCTGAATCACTCCATAGTTAAAACTGTGCATTTCTGGAGATAAAACTAGAAATGTAGCTTTTTAAGTTATGGGAATTACTTATTTTGCTAGGAAGTGTCTTTGAGCTGTGTGGCTGATCCCTGGGTTGATCCCAGTGCGTGAAGCCATTTGGGTACTGCTGTATAATCCCTGACGGAGGGTCTGCAGGTTGAGGAGCTCTGCAGCCCTCAGCAGACAGCACCCCAGCACACAACATGCGCCTTACAGGCACAAGAACAACAACAGTGCCCGCAGAATATAGCTCGGCTGCAGAGGAGAAACAAGGCACACCAAAAAGCACGAAACATGTTTTGAAATGTAAAGATCAGGAGATTCAAGTTTATTCTCCCAAAATTTTTCATGCATCTTTCCTCTGTCTTACCAATCAGTCTCTGCATCATATTGTTCTCAAGGTTAATTTTTAATAGAATGCAGGATTGCTCCTAAAATTTCTTAAAATTAATTGTAGATCAGACATACTTTGCAACACAGCAAAATTTGTCTGGTAGAGCTCTTTATTTTTAGCTATTTTTTTAATACATTAGTTATATTACTGGGACTAAAACTTAATAATTTTAGGCATCTACAGTGTCAGCACTTTAAAAACATGGTAGATGTAGATTTCATTCACTCTCAGGTGGCAGCAACTGTTGGACAACAAGCTATGACTCCCAGTTACCTTGTAAAACTTGCTCGTATAAACCTAGTCACTTCCTCCTATATCATTATTTAGACCACCTGTCACATCTGCTCATTAGTTCAGGAATATAATCTCAGGGAAAATACTTCCTTTTCATTTAATATTGTAGAGAGCTATTAAAGATGGGGATGGATGTTTGAGAGGCCTCTGGGCACCACTAGAACAGAAATGACAATGACAAATGATGAAAACTTGTTGAAACTGGCTGTGTTGTGTGAAGGGATGAAAGGCTGGATGTTTTAACTGAAAACAAATTTGTGATGTAATTGAAAAAGACTTTTGGCTGAACATCCCCCCACCCCAAACACAGAAACATGACGCTCACCAGTAGCAGAGCCCCTCGGAGCTCGGGCAGCATGTGCTCCTTGCCAGGAGATGCTTGTTTTCCCAGCTGCTGGGATATGATGGAGATGTAATCCATTTTCTGCCTTAACAGGTCTTCTTTCAGTGCAGGTTACTGGATGATCTTGACAGGCTCTTGTCTGAACACTATTTACAGAACAAGTATTTTTTGCCCAAGGTTCGCGTTTGGCTGTGCTGCAGCCAGGTGTAGATATCACAGTGGCCGAGCCCGAACTACAAGCACCCTCGCTGTTTTCTGTGCCGCTTCTATTTAAAAGCTGGTCTGCTAACAAAACGTGCCTTTCATTTAAATCGTTCCTGCTTGTAGCGGGAGCGTGAAGACGCGAAGGCAGCGGTGGCTGGCACGCAGGGCTGGCCGTGTTTGTCCCACGCCTCTGTCCTGGCAGAGGTGCGGATGGTGGGTGAGGTGCCACCAAGGTCCCTGGAGCTCCCAGCATTTTGTTGGCTTCGGCAGCTGACTGTGGTCGGATTATAATTCCTGTTCTCTTGTTGGGCACAAAACCTGGCTGGGCTTTTACACATCTTGGTCTTCTCGTCATTTTTGCCTTATTTTTGAGATGATCAACATTATTAATTTTAGAGTTATTGCTACATACTAGGGGTTTACTTTCTTCATCTTTTGATACCATCCAAGCTTTTTTAGCAGAAAAGGATCCAGTAGACATAAACAGATTCACAGACGTGCAGTCTTTATTTGATTCTTCAGTATTAACATTTGGTTTTGATATATGAGAGTTTTCCTGATGATTTTTTATGAACTTGGGGTTTGAAGGTTGAGCAAGAATACTTAAATTAGTCTTAGGAGCATTATTTGTAGTTTGAACATATTGCAGCTGTGCAGAAGATATTTCACTGGTGTTTTTCTCATAGCATTTTTCATTAGTTTCTACTATTACCTGGTTAATTTGATCACACCATCTTAGCTTCCTATTGTATTTTTCATTTTCTGCACATTTCTTTTTTATTCTTGCCAGTTCTAAGCTGTCTCTGATAGAAGACATGGGTCGAGTTCCAGAAATGATCTCGTGGTTCATAACCACAGCTTTGAAATGACTGGGTTCATACTTAGTTTCTTTCTTTAAGATACTTGTGAATAATCTTGCTCTTTTTCTTTCAAGAATATTGTTTTTCAGGGTTTTGTGCTGCGCAGGAGTGCTAGAATTTAACTCTGTATCGGACACGAGTGACATGGTTTCTGCCATATTTCCCTTTTCTTCTTCTCTGTTATTCTGCTGCTTAAAATCACACAGAACTGAGGTATTTGGTATGTCCTGAAATAAAGATGATCCTGGATTAATATCATCAACACATTTAATATTTTCTTCTTTCGTTTCAGTCTTTTTTCCTGAGATATTTTTTAAAAGCTCTGTACTGATGTTTTTGTCCTTTGGTAACGTATCAGCTGGGCTGGGAATGTCAGTGGAACATCCCTGATTAGGAAATAAAACTATAGATGTTGCAATAGGTTGACTGGGGGTTTGCACAGATATAGTTCTTTTTTGCAGGGTCATTTTAAAACTCTGATCTTGCATCAGATCCTGAACTTTTTCTCCTGGAATAAAGTCAGGGCTGGCCCAGGCTTTGCTAGGATTGAAAACAGGATGACCAGTGGCTGGTGTGCTAACAATTCCAGAAAATGACCGGCTTCTTTCTTCATTTATCTTTTGCAGAAAATGAAATGCATTGTTTATAGAGCTTTCTTGCTTAGTAGAGGTGAAGAACTCTGCAGGTATTTTTCCAGATTTGTGGGAAGCAGATGATTCCTCTTCTGAATTGTGCACATGCTCGGCAGGAGTTAGCACATTATGTTTATCTAAAAGATCATGAATAGGTAAGTTGTGGTTGTTTTGTGAATCTGCATTTCTCAGGCAATTATTTAGATGCACATTTTTAGAAGTACTTTGAGCTGTATAAAGCAAACGATTATTCCTAGTCTGCGATCTTTCTGGATTGTACAGGGCACAGTCACACTGTGCAGCCAAAGATGATTCACTCGGTGTTGTGTAATTTCCATTTTGTTCTCCAGCCTCAAGACTGTCAAGGCTTGACAAGCTGTCTGAATCATGTGTTTTCTTGACTTCTTGATGAAAATTCTGAAATACAGGCATAAAATCAGACCGTTATATTTAAGATGGTTTTTTGGTCTGATACTATTGTTTCGTTATTGACAGCTCAGGCTAAAATACAATCCACGCTGAACCTGATGTTTTTACACATTGGGTATTTCCATCAAGTCAAAATTTACCTGTGTTCAATTGCAAAAGAAAATGATGTGGTTTGGTCATGAAATTCAGAGGAAAGAGCTGCAACAGGTCCTAAGTTCTATACGAATTCTACAATATCAAAAAAGGAACAAGATTTGTCTGAACAACACTATGGCTTCTGGATTGCCCTACGGCAAAGAATGGTTTTTGTACTCTAACACATACGGGAGTTTACCAAATGAAACAGAATTCATAAAAATGCAGATTTGACAGTGGATCTGCCTTAAACTGGATTTTTTCCGTAATACTAGACTGAATATTTTCACAGAAAATGCCACAAGTGATGAAGATTTAAGCCTTGTTATGGCAAATACAGAAAACGTTTCTCCACTACCATAATCACAGTGATTAACACCTCTCCACAGTGAAACCCTCTTTTCTCATCTTTCAGAAGGAAGAAAATATCATCTATTCTATGGGGATGGATCAGGTCTAGGGGCATATGGGAGTCCCATCCACTCCCCCAACTTTTTCATTAAACTTTAATGTAGTGATGAAGAAGAGCGACTGGCACCATCTGAATCGCCACTGGGACAACTTTATGTATGTGCTATACAGGCATTTTCTTCACTATTACTTCTCCATCCAAACACTGAGATGCCTGACATGGTTGAAAATACCCTTTTCAAGTACAAGATTTCAAAATATACACAAACATAAAGGAAAACAAGCATATCAACTATTTTCACAATCTTGTACACCATCTCTCTGCTGTTAAGTTCACTTCCACACAACCGAGCAGCGAAGTAATTTTAAACCATATGTTGGAAACAAAGGGGATGAAAACCTAAGCAGCTGCATTAGATATGCAATCTTATGCAATCAAGATTTTTTTTTCATTAGTGACTTTAAATGAAAGATATTTCAATTAGTAAAATCTGTTAACCCAGGTAAGTGATTATATAAACCTTGGCAATTACAATAGAATTAACATTTTGAAAACTTACCAAAGAACGCATAAGATTAACTAGTGAACAAGAACATATTTTTGTAGTAAAACTTTTTAAAAATTATAATAAAATTGTTATACCATAATATTGCATAATATATAACAGCACAAATATTTTAAATTGCAGAATAAAAAGCTTAGTGAGCCCTGAAAGTCTTTTTATTATTGTATTAAATCTTATCTTGCACTAAGTGTTCAGAGGTTGGTGCAGCCTTCCATTATAGTTATGATCTGAGATAAAGAAACTAAATAGAAGAACAAAGAACCAAGTGTAGGGAAAGATCCCTTTAGGGAACATTTTCAAATGAAAACTATACAAACCAGTGTCTTTCTAATAGAAAAGAATAAATAATGTTTTGTTAGTGATTTATTAACCTTTATATTTGGCTAAACTATATTGTTAAATATATTGCTAACCTCTGTTTGAACTTCATCAAACAAGGAAAAGGTGTATGCTCAGAGTTTTCTAAACCAGGCCAAACTTAAGAACTAACTTACAAATGGGAGGAAAAGAACTAACTTCAGATGGGAGGAAAACAGTAAAAAGAAATTGTAGGTGTCAGGCTTATTTCTTGTCCAATTTGGAAGCTGCACCTGTACAGCTGAATATGTGCTTCTAAAAGGACTACGTTAAACACACACACAAAAATTTTCTAAGGATTGATTTTTAAAAATCCCGTTCCAACAGCAGGCTGGCTTAAAGCGGTAACACTGGAGGGTGCAAGGAAAGTTGCAACTTTTGAAAAGTGAGGTCCAAAAAATTCTACTCAGTTGTGCTCCAGAGGCTGAAGACAGACGTGGTCCTGCATTAGATGTAATTGTACTCTCCTTGTAAAACAAAACCTCATGGGAACACAAAATCTCAGTTGAGACAACATCCAGAAATAAGTTAGGAACTGAAGAATAAAGAAGGATTCTTCATATACACACATACGCGCTTCTGCTTAGTTCATGAAAATTTAGTTCATTTACATTTATTTTGCGGCATCATACAATTTAATAATTTCATACATTAAAGAGGCTTATCATTCTCATTCAAATATTTACAAATTTTATTTCCCTTTCTAGTTTACTCTAATGAAAATAAATGTCACATTTTCTTGTAAAAATGCATGATTAGAATTACTTCTACAGACCTCAAAGAACGTTCAACAATTATTCTTTCTTAGTGGTCAATAGCTACAGGAACATAAACCTGGAAGTCTCAATGTTTTAATTTTATTTAATCTGTGAGAATATTATAGGATGATAAGGGAACAAAAATGTTCATGTAGTGTACATACTTTTTATTTTCTGGATTTGCGTATTGTATCTGTTTTGTAAGTACATTTTCTCATCTTGCCTGCATTATCTTATGTGCAAACACATGAAATCTAAATCCAGCCTGTTCACAAACGTGGTATTCTAGGAGAGGGAACACTTACAGGGAATTAAAGAAGCCACTTAAACATCTTAAGACTTAGAACAGCTGTGTTGAGCAATTTCATTTCAGTAAAGCACTAAAACAAAGAGAAAACATGAGCCTAAGTAATGTTTCATGAGGCCAATGAAAGAATAACATTGCAACAAGTAAAATTTTAAGAGAACCCGACAAACGCTGTTACACCAAAGAGCTGCTTTATGTATATTTGACATTTTCTGCAAAAGAAGTGCTGACTGTTCACAGTCCCAAGAGGTGAATGGGAACACTCTTCTGAAGATAAATGCTGGGAAAATGCTGCCTCCTCCAAAAAACCAGGCCCCTCACATCTCATGCTACTTGCTATTTTTTATAATTCTGCCTACTTTATTTGCAGGGCTTTGTTATATGTGTGTGTATATAATGCTATACTTCACACTGATTGTGAAGTAAAAGACACCAATGTTCATGCAGATACAAAGCTACTGCTCAAAGCCAGGTATCTAAACACCTTCACTGATTTTGAGTTTACCAACTATGAAATGGGAAAGTCCTTTAGGAAATCAATGATCTTTCTACGCAATTTTGGAAAACATAATGTACATGGCACCACACAATACTGATTTCACAGAAGAACTGGGCAGACCCAAGAAACCAAATATCACTGAGAAAGGGTTTTGGTGCTTACATTACAGAAGAAATCCATTATACTGTGCCAAACCCAGCAAAGAAGCTGTGGAGGTGTAGGATGACCAGAGAAATGCTTCCTACCAACACCCCTGTCTTTCCCAGGATTATTCCTTGGTGCCTGCCTGATATCCCCCCAAGCTATCTAGGCTACAGAAACTATTATAGCTATACAGAAACTACTATAGCTATCTATGAACATGAGTATTTAAAAGAGCCTAATTTGCCTGTTTGGAAAATCACAGGATGCTAGAAATACAGGTTCAAACTCCTAAGTATAAAAAGAACTCAATTTTCCAATTTTGTGGGCACTCCAGTAAGCCACACTGCACCGAAGGATTTCTAAAGTGATCTGAGCACTGAATATCGGGGTTTCAAGTTCTGACTTCCAGTTTTAATAAAGTCCTGTTGCAAATGTGCATAACTGTGTAGGAAATAGGTTTTCAGCTAAGTGTTTGTCTCTGTTGCTTTCTTTTCATTAATTTATCATCTCAGTACCCAGAGTGTAGCTTCTCAGGATTCCTGTTCCAGGTGCCCAACTCTCACAGACTAACCCAGCCATTCAGCTCCAGAACTGGAATTAATATTGCTATTAAAATTATTAAATCATTAAATGTTGAGGTATTGAGCACCACAATGCATTGATCCCTTTTTTGTTTCTAATCCTTTAATAAATTTATTTTGAGCAGGCACCATCTAGCCTGTATATTTAAGAGATGAGGTCATGTAAAAATAGTATGGGGCTGCATAATTGAAAACCGTCATCAGGGAAACAGACACAGAAAAAAAATTGCTGTGCATATGCAATATTAATTTTAGAAATTTCTAACTGCTTAACTAACAATAATTTCAATGTTATATATAAAATGCAATGACATAATTTAACGAGCAAATTCATAGGTATTACAATCTATGTTACGTTCAATGTCATATTGGTTATCCCAAGAAAGGAGAATAGAGATCAGCTCAAACTTATCAATTTTCACTTCATTGGCATTTTCAAATGGTAGGAGAAGTGATGTTTCAAAACATATTTCACAGGTGAAGCCATTTCTAGACCATAATTTAGAGACAGAAATGAAAGGGAAACAATTCTCAGAGATTTTTTCCATTTTAAAGCAAAGAAATAATCGTCTCTTTCACTGATGGTTAAGGTCTCGCTGACAATAGTCAAAGCCCTGAAATCATCATTTTCAGAAAAGCTTTCCAACAAAGTCTGATGTATGGGGAAGAAAGAGAAGAATAACTGATGGAGGAAAGTATTTCTTTGTCTTCTAGAAAACTCAGAATCTGTCCTCCTGGTTTATTCTTATTTGCAAATACCCAAATAAGGCAAATCATTGGGGTTGACAGATTTGAACGAACAGGAACTGCAGCATCAGACAAGAATTATTAATACTATTTGAGCAGTACACACCTCCTAAAAGACCCACAGCCATACAGTGTGTGAATATAATTTTTAAAATAACCCAAAGTTCAGCTGAGGGACTATCCTACCAGATCTCTCTGGCTTGCTAAAAATTAGTATACATTTTTGCAGTCTACAAAAAGCATTACTTTGTCTTTTAGCCGTGTAAATACACTGTGAAGATGGAACAGTTTTTAACATGTTTCCACTCTACCTTGTGCACTGCACAGCAGCAACCGAGGCAGTGGGTGGATTTATATTAGGAAATCCTAAAGGTCAGATACGGAAATACTTTTAGAATCAATTCCTGAGTTGGAAGGGACCCACAAGCATCATCGAGTCCAAAGCCTCACTCCACACAGGGCAACCTAAAAGTTAAATCATAGATCTAAGAGCATTTTCTAATAATATGTATTCATACCTCTCTAGAAATAAGTTTATCTAATGAAACAGTTTTATGCAATTGCCAACATTTACTGCATGCTTCATTAATATAATCACTTGTCTTGAAAAAATATTCAGTGACTGTTTTACAAATTCAGCTTTCTCAATCGGATATTTTTCAAAACCTACATTCCTCTAAAGAATTTTACTGACAAGATTTAAAAGAATATGTACAAGATTTCAGCATCTATCTTGCCCTAAACAGCCTACTGAATTTAAAGACTGGTATTTTGTTTTTTCTTGCCACTGTTTGAAACAGCCTAATTCTTTCAGTTGGTTGTCACAAGATCTTCCAGTCTCCTGAGTCCCAGTTATTCTCTGCTTATTCCTGTCTCTGAATTCTGAGTGTCTGGTTTAATGCTTTATTTCCCAGTTGGTGAGTCATTCTTCCTTATGGAGATAGATCAGTAGCGGACATGAACTGCACAGCAAAGCCCAGGCTACTAAATCCCACAAAACTGCTGTTGGGGATTTATAATAATTAATGCAGGACAAAATTGAAAACTAGTGACTAAGCATCTGTGTGCCAAGGTTACTGCGAGCCTGCTAGGACAGAAGCAGAATACGGGAAGAAAAGAGTAGTTAAATTATATTTTGCTTTTCATTTCACAAAGAGAAGTTTATCTCTTTAAAAAACAAAACACAGCTCTGCCATCTTCAAAGGGATAGAATTGCTCTGGACAGCGATACTTTAATCTTGATGAGAAAGCAATAGATTTCTCAACATCCCCAGCAGACATTAGTATATACTATCTTTGATAATACCAAGTTATTATAATATGATATAGCATCCTGGCAGAGCAACGTGCACAGACTCTCGTATCTTCCCCTCCCTTCCTGCAAGCAAAGCTTTTATTATAACTGCAGTGAACTAAAGATCAGATACTGCTATTTTTTACTCTGTTCACCTCCTTTAAATTTATGAACAATTTATTCCGTTCCAGTAAAATCACTCAAAATAGCTATGAAGTATGGTAGAAATAATGTAATGCATAGCTACACATAAATATTTCATTTATTCATATATATATATGGATATATGTATATGAATGTAAAACCAACAATGGAATCATGTTAATATGTATGGTCATTCTTATGAAAAAGTATATGCTTGTAAAGGAGAAGCAGGTATATATTTAGATGCCAGTTCTCAGTTTTCCTGTTTCTGTGGTTTGCAAGCTATGCTGTTTGTATAACAAACCCCAGCTTACCCAGAGGCAAAGCCTTATTAATGTATTAACCTACCTGAGAAACAAACTCTTCTGCACTGAAAATGCTGCTTCAGCTTCAGTGCTACATTATCACCTGTTCAAACAGGGCTCTGAATTGAGGCAAGACACTCTTCAAATGACTGAACAGCCAGATTGCCAGGTATGAAAGTTGTAATGCCAGTTTATACAGGACAGGCGTGGAATAAACCATTATTTTACATTAAAAAAACCCTACTCTTGAGGAATACACAATTGAAACAAGTTCCAGTATTTGGGCAAAATACTTAGTTTGGAGATACATTTCAATTTGCCTTTATAGCAAATGTGAATTATGGATTAGTGAAATAACATGGAAGATACTGGTATGTTGCAATATTGGTTGAACGCTAAAAGAACCTGAACCCCCCCTGATCTTGCCAAAAGGAAGATGAGTGGGGAAATCACTCGAGTTTGTCATATAATTTAAGTGGTCAACAAAAGAGATGTTACATTCACAGCTATGAGTAAAAAACAGCCAGTGTTTCTTGCTGTAAGATGACCACTGAAACCTATTTCAAATCTCTGAATGGTCTCTTCAAAATCAAGTCTGACTGCAGTTCCAATGTCATTTTATCCTAACCCTCCCCTTAATTGCTTCTTTCCCCACTGACCAGCCCTGACTCTTCTCCGGGTTGTTGACACTTGGCACAGACCGTACACGGACACTCCTCTTTCCCATGTTGGTCTTGTCTGTGCCTCACAAGAGCTGGAATGATACCGCACACCTAGCAGAAGGTTATTTAACTCTTCCCAGTTGTACTACAAATGCACTTTAAAATGAATTAATTTTTTCCATCAGTTACCCAAAACATCTCTATTTCACTGAGTCCAACCTCAAAAGCACAGTGACACGAACACCTAATATTCCACAGCTCAACTCATCAAGTCAGGCGATGCCCTCACCCACGTGTTCACCGCTCCTGCTGCTTTCATTCAGTGTAACACCACTTAGAAAGTACTCGGCATTATTTCTCAGAGATTTAATTCTATGTGTAGCGTGTGTCCCTGCTCATTGCAGGGGCTTGGACTAGATTACCTTTGATGGTCCAACCCAAACTATTCTATGATTCTATATAAACATGCTCAAAGTATAATAGGATACAAAATTTTATTGTATTTGAGATAATATGCCAACAACTCCAACCTCATGGCTTGAGTTGTAGTTTCTGAGAAACCATACCTGTGTTCCACTCCCTGTTTCAATAAACATTGAAGTGTATTTTGCCAAGGGGACCAGTATCCATAGAAAGACTGATATTGAGTACTTCAATAGCTGCACAATATGCTTGGAAAAAAGGAGAGACAAGGTAAAATTCCTGCTTGAATTAAATCAGAAAGACATTTAAATTTGGATTTCACAGATACCACTTGAATAACCCAGTTATGGTTATATAAAGGAGGTAAGAGGAAAAGACAATCTCCACGTGGTAATTTATACCTGTTTTGTCTGTGAAGTAGCTTTTGCTTCCAAGTATTTTGTTTAAAAAGTAAAACAGTGTAGATAAAATGTTACATCAATCAAACAATTTAATTCAAGCGTAATGGATTTTTCTGGTAGAGCATAAAAATATTGTACTGATCAAAACAATTCTGCATGGCCAGTGAATCAAAGAGGTAATGAAAAGAAAAAGAAAAAAAATATATGAATAATACTATTCCTTGATGCAGCTGAGCAATTTTAATGGAAAATTTCTAAATTATTCAGTTGAAGGCACGTGCTGGAAATGGAAAATTCAACATAAACAGTTAATATTTGGAAGAAATGATAAGCACTTGGAAGTAATGTTTTATCATGAAAATCTGGATGCAGCCTTAGCTCAAGACCATGCTACCAGCTCCACCTTGAAGATTTTATTTATTCCTGCAACAGAAACAGGAAAGAACTGGACAACAAAACCTTTGGTTGCAAATAAAGCTAACAATATTAATTTCTTCAAAATGGAACATACTTATGGACACATAAAAAATAATAATATGATTTACTGGCTCAGACGTAACTGTTGCAGAGAATCAAGTCCACTGCCCTCAATATTTTAAGAACCATAAATTTGGAAAACAATAGAAGGGTCACTAAGAACCTTGGCTTACTGCTGAAACTATTAGACACAAATTTTTAGGATTGAAAGCAGGGAATACACCAAATCTATTGGTGAGGGTCTACTTTATAGCCCTGTAGGAAAGAAAAGAATTTTAGGAATCTTTATAATCCTTCTGGGCCTGTAAAAACAGAAACAAAGAGAGGTCAAGGGATCCCAGTGGATGGGTAGACTGCAAACTTTGTGCACAGTGAAACACTTCAACGGTTTTGGAAAAGCAAGTGCTGCTGAAATGACTGGACAACAGACAGTAAGAAGACTACTGCGGCCTATTCATGTCAGTAAGAGTATTATAAATAACCATAAATTATGAATTTTATTAGAACGAGTATTAAAAATACTATTTCACGTCACAGGAAGTCACAATGCACATGCACACCAGCACAGTCCAAGCATTAAACTTGCAAAACTCAAGCCTTAGAACAATGACAGTAACTTTGATTCTTCTTCTAATCATAGTCCAAAGCGTGTAATTTCAAGAAAGAAAGTCCACATGTTTGAAGTATAAATATTTATAATTCAAAATGATTTATCAGAGGGAAGAAGCTGAGCAACACCTAGTGGTAGCAGAAGAATACATTTTGGAAAAAACAAAAGCTTTTTACAGGACAAAGCATTTAAAAATGATATTAATTTTTAAATGCAAATTCCTGTATGATATGCAGTGTCCAAAGCTGAATAATAACATTTAGAAAAAAAAATAAGTAAAAAATAATGCATGATTCACATCAGTAGGTATGTAATACTTGTGTTTGATAAAATACTCCGCAATATAGTTGTCTTACAATATACTAAGAAGAATATTTTTATAGAATTTTCTCAAAAAGTCTGCATTTTTACAAGTAAGCACTTTGGAGCTCAGTTCTTCTTAATTTTCACGGTGTTTCTAATGTGACATTTCAAGCTGATTATGGGTCCAAAACTCTGTTTAGGCAGAAAGTTCATGAGCTTGTTACTAGGACACCTGCATCTATTCCAAAGATGACAGAAAAGGATCTCGAGAGACTTGAAGTCTATCCCTAAAAAACCACCATACACTGGGAAAAAAAAAACAAACCAAAACCAAAAAAATAACCAAGAAACTACAAAAAAACCCTCGACATTGGATCTATCATGATTATACTGCTGTAGCAATTGGTGCTGAGCTCTAGCAACCAACAAAGCAGAAATTCAGTGTGAATTGTGAGGCACCAATTTAAGCGTGGAGGTGGCACAAGGCTCCTGCGACACTCTAATGTCTGGCTACTGCAGAGCCAAGCAGTCTGACACACAAACCTTACGTTCACAGAAAGACAACATGACAGATATCTTTGGAGAATTCATGAAAATATTCCTCCACCACTTTGAAATATGTCTGTTTTCTTAATTAAAAGTACATATAATTTTACTACAAATAGTCTCTTAGGTAAGGCATAGCACAGTGTGCCCTCAGGTAAAGTGTGCTTAACAGACCTTTCATTCTTATCACATTCAAGAAACTTTCTATTACATTTAAGAAGCATCATTTAATGAGTCATATGAAAATATCATACCTCCAAGTTGCTGAGATGCTGTTTTTCAAGGAGTAGTTGCATTTCTTTCAGATTTTTCTGGAAGAGAAGTTGATTACCATCCATGTATGTTCTACCGCTCTCTTGTATTGCTTTATCCCAGTCAACCGTTGCTGAAATCTGCTTCTGATGGCAAGAACCTTTTCTAGATGCTGATGAGGATGAAGTGCCATCTGTGGTTCTTGATACAAGCAAATAACTTATTACTTTGGCTTATTTCTGTGCGCTAACCGTACGCTTTTAAACAAGTTCCTTTCAAAAGTATACATCATCAATAAATGCCTGGCAAGTGAAGGACAACTATACTACATGTAACTACAGGTGGTGCTGTTAGTAATATCTAAATCCGTCCAACACTTTTCCATTTTAAACTCTGTTATTTATAAATAGTCAGACTTTCCTGATCGGGTTGTTGGGTGACTGCCTTAGGCTGAATTATTCTGGAAAATGTCAACCAGCAGTATGCTCATTTACAAAAAAGGATCATGGAGTTGGTGTTTTGTTTTTTTTTTTTTAAAAAAAAAGCAAAATGGCTTTTATTTTTTCATAAGCTTGGCTTATATAGAGGATAACTATATACCAATGCTGCCAGATATTCCCTTACTTCAAATACTGAGAAGGCTTTTTAGTATCTAGAGAGCTCAACTTCACTGATGGTGTGCAATGTCAGTAATGTGGTACACTGAAGAATTTGTATTTGCTACCTGAGGAAAAAAAAGTCTTTGGAGTAGCTAGTGTAGCTGGGTACTGTGGTCAGGGTGAGCCCAAATTAAAATAGAGGAAACTACAGGTTTCTACAGGATGAGAACTAGAAAGAACCATGGGGCTGGTTGACACCCAGTAACCAAAGAAGTCGAGAACCATGTGAAGCCAAATGACAAGGAAAATGTGCAGTCAGAGACTAGGAAGGTAGGAAGTGTGGAACAAGATATATTCAAGAATAGAAAGCAGATGGAACTGAAACAAGGCTGGGTAAGATCACTAGGAATAGGAACTAAGCTTCAGAAAACAAGAAGCAAGAATTAGGTAGATATCAAGGATGACAAAACCAAGAAACAAGCAGCTTTAACCAATACAAAAGACCTTTAAAAAGGCAAAAATAACCCACACACCAAAACCCACCAGGTCATAGGTAGATGAGCTCTTCTGGAACTGTAACTATGACCAGGTTGGCAGCAATGCTTGACTGCCTGGTGGAACCGCTTAGCGAAGGACACTGACCTGGTCTTTTGGCTACAACCTGGTTCAAGGGCCCTAAAATCCCGTAGTCTGGCACTTACAGAAATCTCTCACTAGACCCAGGCTTTGAGTTCTCACATCTGTTCAGCTGAGCTGTAACACAATCGATTAGAAAGCCAAGCTGACGTCTCACTGGTTTAGGATCAAGTATTTGTCTTTCTCCACAATGACTACAAATGGTGGTAGAAGGAGAATAAATCTTGGAAACAGATTATCAGTATAAACTTCCAGTGCAGTTATTTGTAGAATGGGTATACCTTTATGAAAAAGGGGAAATACAGCTTTTTTTTTACCAGATTGATTAGGTCCAATGTTTTAAATGATACTTTTATCTCAGCAATCGCTGGATTTTGTGTAATAAACCAAACCTTATTGTCCATTCAATACGCAGATGCTTTCTAACTTTCCCAGGATGCATGTCTCATACATAGTTCCTTAGCAGCATCAACATGATCTCTTAAATATTGTTCAACTGGGTGAAGTTGTTTATCTAAATTTGTGACAAAAGTGAACTTTTAGTCTATATGCAACTATGTATGAAAATCATAATTCCACATATTTCCCTCTTTTGTCATTGTTGTAACCTCCCACCTACATTTTACCTGTCCTTATTTTCAGTGCAGATGAGGAAAGTGGTGTCGCCTTTCATATATGGGCAACATGCAGTGTAGGAACTTATAAGAAGATATGACTATTTCATGCCCCTCAAATCTATCTTCTTTCCCCACTGGCACCCCTTTTCAGCAAACTTGAACAGTGCAGTCACACCGACATACACAGACCTCATCCTCCACTACTGCTTGTCCAGTAGAGACACATTATCAGGAAAAAAGTATTGTTCCTCACTGGAGATGGCTACTCTATGTCTAATAAATGTACAGAAACTCAATAATCCCTTTTCTTCATTTCTCTCAATTTCTTCAGCTTAGGTTTCCACAGTTTCTTCTTGAGAGCCTTCATCTGTTTCCTCCTCTTTCTGTATTTAAAATTATATTCCTTGTTAAAATCAATACCTTTTCAGTATATATGTGTCTAACGGGTAAATAGTCTTAACGCAATCATTTGTCTATCTATAATAACACAATTTTAGGACAACAGAAAATGGAAACTTTTATCTCATCAAAGTGGTTTGGTGGTGTGTTTTGTTTTGTTTTCAGAAGATTTTATACAATATTACAAAAAGGTTGGCTTAATTGCACTGGCCTAAGCCAATATAGATATTTGGCAGAGTCTAAAAAGGAATTTACTATTTCTGATAAGATGGTTGGTAGCAAAAAGGGAGAACAACTTCTCGTATTTATTTATAGAACTCAGAAAACTGCATTCTGTATTCTTTCGAATGGGAGATATCCTCCCTATCCAAAAACTTTCTGCACCTATCTGCTTTTGAAGACTTTGTTACCATGGACCAGACTGATATTCACCTGGCCCCCAAAAAATCTGTGGTGGTTTGTGGGGTTTTTGTGTTTGTGTGTAAGTTTCCTGGTATCTGTTTGGATGTTTAGACCATTTATATTCATAAAAGTTTCTACATTTCAACTTTTTTTCAGAGAACACTCTTGATTTGTCATCATTAATTTCTATCCCAAGACTGAACCTAATCAAATACAACTGTTTTTAAGCAAAAATAGGGAAATATATCTTGTACAAAGAGCAGCACGCCATTTACACAGCCTGTGTGCATACAGCCCAGTCCCTGTTGACTAACAAGTTGACCAAAGTCTTTCCTTCAGTATTTAATAACTATACCTTACTAGAACCAGAGTAGCTCTGCTGCAAACTCAGAATACAATCTCTCACTCATTGGGTGTTCCAGGGTTTTTTGCCTGTCTCCAAGAGGAGCTAATATGTCTCCATTGCTTCATTTATTTTTTTACTACTTTTTAAACAGTGACATTAAGAATTCTAGAACCTTATAAAATCCACCTATATCCAGTTGGGTCTGCAGCCATATTTTTCTTGAATACTAAAACCAGTATTCGTTTCTTCCCTTAAAAGGGAACTACCAAGGAATTCCATAAATTCTGTTTCTGAGAGAAGGTGAATTCTAAAGATGATACAAGATTTTTGGTTCGAGTATAGAAATGTAAGAAGAAAAATAAATACAGAAAGGGATCTGCTACCACCTCATCTGAGTCAGTTATCAGCCATCCCAAAACTTACAGTGAAAGGGATTATAAGACATTTTTCACAGAATCACAGAATCACAGAATCGACTGGGTTGGAAGAGACCTCAGAGATCATCGAGTCCAACCCTTGGTCCAACTCTAGTCCGTTTACTAGATCATGGCACTAAGTGCCATGTCCAATCTCAGTTTAAAAACCTCCAGGGACGGCGAGTCCACTACCTCCCTGGGCAGGCCATTCCAATGCCTGATCACTCTCTCTGTAAAGAATTTCTTCCTAATATCCAGCCTAAATTTCCCCTGGTAGAGTTTAAGCCCATGCCCCCTTGTCCTATTGCTAACTGCCTGGGAGAAGAGACCAATCCCCACCTGGCTATAACTTCCCTTCAGGTAGTTATAGAGAGTGATGAGGTCACCTCTAAGCCTCCTCTTCTCTAGACTAAACAACCCCAGCTCCCTCAGCCTCTCCTCATAGGTCTTATGTTCAAGTCCCTTCACCAGTCGTGTTGCTCTTCTCTGGACCCGCTCCAGCACTTCAATGTCTTTCCTGAACTGAGGGGCCCAGAACTGAACACAATACTCCAGGTGTGGCCTCACCAATGCAGAGTACAGGGGAAGGATCACTTCCCTTGTCCTGCTGACCACGCTGTTTTTGATACAGGACAGGATACCGTTGGCCTTCTTGGCCACCTGGGCACACTGTTGGCTCATGTTGAGCTTCCTGTCAATTAGCACCCCCAGGTCCCTTTCTGTCTGACTGCTCTCCAGCCACTCTGCGCCCAGCCTGTAGCGCTGCAGGGGGTTGTTGTGAGCTTTACAGCTCAGAAATGGTGAATTTTGAAGAATCTTCACCTTTGTGAACCTTCTTGAAATGCTTTTCTGTATCAAAGATTACTTTGCCCTACTGATTTACAAGAAGTTTATTTGCCTTCTAAGAGAATTTCGCCCAATTTTTGGAACCGAGTCTGAAAACACAGAATTGCCACTTTTATGACCCACACAGACCCCAGAGCTAACAGCAAGGAACGACCCTGCACTAACATGTTCTGCCGCAGGCCAGAAGAACCCACGCTGCAGAGCACGCGTCCAGTTTGAATCTCAGCGTTCAGGAAGGGATTGTGCGAGATGCAGGCAAAAATGCACAGAGTATTTTCTGTCACAAGGAAGGAAGACAAATAGTTAGCATTAGAATAAGCAAAGCTTTATTTCATATTAATTTGTATACTTTGTCCCTATACACAAGCCTGTACTGCAGTAACTTAATTCTTTTTCCCTTACTACCATACCCCAAATATTCCATACATCCTTCTTCATCCAGCCCATATGGCTCCTACCCAAGCCTCTTGGTTCCCAGCTGGGGAAGAGGGAGCACATCTGTGGCAGGTTCTAAGATATTTGTGTGCTGCCTTATCCGCACTAACTGGCTTGTGACCAACAGGTCAATGTGGACTCAACTTTTAAGCCTTTTTCATGCTGGGGTCACTTGTTTGAATTATTTCTTCCTTGCTCAATTGCACATTTCAAACATGTAGAAATATAATCATCTTTGGGATCCTTAGCTCTCTCTCAAATTTGGTTGCTAGGGAAACACAAACTGTAAAAGAATATGAAATTTAATTTCCTTAGGAAATCAGGTTATAAAAATGAAAATCAGGAAAAGAACACACTATCATTATTACAGGATAGTGAATTTTTAAAATTACACAAATATAGTACGGAGTGATAGCAATGTTATATTGTGAGAAACTGAGGAAATGGTAAGTGTCCCAAGAGAAAGCTGTGAGCCTTTGGGGCACAGGGAGCAGTTTGAAGAGAGATGAAAAATAGAGAAACAGATGATAAAGGCAGTGGGAAGAGGCATGGGCTGCTGTCCTTAATCAAACCAATGAGTGAAATGAGACAAATGATCAGGAGCCTTGAGACAGGGTTCAGAAACATCTACAATTTTTTGCCATAATTTCAATTTCTATTTAGCAGGTATATTTTTGTTTGTTTGTTTTTATGGCTGCAATCCTCCTTTATTATGTCAGCCCAGTGTAGTAGCTGCAGCACTATATGCATGTTGACTGGCAGATAGCGTAAGTGTTTAGCTCTAAGAGGTATGAAATATTTTCTCAATTGTCCAGTTTGTCGGCTGCAAACATGTTTTAATCACCATTAGAAATGTAATCAAACTACATATTAACATCACACATATTAACTTAACACACTGAAGCTCAAGAGTAGGGAGACCCTTTTTAGACAGACTTTCTCTCTATTCTGAACATCCGCACAATTTACAGCATGTAGAAGATAATTATAATAATAGCAAAAAAAGCAGCAGCAACACAAATAAAACCCTGAACTGAAATGTTAAAGAAATGAGAGATTAGGAAGGGGATAATCAGGAAGGAGTATCAAATACAGCAGATAAACTATGCATGAAGAAACATTCCTTGATCAGTCAAGGTATCTTTAAAAAGTGCTTGGCCAGAGTGAAAACTATGCAATTCAAATTGTACATAATATAAAATCAAATTGCAGGCTAAATTGTTATCAGGATGCTCAAAATACATATAGAGGATAAGAAATTTAAAGGAATGGCAACTGGAAAAAGATAAGATCATGTGATGAATATATGAATGAGATTAGCCTTGAATGTCAAAAGGAAAAAATCTGGATGAGAATAAGAAATCACCTAGACAGAAAACTTTATACTTCATGGAACAGCAGATGGTTTGGTAACTATGGTGGTGTGAGTCAGGCGATAACCAAATGGGGGCCGGGTTAGCCCCGACTATCCCCAGCGTTCCGCTGAAGTGAAAAGGTTTGTGTCATCTCCTCTTTGGTTTTACCAAATGGACACAAACAACGCAAAGAAGATTCATAATGGTTCATTGGAACAGTTAAAAAAAAGCTTTCCTTGCCACTAGAGAAAAGGCCTATAATTTCTTAAAGAGGAATTGTCTGCTGTTTATTGAGTACACCAAGCAATTTACTTCCTTTGATCATCAGAGTAAACAGAAATGCTTACCTGAAGTTGGTTTTGTTTCTGCTGGGCAAGTACAGTCCTGGTGTTAAAACTGATCCTTTAATTCTTTCAAGAGCTTCTTCTAACTGAGAAGCTGCCTTTGTCTGGACTAGAGGGTTTAGAGTAAAAAACACAATGGATTATGATTTTTTTTAATTTGAATATTTTGCCATAAATGGTTTTGTTAAGTTTCTGAAGTTTGGAAGCCTAAAACCAGACTGTTATAAAATAAACTGAGTGGTTTAGCATCATTAGACATGCTGGAGCGTCTCTAGTTCCTCTGAAACCAACCCCCAATCTATTTAAGTGTTTACAGTAACACACGTATTCAACAGTTTTGCTATTTCTGTTTAGACTGCACTGTTGAAAAAGCAGGTGGTTAAGCAATCCAGCATTAACTTTGTTTTTATATCATGATTATTCCACTCATTCACTAAGCCAAAGTTACAGCCTGCAGATATTTTATAGAGGCCAAATTGTGACTTGCTAATTGAATCACTGGAGAAAGAAAGAGTCCAGACAGGCACAACGTGTTGCCTCTTTCAAGTAAGCAAAAGTAGGGTAGAAAGGGGCAGAGGCAGAATTGCTATAAAGGATAACCAAGGAAAAAAATCGTGATGCACTATATCGCTTCACAGCCTGGGCTGTCAGTAGAGCTGTGAAGAAGCCCTAACCCAGTACTGTTCCATTTTGTTATTTTAATATGACATTTGATCTTGAAGTCAGAGACATTACCTCACAGTTGGCGCAATTGCAGTTGGGAGAGTAAATCTGTTAAAGAATACCTAAGTATTATACCATATCTGAAGAGTTTCAACACTGGAAAGTTGACTGGAAATCAGACTTGGCTGATGCTGTTAAAAACTCCTGCCAATCCGTGCTGATTCCAAGAGAGCAGGAACTGAGTTGAAGTGATCATTACTTCTCAGAAGTGAGAGAACAGCTTAAAAAGCTGACTAATTCAGCGAAAGTTATGTAATACATTAATACAGGTTACCACTGCTTTTATTTAATGATAAACAAATGCACATTTGTGAATATTTCATATTCAGGGGTTCAAATAGCAGATCATTATACTATCCTAGCAACTTCCAGTGTCCATGTAACACCTTGCACCCAGCTGTGAAAGCAGTGTCGTAAGTGATAAGCGCACTGCAGTGAAAAACATGGGGAAAACCCAGGAAGCCGTAATATCCCAAGGAGGTGATGTACTCACTGTGACTGGAATACAATGAAATGCCTCACAATAGAATTTTTAGGAAAAGAAAATAAAATTTAAATTTCCTCTACCCATTTTTGTTGTATCTATTAGATCTGAGCTTCTGGTCAGTTACGTTTTACTTATAATAATGAATTCAATTAATCTGAGTGAATTGTTCTGTTTGTCTCAACTATATTCTATTAATAGAAAAACACTTGCATGGTGAATAATGGCTGAATTTTAATTTACAAACCTATCTGCTTGTGCTGAGAAGAAGGCAGATGAGCCCGCTGGAACTTATCAGTTGCTTCCTGGAGTTTAATTTTCCTCTGCTGCAGAACTCGTTCTCGAAATCTTTGTTCTTTTTCTTCTTCTCGTTTCTGTTTTTCTTCAAAGGCTCTGTATTTAAAAAGCAAAAGTAGATGATCCCTATGTTTTATAATTACATTTACTGAAATATTAGTAACTTACTTGCTTATCAATTTGTAATTTTAGTAAAAAGCTTACTTGAACACAAATTAAATACTATCAGCTTCAGCACAGCTGGATTTTTATGGTATGTCTGAACATAAATGGGATAGCAGGTGATCAAGAAGAGACACACCATAATATTTTTATCTTTTAGCCTCAACCAGAGGTTTGATTCTTATATGTGAATTTACATACAGACTCAGCCAGTTCTTGTCACCAATGTGACTTTTGGTGCAGTCTTTACATCCCCATGTAAATGTATCACAGTGGGCAGATCAATAAGGTGAACTGCAAATGCTCTGTGTGTGTGTGTGTGTCTTTTACGAGCTGCCAGGGAAATAGTAACAGTTTAAAAGTTGTGATTCAGAAATAACACAAAGGAGCTACAGCTATTCAGAAATAACACAAAGGAGCTACAGCTTTTACCTATTAATATGTAAGAGTTAGTATCAATTTGTAGTTCTTGACAAGCTTACAGAATGACAATCATTAGCAGCACAAAATGGGATAAAACAGTAATGCGAAACTATGTTTGACAGAGTCAGTTGTTAATATCGAATATGTTAAATGTGTCCTTCTACTGGCTGGAAAGCAACTCCGGCTTTAACCAAAACCAAGCATCATCACAAAGCTTTCCTTCAGTAGGCACAAGCTTGATGAAGCTACATGGAATTTTTATTCCTGCTTACAAAATCATCAGCTCTTGCTGACAAACTTAAATTAGCCCCTTGAGTGAAATATACCCTCTACCAACAAAGTTATTAGCACAGTGCCTATGTAGAAAAAATAATACTTAATACATAACTTATCAAGTATAACTTCTGTGCCTGCCAGGTAAGGATGAGTACAACTGGAAGCTTTCTGTGTCTAAAGTTCTCTGTGTGTTAGAAATGTGATTTAGCAGGTCACTGGCACACTAGGTAGGGTCCCGCTCCCCTCCAGCATTAGTGGGAAGGTAGGGATATTTAGCCAGATATTCTTTGCTTCTCTCATCACAATAAGATGCTTTCCCATAACTTTAATCACAGTTGCTTCACAGACCTTCTTGCTTAATGGATCAAAGCTGCTACTTAACACAGCTACTCCTTAAATCAAGCTATTTTATTTATTCCTTCCTTTTCTTCTCAGGGGGAAAAATTCAAACTAAACTATTCAACTTGACCCTCCCTAGTATCCCTTCAAAGTGCTGACTGATCACCTCCGAGAACAACCAGAAAACTAATTTGAAAGAGGTACTTTTTATTTTAGAAAGTTTAAAGGCTGTAACTCCACAATAGTGAAAAATAGGAAACCAGCCAACTAATTCCCAAGTACACATTTTTACAGGAATATCCACTGTAATCCACTTGGAAGCCAAAGCGTAGCAGAGAGAGAGACATAAAGAACTTTCACTATTTTGAAAATTCATATATACATCATTGCAAAACATCTTGAAACTAATGACTGAGATTTCTCAGTTTTATGGACAAGTCATCACATTTGATTAATAGAAAGTGAAGACAACACATATATATGTTTTTGAAGTGGAAATGTACTCACAGACCCCATGCAGCTATTCAACACTTATATCACAAAGACTATGTACTTGCATTTCTGCCATCATTGAGTGAACCTTAAAACTCCTCCCCACAACATCGGGGGCAGCTGGACGTTGTGTTCCACCTGATCTCCCTTTCTTCAACACTGCATCTCCAGTACTGCCCATGTTAACCTCAAGAAAGACAGTGCATATGAAAAAAGACGAAATATGCAAAGGATCCACTGCTTTTGCTAACATATATAGCACTCTGCATTGATGTTCTCCAAGGTCAGAAATCAAAATTCTGGTGAACAACATTACTACTACTTCTGCTTTGGAAATACATTCCCCTCAGCTGGCTCCATGTTTCCCAGCAACAATATTCTTGGGTCATAAGAACTGCTGAGACCGCATCATGTAATGTTTACAGATGGTTGCTTACATTTTATTTTAACAACCTATTTATTGCAAATACTAGAGAATAGGTGACACTTAATCAGCTACACTTTCAACAATTGAAGTTAATATCTACAATTCAAAGTAACGCTTCTTCTAGAGATGAAGTTATAAAACTCTACAGCTTCAAATGAAGGATAAGACAGAAGATTGACTTATGCAGAGAAAAACCATTAAATTAAAACATGATTCCAACACTACAAGATTCATCTGCAAACTTCAGTTTGTCAGTAAGCAAAAATGGCTTCACTTGAAGCATGAGGTGAAGGCAAACAAGCAGGAAACCAAAACAGAAAAATTCTGCAGAGACCTCTATCCACATAAAGTGTTTTATTGCAATTTGCTTAAAATTTCACAGAAACTTTAATTGCTCACACAATCCAGAAGTTAGAACTAAAAAAGTAGGACTAGAGTTAATTGGCAACTTCCAGTATTCCTATATTTGTCTCACCTTAAAATCTGATACAGAAATATGCAGTATTTTACATCTTTATCCTGACTAAAGAAATAGGAAAATCACTATGGGGGAAACAGCCTTACTTACCCTAGTAAGTCCTTTAAACACATTCTTCTTAATCCCCTTAATATTTCTAGAAGCTGCTCAAAAAGGCCTTTAGTTGAACTGTAGTTGTTAAATTCAGACATGTGGGAAATTCTAGAACTTTGCACCTGGAGTAATTCCAGAGCATAACTCCAAAAAGGAGCCTTTACTTATTTATTTACTTCTAAAATTATTTTGGTGTATGACTTAGCTGTACTCTTCCACACTCTTAATAACTGGCACAAAAAGAGGACTCTTGTTCCATGCTCCATAGAGCTGGAAACAGGCAAGTCCAAATGCTGATGCAAGAGATCTTTTTCACCACAGCTCATCACGATCAGTATTTGGTTTGGATTAAGACATGAGAGAGAAAAAGAATCTTATTTTAAATGCAAGGAAATGCATTAAAGATAATCAGTGAAGCCTGCATCATTAACTTCTTGACCTCATAAAATGTAAATTGTGACACCCAGGTGCGTTATGTAAAATAAATAATTTTACAAATGCACATTCACATCTTACAGAAAAACAGTTAAAGCAAATATTTGTTTGTTCACTCTCCTTAAGCCACCAGCTCAGGTTCACATCACAGATGTAACATTGGCAAAAGAGAATGGCTTTAAGATGGGGAGTCAGCAGAAGAATTTCCTGACTAGTGTTTTTTTAACCCAGTTTTTCTGTCTACTCTAAACAACCCAGCGGTGCAGCAATTTTTGAAATGGCTGCCAAAATGTTTATAGTGAATTTGGAATAGGAAACTTAAAATACTTAGCAGTTTCACATATACAGACATTATGTGGAAGGCATTTTTATATTAAAAACAGTATGAACAGATGGTGGAACTATTTCCTGGTTAATTTTTTCAAATTATCTTCACAGTGAATCGATGGATGCCACATTCCCAGGTGAACTAAATGCTTACTACTACCTTGGATGAAAATAAAAAAGTAATGTCTACAGTGCATTTGGAATGTTATGAAATGAACGTTTTGCTAATTATTTTATATTATTCAACCATTGACATATCATGTTTGCAAAACAGTGCACAATAATTTTAAAATGAAGGTAGGAGGGTACTTGTGTACTTAATGTTTACAGCAAGATCAAGAAAAGGCTAGAATGGCATGCCACACTCAAAATCCCTTCATGGGCAAACAGCGAACACACCTTACACCCTTAAAACAATCTGTGGAAGCCGCCTATAAATAGTTTTTTTTGTTTGAGATATTTAGCAGGACCATAGGGACGCATATTAAGTTTATTCCCTCTTCCTCTCTGATTATCATACGCTGAAGACAAAAGCCAACCCAGAGGTTCACAGCAGGGCTGCCCGCACTACCCACCCCTCGTTACACTCCAAAACTTATTAATGGGCAAAGAGTAAGCACACCTTATAGAAAGCCAATAATGTTTTTTGTTAGCGTAATTAAAATCTTAAGAGTGTAATCCCTATTAATCCAGATGTAATGGTTACCAAAAAGTAATAACACAGTTACAGTTCCTTCTATACGGAGAAAGCCTCAATAATAGTGATAATACAGTTTGAATCGTTCTTTGCACACTGAGTTTCTACCCCTTCTCCTGATGTTCACACTGTCATTGCTGTTCTATGTCCCAAAGCTGAGATGTTACGGTGAGCTGTCAGCACCTGGAGTCCCTTCACCAGGAGCAATATGATGTTCATGTTAGTGCTTTTTTCTTCACCTCAGGATCCACTTGGAGTCATCTTTATGTTTGCTAACACACTTTTACACCGTGAATCCTGTGTTCATCTCAAGAAGGACATTGAGGTGCTGGAGAGAGTTCAGAGAAGGGCAATGAAGCTGGTGAGGGGTCTGGAGCACAAGTCTGATAAGGAGCAGCTGAGGGAACTGGGGCTCTTCAGCCTGGAGAAAAGGAGGCTGAGGGGAGACCTTATCGCTGTCTACAACTACCTGAAAGGAGGTTGTAGCATGGAGGGTGTTGGTCTCTTCTCCCAAGTAACAAGTGATAGTGAGAGGAAATGGCCTCAAGTTGTGTCAGGGGAGATTGAGACTGGATATTAGGAAAAAATTCTTCATGGAAAGGGTTGTCAGGCATTGGAACAGGCTGCCCAGGGAAGTGGTGGAGTCACCATCCCTGGAGGTGTTTAAAAGATGTATACATGAGGTTCTAAAGGACATGGTTTAGAGCCAGAGTTAGGTTATAGTTGGCCTTGATGATCCTGAGGGTCTCTTCCAACTGAGATAATTCAATGATTCACCAATTTGCAGCTCTACAGTACCTCCAAATATTCCATACATGGTGCCTTTTACATGTATTCCTTTGTTTTCTTTGTTACCTCTAAAGCCAGTTTTGTCAGATCACAGAATCACAGAACGGTTGGGGTTAGAAGGGACCTCTGGAAATCATCTAGTCCAACCCACCTGCTAAAGCAGGTTCACCAGAGCAGATCACACAGGAATGTGTCCAGACACGTTTAGAATGTCTCCAGAGAAGGAGACTGCACAACCTCTCTGGGCAGCCTGTTCCAGGGCTCTGGCACCCTCAAGGTAAAGAAGTTTCTCCTCATATTCAGATGGAACCTCCTGTGCTTCAGTCTGTGCCCATTGCCCCTCATCCTATCACTGGGCACCACTGAGAAGAGTCTGGTCCTATCCTCTTGACACCCACCCTTGAGATATTTATAAACATTGGTGAGATCCCCTCTCAGCTTCTCTTCTCCGGGCTGAACAGACCCAGCTCTCCCAGTCTTCATAAGAAAGATGCTCCAGTCCCCTAATCATCTTCGTAGCTCTCCGCTGGACTCTCTCCAGAAATTCCTTGTCTTTCTTAATCTGGGGAGCCCAGAACTGGACACACTACTACAGATGCAGCCTCACCAGGGCAGAGTAGGGGGACGGATAACCTTCCTCGACCTGCTGGTCACACTTTCCCTAATGCACCCAGATCTAGGTCTGCAGTTTTTTAGCCAGCTATTGGTGAGTTTACGGCCGTGGGGTCTCCATTGCCCAGCCTGTGCCACATCTCTTGCCACCCCTGCCTGTTCTCTGTTGCACCACATCCCGCAAGCCCAGCTCTACAGCTCCTGCCATCGCACCAGGCCTGCATTGCCCTACGCCATCGCTTGTGTTAGAGTCGTAACGGCTTGTTACTGCTATCAACGTAAAACTACAGTCATACCATACAAAGATAAACAAAGGCGAAATAAATTAGCCACAGACACCTGGTCAATTAGAGAAATTGCTGTTATACGTAAACGAAGCAAAACAAAGCTGTGGGTCTGAAGTTCAGTGAGAGCAAGCTTGGCAAACGTCTGGCCCCGGGCCTGGCAAACCCAGCACAGCCCCGCAGCCTGAGCAGAAACAGCCATGCTGGATCACAGGTCTGCCCGGCCACAGGGAGCTCTGCTCTGCACAGCTTCATTATGGTGTAGAAAGAGATACTGAATTCGTAACACTTTGTGCCCCCCTGTTTACACAGTGCTAATATTTTTCTCCCACTGCTGGCACTAGAATGTTTTTTGGCCTCTATCAGTAACACTGATTAATACTTTAAAGAGCTTATATTAAATAATCAGTGATAATCAGCCAGTAGGTGGAGCACAAACCTTGTGCATATGTTGAAAATAAAATATTTCTGACAAATACAACATCAATGTGAATAGATCGGAAACTGACATAAACTGGGAAAGTGTTTCCTTCCCCAGTTACAACAGATTTCAAGGTAATTCAAGCTATTCAGATTTCAAGGTAATTGAAAATGCTGAACCAATATAGCTGTCTGTAAGGTTTACTTTAAAAATCACATGGACAATTCTATTTCCAGAATGAACCAACGACCTGCAGCCAGTAATGTCACAGTAAAATGAGAGTCACATTTTGCATTGAGCAATAACAGCAGGATGGCTGCAGTCCCCACCAAATTGTCAGCTGGTATTTAAAAATATTGCAGTACATAATCACAAAATATGTTATCCTACTCACTTACATCAAGTGTGTGTTTAGGCAGTAGCTCTTACTTCCAGAATACTGTTATTTAAATGAAATATCTCTCAGGTACTGCCCCAGGGCATATTTAATTCTTACACTGATCTTGAATTTGCAACTTCTTGTATCAGTGAAACAATATAGGAAGGACTTTTTTTATACTAGGACAACTTCGGTAAAAATAACCAGTGGGCTAGTTGTTCACTGTGTTGAAGCACTGCTGTTAACACAAAACCAAGGACCTCGGGCAATACAGGAGATTCCAAAAGAAAAAAGATGGCATCAGATATGAATATGGGTCCCTCTAATTATTCACTCTGAAAAAGATTGGTGACTTAAGTTACTGTGACTTTGCTTTCCAAAGCTATACTTGCCCTTTTCTGTGCAAGTGTTGGTTTTGTTTTTTACCAATTAACCAATTAACTGAGCCCATCTCGTCAGAAGTCGAGTATTTTTAGTGCTGAAGCCACTGCATTTCAGAGGTATTGACAACAGATCAATACAACACTGTCAGGGAAAAATTCATTACAAATACATTTAGAAAAGGTTGAAAACATAAGAACTCAATCTGCAAGCTCTTTGCATATGCAGTTCTCATTAGCTGGGCACTAGAGGCCATCAGACTTGAACTCAGCCTTAGTATAACCTTGTTTAAATGTAGGCTGGTGGTGATTCTTCAAAACACACACACATACAAAACAAAACAAAAAAAACAAACAAAACCAACAAAAAAACTAGAGAAAAGTTTTCCTCCACAATGCAACGCAAAGAAAATGACCCTAATTGACACAAGACTGAGAACAGCACAGAAGCTCTGATATATCTTCCCCAGATCTGTTTGCTAAAGGAAATTCACTGCTATTACTTTTTAGCAGAGGCTTTATAAATTTAAGGTTGGCGTTAAAATTTGGTCATGTTTGACCAACTTGATAAACTTCTTCAAATAAATGACTGGCCTGGTAGATGAGGTGAGAGCAGTGGATACTGTCTATGTGGACCTCACTAAGGCCATCGATACTCTCTGCCATAACATCCTCATAGACAAGCTGCTGATGTACAGGCTGGATGAGTAGACACGGAGGTGGATTGAAGAGTGGCTGGATGGCCAGTCCCAGAGTGGTGATTAGTGACATGAAGTCTGGTTGGAGGCCAGTAACTAGTGGTGTACCCTAGGGGTCAACACTGGGCTCAGTCCTATTTAACATCTTCATTAATAAGATGGCTGATTGGCCAGCGTGCACCTTCAGTAAGTTTGCAGATGACACAAAACCAGGAGGAATGGCTGATACATCCAAGGGTCCTGCTGCCATCCAGAAGGACCTTAATAAGCTGGAGAAATGGGCTGGCAAGAACCTCATGAAGTTCAACAAGGAGAAGTGCAAAGTCCTGAACCTGGGGAGGAACAACCCTAGACACCAACATATGCTGGAGGCCAACCTGGCTGGAAAGCAGCTTTGCAGAAAAGGACCTGTGGGTCCTGGTGGACGCCAAGCCAAACATGAGCTGGTAATGGGCACTTGTGGAAAAAAAACCCAAATGGTACCCTGGGCTGCACTAGGCAAAGCATTGCCAGCAAGTTGAGGGAGGACATCCTTCCCTCTACTCAACGTTGGTGAGCCCACACCTGGAGGACTGTGTCCAGTTCTGGGCTCCCCAGTACAAGAGAGACACAGACAAACTGGAGAGAGTCTGACAAAGGACCATGATGATGAAGTGACTGGAGCATCTGTCCTGTGAGGAAAGGCTGAGAGACCTGGGACTGTTCAGCCTGGAGAAGAGAAGGCTCATGGGGGATGGCATCGAGCACATAAAGACATGAAGGGAGGGTGCAAAGATGAGGGATCCAGGCTCTTCTCAGTGGTGCCCAGTGACAGGACCAGGGGTAATGTGCACAAACTGGAACACAGATGTGTCCCTCTGAATATCAGGAAACACTTATGAGAGTGGTTGAACACTGGCACAGGTTGCTCGGAGAGGCTGTGAAGTCTCCATCCTTGGAGATACTCAAAAGCTGTCTGGACAAGGTCCCGGGCAATGAGCTCTAGGCGGCCCTGCTTGGGCAGACGGATTTGACCAGATCACCTCAAGAGGTCCCTTCCAACCTTATCCATTCTGTGCGAAGGTTAGAAGTAGAAAACAGACTGTCATACTACTCTCCATATGTTGAAAGGAAAAAAAAGTGAGAAACAATTTCAGCTTTGAAATTATAAAACAGCAGTGCAAAGAATAACTTCTGATACGTGCCTGTAAGCCCTGTCAGGGTGAATGTAGGGTGCTGCCAGGTAAGAGTGCGGAGCTTAAGGATGTCATGCTACCCTTGAGAAACCATCATCACAGCTAACACCTTTACATGTGTTACAAAGTTAATAGATCTTGGCTCACACACAGATTTGAGACATGAACTGAAGGCTGATCCATTAGAAGATAAATCACTGCCTACCTGCACAACTGTCGGGAAAAAAAATACTTAATTTCAAGGAACTTTTTATTTCCAACTTACTTTCCTCCATGGAATGACACTTCATTTTGTATTTTATTTCACAGCTTATTAATGCTATATGCACTTATTACCTCTCTAATACTAGACAACTAACTCCTTTTCAGTTATTAGGGTAAGACTTGTCACCACAGACTTCCATATGAGCTGCTTAATATGCTTATAGTTATGCCATTCTCAATTATCACAAATGGAAACTATCTCACTTTATGAATACCACACCCAAAATTTTAACTGGCCCACCTGAATGACTTGAATTGATCCTGTGTTTCTTAAGGCTGCAATGAAACTCATACAGAGATGTATGTATATATAAATGAGTATTAATTTAACTATACCCGTCTATCAAAAACACGGGGGCTGTCTGGTATTTGCTTTTACATTGGAGTATAATATTTCAAGACAAGTAATACAATAGACAGTGTTCATCTGAGAGGGGTAGTGTTACAGTGGTATTGTTCCAGAAAACTAAATAAGATATTTAATCCTTCAGCTGAGACTCAGTTTATTATCTGCAATGGTTGTGGGTTGCACACGGTCTTTAATCACTCCCAGGTGATTATATTTCCTCTTCCATTTTTCTTTGCATTTCAAAACATATAATGATAGCACATACTGTCAAGCTAAAATGTCAGTATAAACAATATCTACTGCCTCCTTTATGAGTTATCAACATATTTCAGTAAGTAAACATTACACAACAGAAATCATCAGATGCGGGAACTACAGGGGGTGAGCATTAGTGAACGCTGGGCAGGGGAAGCTGGTGTGAGGCTGGGGCTTGCTCCCAATTGTCTGGGGGAGGAATGCAGCTGCCTCTCCTGTGTGCAGAGCAAGTACCACCTCCCTGCCACAGAAAAGTCCCCTGTGCCTACTAAAATACTCACAGCACTTCACTGAAACATCTTGATGTACAGCTTATTTAATCCTTTTGTCACAGAATATTTCATGACTTTGCATTGTCATGTGGGCAGAATATGCAAAGCTCCATTTAGTATGTCAGTACAGGATAACTTAATTGCAAATATAATCCTGTACCAGAAAGCCTTTGCGTTGTGTTTATTGGGAAGTGGGAGCACCGAGCCCCCCGCGCAGGGGAGGCCGTGTGGCTGTCACACCGTGACGACGGACACCCAGACCCTTCAGCAGGCGATGGCAGAGCCATTAAATAGAAGCACTTTAGGCAAGGTGGCTACAGTGAGTTCCCCAAAATTAGTGAGTAACTCAGAATATCGTTCTTTTTATATTTTACTTGTCCTATAGCAAGAAACTGGATCGGTGAAACTTTTCAGCCTAGAAAAGAGCAGTGAGGCTATTTAACAACGTGAATGTGCAAATAGGAGAAAAATATTGGGTTGTTCCAAGGTTTTGACTCACCTTTTTTTTTTTTAATGTTTACAATCTCCCACTGAAGGAGCCCTGGTTCCTTACCTCCTCCTTCTGTTTGTCTCTATCGAATATTTCTGTGCCCTGGTCCGACATATTTTTTGATCTTCTTTCAACGCCCGACGTTCTGCTTCTAAATCCTGTTCAAAATGAAATGTTAAAGCTCTGTCCCTAGCATTGTGTTAAGGACAATGGCATCTATACCAAACAGCTCATTAAAAGCCTGTGTGATTGACTTTACATACCTTTTTGGGAAAGGGCAAACTTTACCCATGAGATACAAAACACTGATATGCCTTTTGACTAAGTACACAACAGTTGGTCCAACAAATGTGTATTACTGTCATACTTATGTTTATCCAGGAAAAAATGTAATTGCATTTTACTGTATACAGTGATTTTGACAGAGGCTTTGCACTCATCTTTGATGGTATCACCAAATGAAAAATCTCACATTTATTATGTCTATTTGAAGATAGATCTTTCTTTTATTACTTTAATCTGTAACACATGGAAACATCTCTCACAGGGAAAATGTTTCAACAGTAAGTCCCCTCACCCCAGCCTCGTCTAAAGGATTAGTTGTTTGCACTGAAATTGGTTAATATTGCCAGATAAACACTCTCCAAGTGCAAGATCAGTCCTGTCCCACTTCAGTGCTGTAAGCAGCACTGTACAGGCACAGATTAGAACTGGAGTTAGTGTTACTTAGTACCTAAATTAACAAAAACAAGAATCCCCAGGATGGATGGAAAATACAGTTCCCAATAGAAATATCTCTAAGAGCGAAAGCAAAGAAGAAAACTCCAGAGTTGCCTGAGAAGCCAAGGTTTCTACATCAGTTTAGGAAAACCAGCGTGCCCGTTTCAATTCCAGCCGCCCCTGCGATCGCTCCCTGGCGGCGGGGCCGGGCGGGGCTGGACCGGCACCCCGGCCCGCTCGGCCCCGCTGGGGCCCCCTCCCCCGGCGGGGCGCTGGTCGGTCCTGGTGTGCGGGGCCGTTCCGCTAACCGCCCGCCGGCAGCCCGCCCCCGTCCCTCCGCGGACGGACACGCGGAAGGATACGCAGCAGCGGTCCGCCTGCCCCCCGCGCAGTCCTGCGGGACACCAGGCCGGCTTGGCCCCCGCGCCGCCCGGCCGCGCCCCTCGCTGGGCTCCATCCAGCGGCCCGGGCCCGCCGCCCTGCACCGCAGGTCAGTGCCGAGCTCTGGGCCGCCTCTCGGCACGACCCGGCCGCGCCGCCGCCATCGTAGCAACCGGAGACGCCGCTTCCTTCGCAACGGGGCGGGGAGCGGCCGAGGGGCGGGCGCGGAGCGGCCGAGGGGCGGGCGGCGGTTTGTCCGGCGCTCAGAGGCGGCGCGGGGGCCGGGCGGGTGGCCGCGCTGCCCTGGGGCCGCTCTGGTCTCCGGCCCGGGGGGATCCCGTGTGGGCACCGCGGTGCGGCCGCCGCGCTGCCAGTGTGTGCCCGGCCCTGCCGCGCTCCGTGCCACGGCTCCGTGCGTGGCTCCCACCGCGCTTTCCGCCGTTTTATAAATAACAGGATGCCTTTTTTAAAAATTCAAAAACAACCTCGTATCCGAACAGACGCGTTTCTCATGAGTTTCGCAGGGCAAACGCAGCACCTCCCTGAGCCCGTTGCCGCTTGTGGGTGTGCAGAGCTCTCTGCGGTGTCTGCTGCATGTTGACGGGAAAGACTTGGAGTTAGCAGGATAAACATTTCTTCTTAACCACTGCGTGCAGAAATCACAATGCAAAAAAAAAAAAAAAACCACAACCCAAAACGTTAAATGATATAATATTTTATACAAAATTATAAGAAGTATATAAAATGTAAATAAAGTTACACAAAGTAAAAAAGAAAAAGTTCTATAATTTCTATAATTGTTCTATAATTTCATTTTTTTTCCAGGCAAAGCAGGGTGTGTTGCCTTGTGATATTGCCATGACTTGGATGAGCTGTCGGCAAAAGGCTAAATGCCTTGGTGATTTCCTGGTGAGACGTTTCTTGGCTGTTGTATTTGAGTTTAAACCAGTTCTTCTCTTTTTCAGTTTCCAGCTGTTCTATGTCTTTGACCAGGGGGGTAAAAATAGTACTCAACATTTGTAGAATATTTTTCCCCACAGAATCCCCCACATATTTGTAGCACAGCTTGTGAAGCAGGGGCAACTAACACCATTTTACAGCCAAGACCACTGATGCTCAGGTTGCCAAATGTGCTTAATATTTAGAACATCTCAGTTACCACACTTGAGAAGAACACTCTAAAACAGAAGTCTTTCACCTCTAGTTCAGAATACTGACCCCGAATTCAGCTCCTTGTCCAGTCTGAACTCCTCCACGTTGTAGGTAGAAGGCTGGTTGTCACTCTACCACATTCCATGTGCTTTTTAATGCACAGACACTTTTAACATCCCAGTCTGGCTGTTGAAAAGCTGGGTTTCATTTAGGATACAATAGAAGACTTTATCAATATGGGGAACTGAGTCAGCCGAACAGGACTGAATCAGAGCTGGGGAACAAGGGCAGAATTAGAGCCTGTGTCATACCTAGGACGAGTCAAGTTCATGGTCAATTCACAACGACAGAATTTGAGTTTCTTCAGACTTCCAGCGCAACTTACAGCCTCACCTTAGATGCCTTCTGAAATTTAGAATGAAAAATAGTTTTCTTCCTTCCTTGGTTCTTTCATTCTTCTTCCGCGCCCCCCCCCCCCCCTTTTTTTTTTTTTTGTTTCTGTTTGGTTGGTTGGTTTTGTGTGTGGTTTTGTTGTTTATGTGTTTTGGTTGGTTTGTTTGATTTACTCCTGTATAGCCCTCCTTTAGGGTTACCTGGTGTTTCTCCTGCTGAGTAACCTCACACTGTGGGACGAGGACCACGCATTTCAGAACTGTATAATTATTCCGGGACAGCAAGCAGCATGACTTCAAGTGGTTACAGAATGGAAGGTCCCACTCTGGCAGCTGCTTTGAAAGAAGTTTCATAAATTTTACTGTGGGCCAGAGACGGATATTCCAGTGACGCAGGAAGATCAGCTCTTAAATCTGTGGGATAGATTCTGAACTTATTTGAAGTCTTATTTGAAGGCTGCTGCAGAAACACATTTTTCTTCTTGTTCCAGGGAGGATTAAACTGCTAATACCCTTTAGCTTTCCTCCAAACTTCAGCTTAACTATGTGGGTGACTGCATGGGAGAAGGAGCTTAGCCAAAGTTCCGATCATTTAAACCTTTCCTTTCTGAAATTTATCTCCTCTTCCTATTTCTGTGCATAGGAAGAGGAATAAAAACTGTTCATTTCCCGTTAATGTTTATTTCCCGTCTCCCTCCCCTCTGCCCTGCTGAGGCCGTATCTGGCATAGTGTGTCCAGTTCTGGGCTCCCCAGTTTAAGAAGGACAAGGAATTACTGGAAGGAGTCCAGCAGAGAGCTACGAAGATGATTAGGGGACTGGACCATCTTTCTTATGAGGAGAGACTGAGAGAGCTGGGTCTGTTCAGCCTGGAGAAGAGAAGCTGAGAGGGGATCTCATCAATGTTTATAAATATCTCAAGGGTGGGTGTCAAGAGGATGGACCAGACTCCTTTCAGTGGTGCCCAATGATGGGATGAGGGACAACGGACACAGACTGAAGCACAGGAGGTTCCGTCTCAATATGAGGAGAAACTTCTTTACCTTGAGGGTGCCGGAGCCCTGGAACAGGCTGTCCAGAGAGGATGTGCAGTCTCCTTCTCTGGAGACATTCTAAATGTGCCTGGACACATTCCTGTGTGATCTGCTCTGGTGAACCTGCTTTAGCAGGTGGGTTGGACTAGATGATCTCCAGAGGTCCCTTCCAACCCCAACCATTCTGTGATTCTGTGATATGGGTAGCTATGAAAACTTTTTAATTTCTTACCTCTTTGAGACTGTACTATGGATCACAACCTGCACATTTTTAAGAGAGTATCAACTAGTACGCTAGTTAAATATCCTGGAAAACCATAATGTGCCATATGGTGCTTTAGAACAAATTAAAAACTTAATTTTGAGAGATGCTGAAGAACCCAAGTTGTTAAAAATGTCACAGGCAGTTGAGTGTGCCCCTCCCAAGAAGCAGACAGGTACAGGTGCATAGTGCCCTTTAGCTGTCATTTTGGAAAGAAAATATTGGATTAAAAACTGGATTAAAATCTGAATTGAAAGCGGTATTAACACCACTCTCCCAATAGCAAAAGTTATTTCCAGTATATTCCATCTTCAGACGGGGATGAAAATGAACCACAGTATCGAGACAAATTTGGAATGTTGTCTGGATTTACCAGGATAAGGTGATGTTGAATGGTGTGTTCGGGCGGTCCTTTACACAGCCTGTCTCCCAGGGGTACATTAGAAGCTGAGGTTTCATTTACTCAGCCAGATCACAAATAACTTAAATTCTCTAATGTGCAAGAGGAGTTGAAAATTTGTTGGACCTTTATGAATTTTCCCAAATAAACTTTCCAAGTAATTTGCCTTTTTTGGTTAAAATGTCAGATCCAGTTTTTAAGAGACAAGAATAGTGTATCAGAATGTGTGAAAACTGTAAGTGCCTACTATATAGCTTTAATTAAGTTTTTGTGGACTACATGTAATCATCTAATTTTCAGTAGTACTTTTTTGTACTATGTCATTTTTCAGGGTAAAAATAATTGCATTCGAATGATTGTCCCAGTCTCAACAGCTCTGCTCATAAGGATGGGCTGCCAGTGAGACCAAGAGAATGTTATTGTCCTCCTGCTAAACAATTTTCAATGTAACACAAAGTATTATTTTAAAGTAATATTTTTCAGTTTTCTATTTTGAATTTGCTTTTAAGACATATTCTAAAATGCCTCCACAGCCTGTTCTAGTGCACTACCACCACACCAATGTAAATGAGTTCATTTTAATGATAAAAACCTTTGTAAAAAATGAAAACATCGATTAATACTTATTTTTCTTTCAAGTAGCCCGGACTACTCAATACCAAATGTATACCACTGCTCAAAAATAGCATATAAGAAAATCACAAAAGAAAGAAGTGTTTGATGTGTTATGTAAAGGTGATAAGCACTAATTGGTCTCAGGATACAAGTGGTAGTATATAAAATCTACTGTGCAGTTGAAATGTGGTTTATTAAATGCAGGCATTAAAGGAGTGATGTGCTGGCTGCTCTTTGTGCTGTAGACATTCCCGAATAGTTAGCTCAGGACTTCATAGTGTACAATCCTTTCCACAGAAATTTGAAACCCATGAAAACATTTGCATTTCTTCAATTCAAAGATGAACTGCTTTGGGGTAACTTCATTGATTTGTCTTAATATTTTTTTGTTCAGCTGGGGAGAGACTATCCTAAGTAATGTCAAGCCTTGTTCATCTAAGGTAAGATTTTCAATTACTTTGCTTAGATAAGATAATGGATGTAAGTGGATGATTTCTCAGAAAAGTGAGATGTTTCTAAAATGTACATCACGTTATTCAGGATAGATATGAAAATACAGAAGAATCAGGTATTTTCAGATACAGAGAAGGAGCTACATTGAAACTGGAGGAATTCAGTATATCAGAACATTTTTGTCTTCCTGTCCTTCATCACAGCTCGGTTGTTAGATTAGATTTTAAATCACATCTGCATGACTGTAAATGCAGAGTAACTGTTGTGTTTGGCAGAGTCACAGTTTTTGCTCAAATTGCCGAGGTCAGATTTAAGTGCCTGTTTCATGTTGGCTTTTGTTAACCATAAATATTGGTTAAAAATATTTGTTTGACAGTATTTAATTGAACATCTGGTGAGTAGCTGTGATAGAGCCCTGGAACAAACCATAGTTTCAAGTGATCTGTTTATAACTCTTGTAGAATTTTTCTTCATTTTGTGTTTATTTCAAAATTAAAAAAAAACCCATATTCTTTTAGTTCTCTAGCATTTACATCTAGACACAAAATGTAGTTACATTAATAATTCAGAAACTTTATTTATTTTTTGGTAAAATCTTCTTCTTAACAGTTTTATGTAATTTTTACTTTCACTTTTAAAAAGCAAAAATCAGGCAAAAACCTGTTGAGTATTTTGCCAGTGTTGTGCCAATATCACAAAGAGAAACCTGAAGCAGGAAAGGAAAAAAAAATACATTGAAGATATATTCACGTCTAAAGAAGTTTCCTTTTTCATTAAAATATTTACGTTTTCTAAGGGTCCTATTTTCATTTGAAAATACAGTCTGTGAACATACTATAATGCTTTGCTGAGATTATGGAATCAACAAACAAAGACTGAACTGAAAATACATTTCTTAGTCATTTTACAGTGACACATAGTTCAGGAATTGCTTTTAGTATTTCTTTAAGTGATGAGTCAGAGGCATTCCTTTATTTTATGTCAAATAGCACCATGGAAGAACAAATATTAAATATGGCAATATTATTGTAAAAGAACATTAACAGCTTTAACTACTTTTACCAGTGCTTTTATTGCTATTATTGCAGATAATTGTATGCCTGTGAATACTACCCCTTATTTTTTCCTTTTAAGAGCATTTAAAATATTTTTTTTAATGTTGGGTTTGTCTGCAAATCTGCTTGGGATTGCTTGTGTGCAGAGATTAGTAACTTGTGCAAGTATTTCCAGTCTAAGTAATTAGAGACTTTTAAGAGTGAAAGTGTTTTGCTAATAATATGTGGTAAATCCCAAAGCCTGCTCCTTTCCAGTGGAAATCACTTTGTTAGCATGTGAGATGTCTGTTGGGTGTGGTGATTCCTAAAATGTGAGCTTCTTAAATGCAAGATTTGCAAGTTCTTGCCTCCAGTTCACAGTGCTCACAGGTAGAATACCAGAAACGTTGTTGCTGTTTTTTAAATTTGTAGAGCTTATTGTTTACCTCTGAAACTCAATTTTATGAGGTATGGCTAAGTAGAAGACACCTAAGAGGCCTTGACCTCAGCTCTGTCTATTATAATTTGATAAAGCTTTAAAACCCCGGGTTTTGAAGGGAGATCCCCGGAGTAATCTACTTCATTTTGGCAGATGGAGCTATTTGATATTTGCTTTATGATCAATTTATTTCCCCCTCCATTGTTTGGTACAACAGGGCACAAGGAATGTTGGAGCTGTGGAGGAGCCACTCAAGGCAGAAGAGAAAAATAAATCTGCAGATATTTCAAAACAAAAAGAACAATGCGTTGTACCGTGTGATGTTCAAGCTAAAATTTTACGAGGGGAAAAGCATTACATGTGCAGTATGTATTCATAAAGAATACTCTCAGCGACAAGCTACGCCATGCCATGCTATGCAATCCTCTGCTATGCTACGCTACGCTGTGCTCATTTATTTTTATATCTCCTTGAGCAAATGTGACAGCCTTTGATCCTGCGGCCCAGGCTGAGTCCTGTTCAGCTAATTTGGGGTGCTGTGTTTTTGGGGTGCAGCTGCTGTGACCAAGTTAAAGTATAATGATGCTCGTTTCTCTCATCGCGGGTGAGGACAGGCAAATCCAGGCCTGGGTTACCCTCGGAATGTCGGTGGCTCTCTCCATTAGACAGGAAGAGTAGGGTGCCTGTCCGTCATTTAAGCATCGTACTTATGTGTGTCAGAGTTAGTTAAGTGAGAGGAAATCTATGCTTCAGCTCGCCCCTTATAGATATCTATACAGGACATTGTCTATTCACTGCCTTGACAAACTACGCAACAAATGATGTAATCAGCCACAGAGAAATTTGTCAAAATTCTTCTCTTTCCCATATGGTTTTTAATATGTATTATTAATTACCTGACAAGTTTACTTTTTGTATTTTTAACATCAGGGCAAAAAACCAGGAGCATGAGTAAGTAGAAGAGTGAATGGGAAAATGTAGGATGACCAGAAACATTATGTATTTGTCTTTTATCATTGACATTTGTATTTTTGTGGTATACATTCACTGGTTATCCAAGTTACTCAAGGATAAGATGAGATTCTTTGAATTTTAAGAAGATCCATTTCTCCTTAAGATGTCTTCACTGCAACCAGTGAGGCTGAGGTTCTTAGCATCTTTGGATTTAAGCTATGGTCTCTGTACTACTTTAATTTAACTTTTAGGTACCCTGAGGTTAACACCTTCATTATCCACTTATATATCATAAATAAATGTGTCATTATTCAGGCAAGACTATTTCTAGATTTATGATAACAAAGCGCATGAACATCTTTCTTTTAAAGGAAATTTGCAGAACTCTCTTGTTGAATATGCCAGAAGTACAAAAAAACTGGTAAGAAACATGATGGATGATCAACAGTCTTCCTTGGATTACCTTTCCAACCAGGTAATTTTTTCTTTATCGTTAAGATTTTTAATATTATTTATCACTACAGATATTGTCTAATTGAGGAAAACAAAGCACTGTAGCTTGGGTAAAACTGTAGCTCGGGTAAGATGTGAGTTTCATGTCTACAAGGAGTGATTAGCACCACCTGGTCCATAACTTGGTGGCCTGCATAGCAGTAGGGCAGATGATGGGCCATTCCTCCGCATTGATTGCTACCTGCAGTGCTGTTGTTTGTGTAGGTGACATTTACATGATCACGAGCTCTGACAGTAGTTTACAAGCACTGTGCACTCACTCAGTACAGATAAAAAGCCTTAATCAAACTGAAGGACTTTTCCTGGAGCAACTGGAATGGTGTCTAAAGATGATTTTGGATGCAAAAAGTAAAAAGTTTGGCAAGTTCACCTAATGAAGGTATGAATCACTAACCCATCACAAAACTTAACTTCAGATTATATTTATCAGGAATCAAAACGAACAACTTTAGAATATGGAATTCCTCAGCACATCCTATTTAAAGATCTTTTATTTGAATCTGCAGGTAAATGAACTCATGAACAGAATACTTCTTTTGAATGCAGAAGTTTTGAGAAAGCATTTGGATCCAGTTTCTTACAAAGCAGTTCAATCGCATGGTAAGTATTTTTCACTTTTAGTCTTGACCTCTTCTCATTTTTATCTTTGTATCTTAATGAAGAACTAATTAAAGCAAAAGCAAGCCATTATAATAATTACAGTATTTATTTTGTGTTGGTATGCACATATAAACTCTGGAAAATTTGTGAACTGTTTAAGAATGTCATCAAAAAGACTGCTTTAAATCATTTGCAACTGATGATTTTGGGCATCTTGCTGATTTTTATGCAAAATACCAGGTATGATCATCAGTTTACAAGCAGTCTGATGTTGCTAAATGAGACTTCCTTTTGTAATGAAATGAAATGTCCGCAAAATTTGCAATACTGTTCTTCAAATGAGATTGAAATCACTTGTTCACTGGAGAGTTAATCTTTGTAGTGTCCACACCAGCTAAGGGAAACATCACCTCTGAGCAGTCCTGCTGGCCGGAGAAACTGCTTGCTTGAGTATGGTTAATGTAGACCTGGCTTAACACTTAGAAGCAAATGGGTTTTTATGCATGCATGATGATATAAATGCTTTTACAGGTGTAAATACAAACATTTGCAGGACAAAGACATCCTTCCCCAGATAATATGTCTTTTTATTCAGTACCAGCGTTACCCAAATAAAGTCTGTAAAATAAGACCCAGATAAATAATTTTCCATGTCTGTACCATATCAGTTAGGAGTAGAAGGAACCTTCTCTATACAATGTAACTTATGCTTCTTTCTGAGCTTAATGGAGTTCAGGGAATTTTCATTTGTAAGGTAAATTCATGACAAAACATGATTTTAAAGTTTGCACGACAAGAAAATGTGGTATGAAATGATTCATACGTTACCAAGAAAAGCAATATTCTATGCATAAGCTGTATTTAGGTGTTTTTTTTTTTTTTAATGTATTTTACTAACAAACTTCATCAAATACTTTATTCTCTAGGGTTGGATTGCACTCATATTAAAGATACCGTTGGTTCAGTTTCAAAAACTCCAACTGGTCTGTACATTATCCATCCAGAAGGATCAAATTATCCTTTTGAGGTAAGGAATTTATCTCTCGGGGTAGTGACAATTTGCTTGAAAATATGCCCTTAGAATCTATTTAATAGATTTAAAATGTTTTCCTTAACAATTTCTCAAGAGATGAATAAGAAATGATTTAAATCATCCAACTGTGTCTGCCATTACTATAATTTTGACAAGTTTCTCAGTTTCTACAAAGAAATTTAAGCTTTGTAATAAGATCCCATCATCAGTTTTTGCATACAGTCAAAAATGCACCAAAGAGGAAAACCAAAGATACTTTCCAGCACCCCTTTTGGACATTGAGAAATGCTGTTCTTTTCTATTTTAGAGTTGGAAAACTGAGGAGCCAAGAGACTGATCTACTTGGCTCCTAAAATGGGACCTTTGGCTTTTTGAATTATTCTGCTGGATGACTGTATAGTGTTGCCTGCTCTTGAGAGGTGACTCTGCTGATGCCTATAGCTTAGACCATGCTATCGTATAGACATCTAAGTATAGGTGCAGATGTATATTAGTTTGAGGAGTAAGTGTTTAGTTCTTGCCCGAGCATCATTATAACTCAGTCTTGATGCAGAGAGGCATCCAGACTTTAGTATTTATATCCAGTTTGCAGGATATATATTCTTAAGAGGAGGAAATTCAGCATGAAGTGCAGCAGTCACTACCAGCTTGGAGCTGCTGTAATTGCTCAGAATTATAGTGCTTATCCAGGAGATGAGAGTTTTGGGTTAATTTCCTCAGGCTCAGGACATTGTGGTCCATGCATAAACAAAATACTTTGTTTTGTCTGTTTATTTCCTTTCAGGCTGTTCTACTTAGGGAAGTCCTTATGCATAGTGGAAAGACAGATACGGCACTCTCAAATCTTTAATTTTACAGCACATCCCGGGTCTTTAGTTTTTGGAGAAAAAATGTGGAGTTTAAGCCAGCTAATAAATAGCAAAATTTAATATCTAACTTTATAGTCTTCCTTTATATACAACAAAGGATGAATCCTTTATCTCTGGCCAATTGGGACCCTACAAAATGCTACAAATAAAAGACCTCAAACTGATTATGAAAAGGCTTCAGAAGTACGCTGGGATCTCAAAAAAAACGAACTTGGTTCCACAGACCCCTGATAGAAAACCTTATCATTCTGTGAGCTCCTGGAAAAGATCTGTAACTCATCAGCAAGTTCCTTCCAGGTAAACAAAAGGTAAAGACAGGCAGAAGTGTTCACAGAACAACCGTATTTATAGTATGAAGAAAATGCTGCCTGCCTCACCCCCCGCTGAACCTTGGCACAAAATGCATCTGGTTAAGAACTTCTTCTGGACTGAGGGGGATTATGTTGAGGAAATATTCATACCTCACCCAAATTACTTTTCCTGAGAGATGATATGGCTAATCTGTGTGAGAAAAGTGATTTCTCAGGTCACTTCCAGCTTTTGCCAAATAAATATGAAATTATAAAACTCCTTTTACTTCAAAAATATTTTTGGTACTTTTCCACATTTAAAGGTACTGCCAGAATCTGAGAATCAGATATGAGTGGAAAGGTTCCTTAAGGAGAATGAGAAACAAAAGGAAAAATCATAATAATTTGATTAAAAACACAAGGTAACAATAAATAATGAGAAGAAACATCTGCACTCATGAAATGAGTGTCTAATTTCTTGTCTGGTAGATGTTACACAGAACTGAAAAGATAGTGCCAAAATGTTATCAGAGAAAAGTATCTAAAATATGTGTTCCATAATTAATGCTGTTTTAAGGAAAACTGTTTAATGCAAATTCTTCCATGTGTTGAAGCATAAAAAGGGTACAAGAGGAATGATAGATGGATAAAAATATCAAGATATTAAATCATAAACAAGTATTGTAATGCATTTTAAGGGGCTAATAGCCAAGAGTTCTGGAAGTTCTGAAGACCAGCAAAATACGAAAAATACATGGCAGAAAACCATAGTAAGAAAGTGAAAACCAGAAAACAAAGCCAGCATGAAACAATTTATTTCAGTAAGGATCTCTTCAGCAATAAGCTGCCCTTTAAATGTAACTGAATCTAAAGCAAAATTTCTTTATAATCATTTACATAAAGATATAAGTGAAGAAAACCATTTGACAACTTGATTTTGTTCTTATGTTTTCATGTTTGAAACCTCATGTTTTCAAAAGTGAGTATTGATTTTTGATGCCTAACTGGGGCTAATTGAAACCTGAATTCTGGGACCTCTAAGAACAGCCAGTTCCAGTGGCAGTGGCAGGTTCTCCTCCTCTCAGAAAATCAGTCCCAAATGGGTTTTTGTCTGAGTATTCAAACATAAAGCAATTAAAACCACTTTTGCTTTCAGAAAATTTATTTCTGATCATTTTCTGATACTTTCTGATCAGTAAATTTAGATCAATGATATTTCTAAGCTGGGTCAGACAAGCTAAACAGCTGTTTGGAATATACCTCTTACACACACTAAAGATGGAATAAATATTCAGTAGAAGCATCCTCCTGCTCATTTAATTTAAATTGTACCTGACACAGTAATGCCCCTCATCCCTTGCACAACATGAGACATAGAACAAGCTGGAAAGGAGATTAACTATTGTAACACTTTGAGAAAGAAAATAGCATCATTTCCAGCATATAAAGGATTAAAGAAACTACACAGCAATGACTTTTTTGTGTATCTACCGCATGTTCTTAGCTGGCGTATGTTTTGGTGCCATATCTAAATAATTGGCTGATGACCTTTCCTGTAGAGCCAAATCTGCTCCTTCTGAGAACTATCAACACTCCCACTGATTTACCTTGGACTGAAGATTGCTGTTGTGACCAAGTGGGCTCCTCTTTGTATTTCTGACTCAGAGTGAGAGGAGCAGCCAAGCATGCAATCATCTTCTCAAGACAGTGGATGAGGCAATGAGATTATTTTTAATGAGTTTTATGTCTTTGCATCTTAATATTAATATTGGAGGCTTTTGTATTTCTTTTTATTCCAGTTCCGCCCTCCGTGGGTGACTGAAATAAGCATGTGGTACTACAGGGAATAAAGCCCATAATTTTCTTTTGTGCACATGACCATTACTATAATTCATTCATTATTTGTGTTGCAAGGGTTGCTAAACGCATCCAATGGCTGTGACTATCTTGAGAATCTGAGATTGCCCAGGTTATATTAGATCACATTGCAACTCTGTACTGTTACTTTCCTGTCTTTCCTAGAGAAGATGTTGTCAAGTCACAGAGGTTCTGAACGTGATGTTGATGTGTTTCTGCCAAGGAACGAGTCTTTGGTTTTCGGGAAAATCTCTGGGTGGTACAGGCAGTGGGAGTGCAACACATAAAGCACAGACCGCCACAATTTTTTGGGAGTTAAACTGACTTCCACCTAAACTCTACTTTTAGCAACCGGCTAAGACTGCAAATGTCTCTTTTCTGAAACATATTGCATTGTGCACATTCCCTGTAACATAAACAAAAACCCCTACTTTATTCCATCACCTGTGCATCTGCTTACTGTTACTTGGTGACAGGCAACATTATGTTCTGAACTTACTTTTGTTATCACAAGTAGCTTAATGTCTACACAGCGATAAGCGTGTTCCAGGTTAATTCTCCTGATATCATTGGGAGACACTTACAAATGAGCCTGGTTTTGAACACTAATTAAGCATAGTATCCCTTAGAACTACTTTGAACAGCCTAGGCAGTGCCATGTCTAAATGTGCAATGTGCATTAGGATGCCCAGACTTTCTAATCCCCATGATAGTTGGTCAAGCACTGGCACTGGGGTGTACTTGAAAATTCCCCGGAGTCACCCGGATACATTCCAGCTGACTTTAGGCATTTAGCTGAAATCCCTGGAGAGCAGCCAAAGGTTTAGGGGCTCTTTCGTAGATTAAGAAGGTGACTGACACCTGCAGAGGGTGATTTAGATCTTGGTTTTGCAGAGCCACGCTGTGAACGCGCATTTCTCTGTATAAGGGGGATTACAGGGGAGACAAGGGCAATAAGATGCCCAACTTAGGGAACTCAGTTACGCATCTGAAATTAAATGGGCTCAGGAGAAAATGCACCACATGTGATACTCCATAGCAGAGGGCAGCTGGACTGCTGCCATTTGACATGCTGTTGGGCACCAAATTTAGCGAAGACTCACAAAGACTCATAAATTTGAGAGCTGATCTCATGTATTCAGTGGCACTGCTTAGTTGCAGGCTCTTAAATGGTCACATTGGGACTTTCCTGGATTGGGGCCCTTTATGTGGAATTTTTTGCTGCTCCAGCATAAATTATGATATACTGGCTCATGGTTATTTCTTTTTCCATTCCCTCACCGTTATTATGGGCATTTCTCAGGCATCACACAGCATTTCTGGGGGTAGAAGGTATGATGGTGAGGGAGAACACATAAGAAGCTGTGTCTGTTTTGCTTTGCTGAAATAAAGGTATATTCAGTGTTAGTGCCTGTGTCTGTAATATTTTTGCATGATTAATACATGACATTGTTGCATGTTGCTTCCACTTCATGCTATTATTGATACACAGTAACATTTATCAAAGCTTATTTATTTTATATGATATGAGCAGACATTTGCACACAACACTTTCTACTGCTTGAGGAAATATCCAAATTAAGCAGTCCAGCAAGAACATATAAGAAAATAGTGCAGCTTCATTTTTTATTTTCTTTGAGGTTTTTGTTAAGATATTTGAAAGTTATGTCACTTGGCAAAACTCTGAATAGTCCGCCTTATTTAATTAAAGTGTTTTCTTCATAACAGCTGCTTCAAGAAATGTTAATCATATCTATGTCTATTTTAGGTTTTGTGTGACATGGATTTTCAAGGAGGTGGATGGACTGTGATTCAGAAAAGAACTGATGGAATCATTCCATTTCAAAGACCATGGTCTGAATATCTGGATGGATTTGGTGACCTTTCTGGTATTAATTTCAAATACTCTAAAGTGCTTGGACCCAACATTTCTGCTGTCTTTATGTGAGCTACTTTCCACTAAATTGTGTGGGATTTTTAGTTGTATAGAGAGCAAAGTTCTTGTTTCTTGAAGGTCTTATTTATTCTTAGGAGGTTTTTGATAAAATCTAATGTGTGATCTTCTCGATAACAACTATCACCCTACTAGAGTCTTTAGCCATTGCCCATCCTCAGTCTCACAAGGGGTGTTTCAAATGCTGCAATGTTTTATTCCTGAAATGATGTATTCATTGCATTTCCCTCTTTTTTTCTTCCCCCCTCACCCCTCAGATTTAAAAAAAAAGCCTTAATTGGTGTTAATCACATTTGCAAAATATTTCCTTAAAGCAGAGTAAAATCAGTAATATTTTACCATAGGGAATGCAAACTAGGAAGAGAATGGAAATATTTCAGTAGCTAATACCAACACACCCGTGATGTTACTTTTTTACTGCCACCTTTCATCCAGCAAGTCTAAAACCAGTTGCTTTTCTAGGAGTTTATCTGAGATTGCAATGACAGCACACAACTCTTCAAGTACACAAAAAAGCACAGCTCATATGGGGCAACCTTCCATGGAATAAAAGAGTGATTTACAGAGGCAGCAAATCTTGAGAACAGGGTTCGAGTTTTGTTGCATTTCATACGATGCTAACATGTGTCCTTTCTCAGTATTGCCCTTGGGAATGCTACTGAATTCCACTTAATCAAGTGGATCTTCAGCACATCCTGTTTTTGTGGTCTTTCGAGGTATATGGAACGCTTGAAAGTTTTCACGTGGACATTTTTCAATGTGAAAGAGAAAACAGATGATGCACGCATAGAAATTCTTTCCATGGATTTCCCAGTGAATTGGGAAGATTACTTTGTACCTTCATTAGTCCTTCAAGGGAATATAAACTTATCAGACAATTTTTATTACATTTGGTTCAGGAAGAAAAGTAGAAAAACTAGAAGAATCCATTTTTTCTTTTACACTTTCCATTTCTATAAGTTTATTGACTATATGTTCTATTTGTGTTTTAGGGGAATTTTGGCTTGGACTGAGGAAGATTTTTCACATAGTAAATCAAAAAGCCACTAGTTTCAGTCTTTATGTGGATTTGGAATCAGAAAATGACAAGCATGCCTATGCATCATACAATGGATTTTGGATAGAGGATGAAGCATGTTCTTTTAAGATCCATTTGGGGCGTTATTCAGGAAATGCTGGTAAGAACTTCCTTCTTTAAAGTATTTAAAGAATATTACTACCTTTCTTAATGTGAAAAAAAAGCATTCAAAAGATCAATACTTAGTTAAGATAACTTTGAAAATATTTATTTGTTTTTCTCTATTGGTGCATTATGAACAAAGATAAATGGCTAATGATGTAGTGACTGGATATACCAACATCAATCTTTATATAATAAGAAATCATTTTATTCTATTGCTTCAAGGTCTTCAATGAAATAATAATTGCATAAATACTCCTTTAATAAAGGAAAACAAGTAAGGAAAGGAAAGGAACTTTAATGGATTCAAGTCCATGGAATACATATATATAATACATAAGGGATTTTGTGTGTGTTTGTGTTTATCTATTTAATGATCCAATTCTTTAGATTAGATGTCCATTATCTCATCCCAAATTTGCTGATGTTAGTGGAATTCTTCCTCATGTTGTTGTTTGCTTAGTTCAGAAGTGCCCAGACAGTGGCATACAAAGGATAGAGAAAGAAATAACTGGTACAAATTAGGCCTACAGTGTGCAACAGTTACTGGCTGATATACAGATTATTTTACAGTTCCAGACCTGCCTTAATACCATAGCTATACAAAGTGTGTAAAGATTTGTGTTGAGTATTACACTCTGTCTTACTGCTTTTTTTTTCCCCCTCATATTTACTAATATGCAAGAATGTTCTGTATTGCCAATGTAACAGTTATTCTGTAAATGTGTTGGTGTTTTACTCTACCTGTAATTGTAAGAAATGTTATATCTCTAGTAAGACACCAGAACCAGTAATCACTGACCTTTGTGTTTTCACAATTCAGCTTTGTGTCATGACTCACTCTGGAGCTTTGGGCACATCACTGGAAAACAACTCTCTTAATTTCTTTTATATTTTCTTCCCCTATCTTTGATGACAAAAGCCTTTACCTTCATAGCTGGCGTGTGTCAATAAAAGCAATAACAACATAAAGATGTTTTACTGAATTGCAACATCTTCTGTACTTCTCAGTATTATTTACATTTTCTTTACTATTTGTTTAACACATTGCTAGCTCATCATTCAGCCACATCTGAAGAAATCTATTTTTCTAATGAATTCAGAGGAAAATTTTGTGAGGTATGCAACAGATAAGAAATGTTACGTTTCTCTGTAATGAACTCTTTTATCTTTCTGTTTTATCTGTTGTACTTAGGTGATGCATTTAGAGGATATAGAAAAGAAGATAACCAGAATTCAATGCCTTTCAGCACTTTTGATGTTGATAATGACGGCTGCAGGCCAACGTGCACTATTAAAGACCAGCCTGTGAAGAGCTGCAGTAACTTCAGTGATAACACTGGGTGGTGGTTCAACCAGTGTGGCCTCGCGAATCTTAATGGCGTTCATCGCTACACAGGTAGATTTCTTGCAACTGGGATTCACTGGAATACGTGGACAGCGAACAATAAACCAGTCAAAATTAAATCAGTTTCAATGAAAATTCGGAGAACCTATACTCCATATTTCCATTAAGCTATAAAAATAGAAATATATCTCTTTTTGCAATTATGTGGGATAATTGCATCATAAATACCTTTCATTTTCATATGACCAGTTCAGTCTTAGAACTTTATTAGATATTTCCATAATACAGTTACATTTTTATTATGAAACGTCAGCATTTGTAGTGTTCCTGCTTGAGTAACAAGGTCCTAAGAAGAACAGGGTTTTCAGAAAACGGACGAAGCTTACTGTTTGTCACCTTTTATTCAACTGTGTCTTATGCAATCTCAGACCCAGTGGAAAAATTATAAAAAGGAGTGTAACGCTGACTCTTGAATGTGTTCTTTCTATGTTCTCTGCGTATCTGAATTGCCAAGAAATTTCACCAAATTTTCTTTTAAAAAGCCATAGACCTGCCATTTCCACCATTATGTTTTGGAAAAATACCTTTTCTTCACCTTAGGTTAATTTTCCAGAATCAGCTCTTCTCTCTACATTCCTTATCAGGCAAGATAACACTGACTTATTTCAAGACATCCAAGGTTGTGAATACTCTCAGGGCCTGATTTTTATACAAGTAAGGTAGATACTGACGTGCAAAAACTATGGTCTGTTTTGTATTAAATTTTAACACTCAATGTGTTGCATAATCAGATTTTTACTCTACCATTGTCTGTTTCACAACTGCCACAAACAAACATTTTTTTCAAAGAAAATCATAACATTTCATGGAATGTTTCGGGTCTTAATTTTTAGGTATATGGACCTGATCTTATGTTTTTCATTCTTACTGGCATTCACTTTGTGAATGATCACGTGTTAATGAATAAAACCAAACCAAGTTGTATAAATACATTTTAAATTATGTTGTGTGTATTGTTTGAATTTCTGTCAGTAAAAATAGAATAATATCAATAAAAATGTGAATATTATCAGTACAGCAGTGTTTCTGGAACCTGGCATCTATTCTGTAGCAACTGGGCATGGTATTTCTCACCTCTGCTTCAGTTTCAGTAGATCAGCTCTGTAGTGACACGTAGAATGAAATCAGTTAATAACTCTATGGGTTTCCTCTATGCTGTCTCACACTTTGACCAAGCATTAACACAGTGAGCAGAAACAATCACCAGTTCAGAGCCACCATGGTTTAGAACTTCTTTCCAAAGATGTATATAGCTATAGGAGGAAATGAAGCTTCTGGTAGGGTATGTATACTGTTACAAGGTGAAGGGAGAGAATCCTTTCCTCTTCTATGCTTGACTAGTCCCTTCATTAATGGAGGTAAACACTTGCTAAACGCAGAAGTTTCCTTTCTGCAAAGGAGCCATCCCAGGCCCTGTAGAGGGACTGAGAGAGAGGGGGTTGCCCACGCTCTGGGGGAGACTGAATTCTCTGGGCACAGGGGGATTTTGTTGTCAGACCCTGTAGTCTTTGTAATTAGAGCTGAAGAACACCATCTTTAGCCCCCTTTCTCACTCCAGACTTATTAGGCACATAATCCCTTTCTAACAGCAACATGGACCCAGCAGACCAATAAAGGCAGACACTAAAATGAAAGAGCTTCCACAGTAAGATTAACAAGCATTAGGGCAGTATGTGATTGTTTAAAGAGTATTAATTCTGGCTGCAAGCCTGGATGTTGTCACTGTTTTATGGCTATTATGTCAGAAAGAGTCCCCAGGCTGCAGTACAACAATCCTGGTGGCTAAACCTCACAGAAATTTAATGGCTTTGATGAAAACCTCAAACTTCGACAGTGGAACCTCTACTCTACAGCCAGGTCCAAGCCTGTGAGCAGAAAGGAAGAGTCTAAGTGGGCAATTTGGGTGCTGAGTGTGGAGCCAGAGTCCAATGACACCCTGAGGCTCCTTCTGGCTTTATTAGAATCTCTGCTTAAAAGTGAAAGTGGAAGATGAAGATTGTAGATCTGGGCTGGCAGACATTACCACATTTAATTACCAGGTTTAACATCTCCTGTATCAGCGTTGGTTAGATTACCTGGCCATAAAAAATCACGGAGGAAATGGGCCTGAAAATATAACTAAAACTTGAAGGATCATTCTTACGCATGGACCCTGCATATTAATGTCAAGTCATATTGAAAACCTATACAAAAAATGAGTTGAATTCTCCATATCAGTACTGGGAGGCATTTGAATATGTACTGTTCCTCTGAAGATAAAGACATTTCAAAGACTATTTTCAGAGGCTACTTTGAATGCAATACATATACTTCAATACCATTAAGTATTGCTCTACTAGCAAGGCCACAGGTAGACACTGTGTTCTCTGTGGCTTAGAGTTCCTTCCCTTTGCAGATAAAATGAATCCATTTTGCCCCAGGCTTGACTTGTATCTTAGTTGTGCTGTGAGAGCTGGACCTGCAGTGTAAACTGCAAACAGGGTGACATCCAAATTGCAAATACTAGACAGGTTTTAACTGCTTTAAATCATTCAGGTCTGAGTTTTCAACACAGTGTTCTTAAGCAAAAGATGGTCAATGCTTTATTCCTTTTTCAGATTAGAAACTACATATGAAAATAGAGATTGTTATGAATTTCTCCTCTTGCATTTGCCATATTATCTTCTAGTCATAATCACACTTAGTGCTTCTGTGGCAGCAAACAAGTAATTACATAATAATTAATATAATTTAATGATTTTATTTCCTTTCATTGAGTCTAGCAGCTGAGATTATAAGTTTTCTATGAAAAGCTTTTGAGCATGGGAATCTCATAGCTTTATAATAATTTGAATGTTCTGAAATGTGAGTATTGGTATAGTCTGTTTTAAAATTTAGTGTCTGCTTAGAAAAGCAGAGTGCTAGAGATTAGTTGGCAACTTGCCTGGTGCAAATCTGAAATGCAGCAATGACAACAGAACATTTTCAGTGTGATAGATGGCTACTGCCTTCAGAGGTTCATTACATTTCCTCTCTAAGAATAAAACAACTGTGAAAACAAATAATTTTTTAGTTAAACAGAGAATTTACAAGGATATTAAACTGATTCCAGGAGCCTACATTCCATATTTACAGCTGATGGTTCCCAACCACCATATATAAGATTTTTGTGGCCATATATTTAGGGCTGGTAATCAGCTGGTTATTGCCCAAACAGTCTTGTTTCAACTAAATAAAAAGGAACATGTAGGATGTAGCATATTAAGAAAAGCTGCCTGAGTGTTCCAAATAAAAACTAGCTTGGTTAAACTACACTTAATATCTATTCCAGGAATGATGCTCCAAACTATGAGAAGTTGTCTTTAAAGGATGTGTAATCTCTGATGTTATGAAAGTGCATTTCTTTTGTTTTCTTTTTCCAAGAGTATGTCTTCAATTTGTAAACCCCAGTTTGGTGAACTCAAATTATTTTACCCAGTTTATGACGCTGCAGTAATATAAATAAATGACAACATGGTTTCCACAGCCTGAGTACTACTGACGTGGCAGTGCAGCATTCAGCGTATTAGACATCTGGAAATAACAAAACAGTACAACTAAAGGCATTTTACTTTCCACTTGGAAAATCCTTAATTGGGCAGTAGAAGATTCTCTGAACTACTTGATTACTTTTTTTTTTTTCTTTTTTTCTTACTGTAAATTCTGGCACATATTTAAAGCTTTATAATCAGTCATGTTTCATTACCTTGAAAAAAAACATTTTTCTTTTATTACTGGTCTCTGTTCTGGAACATATTTCTGAGAAGTTTCTCCAACACTGCATTGTATGGATGCTTCACTACAAAACACGGTATGTTTATGTGCATCGTACAGTACTCCAAGTTGCAAGTAGGCAACTTTGATGCATAGCTTGACTCTAAATTCCAGCTGGTTGCATGCAACAGTTTCTGTAAGTCTTTCCAATTATTTAAGGATCACTAATGTAATGCACAATAACATTCAATTATTTAAACCACCATCTCAAGAACTCTTGTTTGAAATCTATTGTGTTGGATGTTTTGCATGTGTTGTCCAGAAATTCTGATGCAGGCCTCTGGTGGATTATAGCAGAGGGTGCTACTCCACTGCCAATGCACGATGTGATAATAAGGTACAGAGCTACATGAAGAAGTTTCTGAGACTTAATATCTACTTTTCCCTCCTCCCTCCTGTCTGATACATAAAAGATAAAACACTAAACTACTAAATGCAGTAACATGGTAAAGTTCCTTTTAGCCTCACCCTAATCTCTACAGATTCCCTTGAAAAAAAACTGAGGTGGTTTCGGCAGAAATATCAGCTCTTTGGGATGCAAAGCTCAACATGAGCTCAACCTTGTAGCGAGCAAGGAAGGAAGAATGAAAGGTGAGATGAGACTGGGCCTATAGTTATCTTGTGCATGACTGTTTGGAGGACAAGAAAGAACAAGTAATGGCAGATAATTAAAATTCAAGATCTCATTGCTGCTTGCTTTTAATGTCCAAGCCAATTATTCTTTTCATGAAGGCTGTAAGTATCGGTTACATGTAGCTCATCATGTAAATGGCCACAGCTTCCTCTGGAAACTCCACTGAGTGACTGCTCTGTGTAGAGCGGGTTGGTTTTCCAGCCTAACTGAAAGTATACAAACTGAGCCATAGGTAGTTCGATAAGCTTGGGCTCTCATTCTGTCTGATCAAGGTTGCTGTAAAACAGAGACAGTCCTGACTCGTCCTGATCTTCACAGCAAATTGTGATCCTGTTTTGTACAAGTCATCCAGAAATACCAGTGCCAACAGGTAGTCTTTTATCAGTCTCCACCTTTAACAGAACCCAAGAAGGTACTAGAAGCTCATTGTGACTCCTGTGGTCAGCCAAGCCCGCTGGGTCTGTTTATGGGACCTGACTCCACTCAGGTTTATATAAAGCCAGTGTAAAGAGCTGATGTCCTTTAAAAGATTTGTGTGTGTGCACGCATGGTGCTACATATATTTTGATGCATTAACACATATTTTCTGTGAACCTTCACTATAGCCCTTATTCTCTCTCATCTGTTTTAGCTGTTCCAGTTAAATTGTGTTATGGTGCATGTAAAGAACATAGAGACAGAGGTATTCAGTATATGGGGTTATAAAATGAGGTAAAGTTCATAGAATCATAGATGACCTCCAGAGCTCATCTAATCCAGCTCCCTGCTAATGACACATCTGATCAGATCTATTTGAGTCTTGAACATCTGCAAATATGAAGATCCCACAATATCTCTGGGCAATATGCTCCAATATTTCACCACTCCCATGGCAAATTTTTTTTCTTCTAAAATCTGAGTAGAATTTCCCATCTTCCATCTTGTGTTTGGTACCTGTTGTCCTGTACTGACTGACTTCTCGTGTAAGTCTGAAGCGGGTTATGCGATCCCTAACTCTCCCTTCCTCTACTGTAGGTCCTGCTCCACTCCCAGACTGTGCTAGTAGTAATTATTAGTCATTATAAACCCCTTTCTTCTTGCCCTTCACCTCCTTCGCTGGTTTCACCTCTGGCTGAGCTTTGGCTTTGCAAACTCTGCTCTGATGTGCATGAAAATTCTTTGTGTTCCTCTCAAACAGCCTGTTGCTGTGTCCAGCTTTGGGGTCCTTCTTTATGTCGGAGCTCACTCAGGAGCTCCACATTCATCCATGCTGGCCTTCTGCCATGCTCCACTTCCCGTTCTTTGGAATGGATCAGCACAGGTATGCATTTTGGGGTATATATCTGGATTCTAAAGCTCTCCAATGATGATCTTTCTTATTGTGTGGGGTTTTTTATAGCAATTATTACAACAGAGCAGGGATCATGGCCCAAGGGCATTACTACATTTCAACTACAAGGACTCTTCTAAGAACTGACTACTCCAATTTCTGGAGAAAAATGTGGCTTTGCGTGGTATATACTAAGTCTTTAATTAAAAAGCCACCCAAGTTCATTGCAGTGCAATTATCTGTTACAAAAGTGGTGACATCATGCCGGTTACAGAACCTCAGACCAACAGCAAACAATAACATCATTCTTCTTTGTAAAGTCAAGTTTCTACAACGTCTCCAATGCACAGGGAAACACACATGAGCTCTTCCTGTTATAATGGTAAACTGAATGACTTTGCCAGGAATGAAACAGGAGGATAGGATTGTTCTCTTCAAATTGAAAATTAAAAAATCCGTGGAAGTTCTTCACATAATTTTATTTTTCCCTACTTCCAAAGGTGAAAGGTGACCGAAAATTAATGTGGCAATGGCAAAAAAACCCTAAGCCTTTAGCATACAAAATATCCACCCTCTAGAAGTTAGGTTCTTCAAGTAAGTACTAAAATTGCAGTGTGATTTTTTTTTTCTGAATCTCTGCCTAGACTGGGAACTTAAGGTAGGATCCAGTGTTGGAAAGTAAAATGTGGGAAAGCAAGATGTGTGGTTCCAGCCATCTGGATGATAAGGGAAGATCAATACTAACATGACCATCTGGACCGTCAAAGACATAATACTAACATAATAATATATAAAGGGCCTTGGACAAATTATTTTGAAGTACGTTTCTCATAATTGTAAAAAGTTATAGCCCAGACTCTCAAGAATGGTATCTCGGGCCGGATAACCGCCCCCAAGTGCATGGGATGTGTGAATGTCCTTGGGCCGGGTCTGTGAATGAGTGGAAAAACAAGTGACAAAAACATCACATGAGTTTAGTGTGTTTTTAATAACGATTAGTGGAAAAACACCTTTTGTAAACATCTTAGTCCAGGCCCATACCTGTAACTCCTATAAATTGTCAATGGTGAATAAAGAAGGCGGCCTAGGTCAGTTCTCTGCTTGGCCAGGTTCTGTGCTCCTTCATGAACAAGATCTCTGCCTCTGCGTTAATCTGTGTCTGCGTCCTGGTATGCGTCGTCCCTAATTGCTGCAATCCAGTGTCCAGAGTGCACGCCCAGATGCACCTGAAATTCAGCTGCGTCATCCTCACCAATGGGAATGATAGGGTTTTTTTGGGTACTGTTTCAACTTTCGATAAAATCAATGGAAAGAGATCACAGAATTACAGAATCACTGAGGTTGGAAGGGCACTCTCACGATCATGTACTCAAGCAGGGTCACGTAGAGCAGGTTGTCCAGGACCCGTCCTGCTGCATTCTGAATATCTCCACAGATGGAGAGTCCACCTCTCTGGGCAACCTACTCCAGTGTTGAACCACCATCACAGTAAAGATCCAGGTCAGGAAGTTCCTAAACATCAAACTTGTGAAAGATGGGAAGGTATAAAGGAGAAATCACTCTCTAGCTGCTCTCATCTCACACTGATTCCTGGAACATCTAAAACATCCACTGCTGGCCAAGTCAGAGGTGTGATATCAACCTGGGTACGAGCTGTGCATGGGCTCTGGTGCTCAGTCCAGAAAAGTGACGGATTTTCTATCTTGCAGCAGGGGAAAGACCTCATTTTAAGAAGGAAGAATTAAATTTCAAAAGGAGACGTAGGTAGCAATTCTGTCAAGCACTTCTTTGGAATAAGTGAAATTCCTGACCTGAAAGTGTCAAGAATAAGTAAGATAATGTGGACAGAACAAGAACACATGTTGTGAAGGATAAGACAGAGGAAGAGAAAACTGAAACAGAGCAAAAAGGTAGAGAGGGTGGCAAGGGCAAGCATGCACACTAAGCAATTTATTATGAAATGCAAAGGGAAGAGACCAAGGTAGCCAAATCACCACATTCTGTGGCTTGACTGAAAGAAACCTGTGAAGGCTATGGTGGCAGGTTCTTGAGTGATAAAAATAAAAACAAAGCCACCGTGTAAAGCTGGCAGTCAGCACTGACAGGAGATTGCAGTGGGGAAGGAAGTTTTGATGTGTGAGTGCTTCTCCTTGTGGGCAAAAAGTATGAATTCCCTTAGAAGAAGTGAGATAAAATAAGCACACATTCATCACATCTGGAGACCATGTAATTGGAATCTTTCCAAGATTAAAACAGAACCAAATAATTACTTCTTTTGCTCAAAACAGTGATATGACCAGGTTAGGTCTATCCCAGTCTTTTTATTGCAGAAAAATGATATAGGAAATAGTGAGATAGTTCTCTTTTGAGCAGCTACTCCCCCAATATGAATAATAACAGGCAGCATTTTTTAAACTTGGCTTTAGTTAGACTGGTAGGAAATTATACAACTTGGAAAACAGCAGATAAGAAATTGTAGAAGAGAGAAATAATCCAATACTTTCCACATACAAAGGTCAGAAAGCCAGCCTTAACATAAATTAACCAAGTGTTCTAAACTTGCATACCTCAGGACAGGATAATAATGCTTATATCTCATGACTTTGTACATGTCCAGGTTATTTTGTGCTAGTAAATAAGGAATCTGCATCTAAGTGGTGCTTCTCCAGCACTGAACCTGTGCTTATGCAGAGGTTTCCATCTGCAGGTCCCTGAAGTCCTTGTCACTTACTTTCCGAATTTGTGAGCAGTGCTCAGGCTCAACAAATAACCACCTGAGCAGCCAGAATTTTATGCTGGCCTCATCACTGGAATTAAAAAAAAAAAGGTTGAGTTCTGATAAGCTGAGACTTAACTTGGGAGCTGAGTTACTCCGTGCTCCCCATCTCATCAGTGCACCAGCATGCACATGGAGACCTTGGGCCAGATCTTAAATGGCCCTCAGGAAAATCAAGTTGTCTCTGTTGATTACACAGGGAGCAAAGGAAAACTGCACTTCTTATCTGAGTTGCCCTGGAAAATGTCCAGAGCTCATCAGGTCAAATCAAGTCCTGGGCGCATGGAGAAAGGGATTCATTTGTCTCCACAGAGGCATCAGAGCCCTTGGAAATGTTCTGGCACATGTGAGGTGTCTCACTCAGGTCCCATAGGAGACACTGGCTACCCTGGAGCTGCAGAGGAGGACAGGCAGGATACACAACAACACCTCACATGGCTCGAGATGCCAGAACCCTTCCCAACATCCTGGCAGAGCAGGCCAGTATGGAACAGGTCACCACGGCAGTGAAACTGAGATGAAACTAGAGATGAGCTCCCAGCTGTCAAACCGCATTGAGCCGTATGTAATCAGGGAGTTACCAAGACGTTGCATGTACGCCAATTCTACTTTTGACTTAGACCCTTTCTAAATGCAGCCACTGCAACTAGGTTTATACTTACTACACCTAAACCTTAAGAATAGGAGCTATTTAACAGTTACAGTTAGTGAATCAGAAACCTTCCTGGTGACTTTAGTTTTGTTTTGCACTGCTCCCCCTGGAGCAGGAGCTCCACCACCGGCCCAGAAACCGGCAGAGATAATCCAGCTGCTCTGTGCGGTTTCTCTTTGCACGGCAGCACAGAGAACAGAAGGGAACATGCACACCCATTTCCAGACTGGGTATTGATCTGCCACGTGTTCTAATCTAGAAAGAAGGTCTGCACTTCATTTTGTAGCTCACTGTAAAATGAGCTAAAATTGATGAAAGGAAGGCATCCTCGGCTTTCAGTGAATGCAGGTTTTGCTGAAATGTTCTGTATTAATCAGCCAGAAGTTCAGTTCTTGCAATATGCTCTAATAAATCCTTCCTATATGGAACAGTGCAAGTGACACTGTACTGCATAAAGATAAAACTCATGTAAAGAACAGAATAGTCCTTTTATTAAAGCTTTGTTGCTCCACGATTTCAAATTTTAGCATTATGTGTGCAAATGTGTGTGTAGAAATCCCATATGAGCAGGCATACCCATGTATGGATTTGTAATGCATTTCTCAGTGAGAGAAGTCTGGTAGGAGCAGTATAACACAGGCTTGCACTCCTTTATTTTTTTTCTGTGTGCTTTTCTCCATTGCCTAAGTTTTTCCTCAGCCTCACATGGTCTGACATTTTCGGTTTTTATTTTTGCAGAAGACTGTCCTTGGCAGGAGGCTTGCAGACAAGACCGTGTAACAAAAACAAGCCTTCAGAAGCAAATACCAAGCTCAGCTTTGAGGCCAGCGAGGCTTTGTTATAAAAACCATTCAAATCTTGCAGAGTTTTTCCAGGTACAACTCTTCCGTCAACTGTGAAGAACCGCCAAGTGCCTAAATTCCACTCGGTTTCAGCTCCCAAGAGTGTGACGGGACACAAGGCCGGCCCGGCTTTGACCCGGTGGTTTCAAGTCTCAGTCAAAACAGGCGGGCCGGGCCGGCTCGGGTGGCGGCGGCGGGCCCACCTGCCAGAGGGCCGCCGGCTGTCCCACCGTGCCGCTCGGCCCCCGGGGCTTAACCCCTGCGAGCCTGGGGACTGTCGGCCCCCGGCAGGCCCTGGGTACCCGGCGGGGCCCCGTGGGATGCGCTTCCTCACGCCCGAGCGGGACCGCGCTAACCGAGGCGCCGCTGCCGGGGGGCGGCCTGGCCGCCTGGGTAACGCGGGTGGCGCGGGGCGGGCGGTGGCCGCGCTGCGGTTCCGCGGGGCCGGACGGCAGGGGGCGCCAAAGCGCCGGGCGCGGCGCAGGCTCGCCTCGCCGGTACCGCCGCACCCTGCTCGCACCGCCGGGAGCCCGGGCCCGGGGGGGCGGTGGCCGCGGAAGGGCCCGCCTCGGGGAGCAGGGAGGAGCTGGAGTTCGCAGCCGCCCGGGTCCGCTTTCCAATAAATGTTTCCTTTTCCTTTTCCTTTTCCTTTTCCTTTTCCTTTTCCTTTTCCTTTTCCTTTTCCTTTTCCTTTTCCTTTTCCTTTTCCTTTTCCTTTTCCTTTCCCTTTCCCTTTCCCTTTCCCTTTCCCTTTCCCTTTCCCTTTCCCTTCTTCCCCTTCCCTCTCCTCTCTTTCTCCTTCTCCTTCTCCTTCTCCTTCTCCTTCTCCTTCTCCTTCTCCTTCTCCTTCTCCTTCTCCTTCTCCTTCTCCTTCTCCTTCTCCTTCTCCTTCTCCTTCTCCTTCTCCTTCTCCTTCTCCTTCTCCTTCTCCTTCTCCTTCTCCTTCTCCTCTCCTGCACTGGACCTTTCCAGGGTGTTCAAACTGTGGCAGCCAATGTCACTGAGACACCGTCACAGGGTCCATCCACAGCACGGCACGGAGGCAGCTGCCTGCTGCTGGGTGCAGCCAGGGCTTCCAGGGGCAAGTTCTAGAACACCTGATTAAAAAATGCATGACCCTCTGTAGGCAATATGACAAATGCAATTGGGGAAAGAAAACCCAAATAAAACAATCAAGTAACTCCCAAACTTTTTCAGAGCCCAAGCAGAACCCGTGGTGGTGAGGCAGAGGGAAGAAAGGGAACCCATGGGGTCCAGTAGCCTCAGTGTTCCTCTGTTTTACATAGTAGGACCAGAACTGATGCAAGCTACAAATAAAGAAGATACAAAGAAAGAAGACAAAGATGATTCAAGCCAGGGAATGGCTTCCTTGTGGAAGCAAATAAATAGAATAAGACTCTTCAATAAGTTGGCCCTCTTGGGGAGCAGGGAGTGCAAAAGGGATCTACAGCATCTGTAGTGCCATAGGGAGGGTGAAGAGAGAGCAGCTGTCGTGTGTCAAGACCTAGCAAATAAAATCAGCTGTTGACAAGTTCGAAATGAACAAAAAAGCAGTTTTCTGAACAAAATTTATAGCAAAGCTTTGGAGTTTGCTAAAAAGACAGTAGAAGTTTGCATGTATTCAAAATATCTTGGACAGATTAATGGAAGACAAATTTATGATGACAAGAAAGCATTTTCTTTATAAAATATTTTCTTCCCAACTTCTTTTTCTGCTTTGCCCTTAACATTTTTTGCAAACTGTAATTTCACATTTTCTTTCAACACTCCGTTGACAATAAACTCCTGACAAAGCTGTTAAACTGAATCAGGGATAGGAAAACTATGAGATATGCAGGAAAATACAGTAGTTGTTTGCAGGTCTCAGCTATTTTGTGCTATGTAGCTGCAGACAAAAAAGTCAAAACCCAAGTAATTTTCTACAACAAGCAAATATTAAACTGAAGTTATTTTTTCTTCTATGTTTTTTGTTTGCAAAAGTAAATACATGAATAATGGAAGTGAGAACTCAGTACAGACACATAAGTATAAAACTAATAACTTAGAAAATAAGTCTTCTTTTTGTATGTCTCCTGCCTATGACAACTGTTTTTATGTCTGCAACTATTTTTGGCTCATAGTATTACATAATTTCCTGCATTATTGCAAAGTTAAGTATTTTATAAAGTTTTCTAGTTCTCTGATTTAATTCTCATCTGACCACACAGATTGACAGTCAACTAAAATGCCAAGAAATAAACAGAACAGAATTAATCAGACCAGAATACAAAAACTGAGAACGTCCAAGTAATATAAAACAATATTTTGATACAAAGCCTGTTAGATATTACAACTTCAATAGCCTTTTTCTTATTAGAAAATTACAATCAGAAGAAAAAGCACATTCTATTTTCTAATAAAAGGTCTGAAGTAATCCGGCTATGTAATTGTTCAGATTTTGCTTAATTTTTTTTTTTTGCTAATGCCTTTTTAGATGCTTAAGCAATTTATCTCCACTTTCTTTCTGTCCTTTTAAATTAATAATTAAAAGGCAGAAGCAAGAATAACTCCTTCATTACAATGGAAATGAATGATTGATTACTGCTTGTTATTATAAACCACCTTTTATTTAGATAATTAAAAAAGAAAATTCAGGTGTGATCTGTTGTACAAATCACTGCTTTGCCACAGTGTATATCAAGCAGGCACTTTAATTCCCTGAGAGGTGCAGTAATGCAGGGAAGGCAGCACTCGATGTGCACCTGCCAGTGCATAGGAGCATTTCTCAGCAGCTCGGCTCTGGCCGTGAGGATTAGCAAACTGTGTGGGGTTACAGATGCGCTCAGCAGGAATCTGTCCTAGAGGAGAGAGCACCTCATTGGTTGTCCTTATGTTGTCTCTGCTTTGGAAACAGCGATGTGCATAAACCCCACTGCAATGGCACAGCCTCTGTGTACATGTCTCTGTGTACATTTAAAAAACCCAGGTTCTCTTTTAGTGAATTTGCCTGTCAGCTAAAGCCTTTTTATTAGCTGCTTTCCTGAAAGCCAGATACCTGTTTTGGTAGACATAGCAATGGTATGCAAGGTTGCTGAACTGATAAGGATGGATGTACATCTCGCAAGAGGGGCAATGAGAAACAGATGACCAAAAACTGACCAACTGAGTATACCATCCCATTCACGTGACACTTCCTATAAAAGTGGGAGATCACAAGGATCTCATCCCTTTTCCTTATGGCCGACATTAGGAGAGGATCTTGCTAGTCGTCCCTGCAAACTGAGGCCTAGTGACAGACTGAATCCAGCTCCGGTTGGCTGCAGAATCCAGTCCAGGACTTTGAGTTCCAGCCCTTCATCTGCCAGGACTTTCAAGATTGCTTTTGTATATTTTGTATTATTTTCTCTATTTTTATTGGTAGCATTAGTAAAACATTTTTAATTTTTCCAACTCTGTTCTCTCTGTCCTTCTTTCCCTCCCAATCACCTGTCCTGAGTGGGAAGGGGGGAGAGGGAGGGGCTGAAGAGGGAAGGGGAAGAGAGGGTTAACAATACATCTGCCACAGTTTTATTGTCACCCCGCAATCAAAACCTCGACAGTACAAAATATAACATTTTCTTTGGTAGGAACACTGAGCTGGTGCAGCGAAATACTGGTGCTTAGTGATCTGGGAGCACTGGAAATAGGAAAGCTGGCACTGCCATTGGGAGCACTCCATGGGCTAAGTGGAAGGTGTCACTCTTGTGATGGGATATCTATGGGACATAAGGCACAAAATACAGGGGTTTTCTGTCAGTGGACACAATAGCCTCCCTTTCTCGACGTTGAGGTTAGTGCTTAAATTAATCTAAAAATAACAGTTAACATTTTTAATGACAGCAAATAGATGGGAGCTTGGCTATCTATAGGCCTGGCAGAAAAAACGTCTCAAAACTGCCACATGAACAAAAATGTAGACTATTAGTCTTCAGTTAGAATTTTCAGATTTTCCTTTTTTTTTTTTTTTTTGAGAAAAAGCCACAGTTTTATCTTTGGGGAAACATCTTCCTCCTCTGCTCCTCACACATGGTTGAGCAGATGAGCGTGGCAGGAGCTCTGCAAGGCTGCTGCCCCGCCACTCTGCTGTCTCCCTGCTGGCTTGGTGGGATTGGGCGCAGTTTTGTGAAGTTCCCTGTTTCTTGACTTGAAGAATCTGTTTGCTACTACCATAAAATGTTAGTCTCTTTTAACTCATTTACTTTAGCAAAGAGAGGTACAAGACCAAGCAGAGATATACCAGTGCCGCACTGTGGGCAGAGACCAGAGGAACCCAAGGTAACAGGAGTGAGGAATAGCAGTCCGGATGTCTTGAGCTTGTGGAAGCATAAGTAATATGCAGTATAATAGTTAATATGAGGGCATCAGCTGTGTCATCTGGGTCTTAGCTGGATAAAAGGCCAAGTAGGCAGTGGACCAGGCTCCCAGCTCTGGAGTCTGCAGTACAGGAAAGACATGGACCTGTTGGAGAGGGTCCAGAAAAAGTCACAAAAATGATCAGAGGGCTGGAGCTCATCTCCAGTGTGGAAAGGCTGAGAGAATTGGGGTTGTTCAGCCTGGAGAAGAGAAGGCTCTGTGGAGACCTTACTGTGGCTTTTCATTACTTAAAAATGGCCTATAAGAAGGATGAGGACAGATTTTTTTTTAGTAGGGCCTGTGGTGACAGGCCAAGGGCCAGCGGTTTTAAACTAAAGGAAGGGAGATTCAGGCTAGACATGAGGAAGAAATTTTCTGTAATGACTATGGCAAAATACTGGAACAGGTTGCCCAGAGAGGCTGTAGATGCCCCATCTCTGGAGACATTCCAGGCCAGGCTGGACGGGGCTCTGAGCAACCTGGTCTGGTTGAAGATGTCCCTGCTCATGGCAGGGGGTTGGACTAGATGAGCTTTGAAGGTCCCTTACAACCCAAACTATTCTATGATTCCATGATTCTATGAATTGTCTTTTACTAGCAGAGGTGCTTGGTTTAAAGAAAAACCACCTGGATTTGTCTGTCTGACTGGATCTGAATGACAGCTGTCAGTCAGTCCTGTGTACATGGGGAAGGGTGTGAGAAACTAAATAGGCATTTGTGTCTGTACCCCAGCCCAAGCTGCAGAAGGATGTTGGTGGGTACAGTGAGGCCATGACTACGCTGCAACCTGTGGTTATTGAGCCATGCGGCTGCTGAGCCCCATCTGGCTGTGGACAGACATGGGTCTGGGGAAGCTTCGCTGTTGGGTCTGTCTGTGTGGAAGGAGTTACAAACCCCATGGTCTGTCCAGACCCAGATGGTAACGATGGACATGTTGGGGTAGGCTGTGCTTAATCCACTCCAAACACAGGAGATGCTTGAGTTCTTTTACTTATAAGCTTCAAATGAAAGATGACTATTGTCAGAACATTTCAGGAGAATTTCATGTTTGTAGAGAGAGGTCTGCTTTCGGATTGTCTACTGGACGAGGCTGAGTAAGTTCAGGAGGTAAAAGTCCTTTCTTTGCCATAATAGGATTTTAAAATGCTATTAGAAACACAAAACTGAGAGAAAAATGCTCACCAAATTTAGATATAATCTGTGTAAATCCTCACTAAGTCCATTTTTTCCCAGTGACAGGTATTTTTTAATGAGAAGTTCTCTCAGAAGTGTTCCCAATTAGCCTGACTTAACTCCTCTTAGCATCTTTCTCACTACCTTGTGACTGTGGAGAGATTTACAGCCATTTTGTGCTGGCATGAGGGGAGTGGATTCGGTCAGTTCGTTTTCTCATGCAATACTTCTGATTGTCAAAGAAAAAGGCAGCACAACTAGGTACACAGGCTTTATAAAATACTCTCCATTTAATCAGTTTCTCAGCAGTGTCCGTCCCCAACACACAGCTGGAGCAGGACAAGGGGTGGAGGCTCTGCAAAGGGGAATCTGTGTCTGGCCTGAAAAGTGAATTGTCCTCTGCAGCGGTGGGCTGAGGAGCACCTGTGGCATCATCAGGCCCAGCAATAAATAATCATTCCTGGGCTAAGTTTTAAGATTTCAGGCCAGGGGAGGTGGAGGTGAACACTATTGGAATACAGATGGATAGGATATTAATACATAAATATAAGTTACATTTTTTAAGAGAACAAAAGAAATAGCTTGAGGCTCAAGGACTTGTTTTCCACACCACTAAGAAAAGTGGATGTGAATATTAAATGAATTGGAAATGACAGATAAATAGTAAAAAAGAGCTAGTTCAAAAACTTTGTCTTGTATTTATTTTGCTGTAACTGCAGGTGAAAATTTAGTCATGTTGCCTCAGTTTAATTTCTGTGACAAATGTGATTTAGCCATATGAAACAGTCAATGCCTGCAGCCAGCTGCATTGAGAATGTAACTCCTTGATTTACACATGTAAAAATTCCAGTAAAAATTTGGGGTGTGACAATTGCTGAGTCTTTTTGCCATATTGAAGTTACAGCCCCCACTTCCTAAAATAAAATAGAAACCTGAGTGAAATTAAGAGATTAAGCACAGCCAGTAAAACAGAGCCAGCATTCTGGTGTCCTCTGGGCTCTGACAGGTGAAGGTGGGTGCATGAGAAGATGCTCATTCCTTCCATTGGGTATATCTATATTGGGAGTTTGGGGGCACCTGGACTTGTGTACCCTGTTTTTCTTTATCTGAGCCTGAGGAATGGACGTTTCCTCCGCACTGCTGGAGCCCCACTGGTACCAGAGGGTGAGAGTTCCTGCACCCTCCAGAGCTCCCTTTGCTCCTGCAGCTTTGGCATCCCTACCCTAACTGGCTGCAGGTGGAGTTAATTATATACGTACCACAATCAGTGTCTGGCATTTTTCTGGAAGATGAAGTCTCAGTTTAGGACCCAAGATTAGTCAATCAAGGCAAAAGATCTTTAGCTAAAATCTTTAATTAAATTTAGTATCAGACATATAGGTGCAAGGTGTTCCTTTGTGTTGCATTTAGAGTGTACTTCAGCTTTGTTATAAAGTGATATCTCTATTGAATTGAACTAATTGTGATTAAGGTCCTTCACAGAAGTAACAACACAATAATTTTAAACCTAGAAGGCCATATGTTTGAGTTGACCTTGAAGGAAGTAAGTGACAAGCTTTGATTTGGTGAGTTTGTGGATAACTTTTAAAGTGTTGCTTGGAGAAAGCCTCAAGTTAGTTTATTTTCTGGGCTGTAATGAAAGAACATTTAAACGGATGGGAAAATTCCACAGTTAATTCATAGACAATCAAATCAATCACTTTTATTGACTAGTTGATGCTGTTCATTATAAAACCTCTGTCTTTTCCTACATCGCTACTTACAGAGTTACTGAAGACAGCCATTGTATATATGAATACACTAATAGATACAGTTAGTGTAATCAGCCACAGATATAGTCCAATTATTTACAAATTTGCTTTCTCAAATTACATCGGAAAAGGAAGTGCTCAAATTCTAGATTCAACTCTTTCTGGGAGCCACCCAAGAACAAGGAAAGTTCATAAATATGCATCACTACCTCAAGCCAAATATGCACCATTCCTCATCAGAGTTATGGAAAACAATTCTGAGTAATACAGACTCTTCCTGTAATGAATTTTTCCAAGTCAAGGATATGAAGGAGGGATACATGAATCTGCTCACATTTTCCACTAGGTGCATGATGAAGTTTGATGCTGTACCCAAAGAGAACATTTCGGATTTCATTAAACTTCTGTTTCAGCTTGAAATCAGTTACCCAAAAGGGCAATAAGTAGGACTGAAAGCATGGACTTCAGCAGGGGGAACTTTGGCCTCTTCAAGGTCCTGCTTGGAAGAATCCCACGGGATAGGGCTCTAGAAGGCAGCAGGATTCAAGAGAACTGGTTAATATTCAGACAGCACTTCGTCCAGGCTCAAGACCAATGCATCCCTGTGAGCAAGAAATCAAGTAAAGGGAGTAGGAGGCCAGCATGGAAGAGTAAGGAGCTCCTGTCCCAATATCCTTCATCGATAAGGTCTCCTGCCTGGTGGATGATGGGAAAGCATGATGGGATGTGGTTGTTCTGCATTTCAGTATGGCTGTTTATACTGTGCCTCACAGTAGCCTTCTGGACAAGTTGTCCAGCTGTGAGAAGACCAGGCACATGGTGTGCTGAGTGAAGAAGTGGCTGAGCAGCCTGGCTCAAAGGACCGTAGTGAATGGGGCTCCATTTCGTTAGTGGTCAGTCACCAGTGGTGGTCCTCAGGTCCTGGGGTCCTGGTGGACTCCCATTTGAGCAGGATGCAGCAAGGTGCCCCAAGGCGGCGGTGAGTGGTGCCCTGGGCTGCATGGGGCAAAGCGTTGACAGCAGCTGGAGGGAGGTGACCCTTCCCCCTGCTCAGCGCTGCTGAGGCCAGGCCTGCAGTGCTGTGCCCAGCTCTGGGCTCCCCAGGACGAGAGAGACGTGGGCAAAGTGGGGAGAGCCCCCAGTGCCCCTCCCCCACCAGGGCGGTTAGAATGCGACGCTGTGTTGACCCGGCGCTGGCCCGGCAACGGTTCTGTGCCAACACGGAGCGGCAGGGGCGAGAGCGCAGCTCTCGTCCAGCAGCACTACTGGCACTGGGACGCGCTCTGGGAGCTTGTCTCCAGCCTCCTGGGAGGTGTCTTGAGCCCCACCAGTGTGTCCCACGGACATTTTCTACTGTTCTCGTCGGGATGGGCCAGGTGAACTGCTGCCGTGGCTCCAGGTAGGTTCCCCCCAGAGCTCGCGGGTACCCTGGCACAACCAGACCCTGCAGCAGCCGCTTTTCTCACGCCCGACACCGTTTGCTCTGCAGGGTCGAACCTGAGCCCGTGCAGCAGTGCGTGCCCGTTCCGGCGTCTCGCGAGCCACTGCTCCGGCAGCGCGTGCGGGTGACCCAGGGCCGTGTGACGAGGAAGAGGGACCTCCTCCTCTTCAGCGACACCTTGGTCATCGCCAAACCCCAGTAAGACTGGCAGAGCCCAACTGCCTTTCCTCCCAAGCCCTGGCCCTGGCACCAGGGCAGGGACACCCAGGAGCAGCCCCAGGTCACCAGCACCCTGGTGCTGGATGCACCCACGGCTGTGCCCGTGGCAGGGGGATGCCAGAGGGGAGTCACGGGACTCAGCCACCTCCGGTCACTCCCTGCCGCTCCTCTCTGCAGACGTGGCAGCGCCCCGCGCCCGCAGCTCTGCCTGTCCCTGGGCCAGCTGAGGGTGCTCAGCAGTGGGACGGGGGCAGCCGGCGATGGCACAGAGGAGGAGGACGGCAAGCACACCACCTCGCTTGTCCTCGTCTGGCCCTGCGGCTCCTGTGTCATCACTTTCCGGTGAGTCTCGGTGCCACGTCCCACAGCAGGGCTGGGCAGCGCCTCTGTCCTACCCCACGGGGCTTCGTCCTGGCTCTGTGGTCGTCCCCATGGGGCAGGGCTGTGCTGGCACCCACCTCTGCCCACAGGCTGGGGAGCAGCGTCACTCAGGCTGTTTCTCCTCTCTTTCCGCAGCTGCCGGGCAGTGAAGGAGCTGTGGGTCAGCGCGCTCCTTGGGTAAGCCCAGCTGTGCCCAGCCAGCACCTGCCCAGCCCCGTCTTCAGCACCACCACTGCTCTCCGCTCCACTGCCGGGTGGTACCCGGCTGCTCTGGGGCAGCGTGGAAGTGCTCCAAGTGCTGGTAGGGAGGGAAAAGGTGGGTTGGGTGTCACGGAGCTCTTCTCTTTCCTCTTCCCCATGCACAGACCACCAGAAGGAGTGGAGGGAGCCCGGGTTACCCAAATGCCCTCCTTCAAGCAGCTGCTGAAGGAGCTGAGGGGCCGCAACGCTGTGAGTGTCCCTCCTGGCTCTGCTCTGTCCCCAGAGGCTGCTCCAGCCCAGCACCAGGTGCATCGCTTCTCACCTTCTGCTCTTTTCCCCTTGCCCAGGCCATGACACTGCACGCCAGCAGCCTGGAGAGGCTGGTGGAGAGCCAGGCAAAGGTGAGGATCGCTGGGGGTGCAGTCTCGGTGGTGGTGAGAACAGCGGTTTGGTGAACACAGAGCATTTCTTGCAGGCTGGTGCAGTGGAGCGGCTGCCACCTGTTGTCCCATCTGGCAGCGAAGGTGGAGTTGGCCACTTGGCTGGTGAGTTTGGGGAAGATGGGGGCAGGACGGCCCTTCTGTCCTCGTCTGACAAACGGGCACCGGTGCTGCACTGGGGCTGCTGCTGCCCTTCCCGCAGGGCACGTCTGTCCCCATTGACCTGCGGCAGGAGAGACCTGATTCCCCGGGGTCTATTTCTCCCAAATGATGCTTTTCCCCTGCATGCAGTGGTGGGAGGACAGCACCAAAAGGGTCAAGGAGTGCTTGCCTGGCACATCTCCTCAATGGCTCTTTACTCTCTTCTCCTCGGCAGCAGGTGGGACGCCCGGGTGGAGGAGGTGGCTGCCCTGGCCCTTTGGGCAGCGAGGGACCCCATCTGCTGCAGAGGCTGCCGAGCCATCAGGCTCTGGCCACAGGGGGCTTCTGTTTGGCCAGCCCCTGGCAGCTCTCTGCAGCCAGGACGGCACGCTGCCCCAGCCCATCCAGGTAAGCAAGCCTGGCCAGGGGCTCCTCATCCCGCTGGCTCCTCTGGAAGTGCACTGTCCTGATCAGAGAGAACCCAGATGGGTCTAGGGAACAAAGCTGGCTCCAGCCCAGCAATGTCCTCCTCTGTCCCGCAGGACCTGCTGGCTCTCCTGCAGGAGCACGGCCCGTCCACGGAGGGGATCTTCCGGCTGGCGGCCGGCGAGCGCGCCTCCCGGGAGCTGCGGGAGGCCCTGGACAGCGGCGCCCCGGTCCAGCTGGAAAGCCAGCCGGTGCACCTCCTGGCCGCCATCCTGAAGGTGAACCCTGCTGACATGGAGCCCGGCAGCTCCCGGTTCTGGCCGTGCTGACGGGCACCTGCCACAGCAGGAGCCCAAACCCAGGAGCTGCTGCTCAGCCCGAGCACTGGGCTGGGGATGCTGCCTGTGCTGCCGGCGGCAGTGGGCACAGCCTGACCCGCAGCCCTTGCCATTGCAGGAGTTCCTGCGCAAGATCCCCTCCAAGCTCCTCCAGAACGAGCTCTATGAGGACTGGATGAGCGCCCTGCAGAAGACCAGCAGGCAGGAGAGGCTGGTGGGGCTGAAGGAGTAAGTGTAACCAGCAGCCTGTCCGCTGCACAGGCACTGCCAGAGACCCGAACTTGCCTGTAAAGCCACAGGCTGCCTGAAAGAGCCGTGTTTCTGCCAGACACCTCTTGAGGCTGTGGGGTCAGGTTTTGGGGGAAAGTGGCACAGAGGAGCATTTCTCTCCTTGGGGCAATGCCTGCAGACATTGGGGGTTGCTCCATGAAGGGACTGTGGTGAGAAGGGCAGGCAGGGAGAGAGGTGGCCATATCTCAGCCAAGACAGTCCCTCTGCTGTGGACCAGGCATGGCTGGGGAGCCTTCCCTCAGGTGGGCTAGGCTGGGATCAGCCTGGGAGACCTATGTTGACAGCGTTTCCTTTATTAATGTTGTGTTCCTGTTCCTGCAGGGTGGCCAGCAAGCTCCCCACAGCCAACCTCCTCCTCCTCAAGCGGCTGCTCACCCTGCTGCGCACCATCAGCAGCAACACCTGCACCAGCAGGATGACCGCTGCCAACCTGGCCATCTGCGTGGGGCCGAACCTCCTCAGCCCACCCGAGGAGGACTCGCTGCCCCTGGATGTCCTGGTGCAGGTGACAGGGAAGGTACGCTGTGTTTGAAGGCTGGTTGCAGCCTGCCGGGCCCCCGGAGCTGCAGCATTGCAGTGAAGTGAGGGTCAGGAGTGGGAAGGGCTGTCTGACCCATTTTCAGCCGCCGGGCTGGAAACCAATGGTTTGCTGCTGCGTGCAGGTGACGCAGCTGGTGCAGTTCCTCATTGAACACCAGGAGGAACTGTTTGAGGAGGAGGAGGAGGATGGGCTTGCCCGAGCTTCAGCAGAGGAGTTGCCAGCAGCGGAGGCAGAAGCAGAATCCCCAGAGGTATGCCAGGGCCACAAACAGTGTGACAGAAAAGCCTCCCCCCTCAGAAGGTGGGACTGCTGCCACAGGGACAAGCAAGGTCATCCACCAGCCTGCAGCTCTGCAGAAGTGCAGAGTAAGGCTGATGCAGGTTGGCCATTGCACTTTGTGTGGCGATTCCACCAGAACTGGCACCGCTGAGCTGAGCAAACCCTTCCAAGGGCTGTGCCTTTCAGAGCTGAGGTGGATATTGGGCAGGTAGTTCCCTGCCACCTCTTCACTTCTACATTTCCATTGCAGGAGCCTCCAGTCACTCTGGAAAGCGAACACCTGATGAGCTCCTCTGGGGAGAGCAGGTAACATGAGCTAGCTTTGATGAAGAGCAGAATGGATTCACGTTGCTAATGGCTTTACCTGTCTAACAATACTATTGAATGGAAAGGTTGCCAGGCTCTTCACAAGAAGGCCGAAAGAGAAAAGCAGCGTGTGAAGAGCAGCGTGATGGGCAACCAGAGCGCAAGAGAAGCAAGCTGGCAACAGAGCTCTGAGGCTGGGCATCTAAGGAAATCCAAGCAGGCAAGAAGAACGAGGAGCCCAGGTGTGTAGCAGACTCTGCTGACCGTTTTTCAAAGCTCTGAATACTGCTCTGAATAGAGGAAGTATTTGCGAGGTGCCCAGAGATGGCCCCAGACAGGAAGTGCACACCTGCCCTGGGGAGAACGTATATGTCAGGAGAAACTTACCACTCCAGCACTGGGCGTTTTCATGTTGTGCTTGTTGAAGGTCTGTTTGTGCAAGGCTGAGCAGAAACACCAGCAAGGTCACAAGACTCACAGTTTTGAGCTCTTGGACGTGCTGCCTATACAAAGAGGCAAAGTCGCATTTTTCTGTTCATGTCAGCCGGCAATCCCAGTGCTGGCTGGTGTTGTCCGAATGCCAATGATGACGCAGGGCATTGTTGTAAGTAGCTGTAGAAAGTAGAGATACTGGCACTTTTTAAAAAGCTGACATTTCACCTGAGGTAATTGAGGGAAGTGAAAAACAAACAGACAATAAAAAAGCAGCGTGTTTTCCTTCACACCTGGGTTTCTAGCAGGGGACTGTGAGGGATGCTGCTACTCGGGTTTTTGAAAGGACATCCCAGCTCCCCAGGGGCTCCCTGCCAAGCCCAACTGCCTGGCCAAGGGGCGCTGCACATCTCTGACAACTTGCTGTGTCCTGAGGGTATCGCATGTGCTGAGAAGGGGCCAAAGCAGCACCCATGTCACTGACCCCTTTTTTCATTGGACTTGCCAAAGCATGGGGGATAAAGTCACAACTGTTCCTGCCTCCGTGGTTTCATCAGCACTTTCTCTCACTGTCCTTGTAGGTGGAGATCTATTTCGGCTGCTTGGATTTCCTGGATGAGCTCTGACACCTGGGCTTCGAGGGCCACGATCCAGCGCCAGCACCACCTCGGCGGCGGCGAGGACAGAGACACCGTGCCCTCCTGCTCTGGCCGGCACATTCCACCCGTGCACCGCTAACCAGAGCAGCCCCGCATGGCCCCCAGACCCATCCCAGCCCTCGCAGGAGGCCCTGCTGGCTCACCCATCAGCTCCGTGAGCAAACACTCACCAGCTGTCACCTGTTCCCAAGGGCAGAGCTGGCATGTGATCTTTGGGTTACACGGAGCATGTTAGCATGGTGGTGCATATCATCTGCGAGGGACACGAGGGATGTGCTGGACAGTGTGTTCCATCACATAAAACCTCCGTGTTTTATCTCCAACTCCTCATTCTTGGCAGACCGATGCTGAACCAACTTGCTCCATCCAAGAAGGGAGCACCCATTGCTGCTCTGTGGCCAGTGCAAGTTCTTGTCTGCAGCACACAGCAGAATGCTCTTTCTTAGCATTGTTGCTCACACATGACTGGCTTGCAGTTTCCACAGGGTGAATAACTCCAGATCAGCTACATAAAACATCCGTTTCTTGTTTCTTCGGCAAATCAGCCCGCTCTGGACTGAAGCAAACACCCTCCTTTCTGTCAGTCATCACCAGGGTATTGAAAGCAGCTTTTCCAAAATCTGCAAATACTTGAATAGTCTCTGTTGTTTTGATCCTTGAGCCCTGTGTGATGTCTAATGGGGTCGAGCTTCTTTCAGAAGAAAAAATACAAGTGCCAGCCACAACAGGGGCAAGAATGGCAGGGCTGATCTGCAGGTCTTGCAATGATGTTGCGGGAATCAGCAAAGCATGGAAATTCCGGTGCAGCTCACCCAGCTGGCATTTGAAGTCTTTCAGATGCAGTGTCATCTATTCTTCATGGGCAAAGCCTCACTTGATACTCTCAGCAATCGCTGCCCTAAGTAATTACACTCCTAACTGCTGCGAGCTCTGCACTGTGGCAAAACCAAGGGGATTTGGGAAAAAAAAGAAATCCTGAAATACCTTTTGAAAACAAACAAGAAATCCCTGTGCACTCAAAAGGGAGAAAGCCAGATCTCTAGGCCTTAGTGTGGTCTTTCTTACCATTTACCTGCCCTCCGTTTACCTGCCTCCGTGGTTAACTGAGGACTGCAGATGAACATTTTTTCCGGAGTTACTACTGGGAGTCAATGGTGCAATTGTACACACAGTTGTATATTTGCTAGGGCTTTATGCAGACTTAGAGCCTCTGCTGAAACACTGGAATACACAGTTGTACATACCATGGATGTGCCAATGTATATTGGGACACATTAGAAATAAAGGATGGTTTAAATGTCGCTAGGACATGACTGCAGGCATCCCAGCCATCTGCAAACAAAGCCATCTCAAATCTGAGTACTGATAGAGTGATTTGTTTGTAATTGGACTGAATCACCGATTTTAAGGACTGGTTGCACTTCTGAGTGTTTCTACATATGTATGTATTTCTAAAATTTATTTTAATTCATTTACAGAAATAAAGTGTCAAATGTATACCTGTCCAGTCTCAGTATTTGGATGAGTCCTTTCCCTTCTCTTTTAATTTGTCTCTCCTTCAAATGTCAAAACTTGTTTAAATAAAATCCTTACATTGTCTTCCTTGCCAAAATGAGATGGTTAGAACAAGAAACAGAAAAAATGCAACCAGTCTAGGAATGATGCTGCTGACTGGTTGTTTTAAAAATGTTCAGTACTGTTCAGTTCATTGTATTTGGAACGTGTAAAAGGATTCACCTCTGCTGGTCCTTAATCCTGCTTATAGCAGTAAGTTGATGCAGGAATTCAATTGTTTATCCCTTCCACCCTCCGTGCAGTCAGACACTTTATTCTGTCATCATATCAGTCCAACTGTTGTCACTAATAAGCATCACTAAACATGGATGAGACCATGCAGGAACACTGTGGAACGGATGCAGAGACAGCGTCTGTCCAGGTTCTTATGGCTCCAAGTTACTTAGGGCCCCACATCATTACTACCTATAACAGGAGCACAGATCTTTGTCAGATCCTAGATGATTCATTCTGTGTGGACCTTGCTATTCAAATAGTTTTGAGACCATCTTGCTAGTTGATGCTGTTCATTATAAAACCTCTGTCTTTTCCTACATCGCTACTTACAGAGTTACTGAAGACAGCCATTGTATATATGAATACACTAATAGATACAGTTAGTGTAATCAGCCACAGATATAGTCCAATTATTTACAAATTTGCTTTCTCAAATTACATCGGAAAAGGAAGTGCTCAAATTCTAGATTCAACTCTTTCTGGGAGCCACCCAAGAACAAGGAAAGTTCATAAATATGCATCACTACCTCAAGCCAAATATGCACCATTCCTCATCAGAGTTATGGAAAACAATTCTGAGTAAGACAGACTCTTCCTGTAATGAATTTTTCCAAGTCAAGGATATGAAGGAGGGATACGTGAATCTGCTTTGGGCTTGCTCCATGGTGCCTGGCAAAAGTTAGGTGTCTGAGTGAGTCATCCACAAAATAAAAACATTAACTACAAAGGAATGTATATTAACCACTATAGAAATGCCCCAAACTCATCAGGGACCATCTGCCCCCCTGACTCCTCTTCCAGGCCTCCTGGGGAAGCTATTCCTGGGGGCAAACTGGCTGTGACTCAGTGTATGGTTGGGTACAGAGCAATGGCAATGAAAACCCCTTCCTCTGCCACCTCGAACATCCACTGGCCATCACTCATGGGATTTGGGGGCTGGCTGGGGTGTCAGCTGGTGCTTTCTGTGCTCCTGCTGGGGTTTACCTACCATGAGCTACTGGTGGGGCTTCTGGGTTGGGACAGACTCTCAATGCATGGTGAACTTGCAGTAAAGTGATAGCACAGTATGCAATGGAGTGACTAATTTATTTATACTCTCAAAAGCAAAAGAGTACTGTGCAAAGCACACTTATGTCTGCTGTTTGTAGCACAGTGTATGCTTCTCTCATGGCTTAAGATGTCCTGACAATGTTGACCTTTTGGTGGCGGAAAAATTGTCTGTAAACCGTTGCTTAAACAACTGTAAAATTGTGTAACCAGTGCAGAGGAGAAGATGTTTCAGTCATGCTGGTATAACACTCATAACAGTTTCCTCAAACTTAAACCCGAAGTTATTGTCAGAAACTCCTATCAGTTCTGATATAACCAACTCTCTTTTCTGATATTCCTTGTGATTTAGAAACAGAGAAGGAAGAACACGTTATACCCAAACAATTTCTGTATTTATGAGACAGCTCTTCCCCTCCTTTGTGTCTTCATCTCCTAGAAGTGGTGGATGGAGCAGATGAAGACATTTTGTCACCACGTTTGTTTTGACCTGCCAAGTATTTGACTTATCTGGGGCTGTGTGTCAGTCAGAGTGACACTGTGACAAGCTCTCTCTCTTAGGGTACTTTCTTGAGGTTACATTTGCTGAGAGCAGAGGTGCCATTTGACATGGCCTGCAGCGTAAGTGCAGCCAGCAAGTACGACCGCAGACATCGGTGACCTGCGTGTTAAAGAAGTAGGGCAAGGAAGCACAGTGTATGCCTGGGAAACGCACTGGATATTGACCCACATTCCATTGAAGTCAGTGGAAAAAATCAAGTCTATGAAAAATAAATTCCTTTTGTGAAGCTATATTAATAGGCAGATCTGCAAGGGTTATCATTTAGGGAAAAAAAAAGGCATCTTGGAAAAGCAATAGAAATAGCTGATGCGATCTTAGACAAAGGAAAACCCAAAATTATGGCCTTTCTTGGAAGCACAGTGAAGTGCAAGGGCACGTTACCTGCTTTGAGCCATGGGCTGTACCCTCTCCAGACAGATGTTGACAAAGGTTAAAGTGGGGCTTGTGATTGTCCTTTCATTGGGTATGAAGAACACCTGTAAATAAATATTAATCACTGAGGAAATTTTGCAGAAATGTGTATATTTGGGAATGATTTTTCAGCTACCTGCTAGCAGGTTTTGCACCCACTTTTTAGCTAGGCTCAGTTTAATTTACACATTAGAGTGCTAATTTTTATTTAGCGATATTAAATAGTAGCAAAGTTGATGCCTTATAAACTCCTGTATTTTTGCTTCTGCCTGTGTAAATCAGGTTCATAGTCTGATCGTGAAAGAAAATGTAGTTCATTTGGCAAGACATGGTTCCTTTAAAGCCATGCAGACTGGTATTTTGCTATTCTTGTTCTTCTGTATTAATCAGATCCCTTGTAGAACTTGCTATTTTTCTGCCGGGGATTAACATCATGCAAACTGTCATCTAATTCTGTCAGACAACCTGCTTGCCTTTTTTTAGTATTTGTACAACTTTTGCAGACCTTTAGTCCCCTGATATTCAAGATGTATTAAACTTCAATACCAGCAAGTCATATTTCTCCTCATCAAAACTGTTGGTGATATGTGGATACAAATTAACGAATCCTGTTTATTTAAAATGCTTCTGCCTGATAAATGCTGTTCTACCTCTCCAGTTAATAATGCTAGAACTTATTTTGCCATCCTCCCATGATACATCAATTTGGTTTACCTGGAGCCAGCTTCACTTTCTCCCAGATGCTTGTTTGTTTCTGCACTGGAAAACCGGATGGACAGGACTTTCTGTGTCTGCATATATATGTATAATATATGTATTTATTGTATATCATATGCGTACAATGTATATATATTTTCATCAGATCCAGGAACAGTTTGCTGACAGCCCTGTGAGCCTGACAGTTCAGCCAACTTTCCATCCAGCTCACTGTTGTCCATTTATCTAGTCCATAATTCCTCAGCCTGTCTTGAAGGAAGCAGTGATGTGAAAGATTGCCCAAAGCCTTGCTGGAGTCAAGATAAACATCCATGGCTCTCCCCTCATCCACTGAGCAGGTCACCTCCTTGTAGAAGGCTACCAGCTTGGTCGAGCGTGGTTTTCACTTCATAAATTTGTGCATTTTGGAGAGGTGCCCACTCTTCTTGATTTCTCAGAGAGGGTGAGAGCTTCCCCCGTTATCCTGTCTTCTCACTACTTCCATATTCATTTACGTACACTTGAGGTGGGCCACCTTTATCCCTATTTCACCAATTATGAGGTCTGTTTTGTCAATGTCAGCCCACCCCCTTTGCTTGCCACTGGAGGCCACCATGCTCTCACTTGGTAATGGTTTGTCATCTCCCTTCCCCCTCTCTATGTAAAGCTCCCATCTCACAGGATACGCTGAACACTTGTAATTATGGACAGATCTCCTTCTGAGAATCCTCTTGGGAAAGACAGAGAAAAAAAATGTGTTTTCTGAATGGAAAAGTAGAGACCCTTGCAGTGCACTGAAGCATGTAAACTTAGATTAAGAAATTATTATTTTTTTTCTTTATTAAAGAAAACCTTCAAAAAACATTTTAACTAGGAGTAGAGTCTGTTTTTCTGTAGTTCATGATAGTCAGGATTATTCTGGAATCAGGTCTGCTGTAGAAATATGTGATTATTCTTGTTGCTAGAGAGGCAGACCTCAGCTTATCTACTTGGACCAAGTATATTTGTAAATTGTATAAGGCTTTTTTGAAGAGGTCGATCTTCAGAAAAATTCAAGTTCCTTAGGTGTAAAGAAAACACCAAAAATATTATATAAGTTTTCGAAGACACATCTATGAAATATCCATCATTTGTGTTCTTTACAGCTCTGAGTACAATGAGCAGGATGTTTCCTTCTTCTGAATTTGCACTCTCATGCAATGATTTTCTCCAGAAATACTGAAAGCATTTTAAGGTGTTTGCTTGTTAGGTGAACCTCTGTACATTGTTCTTAGAGAAATAAAAAAACCCCATCTCTTTTACAGCTGGGGAAACATAAATAAGTTTAGTGGAGCTGGTCAGAATTTTTTCTGACTAACAGTTTTCTACTGAAAAATGTCATTTTTAGAAGCTTGTTTGCTGCCTCAATTTCTATTTATTTGCTAGTTTTTGAGCTGGGTTCTTCAGCAGCTCTTCAGAAGCTCACTGTGACATGAGGTCTGGGTCTCCACAGGAGATGTAAAAATCTCCCTTGGCATGTGGAGCAGGTGCCCACAGTTATCTGAGAGGTAGCGAGTGGGCCATGCAGCATCTCTTCTGCTCCAAGAAACCAGCTGTAGCCCAGGAGCAATTGTCCGAGAGATGGGACTGAACAAGAGCCCTGCTCCCTGTGTCAGGCCCCAGCCTCCAGTGTCCTGTCCCCTGGCAGCCCCGGGCTGGGGGCTCAGGGAGCCAGAACCCCTCCGAGCCCCCCAGGCCCTGTGGCATAACTAACTTTCTGAAATGCTGACCTCGCAGTTGTTTTCCAGATTAATTTGACCCCACATCCCTCCCACCCCCAGCATTTCCTGTGAAGGAGGGTTTGAGGAGGAGAGGCTGAACTGGAGCAGGATAAGATTTGCTAGGACTTGGCATGGGTATATCTGGAGAGGGAAAGGAAGGAAAACTGATGGCAGCTTGTTGATTCAGACAGGGTCATGGATCCCTACTTCCTCATATATGTCATATTTATCTTTGGCCAATCATACTCCCTTAAATTTTTTGCATTGGCATGAAGCTGAACGCATTCACTAGGAGCCTAACACCTTTCTATCCCAGGAGGAGCCCTCTTCATCTCTGTGTCCCCCCAGTGCTCTGCCAAATGTTGAAGCCATCTGATCCACATCAGATGAGTCATCTCCTGCCTGTAGCTAGCTCTGCTTCTTGCCTTTGCTGTCTAGTCCAGTCTCTCTGGTTCATCTCTGATCTTAGTCTGACCCCCAAAGCCAGTCCATGCTGAAGGGAGAGCATGCAAGTGGTGTCTGGAGAAACAAGTCACAGGAGAAATGTGTCCACTTACGTCAGTGAGGTAAGGTAGGCTTTTCCTTCCAAGGTTATTGACCTGACCCCACTCTCAATACTCAGGCACTCTCTGGTATCCTCTCAGAGTGACTAACCTGGAAATTGCCTAATTCTGAATGGTAACAACCTTGGGATTAATGTCATGGCAGAGAAGTCCCTGTTCTGAGCTGATGATTATCTCATTTGAACAAACAGAAGCCAGACCATAGTAAGGGTCTTATCATGATGTCCAAGAAGAGTCATGAAGGCAAGGCAGTGAATTTTTAAGGAACCAATATGGAGAAACAGAAAATTACCTAAGGTGGAGGTGGAGAGAGGTGGAAGATGAGGCAGAACTGGAGAATAGACTATGGGCAGCACCGTTCTTGAAGAGTTAAGAAGGTGAGGTCAGTAAGTCTGAATCTTCTGCAAAAATGAAGAAGATGTGAGTGCAGACATGGAAAAAGACAGGAGATACAGATATATATGTAAATATATATATATACATTTATTTGTGTGTATATATATATATTTACATATATATATATTTTTTTTTCATAGCTGTGGTTAGATTAGATGCAGAATGTTGTGATTTCTAAACTGAAGTTTTCACAGAGCTCCAGAAAAGACAGAACCAAATTTTGTATTTGCAAACAAAGCTTAGGTAGCAAGAACCCACTGCCATGAAGGTAGTTAGGCAACACAGCAGTGTCAGTTATACACTCTCTGAGTTAAATGATGTTCTGTTATGCTTTTCTTCTAATGTATGATAAACAAGTTGCCATTTTGAAAATAATTGAGGCTGGAAAAATGTTCCTCATAAGTTCTCATTTGACTCTGCACAAATGGGAGTTTACTGCTGCTGTTGTTTCCTCCTGATGATTGTTCTGCCCTGTCCACCAGATTTATGCCTGCTGTGAATAAAAGCTTTTTAATGTTCACTCACTTACTTGAACAAAACCTGCCATCAAATCCCAGAACGCTCCAGACAGCAGGATCACGTGAACAGAGGATCTTGTTAAAGACTTCCCAACTAATGCTGCTTTGTTAAAACGTCAGTGATAACTTGAAGATACCTGTACCTTATGCGAGTAATTCCTGACTCAAACGAGTAACACAACATCAACAGAAGGACTGGTGAAACTTAAAAGCAGCAGGTCCCTGAAGCAAATAAGTTAAAAAATTAAACTTAATTTTTATTGCATTTAAAAATTAGTACCCAAATACATATATTCCACCTTTTTTTTTTTCAACTGTGCTTAAATAAAATATTATATCAATATGGTATGTGTCATGAAACAGCAAAAATGTGAGGTTAATTTCTCATAATTTGACTATTCAGGTGTTATAGGACAAAAGAGAAGAGGTGTTTTCAGAACTTCTCTGAAAAGAAGCAGGGCTGATGCAAGAACCAGAAATGCTACTGCCTGTAGAGGAGCTCCAGCAGAGAAAGCCTTTGATATACTAATAGCAATGTTATAGGACAAGAAAAAGAGAAGGTAGTTTTTAATGGACATGCTATTAAATATGAAGTATTTCCAGAATACTTTGTATTATATAACATGAATAGAAATACTCAGTGCTTCAGAAAAATAGACCTTGGGGCTGCTTGTCAGGGATCTAGAAAACAAGACACATGCAGTTTAGTTAGACTTCATGAAAATCTTGTCTTCAGTCAGTTATGCATCATCCAGTTGACATTCAGAAGCAGATTCAGGTGTAAATCCATCTTTCGGAGCAGTCATGGAGTTGATCTCTGAGACCAGCTTTCCCTTTCCTCACTCAGCACCTGCAGCACACGAGACGAGCTCTCAGACACAGGTGAGGTTCTTACTGCACATCCCCGTCCCAGCTTTGGGGCCATCTCTCTCCTGTGCGCTTAGAGAGGGTGTCCCCTCTCTGGAGCATCCTACAGCAGCCAGGAGGAAGCGGTGTTGAGGTGGAGACGAGGAAGACTGGAGTATTTCTCCTTCTGCCTTCTCTTTGACTGGTGGTCAAAGCTTGAAACCTTATCCCTGATTTGGGTGCTTTAATTGTCTCCTGAGCTGTGGACAACTAGTTCACACTTGCTTTTCTGAATGGCAGATGCTTTTTCCAGGATGGACAAAGTGATTGGAGAGCTCCAGAAAGTAGTCTGCACTCTCCAGCCTGAGAGGCATCCAGCTCACATTTTCCACTAGGTGCATGATGAAGTTTGATGCTGTACCCAAAGAGAACATTTCAGATTTCATTAAACTTCTGTTTCAGCTTGAACTCAGCTACCCAAAAGGGCAATAAGTAGGACTGAAAGCATGGACTTCAGCAGGGGGAACTTTGGCCTCTTCAAGGTCCTGCTTGGAAGAATCCCACAGGATAGGGCTCTAGAAGGCAGCAGGATTCAAGAGAACTGGTTAATATTCAGACAGCACTTCGTCCAGGCTCAAGACCAATGCATCCCTGTGAGCAAGAAATCAAGTAAAGGGAGTAGGAGGCCAGCATGGAAGAGTAAGGAGCTCCTGTCCCAATATCCTTCATCGATAAGGTCTCCTGCCTGGTGGATGATGGGAAAGCATGATGGGATGTGGTTGTTCTGCATTTCAGTATGGCTGTTTATACTGTGCCTCACAGTAGCCTTCTGGACAAGTTGTCCAGCTGTGAGAAGACCAGGCACATGGTGTATCACACACAGTATCACAGTATGTTTGGGATTGGAAGGGACCTCAAAAGATCATCTAGTCCAATCCCCCTGCTGGAGCAGGAATGCCTAGTTGAGGTCGCACAGGAACATGTCCAGGCGGGTTTTGAATGTCTCCGGAGAAGGAGACTCCACAACCTCCCTGGGCAGCCTGTTCCAGTGCTCTGTCACCCTCACTGAGAAGAAGTTTTTTCTCAAATTTAAGCGGAACCTCTTGTGTTCCAGCTTGATCCCATTACCCCTTGTCCTATCATTGTTGGCCACCGAGAAGAGCCTGGCTCCATCCTCATGGCACTCACCCTTTATATATTTATAAACATTAATGAGGTCCCCCCTTAGTCTCCTCTTCTCCAAACTAAAGAGCCTCAGCTCCCTCAGCCTTTCTTCATAAGGGAGGTGCTCCACTCCCTTAATCATCTTTGTTGCCCTACGCTGGACCCTCTCCAGCAGTTCCCTGTCCTTCTGGAACTGAGGGGCCCAGAACTGGACACAATATTCCAGATGTGGTCTCACCAGGGCAGAGTAGAGGGGAAGGAGAACCTCTCTCGATCTACTAGCCACTCCCCTTCTAATACACCTCAGGATGCCATTGGCCTTCCTGGCCACAAGGGCACAGTGCTGGCTCATGGTCATCCTGTTGTCCACCAGGACCCCCAGGTCCCTTTCCCCTACACTGCTCTCTAATACGTAATTTCGCAACCTATACTGGAACCTGGGGTTGTTCCTGCCCAGATGCAGGACTCTACACTTTCCCTTGTTAAATTTCATCAGGTTATTCCCCGCCCAACTCTCCAGCCTGTCCAGGTCCCGCTGGATGGCAGCACAGCCTTCTGGTGTGTCAGCCACACCTCCCAGCTTGGTGTCATCAGCAAACTTGCTGATAGTACACTCTATTCCCTCGTCTAAATCGTTAATGAATATATTGAATAATATTGGCCCCAGCACTGACCCCTGAGGCACTCCACTAGATACTGGCCTCCAACTAGACTCCGCACCATTGACTACCACTCTCTGGCTTCTCTCCTTAAGCCAGTTTGCAACCCACCTCACTAGTCTATTGTCTAGACCACACTTCCTCAACTTAGCTGTGAGGATGCTGTGGGAGACTGTGTCAAAGGCTTTACTGAAGTCAAGGTAGACCACATCCACCGCTCTGCCATCATCCATCCACCTTGTTACATTCTCATAAAAGGCTATGAGGTTGATCAAGCATGACTTACCCTTGGTAAAGCCATGCTGACTGCCCCTAATAACCCTCTTATCCTTGATACGCCTTGAGATGGCACCAAGGATTAGCTGTGTGCTGAGTGAAGAAGTGGCTGAACAGCCTGGATCAAAGGACCGTAGTGAATGGGGCTCCATTTCGTTAGTGGTCAGTCACCAGTGGTGGTCCTCAGGTCCTGGGGTCCTGGTGGACTCCCATTTGAGCAGGAGGCAGCAAGGTGCCCCAAGGCGGCCGTGAGTGGTGCCCTGGGCTGCATGGGGCAAAGCGTTGGCAGCAGCTGGAGGGAGGTGACCCTTCCCCCTGCTCAGCGCTGCTGAGGCCAGGCCTGCAGTGCTGTGCCCAGCTCTGGGCTCCCCAGGACGAGAGAGACGTGGGCAAAGTGGGGAGAGCCCCCAGTGCCCCTCCCCCACCAGGGCGGTTAGAATGCGACGCTGTGTTGACCCGGCGCTGGCCCGGCAACGGTTCTGTGCCAACACGGAGCGGCAGGGGCGAGAGCGCAGCTCTCGTCCAGCAGCACTACTGGCACTGGGACGCGCTCTGGGAGCTTGTCTCCAGCCTCCTGGGAGGTGTCTTGAGCCCCACCAGTGTGTCCCACGGACATTTTCTACTGTTCTCGTCGGGATGGGCCAGGTGAACTGCTGCCGTGGCTCCAGGTAGGTTCCCCCCAGAGCTCGCGGGTACCCTGGCACAACCAGACCCTGCAGCAGCCGCTTTTCTCACGCCCGACACCGTTTGCTCTGCAGGGTCGAACCTGAGCCCGTGCAGCAGTGCGTGCCCGTCCCGGCGTCTTGCGAGCCACTGCTCCGGCAGCGCGTGCGGGTGACCCAGGGCCGTGTGACGAGGAAGAGGGACCTCCTCCTCTTCAGCGACACCTTGGTCATCGCCAAACCCCAGTAAGACTGGCAGAGCCCAACTGCCTTTCCTCCCAAGCCCTGGCCCTGGCACCAGGGCAGGGACACCCAGGAGCAGCCCCAGGTCACCAGCACCCTGGTGCTGGATGCACCCACGGCTGTGCCCGTGGCAGGGGGATGCCAGAGGGGAGTCACGGGACTCAGCCACCTCCGGTCACTCCCTGCCGCTCCTCTCTGCAGACGTGGCAGCGCCCCGCGCCCGCAGCTCTGCCTGTCCCTGGGCCAGCTGAGGGTGCTCAGCAGTGGGACGGGGGCAGCCGGCGATGGCACAGAGGAGGAGGACGGCAAGCACACCACCTCGCTTGTCCTCGTCTGGCCCTGCGGCTCCTGTGTCATCACTTTCCGGTGAGTCTCGGTGCCACGTCCCACAGCAGGGCTGGGCAGCGCCTCTGTCCTACCCCACGGGGCTTCGTCCTGGCTCTGTGGTCGTCCCCATGGGGCAGGGCTGTGCCGGCACCCACCTCTGCCCACAGGCTGGGGAGCAGCGTCACTCAGGCTGTTTCTCCTCTCTTTCCGCAGCTGCCGGGCAGTGAAGGAGCTGTGGGTCAGCGCGCTCCTTGGGTAAGCCCAGCTGTGCCCAGCCAGCACCTGCCCAGCCCCGTCTTCAGCACCACCGCTGCTCTCCGCTCCACTGCCGGGTGGTACCCGGCTGCTCTGGGGCAGCGTGGAAGTGCTCCAAGTGCTGGTAGGGAGGGAAAAGGTGGGCTGGGTGTCACGGAGCTCTTCTCTTTCCTCTTCCCCATGCACAGACCACCAGAAGGAGTGGAGGGAGCCCGGGTTACCCAAATGCCCTCCTTCAAGCAGCTGCTGAAGGAGCTGAGGGGCCGCAACGCTGTGAGTGTCCCTCCTGGCTCTGCTCTGTCCCCAGAGGCTGCTCCAGCCCAGCACCAGGTGCATCGCTTCTCACCTTCTGCTCTTTTCCCCTTGCCCAGGCCATGACACTGCACGCCAGCAGCCTGGACAGGCTGGTGGAGAGCCAGGCAAAGGTGAGGATCGCTGGGGGTGCAGTCTCGGTGGTGGTGAGAACAGCGGTTTGGTGAACACAGAGCATTTCTTGCAGGCTGGTGCAGTGGAGCGGCCGCCACCTGTTGTCCCATCTGGCAGCGAAGGTGGAGTTGGCCACTTGGCTGGTGAGTTTGGGGAAGATGGGGGCAGGACGGCCCTTCTGTCCTCGTCTGACAAACGGGCACCGGTGCTGCACTGGGGCTGCTGCTGCCCTTCCCGCAGGGCACGTCTGTCCCCATTGACCTGCGGCAGGAGAGACCTGATTCCCCGGGGTCTATTTCTCCCAAATGATGCTTTTCCCCTGCATGCAGTGGTGGGAGGACAGCACCAAAAGGGTCAAGGAGTGCTTGCCTGGCACATCTCCTCAATGGCTCTTTACTCTCTTCTCCTCGGCAGCAGGTGGGACGCCCGGGTGGAGGAGGTGGCTGCCCTGGCCCTTTGGGCAGCGAGGGACCCCATCTGCTGCAGAGGCTGCCGAGCCATCAGGCTCTGGCCACAGGGGGCTTCTGTTTGGCCAGCCCCTGGCAGCTCTCTGCAGCCAGGACGGCACGCTGCCCCAGCCCATCCAGGTAAGCAAGCCTGGCCAGGGGCTCCTCATCCCGCTGGCTCCTCTGGAAGTGCACTGTCCTGATCAGAGAGAACCCAGATGGGTCTAGGGAACAAAGCTGGCTCCAGCCCAGCAATGTCCTCCTCTGTCCCGCAGGACCTGCTGGCTCTCCTGCAGGAGCACGGCCCGTCCACGGAGGGGATCTTCCGGCTGGCGGCCGGCGAGCGCGCCTCCCGGGAGCTGCGGGAGGCCCTGGACAGCGGCGCCCCGGTCCAGCTGGAAAGCCAGCCGGTGCACCTCCTGGCCGCCATCCTGAAGGTGAACCCTGCTGACATGGAGCCCGGCAGCTCCCGGTTCTGGCCGTGCTGACGGGCACCTGCCACAGCAGGAGCCCAAACCCAGGAGCTGCTGCTCAGCCCGAGCACTGGGCTGGGGATGCTGCCTGTGCTGCCGGCGGCAGTGGGCACAGCCTGACCCGCAGCCCTTGCCATTGCAGGAGTTCCTGCGCAAGATCCCCTCCAAGCTCCTCCAGAACGAGCTCTATGAGGACTGGATGAGCGCCCTGCAGAAGACCAGCAGGCAGGAGAGGCTGGTGGGGCTGAAGGAGTAAGTGTAACCAGCAGCCTGTCCGCTGCACAGGCACTGCCAGAGACCCGAACTTGCCTGTAAAGCCACAGGCTGCCTGAAAGAGCCGTGTTTCTGCCAGACACCTCTTGAGGCTGTGGGGTCAGGTTTTGGGGGAAAGTGGCACAGAGGAGCATTTCTCTCCTTGGGGCAATGCCTGCAGACATTGGGGGTTGCTCCATGAAGGGACTGTGGTGAGAAGGGCAGGCAGGGAGAGAGGTGGCCATATCTCAGCCAAGACAGTCCCTCTGCTGTGGACCAGGCATGGCTGGGGAGCCTTCCCTCAGGTGGGCTAGGCTGGGATCAGCCTGGGAGACCTATGTTGACAGCGTTTCCTTTATTAATGTTGTGTTCCTGTTCCTGCAGGGTGGCCAGCAAGCTCCCCACAGCCAACCTCCTCCTCCTCAAGCGGCTGCTCACCCTGCTGCGCACCATCAGCAGCAACACCTGCACCAGCAGGATGACCGCTGCCAACCTGGCCATCTGCGTGGGGCCGAACCTCCTCAGCCCACCCGAGGAGGACTCGCTGCCCCTGGATGTCCTGGTGCAGGTGACAGGGAAGGTACGCTGTGTTTGAAGGCTGGTTGCAGCCTGCCGGGCCCCCGGAGCTGCAGCTTTGCAGTGAAGTGAGGGTCAGGAGTGGGAAGGGCTGTCTGACCCATTTTCAGCCGCCGGGCTGGAAACCAATGGTTTGCTGCTGCGTGCAGGTGACGCAGCTGGTGCAGTTCCTCATTGAACACCAGGAGGAACTGTTTGAGGAGGAGGAGGAGGATGGGCTTGCCCGAGCTTCAGCAGAGGAGTTGCCAGCAGCGGAGGCAGAAGCAGAATCCCCAGAGGTATGCCAGGGCCACAAACAGTGTGACAGAAAAGCCTCCCCCCTCAGAAGGTGGGACTGCTGCCACAGGGACAAGCAAGGTCATCCACCAGCCTGCAGCTCTGCAGAAGTGCAGAGTAAGGCTGATGCAGGTTGGCCATTGCACTTTGTGTGGCGATTCCACCAGAACTGGCACCGCTGAGCTGAGCAAACCCTTCCAAGGGCTGTGCCTTTCAGAGCTGAGGTGGATATTGGGCAGGTAGTTCCCTGCCACCTCTTCACTTCTACATTTCCATTGCAGGAGCCTCCAGTCACTCTGGAAAGCGAACGCCTGATGAGCTCCTCTGGGGAGAGCAGGTAACATGAGCTAGCTTTGATGAAGAGCAGAATGGATTCACGTTGCTAATGGCTTTACCTGTCTAACAATACTATTGAATGGAAAGGTTGCCAGGCTCTTCACAAGAAGGCCGAAAGAGAAAAGCAGCGTGTGAAGAGCAGCGTGATGGGCAACCAGAGCGCAAGAGAAGCAAGCTGGCAACAGAGCTCTGAGGCTGGGCATCTAAGGAAATCCAAGCAGGCAAGAAGAACGAGGAGCCCAGGTGTGTAGCAGACTCTGCTGACCATCTTTCAAAGCTCTGAATACTGCTCTGAATAGAGGAAGTATTTGCGAGGTGCCCAGAGATGGCCCCAGACAGGAAGTACACACCTGCCCTGGGGAGAACGTATATGTCAGGAGAAACTTACCACTCCAGCACTGGGCGTTTTCATGTTGTGCTTGTTGAAGGTCTGTTTGTGCAAGGCTGAGCAGAAACACCAGCAAGGTCACAAGACTCACAGTTTTGAGCTCTTGGACGTGCTGCCTATACAAAGAGGCAAAGTCGCATTTTTCTGTTCATGTCAGCCGGCAATCCCAGTGCTGGCTGGTGTTGTCCGAATGCCAATGATGACGCAGGGCATTGTTGTAAGTAGCTGTAGAAAGTAGAGATACTGGCACTTTTTAAAAAGCTGACATTTCACCTGAGGTAATTGAGGGAAGTGAAAAACAAACAGACAATAAAAAAGCAGCGTGTTTTCCTTCACACCTGGGTTTCTAGCAGGGGACTGTGAGGGATGCTGCTACTCGGGTTTTTGAAAGGACATCCCAGCTCCCCAGGGGCTCCCTGCCAAGCCCAACTGCCTGGCCAAGGGGCGCTGCACATCTCTGACAACTTGCTGTGTCCTGAGGGTATCGCATGTGCTGAGAAGGGGCCAAAGCAGCACCCATGTCACTGACCCCTTTTTTCATTGGACTTGCCAAAGCATGGGGGATAAAGTCACAACTGTTCCTGCCTCCGTGGTTTCATCAGCACTTTCTCTCACTGTCCTTGTAGGTGGAGATCTATTTCGGCTGCTTGGATTTCCTGGATGAGCTCTGACACCTGGGCTTCGAGGGCCACGATCCAGCGCCAGCACCACCTCGGCGGCGGCGAGGACAGAGACACCGTGCCCTCCTGCTCTGGCCGGCACATTCCACCCGTGCACCGCTAACCAGAGCAGCCCCGCATGGCCCCCAGACCCATCCCAGCCCTCGCAGGAGGCCCTGCTGGCTCACCCATCAGCTCCGTGAGCAAACACTCACCAGCTGTCACCTGTTCCCAAGGGCAGAGCTGGCATGTGATCTTTGGGTTACACGGAGCATGTTAGCATGGTGGTGCATATCATCTGCGAGGGACACGAGGGATGTGCTGGACAGTGTGTTCCATCACATAAAACCTCCGGGTTTTATCTCCAACTCCTCATTCTTGGCAGACCGATGCTGAACCAACTTGCTCCATCCAAGAAGGGAGCACCCATTGCTGCTCTGTGGCCAGTGCAAGTTCTTGTCTGCAGCACACAGCAGAATGCTCTTTCTTAGCATTGTTGCTCACACATGACTGGCTTGCAGTTTCCACAGGGTGAATAACTCCAGATCAGCTACATAAAACATCCGTTTCTTGTTTCTTCGGCAAATCAGCCCGCTCTGGACTGAAGCAAACACCCTCCTTTCTGTCAGTCATCACCAGGGTATTGAAAGCAGCTTTTCCAAAATCTGCAAATACTTGAATAGTCTCTGTTGTTTTGATCCTTGAGCCCTGTGTGATGTCTAATGGGGTCGAGCTTCTTTCAGAAGAAAAAATACAAGTGCCAGCCACAACAGGGGCAAGAATGGCAGGGCTGATCTGCAGGTCTTGCAATGATGTTGCGGGAATCAGCAAAGCATGGAAATTCCGGTGCAGCTCGCCCAGCTGGCATTTGAAGTCTTTCAGATGCAGTGTCATCTATTCTTCATGGGCAAAGCCTCACTTGATACTCTCAGCAATCGCTGCCCTAAGTAATTACACTCCTAACTGCTGCGAGCTCTGCACTGTGGCAAAACCAAGGGGATTTGGGAAAAAAAAGAAATCCTGAAATACCTTTTGAAAACAAACAAGAAATCCCTGTGCACTCAAAAGGGAGAAAGCCAGATCTCTAGGCCTTAGTGTGGTCTTTCTTACCATTTACCTGCCCTCCGTTTACCTGCCTCCGTGGTTAACTGAGGACTGCAGATGAACATTTTTTCCGGAGTTACTACTGGGAGTCAATGGTGCCATTGTACACACAGTTGTATATTTGCTAGGGCTTTATGCAGACTTAGAGCCTCTGCTGAAACACTGGAATACACAGTTGTACATACCATGGATGTGCCAATGTATATTGGGACACATTAGAAATAAAGGATGGTTTAAATGTCGCTGGGACATGACTGCAGGCATCCCAGCCATCTGCAAACAAAGCCATCTCAAATCTGAGTACTGATAGAGTGATTTGTTTGTAATTGGACTGAATCACCGATTTTAAGGACTGGTTGCACTTCTGAGTGTTTCTACATATGTATGTATTTCTAAAATTTATTTTAATTCATTTACAGAAATAAAGTGTCAAATGTATACCTGTCCAGTCTCAGTATTTGGATGAGTCCTTTCCCTTCTCTTTTAATTTGTCTCTCCTTCAAATGTCAAAACTTGTTTAAATAAAATCCTTACATTGTCTTCCTTGCCAAAATGAGATGGTTAGAACAAGAAACAGAAAAAATGCAACCAGTCTAGGAATGATGCTGCTGACTGGTTGTTTTAAAAATGTTCAGTACTGTTCAGTTCATTGTATTTGGAACGTGTAAAAGGATTCACCTCTGCTGGTCCTTAATCCTGCTTATAGCAGTAAGTTGATGCAGGAATTCAATTGTTTATCCCTTCCACCCTCCGTGCAGTCAGACACTTTATTCTGTCATCATATCAGTCCAACTGTTGTCACTAATAAGCATCACTAAACATGGATGAGACCATGCAGGAACACTGTGGAACGGATGCAGAGACAGCGTCTGTCCAGGTTCTTATGGCTCCAAGTTACTTAGGGCCCCACATCATTACTACCTATAACAGGAGCACAGATCTTTGTCAGATCCTAGATGATTCATTCTGTGTGGACCTTGCTATTCAAATAGTTTTGAGACCATCTTGCTAGTTGATGCTGTTCATTATAAAGCCTCTGTCTTTTCCTGCATCGCTACTTACAGAGTTACTGAAGACAGCCATTGTATATATGAATACTCTAATAGATACAGTTAGTGTAATCAGCCACAGATATAGTCCAATTATTTACAAATTTGCTTTCTCAAATTACATCGGAAAAGGAAGTGCTCAAATTCTAGATTCAACTCTTTCTGGGAGCCACCCAAGAACAAGGAAAGTTCATAAATATGCATCACTACCTCAAGCCGAATATGCACCATTCCTCATCAGAGTTATGGAAAACAATTCTGAGTAATACAGACTCTTCCTGTAATGAATTTTTCCAAGTCAAGGATATGAAGGAGGGATACGTGAATCTGCTTTGGGCTTGCTCCATGGTGCCTGGCAAAAGTTAGGTGTCTGAGTGAGTCATCCACAAAATAATAACATTAACTACAAAGGAATGTATATTAACCACTATAGAAATGCCCCAAACTCATCAGGGACCATCTGCCCCCCTGACTCCTCTTCCAGGCCTCCTGGGGAAGCTATTCCTGGGGGCAAACTGGCTGTGACTCAGTGTATGGTTGGGTACAGAGCAATGGCAATGAAAACCCCTTCCTCTGCCACCTCGAATATCCACTGGCCATCACTCATGGGATTTGGGGGTCTGGCTGGGGTGTCAGCTGTTCCTTTCTGTGCTCCTGCTGGGGTTTACCTACCATGAGCTACTGGTGGGGCTTCTGGGTTGGGACAGACTCTCAATGCATGGTGAACTTGCAGTAAAGTGATAGCACAGTATGCAATGGAGTGACTAATTTATTTATACTCTCAAAAGCAAAAGAGTACTGTGCAAAGCACACTTATGTCTGCTGTTTGTAGCACAGTGTATGCTTCTCTCATGGCTTAAGATGTCCTGACAATGTTGACCTTTGGTGGCGGAAAAATTGTCTGTAAACCGTTGCTTAAACATCTGTAAAATTGTGTAACCAATGCAGAGGAGAAGATGTTTCAGTCATGCTGGTATAACACTCATAACAGTTTCCTCAAACTTAAACCTGAAGTTATTGTCAGAAACTCCTATCAATTCTGATATAACCAACTCTCTTTTCTGATATTCCTTGTGATTTAGAAACAGAGAAGGAAGAACACGTTATGCCCAAACAATTTCTGTATTTATGAGACAGCTCTTCCCCTCCTTTGTGTCTTCATCTCCTAGAAGTGGTGGATGGAGTAGATGAAGACATTTTGTCACCACGTTTGTTTTGACCTGCCAAGTATTTGACTTATCTGGGGCTGTGTGTCAGTCAGAGTGACACTGTGACAAGCTCTCTCTCTTAGGGCACTTTCTTGAGGTTACATTTGCTGAGAGCAGAGGTGCCATTTGACATGGCCTGCAGCGTAAGTGCAGCCAGCAAGTACGACCGCAGACGTCGGTGACCTGCGTGTTAAAGAAGTAGGGCAAGGAAGCACAGCGTATGCCTGGGAAACGCACTGGATATTGACCCACATTCCATTGAAGTCAGTGGAAAAAATCAAGTCTATGAAAAATAAATTCCTTTTGTGAAGCTATATTAATAGGCAGATCTGCAAGGGTTATCATTTAGGGAAAAAAAAAGGCATCTTGGAAAAGCAATAGAAATAGCTGATGCGATCTTAGACAATAGGAAAACCCAAAATTATGGCCTTTCTTGGAAGCACAGTGAAGTGCAAGGGCACGTTACCTGCTTTGAGCCATGGGCTGTACCCTCTCCAGACAGATGTTGACAAAGGTTAAAGTGGGGCTTGTGATTGTCCTTTCATTGGGTATGAAGAACACCTGTAAATAAATATTAATCACTGAGGAAATTTTGCAGAAATGTGTATATTTGGGAATGATTTTTCAGCTACCTGCTAGCAGGTTTTGCACCCACTTTTTAGCTAGGCTCAGTTTAATTTACACATTAGAGTGCTAATTTTTATTTAGCGATATTAAATAGTAGCAAAGTTGATGCCTTATAAACTCCTGTATTTTTGCTTCTGCCTGTGTAAATCAGGTTCATAGTCTGATCGTGAAAGAAAATGTAGTTCATTTGGCAAGACATGGTTCCTTTAAAGCCATGCAGACTGGTATTTTGCTATTCTTGTTCTGTATTAATCAGATCCCTTGTAGAACTTGCTATTTTTCTGCCGGGGATTAACATCATGCAAACTGTCATCTAATTCTGTCAGACAACCTGCTTGCCTTTTTTTAGTATTTGTACAACTTTTGCAGACCTTTAGTCCCCTGATATTCAAGATGTATTAAACTTCAATACCAGCAAGTCATATTTCTCCTCATCAAAACTGTTGGTGATATGTGGATACAAATTAACGAATCCTGTTTATTTAAAATGCTTCTGCCTGATAAATGCTGTTCTACCTCTCCAGTTAATAATGCTAGAACTTATTTTGCCATCCTCCCATGATACATCAATTTGGTTTACCTGGAGCCAGCTTCACTTTCTCCCAGATGCTTGTTTGTTTCTGCACTGGAAAACCGGATGGACAGGACTTTCTGTGTCTGCATATATATGTATAATATATGTATTTATTGTATATCATATGTGTACAATGTATATATATTTTCATCAGATCCAGGAACAGTTTGCTGACGGCCCTGTGAGCCTGACAGTTCAGCCAACTTTCCATCCAGCTCACTGTTATCCATTTATCTAGTCCATAATTCCTCAGCCTGTCTTGAAGGAAGCAGTGATGTGAAAGATTGCCCAAAGCCTTGCTGGAGTCAAGATAAACATCCATGGCTCTCCCCTCATCCACTGAGCAGGTCACCTCCTTGTAGAAGGCTACCAGCTTGGTCGAGCGTGGTTTTCACTTCATAAATTTGTGCATTTTGGAGAGGTGCCCACTCTTCTTGATTTCTCAGAGAGGGTGAGAGCTTCCCCCGTTATCCTGTCTTCTCACTACTTCCATATTCATTTACGTACACTTGAGGTGGGCCACCTTTATCCCTATTTCACCAATTATGAGGTCTGTTTTGTCAATGTCAGCCCACCCCCTTTGCTTGCCGCTGGAGGCCACCATGCTCTCACTTGGTAATGGTTTGTCATCTCCCTTCCCCCTCTCTATGTAAAGCTCCCATCTCACAGGATACGCTGAACACTTATAATTATGGACAGATCTCCTTCTGAGAATCCTCTTGGGAAAGAGAGAGAGAAAAAAATGTGCTTTCTGAATGCAAAAAGTAGAGACCCTTGCAGTGCACTGAAGCATGTAAACTTAGATTAAGAAATTATTATTTTTTTTCTTTATTAAAGAAAACCTTCAAAAAACATTTTAACTAGGAGTAGAGTCTGTTTTTCTGTAGTTCATGATAGTCAGGATTATTCTGGAATCAGGTCTGCTGTAGAAATATGTGATTATTCTTGTTGCTAGAGAGGCAGACCTCAGCTTATCTACTTGGACCAAGTATATTTGTAAATTGTATAAGGCTTTTTTGAAGAGGTCGATCTTCAGAAAAATTCAAGTTCCTTAGGTGTAAAGAAAACACCAAAAATATTATATAAGTTTTCGAAGACACATCTATGAAATATCCATCATTTGTGTTCTTTACAGCTCTGAGTACAATGAGCAGGATGTTTCCTTCTTCTGAATTTGCACTCTCATGCAATGATTTTCTCCAGAAATACTGAAAGCATTTTAAGGTGTTTGCTTGTTAGGTGAACCTCTGTACATTGTTCTTAGAGAAATAAAAAAACCCCATCTCTTTTACAGCTGGGGAAACATAAATAAGTTTAGTGGAGCTGGTCAGAATTTTTTCTGACTAACAGTTTTCTACTGAAAAATGCCATTTTTAGAAGCTTGTTTGCTGCCTCAATTTCTATTTATTTGCTAGTTTTTGAGCTGGGTTCTTCAGCAGCTCTTCAGAAGCTCACTGTGACATGAGGTCTGGGTCTCCACAGGAGATGTAAAAATCTCCCTTGGCATGTGGAGCAGGTGCCCACAGTTATCTGAGAGGTAGCGAGTGGGCCATGCAGCATCTCTTCTGCTCCAAGAAACCAGCTGTAGCCCAGGAGCAATTGTCCGAGAGATGGGACTGAACAAGAGCCCTGCTCCCTGTGTCAGGCCCCAGCCTCCAGTGTCCTGTCCCCTGGCAGCCCCGGGCTGGGGGCTCAGGGAGCCAGAACCCCTCCGAGCCCCCCAGGCCCTGTGGCATAACTAACTTTCTGAAATGCTGACCTCGCAGTTGTTTTCCAGATTAATTTGACCCCACATCCCTCCCACCCCCAGCATTTCCTGTGAAGGAGGGTTTGAGGAGGAGAGGCTGAACTGGAGCAGGATAAGATTTGCTAGGACTTGGCATGGGTATATCTGGAGAGGGAAAGGAAGGAAAACTGATGGCAGCTTGTTGATTCAGACAGGGTCGTGGATCCCTACTTCCTCATAGATGTCATATTTATCTTTGGCCAATCATACTCCCTTAAATTTTTTGCATTGGCATGAAGCTGAACGCATTCACTAGGAGCCTAACAGCTTTCTATCCCACGAGGAGCCCTCTTCATCTCTGTGTCCCCCCAGTGCTCTGCCAAATGTTAAAGCCATCTGATCCACGTCAGAGGAGTCATCTCCTGCCTGTAGCTAGCTCTGCTTCTTGCTTTTGCTGTCTAGTCCAGTCTATCTGGTTTGTCTCTGATCTTAGTCTGACCCCCAAAGCCAGTCCATGCTGAAGGGAGAGCATGCAAGTGGTGTCTGGAGAAACAAGTCACAGGAGAAATGTGTCCACTTACGTCAGTGAGGTAAGGTAGGCTTTTCCTTCCAAGGTTATTGACCTGACCCCACTCTCAATACCCAGGCACTCTCTGGTATCCTCTCAGAGTGACTAACCTGGAAATTGCCTAATTCTGAATGGTAACAACCTTGGGATTAATGTCATGGCAGAGAAGTCCCTGCTCTGAGCTGATGATTATCTCATTTGAACAAACAGAAGCCAGACCATAGTAAGGGTCTTATCATGAAGTCCAAGAAGAGTCATGAAGGCAAGGCAGTGAATTTTTAAGGAACCAATATGGAGAAACAGAAAATTACCTAAGGTGGAGGTGGAGAGAGGTGGAAGATGAGGCAGAACTGGAGAATAGACTATGGGCAGCACCGTTCTTGAAGAGTTAAGAAGGTGAGGTCAGTAAGTCTGAATCTTCTGCAAAAATGAAGAAGATGTGAGTGCAGACATGGAAAAAGGCACGAGATACATATATATATGTAAATATATTTATATATTTATTTGTGTATATATATATATATTTACATATATATATATATTTTTTTTTTTCATAGCTGTGGTTAGATTAGATGCAGAATGTTGTGATTTCTAAACTGAAGTTTTCACAGAGCTCCAGAAAAGACAGAACCAAATTTTGTATTTGCAAACAAAGCTTAGGTAGCAAGAACCCACTGCCATGAAGGTAGTTAGGCAACACAGCAGTGTCAGTTATACACTCTCTGAGTTAAATGATGTTCTGTTATGCTTTTCTTCTAATGTATGATAAACAAGTTGCCATTTTGAAAATAATTGAGGCTGGAAAAATATTCCTCATAAGTTCTCATTTGACTCTGCACAAATGGGAGTTTACTGCTGCTGTTGTTTCCTCCTGATGATTGTTCTGCCCTGTCCGCCAGATTTATGCCTGCTGTGAATAAAAGCTTTTTAATGTTCACTCACTTACTTGAACAAAACCTGCCATCAAATCCCAGAACGCTCCAGACAGCAGGATCACGTGAACAGAGGATCTTGTTAAAGACTTCCCAACTAATGCTGCTTTGTTAAAACGTCAGTGATAACTTGAAGATACCTGTACCTTATGCGAGTAATTCCTGACTCAAACGAGTAACACAACATCAACAGAAGGACTGGTGAAACTTAAAAGCAGCAGGTCCCTGAAGCAAATAAGTTAAAAAATTAAACTTAATTTTTATTGCATTTAAAAATTAGTACCCAAATACATATATTCCACCTTTTTTTTTTTTCAACTGTGCTTAAATAAAATATTATATCAATATGGTATGTGTCATGAAACAGCAAAAATGTGAGGTTAATTTCTCATAATTTGACTATTCAGGTGTTATAGGAAAAAAGAGAAGAGGTGTTTTCAGAACTTCTCTGAAAAGAAGCAGGGCTGATGCAAGAACCAGAATTGCTACTGCCTGTAGAGGAGCTCCAGCAGAGAAAGCCTTTGATATACTAATAGCAATGTTATAGGACAAGAAAAAGAGAAGGTAGTTTTTAATGTTAACAGTTATTACTGCAAAGATTTTGCGAAGTGTTCCTATATATATGTATAGATAGATGTGTGTGTACATATAAATAGGAACACATTTCTCCATATAGTTATGTATGAATGTATATATGGATAAATATTTTATTGAATGCTCAAAGAGTGGGAAAATTATAGAGCAAAGCATTTGAAAACATGGCATGATCACGTATTCTCTTTGCAGAGGTACACTGCCTTGTTCAGTGCACAAGATGGACTGACTGTGTTACACTGGCTGGAATTTTGTTTTATATTAATTTTTCAGGCCATGGCCTTGTCCTTTATTTACTGTATGTCCCTCTGAAAATAAAACCAATCATTTTCTTGTGGTGTTTCCATGGAAAACACCACGGGGAATTTCAGACTTTCTAACATGCTCATTTAGTTTCATAAAAATGCAGTTAGACATAGGGCTGTTTTTATCCCCATTGCACATCTTGGGAACTGAGGCACATGGACATGCTATTAAATATGAAGTATTTCCAGAATACTTTGTATTATATAACATGAATAGAAATACTCAGTGCTTCAGAAAAATAGACCTTGGGGCTGCTTGTCAGGGATCTAGAAAACAAGACACATGCAGTTTAGTTAGACTTCATGAAAATCTTGTCTTCAGTCAGTTATGCATCATCCAGTTGACATTCAGAAGCAGATTCAGGTGTAAATCCAGCTTTCGGAGCAGTCATGGAGTTGATCTCTGAGACCAGCTTTCCCTTTCCTCACTCGGCACCTGCAGCACACGAGACGAGCTCTCAGACACAGGTGAGGTTCTTACTGCACATCCCCGTCCCAGCCTTGGGGCCATCTCTCTCCTGTGCACTTAGAGAGGGTGTCCCCTCTCTGGAGCATCCTACAGCAGCCAGGAGGAAGGGGTGTTGAGGTGGAGACGAGGAGGACTGGAGTATTTCTCCTTCTGCCTTCTCTTTGACTGGTGGTCAAAGCTTGAAACCTTATCCCTGATTTGGGTGCTTTAATTGTCTCCTGAGCTGTGGACAACTAGTTCACACTTGCTTTTCTGAATGGCAGATGCTTTTTCCAGGATGGACAAAGTGATTGGAGAGCTCCAGAAAGTAGTCTGCACTCTCCAGCCTGAGAGGCATCCAGCTCACATTTTCCACTAGGTGCATGATGAAGTTTGATGCTGTACCCAAAGAGAACATTTCAGATTTCATTAAACTTCTGTTTCAGCTTGAACTCAGTTACCCAAAAGGGCAATAAGTAGGACTGAAAGCATGGACTTCAGCAGGGGGAACTTTGGCCTCTTCAAGGTCCTGCTTGGAAGAATCCCACGGGATAGGGCTCTAGAAGGCAGCAGGATTCAAGAGAACTGGTTAATATTCAGACAGCACTTCGTCCAGGCTCAAGACCAATGCATCCCTGTGAGCAAGAAATCAAGTAAAGGGAGTAGGAGGCCAGCATGGAAGAGTAAGGAGCTCCTGTCCCAATATCCTTCATCGATAAGGTCTCCTGCCTGGTGGGTGATGGGAAAGCATGATGGGATGTGGTTGTTCTGCATTTCAGTATGGCTGTTTATACTGTGTCTCACAGCAGCCTTCTGGACAAGTTGTCCAGCTGTGAGAAGACGAGGCACATGGTGTATCACACACAGTATCACAGTATGTTTGGGATTGGAAGGGACCTCAAAAGATCATCTAGTCCAATCCCCCTGCTGGAGCAGGAATGCCTAGTTGAGGTCGCACAGGAACATGTCCAGGCGGGTTTTGAATGTCTCCAGAGAAGGAGACTCCACAACCTCCCTGGGCAGCCTGTTCCAGTGCTCTGTTACCCTCACTGAGAAGAAGTTTTTTCTCAAATTTAAGCGGAACCTCTTGTGTTCCAGCTTGATCCCATTACCCCTTGTCCTATCATTGTTGGCCACCGAGAAGAGCCTGGCTCCATCCTCATGGCACTCACCCTTTATATATTTATAAACATTAATGAGGTCCCCCCTTAGTCTCCTCTTCTCCAAACTAAAGAGCCCCAGCTCCCTCAGCCTTTCTTCATAAGGGAGGTGCTCCACTCCCTTAATCATCTTTGTTGCCCTACGCTGGACCCTCTTCAGCAGTTCCCTGTCCTTCTGGAACTGAGGGGCCCAGAACTGGACACAATATTCCAGATGTGGTCTCACCAGGGCAGAGTAGAGGGGAAGGAGAACCTCTCTCGATCTACTAGCCACTCCCCTTCTAATACACCTCAGGATGCCATTGGCCTTCCTGGCCACAAGGGCACAGTGCTGGCTCATGGTCATCCTGTTGTCCACCAGGACCCCCAGGTCCCTTTCCCCTACACTGCTCTCTAATACGTAATTTCCCAACCTATACTGGAACCTGGGGTTGTTCCTGCCCAGATGCAGGACTCTACACTTTCCCTTGTTAAATTTCATCAGGTTATTCCCCGCCCAACTCTCCAGCCTGTCCAGGTCCCGCTGGATGGCAGCACAGCCTTCTGGTGTGTCAGCCACACCTCCCAGCTTGGTGTCATCAGCAAACTTGCTGATAGTACACTCTATTCCCTCTTCTAAATCGTTAATGAATATATTGAATAATATTGGCCCCAGCACTGACCCCTGAGGCACTCCACTAGATACTGGCCTCCAACTAGACTCCGCACCATTGACTACCACTCTCTGGCTTCTCTCCTTAAGCCAGTTTGCAACCCACCTCACTAGTCTATTGTCTAGACCACACTTCCTCAACTTAGCTGTGAGGATGCTGTGGGAGACTGTGTCAAAGGCTTTACTGAAGTCAAGGTAGACCACATCCACCGCTCTGCCATCATCCATCCACCTTGTTACATTCTCATAAAAGGCTATGAGGTTGGTCAAGCATGACTTACCCTTGGTAAAGCCATGCTGACTGCCCCTAATAACCCTCTTATCCTTGATACGCCTTGAGATGGCACCAAGGATTAGCTGTGTGCTGAGTGAAGAAGTGGCTGAACAGCCTGGATCAAAGGACCGTAGTGAATGGGGCTCCATTTCGTTAGTGGTCAGTCACCAGTGGTGGTCCTCAGGTCCTGGGGTCCTGGTGGACTCCCATTTGAGCAGGAGGCAGCAAGGTGCCCCAAGGCGGCCGTGAGTGGTGCCCTGGGCTGCATGGGGCAAAGCGTTGGCAGCAGCTGGAGGGAGGTGACCCTTCCCCCTGCTCAGCGCTGCTGAGGCCAGGCCTGCAGTGCTGTGCCCAGCTCTGGGCTCCCCAGGACGAGAGAGACGTGGGCAAAGTGGGGAGAGCCCCCGTGCCCCTCCCCCACCAGGGCGGTTAGAATGCGACGCTGTGTTGACCCGGCGCTGGCCCGGCAACGGTTCTGTGCCAACACGGAGCGGCAGGGGCGAGAGCGCAGCTCTCGTCCAGCAGCGCTACTGGCACTGGGACGCGCTCTGGGAGCTTGTCTCCAGCCTCCTGGGAGGTGTCTTGAGCCCTGTCAGTGTGTCCCACGGACATTTTCTCCTGTTCTCGTCGGGATGGGCCAGGTGAACTGCTGCCGCGGCTCCAGGTAGGTTCCCCCCAGAGCTCGGGGGTACCCTGGCACAACCAGACCCTGCAGCAGCCGCTTTTCTCACGCCCGACACCGTTTGCTCTGCAGGGTCGAACCTGAGCCCGTGCAGCAGTGCGTGCCCGTCCCGGCATCTCGCAAGCCACTGCTCCGGCAGCGCGTGCGGGTGACCCAGGGCCGTGCGACGAGGAAGAGGGACCTCCTCCTCTTCAGCGACACCTTGGTCATCGCCAAGCCCCAGTAAGACTGGCAGAGCCCAACTGCCTTTCCTCCCAAGCCCTGGCCCTGGCACCAGGGCAGGGACACCCAGGGACCAGCCCCAGGTCACCAGCACCCTGGTGCTGGATGCACCCACGGCTGTGCCCGTGGCAGGGAGATGCCAGAGGGGAGCCACGGGACTCAGCCACCTCCGGTCACTCCCTGCCGCTCCTCTCTGCAGACGTGGCAGCGCCCCACGCCCGCAGCTCTGCCTGTCCCTGGGCCAGCTGAGGGTGCTCAGCAGTGGGACGGGGGCAGCCGGCGATGGCGCAGAGGAGGAGGACGGCAAGCACACCACCTCGCTTGTCCTCGTCTGGCCCTGCGGCTCCTGTGTCATCACTTTCCGGTGAGTCTCGGTGCCACGTCCCACGGCAGGGCTGGGCAGCGCCTCTGTCCTGCCCCACGGGGCTTCGTCCTGGCTCTGTGGTCGTCCCCATGGGGCAGGGCTGTGCTGGCACCCACCTCTGCCCACAGGCTGGGGAGCAGCGTCACTCAGGCTGTTTCTCCTCTCTTTCCGCAGCTGCCGGGCAGTGAAGGAGCTGTGGGTCAGCGCGCTCCTTGGGTAAGCCCAGCTGTGCCCAGCCAGCACCTGCCCAGCCCCGTCTTCAGCACCACCGCTGCTCTCCGCTCCACTGCCGGGTGGTACCCGGCTGCTCTGGGGCAGCGTGGAAGTGCTCCAAGTGCTGGTAGGGAGGGAAAAGGTGGGTTGGGTGTCACGGAGCTCTTCTCTTTCCTCTTCCCCATGCACAGACCACCAGAAGGAGTGGAGGGAGCCCGGGTTACCCAAATGCCCTCCTTCAAGCAGCTGCTGAAGGAGCTGAGGGGCCGCAATGCTGTGAGTGTCCCTCCTGGCTCTGCTCTGTCCCCAGAGGCTGCTCCAGCCCAGCACCAGGTGCATCGCTTCTCACCTTCTGCTCTTTTCCCCTTGCCCAGGCCATGACACTGCACACCAGCAGCCTGGAGAGGCTGGTGGAGAGCCAGGCAAAGGTGAGGATCGCTGGGGGTGCAGTCTCGGTGGTGGTGAGAACAGCGGTTTTGTGAACACAGAGCATTTCTTGCAGGCTGGTGCAGTGGAGCGGCCGCCACCTGTTGTCCCATCTGGCAGCGAAGCTGGAGTTGGCCACTTGGCTGGTGAGTTTGGGGAAGATGGGGGCAGGACGGCCCTTCTGTCCTCGTCTGACAAACGGGCACCGGTGCTGCACTGGGGCTGCTGCTGCCCTTCCCGCAGGGCACGTCTGTCCCCATTGACCTGCGGGAGGAGAGACCTGATTCCCCGGGGTCTATTTCTCCCAAATGATGCTTTTCCCCTGCATGCAGTGGTGGGAGGACAGCACCAAAAGGGTCAAGGAGAGCTCGCCTCTCACATCTCCTCAATGGCTCTTTACTCTCTTCTCCTCGGCAGCACGTGGGACGCCCGGGTGGAGGAGGTGGCTGCCCTGGCCCTTTGGGCAGCGAGGGACCCCATCTGCTGCAGAGGCTGCCGAGCCATCAGGCTCTGGCCACAGGGGGCTTCTGTTTGGCCAGCCCCTGGCAGCTCTCTGCAGCCATGACGGCACACTGCCCCAGCCCATCCAGGTAAGCAAGCCTGGCCAGGGGCTCCCCATCCCGCTGGCTCCTCTGGAAGTGCACTGTCCCGACCAGAGAGAACCCAGATGGGTCTAGGGAACAAAGCTGGCTCCAGCCCAGCAATGTCCTCCTCTGTCCCGCAGGACCTGCTGGCTCTCCTGCAGGAGCACGGCCCGTCCACGGAGGGGATCTTCCGGCTGGCGGCCGGCGAGCGCGCCTCCCGGGAGCTGCGGGAGGCCCTGGACAGCGGCGCCCCGGTCCAGCTGGAAAGCCAGCCGGTGCACCTCCTGGCCGCCATCCTGAAGGTGAACCCTGCTGACATGGAGCCCGGCAGCTCCCGGCTCTGGCCGTGCTGACGGGCACCTGCCACAGCAGGAGCCCAAACCCAGGAGCTACTTAGCCCAAGCGCTGGGCTGGAGATGCTGCCTGTGCTGCTGGCGGCAGTGGGCGCAGCCTGACCCGCAGCCCTTGCCATTGCAGGAGTTCCTGCGCAAGATCCCCTCCAAGCTCCTCCAGAACGAGCTCTATGAGGACTGGATGAGCGCCCTGCAGAAGACCAGCAGGCAGGAGAGGCTGGCTGGGCTGAAGGAGTAAGTGTGGCCAGCAGCCTGTCCGCTGCACAGGCACTGCCAGAGCCCCGAACTTGCCTGCAAAGCCACAGGCTGCCTGAAAGAGCCATGTTTCTGCCAGACACCTCTTGAGGCTGTGGGGTCAGGTTTTGGGGGAAAGTGGCACAGAGGAGCATTTCTCTCCTTGAGGCAATGCCTGCAGACATTGGGGGTTGCTCCATGAAGGGACTGTGGTGAGAAGGGCAGGCAGGGAGAGAGGTGGCCATATCTCAGACAAGACAGTCCCTCTGCTGTGGACCAGGCATGTCTGGGGAGCCTTCCCTCAGGCGGGCTTGGCTGGGATCAGCCTGGGAGACCTATGTTGACAGCGTTTCCTTTATTAATGCTGTGTTCCTGTTCCCTTAGGGTGGCCAGCAAGCTCCCCACAGCCAACCTCCTCCTCCTCAAGCAGCTGCTCACCCTGCTGCGCACCATCAGCAGCAACACCTGCACCAGCAGGATGACCGCTGCCAACCTGGCCATCTGCGTGGGGCCGAACCTCCTCAGCCCACCCGAGGAGGACTCGCTGCCCCTGGACGTCCTGGTGCAGGTGACAGGGAAGGTACGCTGTGTTTGAAGGCTGGTTGCAGTCTGCCGGGCCCCCAGAGCTGCAGCTTTGCAGTGAAGTGATGGTCAGGAGTGGGAAGGGCTGTCTGACCCATTTTCAGCTGCCGGGCTGGAAACCAATGGTTTGCTGCTGCGTGCAGGTGACGCAGCTGGTGCAGTTCCTCATTGAACACCAGGAGGAACTGTTTGAGGAGGAGGAGGAGGATGGGCTTGCCCGAGCTTCAGCAGAGGAGTTGCCAGCAGTGGAGGCAGAAGCAGAATCCCCAGAGGTATGCCAGGGCCACAAACAGTGTGACAGAAAAGCCTCCCCCCTCAGAAGGTGGGACTGCTGCCACAGGGACAAGCAAGGTCATCCACCAGCCTGCAGCTCTGCAGAAGTGCAGAGTAAGGCTGATGCAGGTTGGCCATTGCACTTTGTGTGGTGATCCCACCAGAACTGGCACCGCTGAGCTGAGCAAACCCTTCCAAGGGCTGTGCCTTTCAGAGCTGAGGTGGATATTGGGCAGGTAGTTCCCTGCTACCTCTTCACTTCCACATTTCCATTGCAGGAGCCTCCAGTCACTCTGGAAAGCGAACACCTGATGAGCTCCTCTGGGGAGAGCAGGTAACGTGAGCTAGATTTAATGAAGAGCAGAATGGATTCACGTTGCTAATGGCTTTACCTGTCTAACAATACTATTGAATGGAAAGGTTGCCAGGCTCTTCACAAGAAGGCCGAAAAAGAAAAGCAGCGTGTGAAGAGTCAAGTGATGGGCAACCAGTGCAGAAGAGAAGAAAGCTGGCAACAGAGCTCTGAGGGTGGGCATCTAAGGAAATCCAAGCAGGCAAGAAGAACGAGGAGCCCAGGTGTGTAGCAGACTCTGCTGACCGTTTTTCAAAGCTCTGAATACTGCTCTGAATAGAGGAAGTATTTGCGAGGTGCCCAGAGATGGCCCCAGACAGGAAGTACACACCTGCCCTGGGGAGAACGTATATGTCAGAAGAAACTTACCACTCCAGCAAGGTCACAAGACTCACAGTTTTGAGCTCTTGGACATGCTGCCTATACAAAGAGGCAAAGTCGCATTTTTCTGTTCATGTCAGCCGGCAATCCCAGTGCTGGCTGGTGTTGTCCAAATGCCAATGATGACGCAGGGCATTGTTGTAAGTAGCTGTAGAAAGTAGAGATACTGGCACTTTTTTAAAAAGCTGACATTTCACCTGAGGTAATTGAGGGAAGTAAAAAACAAACAGACAATAAAAAAGCAGCGTGTTTTCCTTCACACCTGGGTTTCTAGCAGGGGACAGTGAGGGATGCTGCTACTCGGGTTTTTGAAAGGACATCCGAGCTCCCCAGGGGCTCCCTGCCAAGCCCAACTGCCTGGCCAAGGGGCGCTGCACATCTCTGACAACTTGCTGTGTCCTGAGGGTATCGCATGTGCTGAGAAGGGGCCAAAGCAGCACCCATGTCACTGACCCCTTTTTTCATTGGACTTGCCAAAGCATGGGGGATAAAGTCACAACTGTTCCTGCCTCCGTGGTTTCATCAGCACTTTCTCTCACTGTCCTTGTAGGTGGAGATCTATTTCGGCTGCTTGGATTTCCTGGATGAGCTCTGACACCTGGGCTTCGAGGGCCACGATCCAGCGCCAGCACCACCTCGGCGGAGGCGAGGACAGAGACACCGTGCCCTCCTGCTCTGGCCGGCACATTCCACCTGTGCACCGCTAACCAGAGCAGCCCCGCATGGCCCCCAGACCCATCCCAGCCCTCGCAGGAGGCCCTGCTGGCTCACCCATCAGCTCCGTGAGCAAACACTCACCAGCTGTCACCTGTCCCCAAGGGCAGAGCTGGAATGTGAACTTTGGGTTACACGGAGCATGTTAGCATGGTGGTGCATATCATCTGCGAGGGACACGAGGGATGTGCTGGACAGTGTGTTCCATCACATAAAACCTCCGGGTTTTATCTCCAACTCCTCATTCTTGGCAGACCGATGCTGAACCAACTTGCTCCATCCAAGAAGGGAGCACCCATTGCTGCTCTGTGGCCAGTGCAAGTTCTTGTCTGCAGCACACAGCAGAATGCTCTTTCTTAGCATTGTTGCACACACATGACTGGCTTGCAGTTTCCACAGGGTGAATAACTCCAGATCAGCTACATAAAATATCCCTTTCTTGCTTCTTCAGCAAATCAGCCCGCTCTGGACTGAAGCAAACACCCTCCTTTCTGTCAGTCATCACCAGGGTATTGAAAGCAGCTTTTCCAAAATCTGCAAATACTTGAATAGTCTCTGTTGTTTTGATCCTTGAGCCCTGTGTGATGTCTAATGGGGTCGAGCTTCTTTCAGAAGAAAAAATACAAGTGCCAGCCACAACAGGGGCAAGAATGGCAGGGCTGATCTGCAGGTCTTGCAATGATGTTGCAGGAATCAGCAAAGCATGGAAATTCCGGTGCAGCTCGCCCAGCTGACATTTGAAGTCTTTCAGATGCAGTGTCATCTATTCTTCATGGGCAAAGCCTCACTTGATACTCTCGGCAATCGCTGCCCTAAGTAATTACACTCCTAACTGCTGCGAGCTCTGCACTGTGGCAAAACCAAGGGGATTTGGGAAAAAAAAGAAATCCTGAAATACCTTTTGAAAACAAACAAGAAATCCCTGTGCACTCAAAAGGGAGAAAGCCAGATCTCTAGGCCTTAGTGTGGTCTTTCTTACCATTTACCTGCCTTCCGTTTACCTGCCTCCGTGGTTAACTGAGGACTGCAGATGAACATTTTTTCCGGAGTTACTACTGGGAGTCAATGGTGCAATTGTACACACAGTTGTATATTTGCTAGGGCTTTATGCAGACTTAGAGCCTCTGCTGAAACACTGGAATACACAGTTGTACATACCATGGATGTGCCAATGTATGTTGGGACACATTAGAAATAAAGGATGGTTTAAATGTCGCTAGGACATGACTGCAGGCATCCCAGCCATCTGCAAACAAAGCCATCTCAAATCTGAGTACTGATAGAGTGATTTGTTTGTAATTGGTCTGAATCACCGATTTTAAGGACTGGTTGCACTTCTGAGTGTTTCTACATATGTATGTATTTCTAAAATTTATTTTTATTCATTTACAGAAATAAAGTGTCAAATGTATACCTGTCCAGTCTCAGTATTTGGATGAGTCCTTTCCCTTCTCTTTTAATTTGTCTCTCCTTCAAATGTCAAAACTTGTTTAAATAAAATCCTTACATTGTCTTCCTTGAAGCTTGCCAAAATGAGATGGTTAGAACAAGAAACAGAAAAAATGCAACCAGTCTAGGAATGATGCTGCTGACTGGTTGTTTTAAAAATGTTCAGTACTGTTCAGTTCATTGTATTTGGAACCTGTAAAAGGATTCACCTCTGCTGGTCCTTAATCCTGCTTATAGCAGTAAGTTGATGCAGGAATTCAATTGTTTATCCCTTCCACCCTCCGTGCAGTCAGACACTTTATTCTGTCATCATATCAGTCCAACTGTTGTCACTAATAAGCATCACTAAACATGGATGAGACCATGCAGGAACACTGTGGAACGGATGCAGAGACAGCGTCTGTCCAGGTTCTTATGGCTCCAAGTTACTTAGGGCCTCACATCATTACTACCTATAACAGGAGCACAGATCTTTGTCAGATCCTAGATGATTCATTCTGTGTGGACCTTGCTATTCAAATAGTTTTGAGACCATCTTGCTACATCATTTGATTACTTTTCTGTTGCTGCAGAATGGGATAACATAGATGATATTCAGTGGGGACAGACAATATCTGGCTTTAGGTTGCTTTTGTTTGCATCATATATGAGTGATTTCACTCCACCTGGTAATTTATTTAAAGGAAAAGCAGTGATAAACACACATGTAAACTTGAATTTGTTGTTTGGTTACCTGAACTGTCCCAACTGAAAATGTAATACCATTTTCTTGTGTAAGAATCTAAGCCAGTTCTTGTAGTGACAGAGTACCATCTCCCCAGTAACACATCAGTAGCACATCTAGATTAATAAGATGTTCAGTGAGAGGGCTTTAGGTGAAATTTCCATCAAAATAAATGTAAGACATCCAGCCTTTGCCCTGCCTAACAATGTACTGTGCACTAGGTGGAGAAAACATCTGGCTGGATAGATCTGCTATAATGGTTTGCTAACGTGCACCATGGAAATGCACAGGACATGATGCTGAACCTTGTTGTTTTTACAGCAATTTCAGTCCATAGTTCTTAGTGCTGCTGCTACGGTTTTCCTAAGAAAAGAGAATTAATGATACTTAGGGGATACTATCCTTTGCTTATTCTTGCTGTAAAAGGAAATTTAAAAAGAGGTGGTTTTAAGCCTTAGAAAAATGTTCCTAGTGCTACTGGCTAAGATACCAAAGATTTATGAAAGATTTGCTGGACCTCTGGAAATTGTAGGATTTGATTACTGGTAATGTCTTGAGAATTTTTTTGTGCTCTGGTAAAATTTGATTTCCTTTCCAGCAATAGCTGTTGTGTGTACCCTATTGTTTACTTGCTCTTAACTTTTACAAGGTCACTTTCATCAGATTCATGTTCTAAATACTTCTCTTGAGTAACTCTGGTCATCTCACACTTCTATAAATTTTGCTTAACCAATCAACAATATTGGATTGACCACTATCCTATTTCATCATAATTATGAAAAACTGCACTTACAAATTTGGTCAATGCCTTAATGAGGCCCCATTTCTTGCTAAGTAGTTCCTGAATACACCAAATTAGTACTACATAGCATTATTCTTTGCTTTCACTTCCTGACAAGAGTAGCAATAGTGTAATTTTATGAAGACTGATACCCACTAAACTGGCTGATTTCTAATTCTGCATAATAATACCTACTCTTACAGTGAATTACTTTATGATTTATACAAGTATCATGATTTCTCAAATTTCCACCCGGAACAGCAGCAACACATAAGGCTGGAGGCAATACAAAAGTAGTAGTTCTTAACAGATGTCTTTGATTCCTCCTGAGTGCATGTCAGACAGTAATTCAGTTTTTAAGAAAAAATTGCTCCAGAAGGACATCTTTAATTTGTTTATATCCAAGTCTTTTTATTCTGTAAGGCTATACTACCAGTGAGTTTAAACTGAATAAACTTTTATGTAACATTGCTCTCACTCTTGAAGACAGCAGTCTTAGCAATATATGTGTATATGTGTGTATATATATAAACACACAGAGGCTGTACTTTATAGATGAAATATAACAAGTTGATAGCAGTATTTCCATCACAAATAGAAAAATATTGATGTTACAACAACAAATGTATTAGCACTTGCTATCTAATTGTGTGGGTTGTGGTTTTGTTTTGTTTTGTTTTTTGTTTGTTTGTTTTTTGTGGGTTTTTGTTTGTTTGTTTTTGTTTTTGTTTTTGTTTTCTTGGGGAAGGGTGAGTAATTTTAATGTAGAAGAAAAAAAGCCCAGTGAATCAAATTACTAAGTCAGGGTCAGTATTTGGAATACTATTTGCATTTTATAGGTATTTATATGGCCCTCCTTGCTAGGGTAACATCTGAATGCTGTTGAGATCTTAAGATGTTTGTCCTTATCTGTAGTACAGAGGAATGCTGTTGTCTACGATTTACCGACTGGGAAGTCAAACCACAAAAAGACCAAACACTGGATTTTAGAAGGCTTAAATTTCTCTTAGTTGTCTGATCTTAATATCATCTCCTGGATGTCTGTGAAGGCCATCTGGCCAGCTAGAGCCAAACCACTTGAAAATGAGCCAGGGGAAACTGAAGCTGTTTGACTATGTCTCTTAGCTACCATCCCATAGAAACTTTTGGTAACAAGGACTCAGAGATTTGTTTTCCATGTCATGCTTTTATCACTGGATCATCAGACCTAATTTTGACCCAGAGAATCGGAGACACACAATTTCATTTGATACAGGTTTCTTATTCAGCTTACTTGCAGATTTTGGGTTGTACACTAAGATTTAAACAAAAAAGTCCTTCCATGAATGCGGGGACTGATGCAAAATTGTGCTTGGAGGCTAAACTCTTGCGTGAGTACTCAGATATGTAAAAGGGACTGAGCCTGTAGCCATTCTCTCAATACAGGGAAATGGGAATGATCGTAAACTCTGAGAAGCCCTAATATGTTCAAATAAGTGTAAATTAGAACTTATTCTTATAGAAATGAGAGTTTGAATACAATTTGTCTCCCTGGATGCTTCAGCTTGCTGTACTTGTGAGATTCTTATTGCAGTTGAATTTGACTGAAGTTGACCAAAGGGTTTAAAAATTTTCAGAGGACAGAGAGAGAAGAAAGGAGATGACTGGCAAGCTGACAGAGGTCTAGACAGATAAATATCATGCATACACCAAGAAGAGCTGGGCACCAACACTGCAGAACAGGATGCATTGTCTAGAAGAAGTAACTAACTACATACAAGTTAACAGCGTGATATCACTTCATTAAGCCTTTTTATGAGGTCTAGCATCTATGGCATTAGTAGAACTGTTCTATGTAAAACACCACAGACTATCATGCCTGTTGGAGCTAGCCTGATCTCTTTCCATCTGATATACTGTCAGAATTTGGCATACTCAGAAAACAGATATGATATGAATATGAGTAAGAATATGGCTCTTTGTGTAAAATAAAGAGTGGAGAATGAGAGGACTGAATCATTTGAATCTCTTGAACCTATGGACTTGTCAACAAAATGTGTGATGTTAAGGTCAGCCAGGGGACCCACCTGGCCAGGATAGGCCCTAGCCAGGGCTTGAAGGTAGAGTGGTGGCAGTGCCTGCCTGAGTGGACAACCCTACCCAGAGAAGGAGAAAATGGTGTAAAATAAGAGCCGAGTGAGCCACGCAGTGATGACACCACTCCCGAGGCCAAAGGCACAGACACGAATTGTTCTTAAGAGAATGCTATGTCAAACAGGAAGGAAGGAAAAAGGCCCTGGAAGGAAGGTGAGAGGGACAGGGCAGGTTTGGGAGAGTTGTGAGGAATTTTGTTACGTTTTTACAGCACACAGCACATTTTTCCTTTTCCCTGGTCACAACATACCTCCCTTGTTGGCACACTGGTGTACCTTAGCCACAGCTGAACTCAGGGCAATCGTTTCACATCTGAGTAAAGGATTTACTTCCTATTCCCTTTTACTCTTGTAGGGGCAGTAGTCATCTTCATTGAACATGTTCCTGTCCCATGTTCCCATCATTCTTTAGCTCTACTGAGACTTTTGACCAGTGTCTGCTACCAGTGGGTTAATGGGGAGGATATTATGGGTGGCCAGTTCATCTGGCCGTGAGTGTTTTTATAAAGAAAACTCCAGTGTTGTGTTTTCATCATTGTTTGAGCAGTGGAGAATCAGAGCAGAGATCACATTACTGAACGCACTACTGAGAAGACAGTTTTGTAGCAGTTTCTCACTTTCTGTGCGTACTGGTGGCAAAATTTGCCTCCATAGCACATACCTAGGGGTGGAAATAGAGCTGATCTTTTCTGTAATTTTCTATTGTCATTGACTTTCAGCGGATGAAGTGGGAGAATGTGGTCCTGATCTTACACTGGTGTCACATCATCAATTCGAAGAAGAGACATTGATGTAAGATTGGTGTGGTTGACTAGTAATTCAGGATCCTGCTTTCCATTTGTTTGATAAGAAGTCAGATATGAAAACCCGACGCTATAAGTAGACACCAGTGTAAGAGTGATTATTAATTTTATGTGTAAAGATGGAAAAATTTAAATAATTTTCCAATTGGAATTAAAAAAATAAAAATGAACTTTGATATGTATGTACCACCCAGAGAGCTTGAGCTCTAGTAGCTACCAGAGGCTGATGAAGAAAAATGAGGTTAGATTTTGACATTTTGGAATGAGATTATGAAAGTACGTGTTTCCCATCACAATAAAAAAGAGATTTATTTTCTTAACATGAGACATGACTCATTTCATTTTGTATTGCTGGTAAACTGGAACATTCTTGTCCTGGTGATTCATACTGCATGAATAGATGGTCCTCATTAGATATTCTTATTTTGTCATTAAAATAAAAACATGAGCTTGTGTCGCCCTCCACAAGCTATTTAAAGAGTTTCTCAGTATTTAAGGTCACTGAATTTCAAACAGGAAATGGAAGCATGCTGTGGGAAAAACCTCTAGTGTAAATGTTTGAATAATACTGACATAGTGTAAAAATCAACTGCTGACAAAGGAATTAGAAGTAAACTCTTAGCATATGTATGTACCAATAATACAAAACACACATCTGTTAAGATAACAATTAAATTGTTATTATGATTCTTCTGCCTGTTACTATGATTCTTCTCATTAATTAACCATTCCCTCAGTAAAGATCATAAGGATGTATGCTATCTTCTGCTCTTATTTATTCATATTCTTCAGAAGGCTAATGTGTAGAACAGTATTCTGATGAACTCTTGAGTCACCCCAAGGGACGTCTAACCCCACTGCTGCATGCCCTTCATTCCTTTGCCAAAATCACTTGATATGAAATGGCTGGACAGGCTGGACACTGTACAGAGAGGAAGGAAAGATCCAAGGGACTGGAGACAGACAGAACAAATAAGAGGAAGCTTGGCTCCCAGGCCTGGCAGATGGGGATTCCCCAGAGAGACGAGGTATCCTTGTTTTCATCCTATCTCTTACTGCTGACTCTCCAAGGAAAATGCCTCAGCAGACTGAGGAGAAGGGATGGCTCTTAGGGAGTTTCCATCCCAGTACACTTCTGCATTCAGTCCCTACTATGTGCTTTTTTTCAGTTTCCAGGATTTTTGCATTGCTGTCTGTAGCGCTGTAGCTCGCTTCTTTCAGTGATCACTTTTTACAGAGCTGCTCTGCAAAGACCTATCTCACCAATGCTAGTGGGGCTACAGGCTGTGGCACTCAGGAGGGAAGAGGTGGAGACAAACATCTTCAAATGAATCGTGAACAGCAAACCCTCAGAACAAGTAATCAGAGTTCAACAGGTTCATTTCCCCATTACTTTTCCTTGGGGATTTGATGCAGAAAGCTCAAGCTCGAGCTCAGGAAGTTGCCCTTGCTAATGAGATTTTGTATAGGTGCAGAGAGCCACTTCACTGACATTACAGGTTTTTAAGAGGTAAGGAAGAAGGTTTCAGTATCATCTTCAAGACCAAAGTTCAAGAACTTTATGGACCCTGTTGGGACCAGCCAAAGGACACCAAGTTGCAGCACCAAGTTGCTGATGGGGTTTATGTCGTATTTTGCAGCCAGCACCAGTCCTGAGCAGCAAAATTCCACAGCAGTTAGCATGTTGGCACTAGCTGCACATCTCTGATAAGGCCTGTTGTTGCCTTGTCTCTTGGACATCCATCTGTCACTTTTCTTGAGGATAAGAAGTAAATTTGTTGTTTTCCATTGGTGTGTTAGTATCTCTGCTCAGTCCTTGCTGTCAGAGTTATAGTTTCATGTTCCTTCAGCATGCTGGGATAAAGATGGCCCTGTTTATATAGTTAAAAATCCATCAAGTGAATGCTGAAATTTGTTTCCAGCTCAGTTTGGTAATTTCTGTTGTCTTCTCATTCCTGCTAGATAACATAACTTTGCGTACAAAATCCACTTTGTAACTATATGTACAGGTAAAGCAGTTATTGTGGGATCATGCAGATCATGCAGAGGTTATTTATTATCTGCTCATGATAATTCCTCACAACCTCCATTTTCCCTTTTTTCTCTTCCTTTATACTTGCACTCCCTGCCTTCTTTAATCATTGATATCTTTCACAATCAGCCCTTTTTTTTTTGCATTCTGTGTAGACTTGCCACTTCCATCTACTGTCTTTTTGGTTCTTAAGACCGCCATAAAATTATTTTTCTCCTCTTACCTGAGATATGAATTCAAGCTAGAGCTTGCCTTTTTTGGCTTGTTGATTAGGTTCCTGCTATGTTTTTAATCTGACATAAAGTATATACAGACTTTAGAACATAATTTGAGGGAAAAAAAATTATCAAAGATATAGAAGTGAGTGAAAAATGGGCTAAAATGTGCCATGGATTTACCAAAGGTACATTCTATCTCATTAGCCAAGAATCTTTATTTGAAAAGAGAAACTACTGACTATATAAAAGAAGTGATATAGCACTGTGGAAATTAATTAAATTGAAGAAGGTAAGGATTAAGGCAGAAATTATAAAGCAGGTGATGAATTGACTAAGTGCAAGATGACAATATGTAGAGCTAGAACGGTATGAATCAATGTTGAGGGACTTTACTAGTGGAGTTCCTCAAAATTGTTTTTGGGATTCATTTCTTTAGCATTTTGACTCGTGATTTGGGCACACAACATTTGGATTGTTAAAAATGGAGACTGACTGCTGACATGGAGGAAGATCAGGAAAGAGGAGATATGGAATGGCACTGGCCATTCCTTCTCCCTTCTGCTCATTGGAGCAGTCTGTCTTTCTCTGCTACCACTTTCCAGAAGATTCCTTGAAAGTTCATAATGAAAATCTCTTTACACTACTGAAGGGACTCATGGTACTGTATGGAGGGTGGATGTGCTAGAAAGTCCAGAAAATGTCAGTGCTTCAGACCTCAGCTTTACGAAGAAAATTAATTCTTTGCTTTGTCAGCCATTGTTAAATCTCTTTTAAGAATACAAAAACTCTGACTAAGTTTTACATGGGTGTATTACACTGAAATGTAAATCTCAGGAAATCAGCTTCTATAGTTGAAGACAGACACTAGATGATGAAGTCTAAGGTCCTACAAAGGAACCCAGAGTCTAATACAATTTCAAGTTGTTTCTACTGTTCTCTACAGTCAGCAGAACTCAATATCTAACAAAAAATTATGTCAATATTGCAGCTTTATTATTTCCACTTTTATTCATCTTTTCCTGTTGTTATGTAAAACAAAATATAACAGAGAAAACTACAAGAAGTTTAATTTATCCAATTGACTTGATACTAGCAATGTAGGACATCATAAGTACCACAGGGGCAAAACTTTTTTTTTTGTTGCTCTGAGGAAGTTTTCACAGACAAAGAATGTACACTGAATAATTCAGAATCTAAAATCTTGTTATCCTTATGGATAATTTTTCTAACTTTTGAATCACGTGGTGGTGCAAAATGCTTCATGGAAGCCAGTACCTTTCATGAATACACCCGACAGGGCAGCTCCTTAGATGGGAGGCAGATGCAGATATAAATATATTCTGTTATTTGATGTTCTACACACTTCACATCCCTGGTGGAATTGCTTGTGTAAGCAGTGATTCAGTAACTTAAATCAGTGTTGATTTACATCAATTTAATTCATTCTGTACATATTCAACATGACACAGAAGTCCTTAAATACCCTTTCAGATCCATAGAGGCAGTCCAAGACTGCACAGAGTGTTTAGTGTGAGGTTTCTTACATGTGAAGTATATGAGGAAGTTTCATCCTGCATTCCTGCCTGCTCTCCCCAATGCATTACAGCAAGGAGAAGCACCAGAATGGCTTCTGTAACCTGCCTGGCTCACTGGGGCCTGAGACGGCAAGGCAGAAACTTGTCACTTCTTCTTCAGCCAGCGAGAAACAAACCAGTGTCATTTCCCTGAATCAGGGATTAATTCCTAGTGGAAAAAGTTTGGACTAATGGTCACACAATCCTTGAGCTAACAAACAAATGAGCAAGCACAATAGCAACCAATGTTGTCATTAACCAGGGATTTAAAGAGCTGGGAAGACTCTAAAATTGCTTTATTAGTTTCTTCTCAAGGAAATTTTTGTTCTTCAAAGTAAATTGTTGTTATTTGGTAACAAAAAGAGGCAAGTATGTCTGAAAGCAATTTGGTTTTGAGCAAAAAAGAAAATTGCATCAGCACAAACAGCACTGTTCCACATTTTGTCTAATGTGGCCCTTCCTGTTTCTAATGCACTTCCTGGAGTGCAGGTTTGATGAAGTTAACTCCTGCTCCAAAGATCATTTGCTCATTAGTTTGGATACTGTCAACAAGACTGCTGAGAACTTGTACTTTTAAAAGTGAAATATATGCTCCACAAACATCACCCTTTCTTCTCCAGCTAATGGGCACAAAGGTTTAATTCTGAACTAATAATGGGCCCTTTCTCTGCAGAACCACCCACTGCTCCCACGGAGGCTGCAGGAAGCAGCGGTGTCAGACCTGCTGGCTCTCCATGGTTCAGATGCAACAGTGAAACCCAAGCACAGGCCTCTACCTGTAAAGCAGAAACAGGTTAAGGAGGTTTAATTAATATTAGCTTACTTTGAGTTCATATAGCATAACTGGTAACCAAGGTACAACCATTTTTGTACATAGTGTCACAGTACAAATAATATCGTTGTTGCCTGTAGCAGGACACATGCCTTATGTGGTGTCATGTGCTAAGGGTGCTTTATGCTAACTACACAAGCCTCAGTCTGGGCTTGTTGCCAGCTTGCTGTGAGAGCTTGCTGTGTGAACTGGAACTTGGTACCAGGTGTCTTGTTAGGACATGAAGTTGTGGTATAGGATAACAGTGAAGGCCTTGAAAGTATGGGCACATGTTGAAAAGAGAGGCTTGAGAGCTATGGACAACTAGCTGATGATCACCTACTGGTTAAGGGCTGGCAAGACTGCTTTTACTTTAAGACAAGAAGATGTAGTTAAGCAAGAAAATAAAACCGCAAAGGACACAATAAAGTACTTACTACAGCCTGGAAAATAAACTCACCCAGGCATCACCCAGCCTGTAGTTCAGGAACATAGGTGAAGGGCTCTGAACCATCCGGAGGCTGAAAACTTGTATGAAAAGTGGTCTCAGATTTCAGTGTGATGGTTGGGGAGAAGGACGAGTCCTCTTGCAGGTCCCACTTCCCTCGTCAAAGAGCTCTCCAGGCTTGATTAACTCCACCTGGGTCACTAAGACCACTAAGGACCATACCCACCAGCCCTGACTATGTGGCTTCAGCGTCATGATACTGTATAGCAATGTATATTTTAATCAGTGTGAGTCCAATAACTTTTGTTTTGAAGTTTGGTTTATCAGTCTTGAACACTTGCATCATAGCAATCTCCAATTTGTAGATAATATACACATATATTCAGTTGCAACAATAGGCAAACAATGAAGACATATTTTGGCAGATATTGTTATTTGTGTACTTTTTGTTGGAAGTGCTAGAAACTCCTTACTCTCTGTGAAGCATTGACCAAACTGCAACTGCCATTATTGCTCCATGTCATGTGTTCATTGGAGCAGGCCTGTCTTACAACAGTGAACTTCAGCTGTTCTTTGCTATATTTTGGAAATGAAAAATAACACCCATTTTACATATCCATTCCCAGCATTTTGCAGAATAGATTATTTTTATGCTGATCTGAGTGGGTTTTCTTTTCGCTTGTCTTGGATCTTACCTTCTTTTTGGTGGACTGCAATTACAGTTCAGAACTCCTGTAAAATTTTAAAAACACAGAAACCTAAATGTTCCTTTTCACATACACACACACATTATCAGGATAGCATCTCACTTTGCTTTTTTTTTTTTTCTTTCTGCTTTTGCAGAAGCCGCTAATGATATTTGCCTGTGTTTTATGACATCTTTTCTTGCATAGCTTTGCAAAGTCCATGGTACCACAAGTGCTCTCTGCCTGGATCATTTGAGCATTTTATCTATGGAGTGCTTAATTGTAAAGATCTGAATGCAGGCACCAGAAACTGCATCTTCTGCTTTCTGGCTGCATTACAGACTCAGGTGTGCATTGCCAGTTCCCACGAATCTGGTAGGCATTACCGCAGAGTCATCCAACTGCAGCAAGAGGGATGGAGAGTATCATTCCAGCCTGTTTCTTCACATCCACAAGAAGTTTAATATCCCATTTCAATTTTTCAACGCTCGTGTTTAAATCTTAAAATACCGTAAATAGTCTTTAGGTAGCAGCTTACTTTTTAAAAAAATAATTTATGGGCAGATTCCCATGGCTACATTTTTTCTAAACCATATATTCTTTTTTCTTTCTGATACAGTTAATTTATCATATCAGCAAATGGCTATGCTTATTCACATAATTTTGCAAAAATTAAGACAATACCAATACTCACAGTATGGAATTCCCCAACTATCAAATCCTTTTGAAATCAAACAGTAAAGTCAAAACCAAAATAAATGCCATATATTTCCAGTTGCTGCACATTGCCCAAGGTGCTTTGACCTTTTGGATTGCTGAGGGCCTTCTACTGCAACCCTGCAGTACACTTTCTACTCTCAGCCCTGATACACTTTCACCCAAGCTGCTGGAATGGTTTCCAAGAGCCTCTGAGACAGTGCTTTCCCTTGTTCTCATGCTGTTTTCATGCCCTTTCTTCCTTTTCCTTTTCCTTTTCCTTTTCCTTTTCCTTTTCCTTTTCCTTTTCCTTTTCCTTTTCCTTTTCCTTTTCCTTTTCCTTTTCCTTTTCCTTTTCCTTTTCCTTTTCCTTTTCCTTTTCCTTTTCCTTTTCCTTTTTTCCTTTTCCTTTTTTCCTTTTTTCCTTTTCCTTTTTTCCTTTTCCTTTTCCTTTTCCCTTTTTCCTTTTCCTTTTCCTTTTTTCCTTTTCCTTTTCCTTTTCCTTTTTTCTTTTCCTTTTTCCCTTTTCCTTTTTCCCTTTTCCTTTTTCTCTTTTCCTTTTTCCTTTTCCTTTTCCTTTTCCTTTTCCTTTTCCTTTTCCTTTTCCTTTTCCTTTTCCTTTTCCTTTTCCTTTTCCTTTTCCTCTTCCATTTTTATTTTTATTTTTATTTTCTCCTTTAAGATACCTGTACTATACATGCATGTACATGCACACACTATCCCTTGATTAGCTAGTTCTTCGTAATACTTCTCATTGCACCTTCTGTAAGGCATTTTTCCTAGAATACCTTTTCAGGATTAACTCTACATCCAGGACTGTGAAGCAGATGGAACCCTGAAATAGTTATTTACTACTGATTGCTTTGCTCTACTTTTCCAAATTTTAAGTAGAGTTTAATTGCACACATCTCCCATGGGATTGTTCCTTGAAGAGTGTTGTGAAACCTATGCATTCATAAAACATTGACAGGGAAGAGGGGAAGAGAACACATCTTGTTAGGAAAAATGTAAGGACTGACAATATTTTTCATTGTTAACCAAAAAGATTCTCAGCCTGAGGAAGAACACTGAAGATCTTAGAGAAAAGTTCTGAGCTCATGGTTAGAAACACAGCATTTCAGAAACCTCTATGAAAGAGAAATCTCCTCTAGGCCTCTGTCTTCTTTCTATGATGCCTGTAATATTTTTCCCTTGGTAAGCAGTATGAAAAAAGCAGTCAATGGAATTACAAAGAATCCTTTGGTTTCGATCCATTCAAATTATTTCCATGATGTAATGAGCTGAAACCTACAGTATTTGAGGCAGACAATTCCTTCATCCTCTGCATTATGGAAAGGCAGTAGAGTACATGGTCAAGCAGGACTCAGCCAAATCATTGGTCATCAGGGATTGAAAACCGATGTTGCTCTGCAGATCAGGTTAATATGTGTATGACACTTTCCATCATTTATCACCAGTCCTGACTAACCAGGGAGGTCACAGTTGACTAGAGGTTAGCAAATGCGATGCCCATCTACATGAAGGGCCAGAAGGAGGATCCAGGGAACTACACATCTGTCAGTCTGACCTTGGTGCCACGGAAGGTCATCGAGCAGATCATGTTGAGTACCATCACATGGCATGTACAGGACAAGCAGGATATCAGGCCCAATCAGCATGGGTTTGTGAAAGGCAGGTCATGCTTGACTGACCTGATCTTCTTCTGTGACAAGGTGACCCGCTTAGTGGATGAGGGAAAGGCTGTGGATGTTGTCTACCCTGGCTTCAGTAAAGCCTTTCACACTGTATCCCACAGCATTCTCCTGGAGAAACTGCCTGCTTGCTCATGGCCTGGACAGGTGTACTCTTTGCTGGATAAAGAACTGGCTGGAGGGCTGGGCCCAAAGACTCGTGGTGAACGAATCAAGTTGGCGGCCAGCCGAGAGTTGTGTTCCCCAGGTTTCAGTATTGGGGCCAGTTCTGTTTAATATCTTTATCAATGATCTGGATGAGGGGATTGAGTGCACGCTTAGTAAGCATGCAGAGGACACCAAGTTGGGCTGGAGTATTGATCTGCTGGAGGGTGGGACAGCCATACAGAGGGATCTGGACAGGCTAGATCAACGGGTCGAGGCCAATTGTATGAGGTTTAACAAGGTCAAGGGTCCTGCACTTGGGTCACAACAACCCCAGGCAGCGCTACAGGCTCAGGGAAGAGTAGCTGGAAAGCTGCCTGTCAGAGAGGGACGTGGGGGTGTTGATCGCCAGCCGGCTGAACATGAGCCAGTGTGTGCAGAGGTGGCCAAAAAAGCCAAAAACATCCTGGCTTGTGTCAGGAACAGGGTGGCCAGCAGGACCAGGGCAGTGATCATCCCCCTGTACTCAGTGCTGGTGAGGCTGCACCTTGAATCCTGTGTTCAGTTTTGGGCCTGTCACTACAAAAAAAGACATTGAGGTGCTGGAACTAGTTCAGAGGAGGCTGATGAAGCTGGTGGAGGGTCTGGAGCCCAAGTCTGATGAGGAGCGGCTGAGGGAACTGGGGCTGTTTAGCCTGTAGTAAAGGAGGCTGAGGGGAGACCTTATTGCTGTCTACAGCTACCTGAAAGGAGGTTGTAGCATGGAGGGTCTTGGTCTCTTCTCCCAGGTAACAAGTGATAGGATGAGAGGAAATGGCCTCAAGTTGCACCAGGGAACTTTCAAATTAGATATTAGGAAAAATTTTTTCACAGAAAGGGTTGTGAAGCATTGGAACAGGTTGCCCAGGGAGGTTGACTCACCATCTCTGGACGTATTTAAAAGATGTGTAGATGAGGTTCTTAGGGACATGGTTTAGACGTGGACTTGGCAGTCTTAGTCTAATGGTTGGACTTGATGATGTTAAAGGTCTTTTCCAACCTAAATAATTCTATGATTGTATGAAACCATGACTGCAACAAACCCCTTCCTTTAAAGGAGTTGTGATGTATAAAGACAAACTCCCAGTCTTTAACACTCCTCCAAATAGGGAACTTGAAGAGTATAAGCTCTCACTAAAATCACTAAAATAAAAGAGAAGGCTGTTATTACCAGATGATGGAAATTATGGAATTCCTTATGATATTTCTGGTTAAATATTTGTCTTACCTTTCGCTCGTACCTCTCAAGCATATCTCCATACAGAGTTTTGCCCTTGAAAGCTGTAAAAGTTGACAGGGATCATGACTTCCCCAGTTCTGCTAGTGCTATGTTTAATCATACCACCTTTTCATACTTCAGTTTTTCTAGTTATAACTTTTTCTCCTCAAGGTCTGTGACGCTTCATGTGATAATTTGAGTGATTTGAGATCTTCAACTGAGAAATATGTAGGTTGTTGTTTTATTACTGTTATTAACTCATCTCAGTTGGAAATTACTTGCTCCATATTTTACAACTCTTTCAAAACATGCTACGCTAAAAGCTGCCTTTGTATCATGAGAATCAAATGGTGAACATAAAGCAGGAAAATGCACAAAAAGAAAAGCAGAAATATGCAAAGACATATAATTTCATTTAGCCTCTGATCTTCTATACCCTCATATTTCATAGCCAACTTCTTTTTTTGTAAATGATTGGCAATGAATATTAAGATATTTGTACATGGAAGAAGTAGTTTTTGTCTTCAAGTACTAAAAAATATACAATGAGAGCATGTGTGCCTTAAAGAGCAGTTCTGTTGGAGATAATCCATTTTGATGTGTCTCTGTCCATTGACACCCTAGCCCTAGGAAGCTGGAAATCACATACATGTGATGTTGACTTGCTATTTGAAGAAGAAGGGGCAGTAGTATCTTAGAACTTGTCTGCACTTCCATTTTTTTGTCCCTTCAATTATACAAGAAGATCTAAAGTAGTAAACTTCCTGCACCTGGAAATGGCAAATCTTTGAGTAAAAGCGTTTTATACTGGAACAGCAATGCCTACAGGAAGAGAATACAGGGCTGCTGGGAGATGTTCATTCAGCTGCATGGCCTGATGGCATGTCTGTCCTTCTGCTGAAGGTTACTGCCCATCCAGCTTTTCCTGATGAGCTGGTCCTCTCTGTGCCTTGCATTCTGCTTCAAGCAAAACTCTTAAAGAGCTTAACAAAGGGTCTGGATTATTTTGACCAAATAGACTAGGGAGCACCCACATGAACCACTTCTTTGATGGAAGCTGTAGGGACAGGCAGCTTCATTGGGAGGCGATGACAGGCATCTGGTCACAACCAAGCCATCAGTGTCACAGCTGGAGCTGGGAAAGTGCTGCCTATAAAACGTCTGAGACAATCAACCTGTGTTCACCTGAATGGGATGTTTCTGACGGTGAATTCCTATGGATGGTTGAGATGGATCTGTAACTGAAGGTGGATGGATACAGGAATAAGTCGGAGAAATTGATTGCCATCTCTGTTCTTAGCTGCTTCAGTCATCAGCCCAACTCTGAGGTCTGCATTACTATTGCTGTTTGTCTGAATGCCCCAAAGACTAAAAGCTTCCCTCCAATATGGAATCTTTTCATTTTTCTCTGACTCAATTTTTAACACCAGAAGAAGTTGAATTGACCGCTGTGTGAACAGGAGTACGGGAAACTGGTGCATGGCAAATCTGTAGCCTTGAATAGACCAGCAAAAAGCAAACATAATTATTATCAACTTTATTTAAAATAACAAGCCTGAAATAATGCCTTGGCTTTACCAGCTGTTATTTCCTTTAAGCTAATTTAAAGTACTAAACCTGCTATCAGGCATTCATTCTAAAGCATTTTAACTACATTAATGGATACATGCACAAGCGTACTGGCTTGATATTTAATGTCATTGCATCAAATGGGGCTTGTAGGTGGTGTGCATGAAACATCATTGCTGCTAATGAGGGCTGTAATGCTCCATTGGATTCTGAGGTCCCCAGCGCACAGTGATTGTCTAGCTGCAAGTGGTATTGTATGGGTTGTGCTTTAGTATTACTGCCAGTACTAGGTACATTAGCAAGTGTTTTGTATCTCTTTTGTGTTTGCTCCTTCTATTTTCTCTGATAAGGAACTGAGCACAGCCTTCACTTTCATTAGTTTAGGTGGGAACAGGCCCCCAACGCCTGCATTTGTATGTGCATGCATCTAGCACGTGTCACTAGGTAATTGGCAGTGAAAAGGTGTCCAGTGGGCAGCCAGAAAATGTCAGGTTTGTGTGAGCACTGCTGATGTCAGAGGCCAAGAGTAATTCCAGAGGCCGAAGGGTCAAAGTCAAGCTGGTGACAGTATACAGGGCTGTACTGCAACAAAGTAACTCAGTGCTCTCTCTTGTCTGTCCTCTCAAAGTAGAGGAACATGACTGCACATCTTTTGCTCACTGATGATTGTGTGTGAGACAACCCAAGTGGGTTGCAGCTCAGCAGAGGACCGCTTGCAGTCATTGCAGTCACGCCGAGAGTGAACCTTGTCAGGAGCTGAGCCAGCTCTGCACTTCTTGGGCTGGGCATAGCTGGAGTATATCTCTATCCGTGAAAGCAGTCAGAGCTTACTTCAGGCCCATCCTGGTGCCAGCAGGATGGAAGAGAAAGGTTTGGAGGCACCTCAGCTGGCTTAGTATGAGCCAGTACGGACCAGCTGTAGCATAGCTACAGTCAAGCAGCATTAGCCTAATATTGCAACCGAGCTTAACACATATGCCAAGAGCCAGCATTAATAGTAATTGCTGCCTGAGCACAGCAAACCTATAGCACAATCTCTGCTGATCAGTCATCCTGGCAGTGCTGTGCTAGTACAGAAACATCTGCCACAGGCTCGTTTTGCAGGGCAAATAAACTCCTGTCCTTCTTCAGCCTCTATGCTCTGATGTTGTAGCTGCAGTATTCAGCTCTCTACGTTCCCATTTACTGTATAACTTTTAAAAAAGATTTTTATTTTAAGGTTCCTGAGAAGCCAAAATTATCTGACATCTCTTGAATCGAGCACTTGCAAGTCCCAGTTGACAGACAGAAGCTGAAATATGCAGGAGAGTGAGCCCGATGTCCTTTCTGGAAGTTAGCTCAGTTCATTTGATTGTGCAGTAGGAAAGCAAAAGCTAGCTTTTTCCAGCAGACTGAGTTGTCAGAGAAGGATTCAATTCTAGACAGTAATAGCAAGTGATGGCCTTTACTGGTGAACACTGCTTGAAAACTGGCTTCCAAAGTAAAGGTAACCCAGGAAAGAGAAAAAAGTAGGATGCAGTCAGAAAATTGTTTCAAACACTTGCTAGCTGCATGGTGATGTTGAAAACTAAAAGCTTTTGATAACCATTGAGTTGAATTATTTTTGTTGATATCATCCTGCTTCTTCCAGGTGGACTGTGCCTGACCTATAAAGAGTATACCCATGGTTCACAGCATGCAAAATCAAACAATCACTGCAACTGGCTGGTTTGCAGTCTAATAAAATACACTGGTTTGTTTTGACTAACACAAATCTATCTTAAGGTCAAAGGCAACTTGTTTTTGGTAAAATTCTGTGAGCTGATTGTCATCAACTTCTGATTCCCTCAGACAACTAATTTCATGTTGCTGAACCCTGTCTTTGAACTAGTAATGTTATACTCGGTGCTAAGTCTTTCTCCAGTGCAGAAGGGTGAGAGACCTTTGAGTGCATCTTAATTAAGGTTAGGAGTGCACTCTGCAAGTGAATCTCAATCTTAACACACTTATTGTCCTCCAGTTCTTTCTGGAGAAACTGAAACTAGGAGATACACTCCAAGATCTCATCCAATGTACTCTGCCTGTTAAGAGGTGTTAAATTCCGAGGGCCAGACTAATTCTAGTCTGAAGTTAAACCTCCCAGTGTGCAACTGTTGTGCACACTAGGCCCTCATTACCAACCCACTTCCATCACAGTCCACTGCCTTTTAATGTAGGGGAAGCCTTAGGGTAGGATTCAGTGCAGGAACCAGTCCTGGTCCCCAAGGCCAGCAGGGGAGGCACAGGGCTCAAAGCAGAACCATCAGGAGCGAGCAGTCAGCTCTGCTCAGCCCGAGAGCCTCCATCTGCCCAAGAACTGTGGACCAAGACCTTTTTTGGAAATGAGTGCCCACATCTTTTGAAAACTAGAGGAAGGGTCAGTCTTCCTAAAATACAACAAAACAAAAACTGAGTGATGTGCCTTTGCTGATGCTCTTTTCTTTTTTTTTTTTTTTCCAGCAGCTAGGAGGTTGGAAAATATTCTTGTCTTTCAGAAGGTTTTTAAGGTGGGAGTTGAAAGTTTTCCTTTTTGCATTTTTAAATCAGATTTCTTCTGTGTACTTTTGTTCTAGAGTGCCATGGAGAGACCATTGTGTGCCTGCATTGTCTATTTCTTTTGTCTCTGCTGAATCATGCAGGAGAGATAGCAAACAATATTAAACATATTAAAAATAGTATTCATTCTGTTATTACACAAATTCATTCTATACTTTACTACTAATTTATTAATTTTAATTGCAACATCATTACCTGAAACTGTACTTATGGACACCTTCATTTTGGTAAAAGTCTAGAAATACAGTTTAAATAGCTGGGTGACTCTTTAGATAGGAATATAGCTTTTACTTTCCATGACCTGTCTGTATATTACATTGAACCTGGGGGGTGTCCCTCCAGATTTTCTTGTTATCTTTTGGGATATCCATTATAGAAAGTGAAAATAATCTACCAGTTCGGGTCTAATTCCCCCAAAATGTTCTTAAAACACAAAAGCATCATTTTGGCCTTTCAGAATAAGGGATTCCCAGAAGAGGATGCGGTTACATGCGGCTTCATGCCATGTCTCTGATAGCTGGTTATTCTACAGTAACCCATATACAAAGTTTTTTTAAATTACTTTTTGAAAGATTTGAATGAACAGGTTGTTTGCAGTTTCAAGGCAAGGAAAAACAACTTTGCAAGGTATAAAAACTTAAAGCAATATCAGACTAGCTGGAAAGTGGGTAAAGCATCCTTTTTTCTCCTCTTTTTGCCTGAAGAATAACAAACCTCCCTCTCCAAATACGTTTTATAACAAAACTCAAAAAACAGAGCTGAGTTTCTCCTATCAGTTTAATCACGAATTTCACTATGTGGGAAAAGTATCAGTGGCATGACAACTGACAATGCTTTTTACAGTTCATATGCAGAGGCAGAACTAAACCAAAAAATCTGGATTATGCCAATGTAATTTATAAAAAACTTAAAGAGAGCTGTTTTAAGGATTTGGACCGACTTTTTTTTAAACCAGTTCCAACTCATTCACTGCTAACCAGTCTAACATTGGAAACCCCTTAGGTTAAGTTAGCTTGAACTTAAATTCAAATGTGAAACTTCACACACTGTAAAATATAATATGATGCTTGTTAATAAGAAGATTAGTAAGCCAAAAAGGTTGAGTTTTTCGCTGCCCTGGTGCAAACTGCAGCCAGCTGCTCTAATTTCAAACACCATAACAACGTTAGAGCAGCTTCAAATGAGTTACTGTGATTTAGAAAATGTTTCATAAAACCACTCTGATGTAACTTGTTACAACATGACTTGGAAGAAAGCCTGATTTTCACCTTGTTTTCAGTAATGAATAAATATCTCCCCAGAAATCGATGGTTACCTTTACAGAAATATAAATTAAAACAAACCAGCTCTATTAAGTACACATTTTCAAATAATCTGTTACAAAAAGTACCATGAACCAAAATCAAGGTCCTGCAATTAATAGAATAATTGTAGAAATGTAGCATGAATAATATGAATAAGGTTACATATTAAGAATGGGGAGGAGATTACTTACCTACCTCACAGCAAATTTTGAAGAAATGGAATCCTATCTGAAAATATCCTTAAAATTCTCAAGGTTTTAAAAAGTTAGACTTAAAAATGTAGTGTGTTTCAAACAGTAGAAGCGTTACCTTTGAATTTAACACCTCTTAAAACTTTAGCATTTTAAGTTTAAAATACACTAGATTTTTGTAATAGGGATGATTTGACTTAAAAGCAGAATTCTTCAGATGTAAAACAGGTTACTGTGATAATTATTAAATGATTAGGCGACAGAAGCACAACATAGTTTTATTTCCATCAGTTTTTCCACTAAATTAATGGCTAAAATGAAGAGATATTTTTTGACAAAAAGCAATCTCTGAAAATTCCCTAATAAATTCTGTTATATAAATAAATTCCACTTTTAGAACACCGATGATTTGATAAGTCAGTGTGAAACTGAAATACAGTTATTTTCCAGAATCTAATTTCACATTCTATATTTTTATTTTGTTGATTCTTCTCTTCCAAAGTATCAATGTGTATGACTTCCATCACCTAACAACTCAAATGACCACTGTGAATTACAATATCAATATCTTCTTTGTGCAGAGGCGATGTTATTGGGGGAACAAAAGGATAACCAGTCACAAGTGTCTTGTCTTCTATTAAAAGAGATGAGGAACAATTGGCAAATGTGCAGCATGTGTTTTATTTAAATGCTATCTTTTGGGGTGATTTTCCAGTCAGTTTTTCTCTCTATTATTTAGTACAATTTGACCCACTTTGAGCCCAGGTACCAGTTCTGAAGCATCCCATGTAAAGTTGTGAAGCAATCACTCTACATAGCTGTAGAGTAAAACTTGTGCACTTGTATTAAAAACACTGTTTATGCACGTGGAAACATTTAACTGTTCCTCAGAACAAAAAATGCATACAGAAGTCTTGTAGTTCTTAGTATCCGTGTGTTAGATAGAAACCACATTGCTCATTTTGAACGTACCTCCCAAAGGGAAGCTTGTGAGGAGGAGTGCAGAGATTGAAGTGAACCATATTGATATTGTCAGGTTATCTCCTGCGGACCCTGTAGTCAACAGCAAAACTCCTGTGACTGAGAGGTAGCCCAGGAAAAATTAATACTATGGCCAGACCTCTAAACAAAACATCCTTGGTCTTTGGGGACAAGCGGCCTGGCAACATGAAATGTCTTCTTTGTATTGGTGTAAGAGCTATAAAACCTTCTTATAAATAAGTATATCCCCTGACCCATTTCTCTCTGACCCATTTTGTATGTCGGTTGTGTCTGAATCATAAGATCTTTCACTGCTCGCAATCTGCAGTTAAATGTGAAGCTGAAGACAGACATGGTGTTCCTACCACTCAATACATGTTTATTTTTTATCAAATGCAGGATTTTACTCTGTCAAGTTCCCTTTGAGTGGATGAGATTTCTTTTCCTCTGATTTCATTCCACCTTCACTTAGGACATAATAGTCTATGGTATGATATGATGGATTCTCATGTAACAGAAAATAACTGCTATTGCCAAACATCCCTAGTTTGGGAAAAGGTCGGAGAAGGGCCTCTGTCCAACACAAGTCTTGTCTTTATGGAATGTAACAAGAACTGGTGAGATACAAACCAGATATTTTTCTAGATACTCCTTAGTGTCACCTTTTTTGTTTTAATGATTTGTGTGTAATTTGTTAAGTGATAACTTCTTATTAAGCAATACACTGTCTTGGTTATTCATCTCAAACGCTCCATAAATACCAAACAGAGAGAGACACAGTAACTCAAAAGTTGTAATCTTGGCATCCTGAATTTCCTAAGATTTTTGGGAGGTGTTTCAGAGTGGCTGGGATTTAGGTTTTGGTATTTAGGCAGTGTTGATGGGCCTTACCACATGTCCCATAATTAAACTCAGCTCTGTTGCTTAGTTTGTCACATCTTAGATGAAGAGCTACCTTGTATTTGATCACAAAACAACCATTTAATGTTTCCCACATAAAATGACTGGGGTGAAAACAGGAGTGAAAAGACAAATGAAAAAAAATCTGGGGAGAGCTGGCCCACTGGTCCTTGTAATGTTAATAGCTAGAAATTTCCTCTTTCAGAAATGTCTCACTTAATTTTTTGAGTATTAAATATTTATCTTTTTTTTTTTTTAAACTGGATGAACATAGCTGCAAGGCAAACCAGAGCTCTTTAGTAATCAGCTTTGTGATTTGCCTAGTAGAGTATTCAGATACTTGCCAAAGCCTTGAGTTATGGAGCCACTGGAATCACCGGGAATAACCCCTATGTAGTGTGGTTGCATTGAGTTTTCCCAAGTGACTGCAGAAACCAGGGAGTGGTACCTTGGAGAAGGTTGCCTTAGCTGTGACTCATGGGTTTTGTGATTTAATATGTCATTGTGCATCATGGAGTAGCAAAATTTGACTACCTGCGTGTTCTTGCCTCCTTGCAAATGTGAGATAATGTGGAATAGCTACAATATGCTTAATTTATCTTGTTTTCCCCAAAGATGATTCATGACTGCAGCTTAACTGACGAACTGCAGTTTGTAAAACTGGAGAAATCTTTCTTGTGTCCCAGGCTTTAGATAGGAGATAACTGGTGGTGAGAGTCCTTCAAGATGTGGCATCTTACTCGTGCTCCCTGTTCTTCCTCCCATTTTTGGGGTTAAAGGATAGAAATCTGTGTACAGCCTGGGGGAGGTGATTTGCTTTATTTCAGTACTGACTTCTGTTGAATATGCTAAAATGATGTTTAGGTGGCTTTAGGGCAGAGTGCTCTGCTCCATGGCCTCTTAAGTGCATGGGTTAAAAGAACCCATGGGAGGTGAAGAGCCTGTAAAATGTGCAAGTATTCCTCTGGAGGAAATTCTGGGTTTGAAACTAGACAAGTATCGGGCCTGTATGGTACAGTTCTTCCAAATACAAGTGTGGCCTTTGTTAAGAAAATGTTAGATTGTGATTAACAGTTATTGTACCTTTTATTCCCTGAAAAATATGGAGCACTGTTGATCTGGGCCATTTTTCAAGCTCCATATAAAGGTAAAGAAGTCAGGAGAACTTGTTGAACTTATACTGGCCTGCTTTGAGAGCAGATGGAAAGCATGTTCTTCAGAAGTAATTTGTACAAATAACTCAATTACAGGATCATTAACCTTATGCCATAGGTCACAGAAAATTTCAAGAGAATCTGACTAAGCCTGTAAATTTTAGAGCATGCTTTCATAGTGGCCTTTTAAAACTTTCTATCAGCTGGAAATAGTAGTGTTTCACACAGAAAGGAAATGTACAGTACACTTGAACAAGAGGGCCACAGTAGGTTGTGGAAACAAAGAACATATAACCCAAGGGAGCAATTCTACTCTGGCTCACAGTCTCTATTTGTAAACGCCATGTGGTCTGGATGTCAAACCACTTGGCATCTCTGCTTTGAGTGATTTGTCATGATTGCTTTTAAAGTTCAGAGCACTTGTTCAAGGCCTCTCTTGAAAACCCACAATAAATATTATCACTGGAGATGAACTTGATGGTCTTTGAAGTTGTTTTGATTCTAAAAATGGTAATAGAGCCTATGTGCAATATTTCATTTTCCAAAATTAAGACTCTTGTATACTTACAGCACAAAAAAATATGTACAAATACTTTTTGTTTTTTCCACCTGAGATTCATTACGCAAGAAGTACTGTGGTAGGCTGCACTCTGCTAGCAATTTGCATTCCAGTGTGATATTGTACAGGGAATTTAGTTCTGAATGGCAAACAAGATTAAGTACCCAATTCTGCAACATTAAATTCCAAAGCCTTTACAGCTAGGCTTAGCAGAAGCAATATCAACGCTCAACGCTCAGTAGTCCTTTGGTGGCAGGACCATTGATCATAGAATCATTTTGGTTGAAAGACACCATCAAGATCATTGAATCCAACCATAACCTAACTCTAGCACTAAACCATGTCCCTAGGAACCTTGTCTAAATGCCTTTTAAACAGTTCCAGGGACGGTGACTCCGCCACTTCCGTGGGCAGCCTGTTCCAATGCCTGACAACCCTTTCCATGAAGAATTTTTTCCCAATATCCAATCTAAACCTCCCCTGGAGCAACGTGAGGCCATTTCCTCTTGTCCTATCACTTGGTATGTGGGGGAAAAGACCAACCCCCTCCATGCTATAACCTCTTTTCAGGCAGTTGCAGACAGCGATAAGGTCTCCCCTCAGCCTCCTTTTCTCCAGGCTGAACAGCCCCAGTTCCCTCAGCTGCTCCTCATCAGACTTGTGCTCCAGACCTCTCACCAGCTTCATTGCTCTTCTCTGAACTCTCTCCATCATCTCAACGTCCTTCTTATGATGAGGGGCCCAAAACTGAACACAGGATTCAAGGTGGAGCCTCAGCAGTGCCGAATACTGTGACACAATCACTTTTTTTTTTTTTTTTCCCCTAAGACCAGCAGAAAGAAAGGTATAAGCCTGGAAAGCAGAACAGTGGGAAGACTGATTAGAAAAGCCTCCATTTCCAGAAGGAAGTTTGATCTACAGCCGTTTTGTGACTTGTGATTGCCAATATTTCCAGTTCCCAATACTGAGCAATGATGAGAAAGGGTCTTACTCATGAGAATGGCTTTAAAGTCACATTTTGTTCCAAAAGTTCACATTCATATGCTAAGTTTATGCCTATCAAGCTTAAATAAGAACCACCTTATGGCGTCACAAGAGGTTGGCAACACTACATTTTCTTGAGATAACCAACTTGTATTTTATCCTTAGTGCTTTTATTCTACCCAATCTATTTTGCCATAAGACAGCTTGAATTTCAAATACTATCTGAGAAAAAAGTCTCAAGGCTGCAGTCTAATTTTATTAAGTAAATTGTAGTGAAATATTGGTGCTTTGACTGTCTAGATGCATTTTTTTTTTGCTTTTCATTTGTTTTGAATTAACTTACCAGGTTTTCTTGTTTCTTCCTGTTCTTAATTTGTTCCGATTCTTAGAATGCTTTCTTTACCTTTGTCCATGTTTAGTTTCACTTTCTATTACAGTTTTGTTTGGTGTCATTAAGAGAAATAATTCTATCATTCTTTCTTGGTTTTGAAAGTATTTCTGCTTTGTTTTGCATGAAAGACGCTGTATAGAGTGAAGCTGCTCTTTCGTACAATTTACTTTCTGGAAGTACTAGCCAATCTCAGTCTGGCCTAACCCTTTTGTCACATATGTTTAAATAGTAAAAAAAGGCTAGTTTAATTTCTAAGGATTTCCATTAAAAAAAAAAGTCAAAACAACTGCAACTCATGCTCCATTCCTGACACTAAATTACACCTTCTGGGTACTTCAGAGAAACAGCACTTACACACAGATAATGTTTGTAAAGAAACACCTTAAGGAAGATAAAGCTCCACCTTTATCTGAGGGAAGTAAAACAGAGTTATAATATCACAGCTGATAGAATTAAAAATGGGAAGGACTGGTGTTCTTGAGGAACTAGTGGTGATGGTGCTCAAATGAGTCATCTTCCAGCTGAGATTTACTGATGTGGTTAAAGCCACAACCCTTCTCCCCTGATTTTGTCACACCCGGTGCTCTTTGCCCAGCTCCTACTCAGCTCACTCTCCTATTCGAAAACTACCACTTGTTTTGCCTGCATTCCTCTTGCTGCTCCTTTTACTGCCTCTGGCCACGGTTTCCATCACTGTTTCTTGTCACTGCTTTGCTGTTGCTGTTCTCACTTTGCTGAGCACATCTCATCACCACAAGCTTTCTTCTCCCTTGGGGTGCAGTTACATCAGGTATGGGTCCAAGCACAGGTCTGAGCCCTAACCTGTGCCTCTTGACTTTGAAACCCCAAATCCAAGCTTGTCTACAAGCATTTTGACTGGGATTAATCTCAGATAACTTCATCTGTCTCTTACAAAGACACTTATGTCTGACCTAATCTTGCTTGTCTCCCTCTACAGTTAAAGAAGTAACTACTTTTAGAGCATGATGCATTTCATCCTGATAGTGATGCTTAAAGTAGGTCAGGCAAGTTTCACCAAATGCATGTTCAAACTATGGGGTTCCCAAAGTGATTTTCTCAGATGTAGACATCTTTGTTGTGTGTATCTAAATTTAGATGAGAACTGAATCAGGAGAGTATTAGAGTGAAGTAGCATACATGAATATCCTTTTCTTTTTCTAATAGCAGAAGATGACTAGCAAACAGAATGAGGATGCTTGCCTAGATGGGCTTCTTGTTACACCCAATACAACCATTCCTGTGTCATGGAAGAAACTCACCTTTTGTGCCTAAAATTACATTTATAGTGTGTGTATTCAGAACAGTGGCTGCAGCGGCCTAAATTGAAAGACCATATGATGACCTACAATTTGCAGAGTGAGCACACTAGGAAGAAGGAAAAAGTGCCCATTACTTCATCCTTCCTGTTGACAGGGAAGAGTATTTTTTATTCTGTTCTTACCTTGTTTTAGGTTTTCATTTTGCTGCGACAGTTATGTCACTGTTTGGTGTTACTTCTTCACCTCAAGCATGGAACAGGATGTCCAGTAATCTCTTAAAAATACAGATATTATATTAATCCCATCTTTAAAATATCATGTTTCTTAACATTAATGACCCATAAAATATGTAACATATAAAAATTGAAAAACGAGATAAAAACTACGGGAATTAATCAAATATTAGTCAAGACATTTTCTCTTGTCTTAAAACCATGAAATATCAACCAAACAAAAATCAGGCCAAACAGAAAAGCTAATACCAGGTGAATTTATTGAAATGAATGAAATATGTAGTGATCTTAGAATTAACTCAAATCACTTCAGATATTCTTGTGAAACGATGATGTTTTTCCGTTTCATTCAAATTGAATTCTATTTTCATCTAATTTCAGATTCAACAGTTCAGAAAAATCAAACATATTTTGTCTGTCAGTGAATAGGGTGGAGATAACAAAGAGGATGAGGCAGCGCTCATATGGAGATGAGTAACAGAAAGCTAAGTAAAAGAAGTGCACTGAGAAAGGATTTGACACTATACATGTTTTCTTTCACACGAAGTAATGATATTACAATGACAATGGCATGGTTATAGCCTGAAAGTAGTTTTATCAGATACACAGAATGGCTCAAGTTGGAAAGTCCCTCAGGAGATTGTCAAGTTCACCACGGTGCTCAGGGCAGGGTCAGCTAGAGATGGTTGCCCAGGGTCACGTCCAGTTGGGTTTTGAGTATCTTTGAGAAAGGAGTTTTCAGAGACTTTCTGGGCAATCCGTTTCAGTATCTGACCACTCTCATAGTAAAAAAAAAAAAAAGAAATCCTTACATTTAAATGGAATTCTCTGTGTTTCAGTTGGTGTCCATTACCTCCTGTCCTGCTATTGGGCACCACTGGGAAGGGTCTGGCTCTGTCTTCTTTACTCCCATCATCAGGTGTTTATACCCATTGCTAAGATCCCCCTGAGCCTTTGCCTCTCCAGGCTGAACAGTCCCAGTTCTCTCAGTCTCCCCTAGTGTGACACATGCTTCAAGTCCTTAATCACCTTCATGGACCTTCACTAGACTCAATCTAGTATATCCCAGTCTCTCTTGTATTGGGGAACTGAATACTGGACCCAGCACTCCAGGTGTGTCTCACTGGTGCTGAGCAGAGGGAGAGGATCATCTCCATCGACCTGCTGGCAAAGCTCTGCCTGTCGCAGCCCAGGAGGCCAGTGGCCTTTGCTGCAAGGGCCCATTGCTGGGTCTTGGTCAACTTGTCCTCCACCAGGACTTCCAGGGTGTCCTCTGCAAAGCTGCCTTCCAGCCAGCTGGCCTTTTGTTGGCCAGAGCTGGTTGGCCATCTCACCAGCTGCCGTTGTGGGAGTCTTCACTTCACAGCCCACTAAGTAGAGGAGCTGCTGGCCTCTCCCTCGGTGCAGCTGGGGTTAGGGCTTCTGAAACTGCAGGTCTCGGAGAAGATCCAGCCACTCTCTCCCTTGTCACTTGGATGCTACACAGGCTCTTGGCCTCCTTCTTCTGTGAGGGTGTGTGGGTGGCCGCAGCTTCCCTCAGCTGACCCTTCCCAGCAGCAGCAAGCACCCTGGTGCTCCTCAGAGGGTTCCCAGGAGTCCCTTGACAGTCCCAGTAAAAGTTCCTAGAAGATGCACTGGATCTTGAAGCATTGCCCAAGAACTGCCGCATGGACTGTGGTGGCTCTTGGTGGCCCCTGCCAACCGTGCTGCGGGGCTCTGTGGGACTGAAGAAAAGCAGCTCCTGTAAAGCAATGGTTTGGAGACAAAAAAAAAAAAAAAGGAAAAATTATGAGCATCAAGGAAAACTAACCACAAACAGAGGAAGACAAATTGGTCTTCTGTGGACAATAATACACACTTCTAAAAATAATTTAAAAAGGTCTTATCAGTCCTTGAAATTTCTGAGAATGTTTGAGAATTTGATATATGAGTGTATTATTGCGTTAAAGACCTCTAAAAACTTTTCTCTTTGAAAAGCAAAGATCAGATTAAGTTATGATGTTGCAGAACCTGTCAGTTCTCATAGTTGATGTGAGGAGCTTCTTAATGGAGCATTGTCATAAAGCTGAAGTGCTTTGTTCTGCCTTCATAATGTTAACTTTTATATTATGATTTATTACAGAAAGCTTTCATGAAAAGTCTTTTGGATTTATTGAAATGAAAATCCAGATAATATTCAATATTTCTGAAGTGAACTTTTCTATAAATTTTGCCTCACAAGAGGTTTTGAGTTTTTGTTTCAGTTTCTGTCAAAAGGAAATGTTGAAGAACAAAACAGCTACACAGAACACAAGTTCCAAAATTTGGCTGTCTGTGACACATACTGAGACAGAGATTACGGTATTTCTTTCTTCTCCTGTCTATCCCTTTTATTTAATGTTTCTTATCGAGTTACATTTCAGTAGTAGGATTGGTACTGGGTGAGCAGATTTCAGTGTGTGCTCTAATGAAGCCCATGTGGGAACAAGAAGTTTTTATTTTCAGAGTTTCTTGTATTTCTGGGTGCATCTTTCATACTTTCTGTGTTTGAGTAGCATCACTACATAAAAAGTCCAGATTTTCCCTACAGTCTCTTATGAAGATTGAGTTGCTTTAGGAAACAGGACTAGTGTTGTCATTGAGAAACCAATAATTTAAATGTTTTTATGTCTACCAAATTCAATGTTTTCTCCTTTCAGACAAGCAATTAATTATACTGAATCTATATTCTGTTATTCTTGACCATGAAATGATCAAAATACTGGAGCAAACAGATCTGTGTTTCAAAGAAACATTACATTAAATTATGTGAATTGATGCTAGCCAGAGAATATGGGCAGAATTGATTACTCAAGCAGATGGCTCAATTTGGTATCTTCAATAATCTGTTTTTCAGAAAATAATTTCTGATCTGCTCTTGCAATAGGTATTTTCTTTAAAAGATTATTTATTGGAAGTACTGTAAATAGTGTTTATTCCTGCTCTGGTGTGACAGGCCCATGAAAGTAAAATTAGATGTGAGGAAGATAATATTTAATGACTATCATATCAGTTTATGGCTGATTCTTGGATCTAAATCCGGAGTGAAGGACTATACAAATAAATACAATATTTTCTCGGAAATTTCTTTATCTTTCCTAATTATTGCCACTGCAGCAAGTAAGTCTGGATATGAAGGCTGTGTCCACCTCCTTATTTCTTACTCTATCAGACTTCTCATATGACTGCTTTCTAGTGTAGCCCTAAAATAAACAGCCACATCATGAGAAGTTACCATTTCCAATGCATCCTCCCACCCTGTGGAAAAAAAATTGGTATGAAAGTCTGTGGTAGGAAGGAGATAACTTTTAGTACTGAATAGATTCCAAATCCCTGGGAATTTTCTTTCTGTGATTTCCCTGAAGAGGTTCTTCATGAGGGCTCAATCATCTTTTATTAAGAAAATGTGATGAGAGCTTAGGGGCCAGTAAAGACTCGACAGCCTTTATGGAGCTCCCCGGGTGAAAAAAAGGGGAAGAGTTTACATTTCAAAGTTGGAATGCCTTCCTTTGTATGCTCACCTGATGTTGTCTCACTTTTTTGACAGAGCTTGTAGGAATCCAGATCAATTTGCAATGTGGGTGCCTGGATTAACTGCCTACAGCTAGATTTTTTGCATCTATGCCACAGCTTCCAAACAGTAATGGGGAAAAAGGCTGACGCTTTGCTTTCCAATGCAGCACTAATCGCAGGCCTTTATTTTTGCGTTAGCTGAAGGTTTCCTTTCCATTGTAATGTGTTAGGTTTCAAAACAATGTGATATATCTCTGCAGTCTTTCACAGTCATGTATCCGAGTCCCCCATGCCTGATGGAGGACCATGAGTGTTGCCTGAGTTTTATATTACAAAGGAGCACAAAGACAACATCAAGTGACTGACTGAAGTTTCCCATAGCACTATGGGGTCACTGAATGAGTGTTGCACAGTTGGCCTGGCTGGTGCTGACTCACCTCCCCTTCCATCCGTCCAGCTCTGAGGAGGTAATCAGTTGGTGCATCTCCAAGTGAAGGTGTCAGCACCTGAGGACACACCACATAAAGGCACACAGTCTAGGCTGACCTCACAAGTACTTCATCTTGCTTGCAGAGGTTGTCTTATATCGAACTGCTGAGTAAGATGGTATTTTTAATTGGGATGCCCAAATGACAATAGTGGCAGAATTTCGGATTTAGTCATGTACCAACATTTAAAATCATTCTTTGTTTGTTACTACAGAATTCCAAATTTTAAATGTATTTTATCCTGTTCTAATATTTGTTTTAAAGCTTTTGAATATTTTACTGCCCTTGATTTATTTAGTATTCCTAGTATTCTGACTATTTTTAGTAAGGATAACAGGAAAAAGGCTGTTTGTGCCTCTGTTGTTTCAAAGGGTTTTTTGTGCCTTATCCTCAAAATCAAGAGTGGTTTGTTTAACTTTCTCACTTTTCTTGATTATATTCTTGAGCATTTACTGTGAGATAATGAGAGAAATTTATGAGAGAAATGTTGTCTCGTTTCATTTTTGAAAGATTTTATGGAAAGTCAATACTGTTATTATGCAAAATTGAATTAATTTGTTTTTAATAGAAAATATACTTCACACAGTAAAAAATAAAGCATACTTGAGCTGCTCTCACCCAGACTCAAACACAGTATGAGCTGACACTAATTTGGAGTGATTTAACACCTAGCATTAATCCTAGGATTAATAGTGCTCCAACACATGTGGGAATCAAGGGCTTGATTCATCATAGTTATATACTAAGTTATATAAGTTTTCCAATTGAGATAATGAAATGTGGTCCTGCCTGGATGAAAACAAATTCTGGGTTCCTCCCCTCAGTATGAGACCCCCTTGTAACACAATTTTATTTTTATGTCATGACTGTGTTTCAGACACACCTCTTTTCTGTGAATAACAACAATATTTTACTGGACATATCTACAAAAAGACTACTCTGGGTCAAGGTCAAAAAGTCACAGAATCACAGAACGGTTGGGGTTGGAAGGGACCTCTGGAGATCATCTAGTCCAACCCACCTGCTAAAGCAGGTTCACCTACAGCAGATCACACAGGAATGTGTCCAGGTGGGTTTGAATGTCTCCAGAGAAGGAGACTCCACAGCCTCTCTGGGCAGCCTGTTCCAGTGCTCTGGCACCCTCAAAGTAAAGAAGTTTCTCCTCATATGCTCATATCCTCCTGTGCTTCAGTCTGTGCCCATTGCCCCTCATCCTATCATTGGGCACCACTGAAAGGAGTCTGGTCCCATCCTCTTGACATCCACCCTTGAGATATTTATAAACATTGATGAGATCCCCTCTCAGGCTTCTCTTCTCTGGGCTGAAAGGATGTATCTTTCTCAGTCTCTCCTTATAAGAAAGATGCTCCAGACCCCTAGTCATCTTCATAGCTCTCTGCTGGACTCCCTCCAGTAATTCCTTGTCCTTCTTAAACTGGGGAGCCCAGAACTGGACACACTACTCCAGATGTGGCCTCAGCAGAGCAGAGTAGAGGGGCACAATAACCTCCCTCGATCTGCTGGTCACACTCTTTTTAATGCACCCCAGGTACCATTGGCCTTCTTGGCCACAAGGGAACATTTCTGGCTCATGGTCAACCGGTTATTGACCAGAACTTCCAGGTCCTTCTCTGCAGTGCTGCTTTCCAGAAGACCAACCCCTGACCTGTACTGGTGCCTGGGGTTATTCCTCCCCAGGTGCAGGACTCTACTCTTGTCCTTGTTAGACTTCATTAGGTTCTTCTCTGCCCAGTCCTCCAGCCTGTTCAGGTCTCACTGAATGACAGCACAGCCTTCTGGTGTGTCAGCTGTTCCTCCAAGTTTGGTATCATCAGCACTGGAGGTCACTAGAAGGTCACTAGAATCATATCTCCCCAGGAGACACATTTTGAGCATCTGTCACTTTGAGCATCTGTCACTGAGAGCCTCACAGATGTTAAGTTTATTATGCATTCCGCTCTTTTTTTGGCACTATATTTTATTTCTCTGTAACCACTGAAAAGAAAAAAAAATGAAAAAAAAATCCATTATCATTTCCAGCAGTAGTTAGAAGGTTAAGCCAGAAAGTTAATCACTGAAAAAGCCATTACCAGATCATCCTACAATTCGGTTCACGCCCAAAGCAGAATCATTACTACAAAGTTCATCCCCACACCCTTCCTATTTTGTGGCTGAGTCCTTGGGTCTCCTTTATCCCCATCCCTGGTTTTGGTGGGTGCCTGAGGACTTCTGTTCTTGCTACCCTCCATGTGCCAAAAGTGTCCTGGTGCCCACCCAGGGGTACCACCTGCCTACATTTGTGAATGTAAACTGAAATCCTATTTTATTTCCCCTGGTTGGTAGGGGGGATGGAACAAAAGCTTAAGGGGGTGAATTCACACTTATCTTTGAACAAACATTGAAAGAAATGAGAATCTTACTGTATTTTAACAGAAGCTGAAAGCTAATGAATTTATTTACTATTTTACAAAATTGAACACTTGAAATAAAAAAAAAAACAAAGCAAAACAATCAGAGTACAAAGACACTTATTTGGGACCATAAGAGTTAAAACATATAACAAATTTTAAAATATTCTATGCCCATTCAGAAGAAGATGCCCAAACATCAAAACACCTCACAGGCAACCTCTGGTGCTAAAATACGCTGAGCATCTTTTCTGCTGCCAAACCCAGCAACTTCCACTACAAAATATGACAGTGCAATGATCTTTAAATGACTGTGTCTGGTAAACTGAGATCAAGAGTGACATCAGTCATGAGGCAGCTGCACAATGGGTGATGCCTGGTAATTTTTTCAAGTAATTTGATTCTTCCTTTAAGAGCCAGATTTTCAAAAGAGTTCATAGCTCAGTAGCACCATCTGCAGCTCTAAAAGCTAAGGCCTGGCTTAAAATCTACCTCCCTATGGACAGTTACTCCCGAAGTTGTGAAAAGACTCACTAGTACTGCACCCATGTGAACTGGTGAACACCACAATCTAATCTGGTGAACTAGCTGGTATTCTAGCTTTCTCATTGCTAGCACTACCCGGAACCCTGTAAAGATGACTTTAATACAGTTTGGCTTTTTAAGACGTTCTAGAAGTGGAAAAGCAATTATGTAACTCAAACATGAAGTGCATTAAGAGATTTATGCAGGGAAGTTTTCACAGTGACTTTACTCTCTGCCTATATTAAACCAAGGCTATTAATAGGGTGGAAATGTTTTGGGTAAGTCCCATGAACTTTCACATCACACTGAGACTGAAACTTTTTTAAGTCTTGAAAAAACTCTCGTGTGCTTTTCTGTGACTTGTTTTGCTTACCTCTGCGCTTCTTGTTTACGAGACAAAACAAGAAAGGGAAGGTTCAAAATGCAACTTGAGGACTTGTTCTCATGGTGATCCTGACCTCTGTGGCAGCCAGAGCCATCAGAAATTGCTGCAGTACTTGTCTTTGCTTTGCAGCAGAAAGAGCTGAACAAATTCCTGATTAGAACTGGTAACGACAATAATTAATGCAACGAATATAGCTCTGTTTTAATTGGTAACCACTAACAACACATTCTGAGAGATGTGTTGATTGCCTGAAGGCCAGTGAACGCTCTAGTCAAAAGTAATGAGTATTCGAGACATCCAGGTTAAAATGTCTGAAATGTCAGGGGTTTGACTTATGCCAATGATTCACTGTTTCTGACAGTATGCGTTTCTTCAAGCATTCAGAACTTTTAAACCAAATAGGCAGAGTATGGTAAATTGTGAGAAGTACTTGCTGTGAAAACCCGAAGTTTTAAGTCTGAAATTTGCTTTCACAGCATATTGACTCATCATTTTTTTCTTTAGAGCTATTATTATTAAATTGTTCAGCAGGTAATAAGGTATAGATCATATGTGTAAATATAGTGCTAAACTTTTATTCAACAGTTTTCTTTATCCACAACAAATTATTCAACCCAGCAGTTCTGCCGATACATTAATGCCAGAACTACACTGCTGGGATTTGGTTCCCAGATGTCATCCAGCAAGACAATAAACACCCAATATGGATGAATTTTATGAGAATAAAAACTGCAATCATTATGCCAACTAATAAGTGGAATTAAAATAATGAATCTCAAAAGAAGTATGACCTTGCATGTACTGAATGTTCTCAAGCAGCTTCTTTGATCTGCAAACCTTTTTCTTCTTTGTTCCAACATGATACCAAGTTATGCTTAAACCTCTGCTTATTCTGGTCACACACATGCGTATTAACATACATGAACACTTGCACATGATTTTATAGAGGAACAGCTATATAATATTTGTTCCCTTTAGTTTATTGCATGAGCAATGTTCAGTATCCTTTCCAGACATTTTCAGCTAGATATCTCTTACAGCCTCTTCCACTGATATACTTGATTATGAATCAGAACCAAAATTAATAAATTACTAGCTCAATATATCAATGTGTATCTCTGTGAAGCATATGCTGCTGAAAACATTCTCTGTTCTCCTGTGCCTGTGAAGACAATGGGATGGTCTTTATGGAGAGTGTTCTGAGCATCATTATGTTTATAAAACATTGTCATTTACATTCTCAAATCTGATCACTGGTGTGTCCTTCCTTCTCATCCACACATCCATTTTAAGGTTAGGCTCATCTCTGAGACCTACTTTGTCCATAGTTTCTGAGTTAATTTATAATACTTTCTGTCCTGCTTTTTATCCATTTCCTTGAAGAAGAGGCTTGTATCATCCAAGAGCTTCCACACAGATCCCAGTCTCTCGCATCCCATTCTTGCTCTCATTCCCATCTTTGCTGTATACAGTTTGACCCAAACACTATTAACACAGAAGAGACTGTCAAAGAGGAAAAGGATAGAATGAACACTATCAGACTGAACAGAACTACTGTTTAGAAATGCTTTAATTTCACTGCCATGATTTTTCTTCTTAATATTTTTCTATGTTTCATATTATGTAGATTTGGTTTATAGTTTCTTATGTTTATTTTTTAATTTGAGAAGAAACTTGATAAACCAATTTATTTGATTTGCCTCAGAATTATGCAGTTTTTTCTGTGCTTCCAAAATTTTCTATGATAATTGTCGAGGGTTTAGATTGCGGGGTGACAATAAAACCCTGGCAGATGTACTGTTAACCCCCTCTCCCCCCCTCTTCCCCCTTCAGCCCCTCCCTCTCCCCCTTCCCACTCAGGACAGGCGATTGGGAGGAAAAGAAGGACAGAGAGAAGAGAGCTGGAAAAATTAAAAATGTTTTACTAATGCTACTAATAACAATAGAGAAAATAATATAAAATACACAAAACCAATCTTGAAAGTCTCAGCAACTGCAGAGCCGACACCTGAAGTCCTGGATTGGACTCTGCAGCCAACCGGAGCTGGATTCAGTCTGTCACTAGGCCTCAGTTCGCAGGGACGACTAGCAAGGTCCTCTCCCAATGTCGGCCATAAGCAGAAGGGACAAAGAAGGGCAAAGAGGGACGAGATCCTCGTGGTCTCCCACTTCTAGATGAAGTATTCACATGAATGGAACATTGTACACAGTTGGTCAGTTTCTTAGTCACCTGTTTCTCATTGCCCCTCTCATGAGATGTCCATCCATGCTTATCAATAACCTCACATTCCATTGCTATGTTTACCAAAACATGTATCTGGTTCTCCAGGAAAATGCAGCTAATATGAAGGCTTTAGCTGACAGGCAAATTCACTAAAAGAGAAACTTGGTTTTTAGCAAAAACAGGACATTCCACCCCTTATAATATGCCATTCACTGTATACTTAAACCTTATCAGTATAATCTATCAATACAATCTAATTAATCACTACTACTATATATATGTACATATGTACATATATACACAGGAGTAATTAATCAGTGGGCCATCCTTTGAAAAGTTCATTAAGTTCATTTTATCACAACAGTCTCCCAGGGCAGGAAAAATGATACATCAAGTGCATCTCATGACCACTGTTTGTGGGTTAAGACATCAACTTCAAAAAAGTTGTCAGGCGCCGCTCGAAGAAGCTAGCTCTGGTTTCATCATCACTGTGTTGATCTGAAAGACGCTTATTAAACACTCCTAGTATGGCAATTTACATCATGCAGTTCAGTATTGAATATTTTCACCTAAAATCAAATCCCCTTGAGGTGCACACTGAACTTCTCCATCCTTAAGCATCACCCAGCAGGTGCTGCCAGGTCCCTGGGCAAAAACAATCCCACGAATGGGCTTGCCTTTGCCTGAGGCAGGAGTAACCCAGACTGCCTTTCCTAACATATTTTTCATGTGTACTACAGGGACTTTATCTCCTTCTACAGTCCGTAGAATTTCTGATTGGGCAGGCCTGGCTCGATTGGTTGATCCCCTAGTATTGACCAACCTAGTGGCTTTTGCTAAATGTGAATCCCAGTTTTTAAAGGTTCCACCAGCAAAGGCCTTTAGTGTATTTTTTAACAAACCATTGTACCTTTCAGTTTTCCCAGAGGCTGGTGCATGATATGGAATATGATATACCCACTCAATACCATGTTCTTTTGCCCAATTGTCTATAATACTGTTTTTGAAATGAGTACCATTGTCTGATTCAATTCTTTCTGGCATACAATGTCACCAAAGGACTTGCTTTCCAAGGCCCAAGATAATATTTTGGGCTGTAGCATGACATACGGCATATGTTTCCGACCATCCGGTGGTTCCTTCCACCATTGTAAGTACATAACGCTTACCTTGACATGTTTGAGGAAGTGTAATATAATCAATCTGCCAAGCTTCTCCATACTTATACTTTAACCATCACCCCCCATACCATACAGGTTTTAACAGGTAGACTCTTGAACCTGGTAAAGATCAACACACTATTAGTGAGTGGCAGAGTTGGAAATTAAAAGTTTCAAATGAGTGGTTCCAGTCAAAGTGATCTTTTGTAATTCTGATTTAGATTAGAATGAGAAACTGACTACTCGGTACAGGTAACGAGATACAAAAATGTTTATGACGATGCATTTTAAAAGTGCAGCATTACAGGGAATGAGGACATATATGGTAAAATAGAATAATGAATTCTCAGGTAAACACGAAAATAACACAAAGCCAAGAAAGAGCTAGAAACAAGAACAGCACAGTAACTAGTTATAAATAGTCTTGATTCAAAAGACTTAATTTTCTTTCTGTTTTCATGCATAATTCACAGCAGTGTATAACATGCCTTGAAGCACAATTGGCAGGAAACCTAGTACAAGGTCCCGTTTTCAAACACGGTATCTTAGAACGCCGCTCTCAGGTGTGGTGTAAACATGTTCACTGTCTCTCCAAGAGGTGACAAAACCTCACGAGGAAAACTGCCTTGGTCCCAGTCCTGTGTGTATCTTCGTCTGTTGGCATAATCACCCTTGTGCCCCCAGAGAATCCAGGTTACCAAATGCTTGCAAGAGAGCGCCCATGGGTCCAGGTGGGCAAGTCATGGGCACTACTGAAATACCCAGCACTGTTTGCATCCAGGACCCTGGCTGACTTCCAGGTGTTTTTTTTTCAGGATGATATGAACGTTTGACAATTGCATTTTGCTTTAGCTTGCCTATTAGTAAATAGAAAGCAGGAAATTAATATTGGTTTTGTTAATCAAATACACTGTGCTTAGCTTAGTACCCAAATATCAACCCAGCTACATAGAGCAACTCTCATATGTTACTAAGTTTCCTGAAATGAGGCTACGTGCTGCGTGAGTCTTGCCTTTGTGACAATTTCCCTGTTTGTTGATATTAAAATCCTCTTCCCAGAAACACAAACGTTGTGCAGTTCAGAATGGCACGTACTAAGCACAAGTTCATACAGATTTTGAAGGACATTCAAAACAGCAATGGTAGCCCAAAAAAGTAATTTTCCATTTTTTTACATGTAATTACACTGCCATAAACACAAAAGAGGTATTTATTAAACAAGGCCATTACTACCTCAGTCCCAAGTAAAGTTCTATACATCTTGAATTTCAAGTGTAAATCTTGATTACTGAAGACCCCCATTTTACCTGGAAATCAGTGTAGTGTCTGAATAACATAAGAGCCCATATCAACACGGAATGTCTTAGGAAAAGTGAAGAATGTTTGTGTGCTGGTAGGCTGTCTGATCAGCTCTTTATTAAGGTTTTTAAAAAATCTTATCAACCACACATTTTGCCTGACAGTCCCTGCAACTATGTATGTCACTTTCCTGGATTTAGAAGATGAACTTTAGGACCCACTTTTGCATTTATGAATCTATATAATTCCTACAATTATAGGATCCTGACTAATGATTTGGAGTTGCTGATGTGTACTGTAGCACAAATAACATATTGGTGTTAAGGTGGTTCAGGATAGCAGACAAATTTTGGAGGCTTCTAATTCTAGAAAGAGTAATCATTTAAATAACAAACAAGAACGTAATCAGAACATTCTAGTCAAATCTTTATAGGCCAGTGAAGTGTTTCATTTACAAAATAACCTGCAGTTAAAAGTAACCCCACATTGTTAGGGAGATGAAAGCTCAAAATGCCAGACTTCTAATATCGGTTTGTTCATGTCTCTTGTTTGAAATTCAAGAAGACAAAATTAGAGCAGTATTTCCGTATATTAAGAGTGGGTTTCCCAGATGTCCAACCACATGTCCCTGCAAAATCGTTGCACTAGGCAACGGGCAGGATAAAACCCATTCTGTACTGCTCGGTTCTACCAAAAAGTCCCAGAGAACACTGGCAGACACAACAACAGATTTTCCTCTAGTCAGTATATTCAGGACTATTTTACACACTCCTCCATTGTGTGGGGAAGAAGAAAGATTCTTATATGATTACTCCATCATTTTGTCCTCCTCTACAAAACCAGTGCAAGGGTCCAATGCACATAAATTGTACTATATTTGTCCTCCAAATTATTTGCTGACACACACTCTGTGCAAGGTCATTAACTTTTAGTGGAAAAGCGGGAAGCGCATAACCTGGTTCAAGCTGAAATACATTACATTTTCAAGGGATAGAAAGAAATACATGATACTTTGATGCCTTGGGAAAAATACTAAAAAAGCCCATAAGGGAACAAAACCCTTTTGTCAATGCAGAGTCAGGTATCACTATTTTGTCAGACCTTCTAGTACATTTACTATTCTTATATCATAAGCACATTCTTAGTACACAGGTCATGTGAACATGACTTACAAAGCTGTATTTTTAGCTTGAATGAATACATATTTTATGAGGGGAAGAGTTTCCTTCACAAAAAAAAGAAAGAGCTTGCAAATGATGTGAGACAATTTTTTCCCACAGACTCTCACACACATGTTGCAAACATAGAGAATAACAAAAGCTTTTAATCTGGCTAGCTAGGACAGCTGCATGAATTAAAATACAGCTCTAAGTTCATTGTTAGCTGTCTCTGCTACCAGATGTTCAACTTGTTTGCCCTGATACCAAGAACCGTGTAAATTAAAGAATATCTGTGATTACATTATGCTCTGTACTCTACTACATTACAGATTGTAGCAATTCTTTCAAAAAACTCCCCAACAGTTGAGGAACTAATTATAGCTCAACATATGCTGCATTTGCTGTGTGCACCTTCTTTTCTCATGCAGAACATGGTTTGTTTAAGGCTGGCTAAATGGTATTTCTATTACCTCACTGTCTCCACAAGAACCTTAGATCCAGCCTGAGGTTCCCCAGGTCACTGCAGTAAGTACACAAGCATTTTGACTCACAAATAAAGCAGAATCAGGGCCACAGATATGAGAGTACTTATAGTAACCTCAGACAAAAGAACATTCTTTCTTCTCCCTCCTCCCACAAAGGAAATATAAATTCCCCATAATATGTCATAAAGGAAATATAAATTAGAATTTATTTCAATGCCACTTTTGGTTTTTACTTTCCTGCTTGCCCTTTTCTCCCAGACTGGACTAAGGTTTTAAGTGACAGAAAAGGAACAAAGGTGTCTGGCCATGCTCCAACTTTGTCCTAATATGGTCACAGTGCTCTGGGTTCCCAGCAGTGATTTTCCAATATTTAATATGAGAAATACTGAAAATAAGTGAGTTTCCAAATAGGCTTTTATCAAAGCCTAAGACACTGAGCACATCTACATAGAGAAGGTAGGTTAGCCCAGCCCATGCTGGGTGACAGGACATTAAGCACATTAAAGCACTTGAAAATATTACATGCTTTGACCAAACTGGAATCAGGGAAAACAGACTATGATGCTAGCATTGAATTTGCTGCTCGGTGTGAGATCTGTAGACATCCAAATCTTCTTGCACTGCCTCTGGGCTCCAGCAGACTGGCAGGGGAACTAGGAGTGTCAGGGCACATGCATTGGCTTCACTCACCTCTGCAAGCAGGGAAAACAAGCTTAGAGAGCTGCTAAAAGTTCTGCTGAACAGCAACAACTTCTGGGTGAGCTGAAGGGGGAAATCTCGGAGTGCACTAACAGGCAAGAGGGAATTTACCACGTCTGGGAGTAATGCTAATCTCTGGGATTGAGTGAGCTTCTGAGATGACACACACTTTGTTCTGCTGTGCCTCAAATTAGAATCAAGCACGTAGTTGAGTGGCCCTGTATGGTATGTATGGTTACTGTACTCCACATGACCACTCTGAAAATCCCTTCATATTGTAAAGTTTTGCTGGTAGATCAAAAGGAATGAACGTGACAGCGGAGAAGGTGATCTTAAGACTGATAGGTGCATCAGCTCCTAGAGAGTCACAGAATCACAGAATGTTAGGAATTGGAAGGCACCTCGAAAGATCATCCAGTCCAACCCCCCTGCCAGAGCAGGAACACCCAGATGAGGTTACGTAGGAAGACGTCCAGGTGGGTTTTGAATGTCTCCAGAGAAGAAGACTCCACAACCCCACTGGGCAGCCTGTTCCAGTGTCTGTTACCCTCACTGAAAAGAAGTTTCTTCTCAAATTTAACTGGAACTTCCTGAGTTCCAGTTTGCACCCATTATCCCTTGTCCTACCATTGGTTGTCACTGAGAAGAGCCTGGCTCCATCCTTGTGACACTCACCCTTTACATATTTATAAACATTAATGAGGTCACCAAGAGAGAAATGGTGCAACATTCAGAGATTTACTACTCCCATGTTGCAAATATGAACTCAAACAAAAGGCCAGAGGTTGTCTCCAGGAATAGAATATTACTAGAGAGACAGGTCCCACACTTGCCTTATTTTTATTATAGTTAATGTTTGCAAAAAAATGGATAAAGAACAAAGTTTCCATTCCTAAAAATCTGCAGCATCATTTTAGTTGTGAAATGACAGTGAGAGTGAATCTGGTGAAGAATGGAAGATGAGGAGTTCTGACAATAGGATCATGTCACTGTGCAGCACATGAATTTTCAGGTGGTTTGGGGGATTTTAGAAGACTTTTATTGCTTATCCAACAGTGTCCAAGAATTAAAACTTCCAGTGAAATAACTGAGGAAGAGTCAGTGGGAGAAGCAAGTTTCATCTTGCATAGATGGAAAGGGATTTTTGACAGAAGAAGAGAAACTGCACTGATATTAGCAAAATATAGAGGAGTTTGATTTAATAAGAGGTTGGATTTGAAGATAGGAAGAGTTATGTGAAATATTGAAGGCAAGGACAGATCATCTAAACCAGAAGCAGTTACATATACAAAATATTGTGGGAATAGAAGTCTAAACTTGAGACATGAGTCCAATGGGTTGTTGTGTGTGAAGAAGCTGATTGCTTTAAACAAGGACTGAGTAGAGCTGGCTACAGAGAACATCTTTAGAAAAGCAGACTGAACTCATCAGGATTAGATTTTTTAGCAACGCTGTCTGTCAGGCAAGCCCTTTAGAGTCTACATTGTTGATCAGCCTCACACATAACAAGAGGAGGATGTAAGATTTCAGTGGCATATTCAGAACAAGGTAAATCTGCTGTCACAATTATCTCTTCACTTTGAATTGACGCAGCAGGGTCTCACATCAGTGACCTCCACAGACGTGTCAGAGACTTTATGCTGAAAGAACTAACCTTGGTTTTATGACTTAAATCTTAGAAAATACTGTTTACTCACTAAACATTGAACCTGTCATGTTAGACAGCCTTGTTTTGCCCAGCCTTTCTTCACATCTCGCAAATGACAGGGAGTTGAGAAGAGGAAATAAATCCACATATAATTCAGCACACAATGAAAAGTTACACTGGGGAAAGGAAATTCTCACATGCAACAGTGCTGAAAGAGAGGTAATGGACAAAATTAAATTGAATTTAAAAGTCAATTTTTTCAAAATAACCGGTGACCTTCTACTGTTGGAAATTACAAGGTCCCTGAAAAGAAGTTGCTCAGTCTGTTGCCATCCTGTGGTTTACAACCTGTCAAATTTGTACCCTACGATCTTATTTCCCTCCCTCCTCTCATGGACAACCTGCCAGCATTGCATTTGGTTGCCCATATTTCATATAATATTCAAATTGCCTCTATATAATGCAACACTAAATGCTATCGTCAAATAAATTCACAAGACATCAAAACAGTGAATATTTTGTGTTTTTTCTAGAGGAGATAACATTTTTATGCCATAATACTAAGAACCAGTGAAAACAACTTGGAAACACTAGAATTCTGTAAATGCAGATCTACTTTTCTTTAATACCATGTAATTTAAATTTTAAATTACTGTAAGGATTTTCTGTAGACCAAATTACTTTTTCAGTGTTAAGCTGTGAGAGTGAGCAATACCACAGGTCTCATTGACTGATTTTATTTCTTTACAAACAGGTTTGTAGGATAAAAATATTAAGATGTCAAGATAAATCTAATTTTTGTCTCATAATCAAGCGGCTACTGCTTTTATTCTATAATTTGGTATAAAACACTTAGATGGAAATATTTTCCATAAGAGTTCCAATGAAGGAAGAGTATGACCTGAGTATAGACATTTCACTGGAAGAAGATAAACTTTGCTCCTTAGTGTGTGAATAATACACTAGACTGACAGAGAGAATTGGATGGAGCTTCCTGATTTTCCCTTATAATCACTGTTCTCTACTTATTCCTTTCAAACAACGAGGCAGAGACTTGTTTTTTTTTTTTTTTTCTTTGGCAAAGTCTGTCTTTTTTGCTTTGGTGTTGCAGAGGAAGACTAAGTGTGGGGTCCGGAATCTTCTTTTTGATGGATTATTGAAGTTCAAGGATGCAAAATGGAAATATTTTTTTATTTGAGTTTATAATTTCCCCTTTACATATTCTGTTGTGTGGGAAGAAAGAGCTAGAGAACACTTAGAGCTCTGGATTGTCGTTTTCTGGAAAAGTTTGTTTCATCAGAAACATGAGAGTGTTTTTACTGTAAGTTGCAGGTTCTCGACTTTCCAGACTCTTTAGAGGAGTAGTCTAAACACTGGACAACTTCCAGTTTAGATGTACTGTTTTATCTGTTAGTTGTATTCTTCAGTGAGGTTATCCTAGCTGGAAATTCATATGAAGGAAATAATTATTTTATATTTATCCTGTTGCTTATAGTATTTCCTTTAAAATTTGGTGCTTTTCACTGTTGGAGACAAGATAAAGTGCTTGCTGTCAGCCTTTGGCCTGACCTTGCCAATCCAAAGTTTTGAAGATGCAAAGTCACGTAAATCTTAAAGTTTCTAGTTTTGACCTATAAATTTTTAAATCATCAGTCTGGGTATCTGTAATTTTTCTCTTCCTGTAAGTGATCAGCAGAGGCAAGAAATCTTTCCCATGATGTTGTGGAGCTAGAGAGAACACACTTGCCTTCCCAATCTTGCTTCTCCTCAATTCCAGTTGTGTGCCATGTGTGCTCTTTTATTAGTGGAGGACATGGCTTGATTCTTCTTCTAATGGATACATGGCTGAGCCACTCAGTATGAGGACACATCCCATAGATTCTGGTTTCTTAATGTAGGGTATGTTCACCGTATTTTCTGCACATAAAAGCCACCAGGCATTCACATGTCAGCACTTTCAGTTTAATATTAAATGTAATCGGTCAGCCTAGACAAAAATAAGACCAATTTCCATCATGAATTTTACTTCTGAGGCAGACAGCAAACGAATCAACTCTTTCTTCTCTTTACTTCATCCTTGGTAGATGTTAATTTAAATTTCACCAGTGGTAAAAGTTCTGTTTTTAGCATATTTCCATCGTGCCTTTTTCTTTTTCTTCTTGCTTTGTTACAAGTCTGTAGATATCCCAATTTCCTTCACATTTGAGAAACTGATAAAATATGAAGGAAATATTTTCTTACACTGAGGATCTAATTGGTTTTGCGACAGCAAACTTCTCTAGTGACAGCAGTAGACAACTTAAAAAAGGCTTAGGGGAGGAAGGAAGAAATATACAGATAAAGGAGCTTGTTGATTTGCTGCATGACAACATTGTGCAAAATCAACATAATGAGGAAAATCTCTACAGTTGTATTTGAAAGTTGATATTTTTTTGGAAGTACAAATTTGGACTTGATTTTCAGGAATTCAAGAAGTATATAGTTCATGTCGCTAGCAAGTCTAATTGTACAGCATTTTATAATGTAGTAATTGTAACTGTTATAGTCATCTTACACTTCTGTATGTAAATATAACTATAAATCAGGTTAAAGGTCCATCCAAAGCTGAGTACTCCGCATTCCAACTAAAGGTCCTCATAAAACAGTTGACTGTTATACAGTTTAGTGTATAGCGGGAATCTCATTTTTCTTCCATCAGAAATACTTTAGTCATAGCTGCAAATGCAACACCTACAGTTAGGTTAGGTAAGGAATATCTATTGGGGTTTTGCTTCTTTTGGGATGCTAAGTTGTTTTCTCTGTACCTCAAAGAAATTGCAAGCTGATGAAATTTGGTAAATCTAGCAGAATCTGATGAAAAGCACCTTGTCAAGTATATGGTGCATTGTCTTTATGTATTCTCTATTTGACATAACTGAAATGTCTAATTTTTCTTTAACCTGAAGTCAATTGTCTCCTTTTGTCATTCTTTGTTAATGCTATGGTTTTCAATCTGTTTTCATTTGTGGAACAATAAGTATTTTCCAGGGGGATTATGGACCCTGAATGGATGAATTCAGGCCATAATAGTATAGACTTATTTTCCTTAGGGTGTAGTTGCATTGATCATTTTTCCCATAGGAAAAAATGTTAAAGAAAACCTATACCTCCCCCGCAACTGCTTCTTGTTTCTATGCTGCTACAGTTAATCATGCTCCTCAACTTTGTTTATGCAGCAGATTATTGAGTCAAAAAAATGACACGGTTAGAAAATAAACCTAGCAGCAGGAACATGGGTTTGTTTCTTTGCTTATTATTTTTTCTGTTCTTTTCACTTCCTCGAATTTCATTTTTGTTTCCAGGAATTACCCTCTTACCAGCCTTGACACAACCTTCTAGAAATATGCCATAGATACCAAGACCCTTATGATCAACTCATAAATAAATTATCTCCCATGGTCTAAATGTATACAGCTCTAGTTTGCCTGTCATATCATTATCAGCAAAAGTGTACTAGCAAGGGTGAGGCTTGTATTAGTAAGACTGTAGCTAGCACGTCCAGTGATCTTTCCCCTCTGTTCCACATCTGTAAGACACATCTGGAGTTCTGTGTCCAGCTTTGGGCTCCCCAGTACACAAAAACATGGACATATGGTAGTGAGTCCAACAGGGATATCCAAGATGATCAGGGAGCTGGAGAACAAGATATATGAGGAGAGGCTGAGAGACCTGGGTTAGTTCAGCCTGGAAAAGATAAAGACCTCATTGTTGTTTTCAACTGATTGGAGTACATAGAAAATACAAAGTGTGACTTTTTGGAGGTGTACAGTGACAGGGTGGAAGGCAATCAGCACAAATTGGAACATGGGAATTTCCAATTGTGTATCTGGATTTTGTTTTTCCATTGTCAAATACTGTAACAGTGTTCCAGAGAGGTTGTGGGATCTCCATCCTTGGAGTTGGTTCAAGATAACTGGACACAACTTTAAGCAACCTTGATCTCTTCCAATCTAAATGATTCTATGACTCTATCCTAAATGAAAATTCATCTTTGAAAAACAGTTTAAAGGGTGAGACTTGTTCTACCTAAATACAGCTTTCGAAACCCGAGGTGTCTAGTCTAAATCAGCTGCCAAGGCTCCTCCACAGTCCCTGATGATAAAAAGACAATTCCGTGGGTGGTTAATCTCATCCTAAATTATATGTCTAAAACTTATGAGATCAGATACATTTTGGAAGAGTTTGTCTCTCTTCATTACATTTGAAGAACCAACAGGACTTGCTTAAATCGAACTTCTTATTTAGGGCTCAGAAGGATCCCACTCAACAATGAGAGGGTATTAAGACTTTGCCAGATATGGAGAGCAGTCTTTTAAATAACATGAGGCTTTTTTTTGCACTGCCATAGTTCTCTCGCTGCCCTAGATGTCATGTCTCATGATATTTCATGACACGAATACTTATAGCCATTAAAAACCACAAGAAGTTAAGGGATTTTCAGAAATTCTCTCAATATTATCTGGCATTTATGTAGCTTCAATGATAAAAATGATGTGAATCACAAGCTTCAAGTATTGTCACCCCTGTTGCCTTGTAACCTTCCCATAACATAGCATGTGTCCACACAAAAATAACATGCCACACAACTTTTGAACACTGACATCAGAACAGACATTCCGTGGAGCTACTTAGATGTCCTTTTTAATTACTATTACCTGTAATATAAAGCAATTGGATAATATTTTTTGCTATTCTTGAAAACACAGGCTTGAAAATAGAACACTGAAGTGATTGGTATAGCAGTGTGTGATGTAAAGTCAACAAGTGTATTAAATAAAAACAAGAAGGAAATGTCAAGACTATATGACTGACACATGGGAAAAATACTCCACATTCCTTCTGCTATGTGTGTCAGAACCTTGCTTGCCAAAATAGGTGACTCAGGCATGCAGTATCCAAGACAACATTTTAACTTAGATGCAAAAAAAAAAAAGAGAGAGAAAAAAAAGAAATTCCATTTTTTTGTGAATGCTGCTAATCATTTACCCAACAAAACTATTAGTGTTCCAAAATAACTGTCAGCCAGCTGCTGTTCCTCAGCTAATTGCTGTGTTAATGCAGAGGGGATCATGCAGCCTGTGGTGGTGCAGACCGGGAATGGAGAACTACAAAGCTTTCCAGTCGCTAACATACTCACCCTCACTGCCAGACCACTTAAACATCTACAAACACTTTTTCTTTTTCCAGTGTTTACGCTGTCACCTGCCACTTTATGAAAGGATGGATGAGCATCTGTGAAATGGGAAATCAGGCCCCTGTTTGCAGAACAAATGGTTCATTGCAACAGGCCTTGTGGGGCTCCCCTCTGCTGCCCTCCTCTCCTGGCTGGAACTGCCCGCTGTCAGTGCCAACACTTCCATTCCTGCTCCATCCATCACACGAATCTAGTTGGTGTATGGTTTTTTAGTGGTTTGTGTGTGGTTTTTATGTGGTTTGTTGCTGTTGTTTGTTAGTTTTCCTACTGTGTTTTTCAAGGTTTTCTTTACAGTTTATTCCAGATGCAGGGTGGGAATGAGCAGCCAGGGAGAGGGGGATATAGGGAATCTTATACCATAATCTCTGTCAAATGCATTGCAGGCTTAATCCACAGGCTAAGCATGGACTAAATGGCTCTGGAGAGATTAACGTAGAAAACAGGGAAAATGAAGGTACCTGCATTAAACTGGCTCACAGTTGTCCCACTATGCAGGTAAATTATTAACCCTTGGGCAGCAGCGGGTTTTGAAACACAAGGGTGAGACAGCCAGGGCACAGATTTGGAACTGTAACCAGTTTAATTGTTAATGAGATTAAAGCCCTGTCTGACTTGGATATGAAGACCATTTTATAGCTTCTTATTCACCTTCCTCTGAAAAACATCACTTTCTTCCAGGCTGCTTAGTTCTGTATTATGACTTTTCAGGCTAAAGAGGCAATATTATTAAACACAGGAGAATTACAGAAAAGTTGGAAAAAGAAATGTGAAGAAAAAATGTCTAATTCATTAAAATAAGTTTGTTTCTGATTCCATTCTTCCCATCTGCAAATGTGGTTAAATAACAAAATTAATTTACAAATAAAAACACTGAGTTTGCAGATTTGATATCTTACTGCTATAAAGAGCAACCAGGATACAGAAGAGCTCCTTTTATTTATAATTTTTAATTTGGTTTCCCTTTGAAACTGCACAGAGGAATCTTGAGGCCTTTGCATTACTAATATCTCAGAAAGAATCTATCCAGCCTCAAAAATTTGGCTTATTTAGTACTTAAGACACCAAGCTCAAAAATGCTTGCTTGTGTTGAACATTTATCAATTCAGCTTTTCAGACAGCCGGAAAAGTTAATTTGCTTTGCAGATAAAAACCCACTGCATATATATATATGTGTGAACTATATATAGAGAGAGACATCAAGAAAATTCGTGGATATTTTATTAAAAAAAAAAGTAATTCTCATACAAAGGAACGAATTTTCTTATTAGGAAAAGTACAAATAACTTCTTTATTGTTGAAAAACACATGTAACATCTACACTCAAAGTAGGAGATATTTTCTTTTGGATGACAGTTGGAAACATGGGTGTTATGGGGCAGACTAAACATTTGATGAGTTGTACAGGTATTTGGCTCCTTTTGCATCTTTACAGATCAATAGTGTTCCCAGCATTTCCTAGAATTTATTAGGATATTGTAATTTTGGGAAAGATGGAAGATCCATATTTAAATATTGGCTTTATTGAGCCATCTCTGGTGACACCTATTCTTACTCTGCTACAGCTTTCATTACAGACTGGCTATTTTTCACTTAACACATCTGCATAAATTCCATTAACATTAATGAAAATTCCGTGTTCATGTCAGATAGAGTCTAAATCTTGAAGACTGGAAATAATAGCTTTAATATTTCCTGCAAAGATGTCTGCAGAGAAGACACGTTTAGTTCTAATAGCTACTTCTTCCTTCCCTGCTCATTATGCCCATGTATTTACCTCTTAATATAAATTGTTGTTTTCAGAGCTGCTGTACCCTTACTCAGATGATAAATTCATTACATTTAACCAGCAGCAGAATTTAGATAGATTCTAAAATAAGAAACAACCTATAAGGTGCTTTGGGAAGTCTTGAAAATGTAATTTAGGTTAGAGTGATCCAGAATAATTCTGTAAGTGCATACAGATACAGATTTCTCAGAAGGAATTACAAGGCTGGACCTACGTGGCATGCCAGGGCAAGTGCAGGTCTCGTGCTGCAATTGTGAGTCTCCTGGCTCCTCGGTTACTCACATCTGCAACTGTTCCTGACCTTATATTCGTTTGGGCACAGAAGATCAAGGACTACTAAAGATCTGTATTGCATTTATTTATAATTTAACTATGTAGTTTGGTTTATCATTTTAGGCTTAGCTATATGTTTATAAATACATTATATATATTATTTAGAAATAACTTAGTTTTAATCTACTGCAGAAAGTGTGTATTGACAAAATTTTTCACATCACTAGGTGACAAAAATATTTTTTATATTCACTCTGGATAGAAACCAGACCACCAAAATCCCATCTAATTTGAGTCAAAGAAGTAAATCAAAGCCATGTGCATTTCTCTAGACAGCAATCTAGACTTGCAGTTTTCAAATACCACCTAGTCCTGTAGGCACTTACCTACTTAGCCTGAAAGTCCTCTGGGTACCTACCTTTAGTTCTTCAATCACGTTCCAAAGTACTTGCTCTAAATGGACACGTATCACCAGGCTGTATTTCCATCATAATCCATGTTTATGCAGGTAGACATCTACAGTCTGTGCAGCTCCTGGAGGAAGAGGTTCTACATGTGTTTTTGCAGTAAACATTAGTAGGCAAAGTACTCAGTAGCACCTTAAGCATTCCCCAGTCTATGGTTTCCACTCACTCTCCCAACTCTGGGAAAAGTGCCCTGACCACAGCACTATGAGACGTTGGAGTGGGATTGTGCCCTACAGCTCCTCAAGGAGCTGAGGCTGGGATTCTGGAGTCACAGGGCCAAGGGAACAACAGAATCAAGGAGTCTGAGTCTAGCCTGGATCTAGGCACTACCAAGAGGCTAATGCTGGACTTGGTTCCCGAAGGTATGTTTTTCTGCAGTCCTCAATTTCTTTCCCCATTCAGTGTCAGGTTCAAAGCAGGGTAGATGCTGCACTAGAATCTACTGGTGAAAACCACCTGCACACTCTTGAAGGCTTTGAGCAACAAAATCTAATTCGACTGAAATGCCACTTTAGGCATCTGAAATTCTTCATCAAACTCAGGCTCCTTTTTTAAACATGCTTATGATTGTGACAGTTCTATAAAGATGAACTGAAATTTTTTGCTCGCTGCTTTTATCAGCCAAGGTTTATCTATAGTATTGTCATGGTGCTTTTGCAATAGTTGAGATGCCACCACTGTGAATTGTAATAGGTCATGAGTCTGTGTTATTTGGAATCTTTTTGTTATAGATTGTAGCATTCAGAGTGCATCGATGTGGAATGAAAGTTCGGGATCCTTAAAGTTAAGAGAGGGGCACCCAGTAAACTTTGGTGCTTTCAGGATTAGTGAGGCACTGAGAAAAGGCAGTTCTCAGGATTCAGAAGTAAGGTGAGGAGTAAGAACAGGTGAGGAGTGCTCAGGCCTTTTTCTCTCTGTTCTCCAGTGCCTTAGTTCTTTTATACCTGAAAGCTGCTTTAGACAGTACTTTGAAGACAAGAGTCCAAAGTACTTCAAACTATGACTACACTCATGCTATGAGCTATTAATACCTGCCCTTTACTCATTCCACAGCCATAGCACTTTAATCCTGACTTGGAAGTTGTTCAGCTTTCTGTAAGACTACAGCAAAACAGCTTAACAAAATGAGACCTGTTCAGAAGATGTGATCTGATCCATCTGAGGGAAGTAGTTCCAGCTAGCCACAGGGTGGTTATTAGCTTTCACCATTCAAGCAAGAAGAAACAGTTAAATAAATTAAAAAACCCAAAACAAGACTAAAAAACAACCAAGCAACCAAAAAAAACGCACACAAAACCCAGCAACTGCTAATGCTAGGGAGGAAAATTAAGTACCTGTACCAGCAATTTAAAGAAAAGCAGCTCAGCAAAGATTAAAAGAGAATTAAAAACAGTAGTCCTCCTTGCTGCCCAATTTTAAGCAAAAGATTTGTGTGGTGCTTGCTTCTGAGATTTGTGGGTTTGCAAGCTAAACTCTGGAAGAAAAATGCTTATCAAGCTGACTGAAGGTATTATTTCTCACCTCTGGAACTAAAGAGGTTCCCAGCCCCAAATGCTGCAGCCACGAGTGACTGACAGCACTGAGGATGTTCCAGCATGAACAGCAAGAGCGGCACCTTTCTCCTCCTGGCACGAGCTGGAGATGTTGCCAGGGACTGTCTGGTGCTGCAGACTTCAGCTGGACATTAGAACAAAACATATAGATAAGCTTCTGTCTATGTGGTTCACTGTGGATTGTTTAATCTTCTTTAACATTAACAGATAAATAGGACTTACAAAATACCTCAGCTTTGGTCTATATTGAAATCTGGTGAAGCTTTACCATGAGTACAAACGCAGTGCAAAATCGGGCTAACACCAGTTGTAAAACCTTCACAAACTTCACTGGGAAAACATTTAAGCCAAATAAGCAAAAGAAGTTGCTTGAAGTTTTCCTAAATCAGTTCATGTATTTCAAGTATTTCAGCTGAAGAGTCTGTGGTATTTTATTTTGAAGATAATGGCAAATTTGTGTTCCTGAAATCAGATGATGTGAATTTGACCTTCATCTGCAGATGGAGTTTAGTTTGCCTCCTCACTTTTTTTTCATGTTTGTCCTTCAGTTGGCCACAATTAATAAACAAAGCTTCAGGCTAAAACAAAGTTGCCAGCAACATAAAGGAGAAGATGACAAGAATCTAGAAAAACACCTTTCTAATTATGTTGTTTTATGTGTTCTTTTGTTTAATGTCATGTGTAATTAATTCTTGAGGTTATTGAAAATTGTTTCCTAGTAATTTAAATTGCCTATTATTAAATTTTACTTGAACTAATAAACTAATTTCAGTCCTGTACTTCCCCATCTGAAGAAAAACGCACAAGTCTATTTTCATGAAATATTGGTGAGTATTGCTTATAATCTCCATTGGACTTATGTAAATTCTTATTTCAGAATTTAGCTCAAAAAGCACCATAAGAGCCTTATAACTTTTCTCTCATGTTCTCAATGAGAACTGTCTCTAAATGAATCCCCAAAGAAGTCTTGACTCTCTCATTTAATAGCACAGTGTTGATGTTTCAGTAAAATCCAGATATCTGTAAAATAATTACATTTCTATTCTGGACTAACAGATTTTTTGAAAATACACAAATAACATCCCTGTCAAACATGGGCTCAGTCAAAACCACTTAGTGATTTAACAACACACAAAGAAAAATGGAATAGTACAATGGAATAAGTACAATGGAATGTACAATGGAATAGTACAATGGAATAATACAAGCTATCATTGCTTAGCTTGTCCCTATACATTTTTGGAGTTGGCACTGACAGTTTATAGACAAGTCTTTCCTAAATCTCCATAATTCTTGATCATCAAGTGAAATATGTCCATATGTAGTTACTGCCCCTCTTGAATGAGCAGTTGTCATTAAAAATCCTGAAAATTATAAGCAAGAAAATAATTTGATCTCTCAAAAATTAATAAGTTGGATTCTGATAACTAATATTAGACTATTAAATTGATCCATCAGGAGACTACAAAAATCTACCACCAACAAAACCTGAACAGTATATCAGTGGAGTTTCTAGTAAGCAGCCCTTGAGGTCCATCATCGTTCCTTCTCAGGAAGCCCCAGGACCGAAATGTCTAGAAACCCAAGTGCGATTTCACTAGCTCCTCATAGCACGACATGGTTTGCTGCCAGCAGAACTGGTTGAAAAATTAGAAAATTTCCACTCTTTTTAGGCAAAATATAGAAAAATACAAGCAAATTGGGCTATGACTATGGTCTATTAACATTTGACTTCACCAGCCATATGGGTAAACTTGAAGGTATTGACTGAGAACGGCACTGTGATTTGGACACACCTTACTGTTGTACTCTGCACTGACACTGTTTCTTTGCAGGCAATGAGGGACCTATGCTAACTTGTTTGGGATGGGAGAAGAACTGCCAGAAGGATATTCGATTATTTGAAGGCTGAGGTTTAAACTTTCAAAGACTTGTGCTCTGGGGAATGTAGGAAAATTTAATTCATGATGAATGGGGGCAATTTTATGGTAGCAAGTAGAAAGTATGTCTTGGGGAGGCAATAATTGATTGTGTTTTCAAATGCTGCCCAATGCATCTGCATCAGGGCATGTAGAATCTATTTAAAAAAAAATGAGAAGTTTTATTCTGCTAAATCCCACTGCATGTCTTGAGCTGATTTACTTTCTTCAGTAAGACGTACAGCTGAGCTGGGGCCACTCTCAGGGAAATCATGTACTACTCAGAGACACCAGAGTGCATGATCTCCCCCAAGTCTTTTACTTGCATTCAGTTTGGGAAACAAATATAAAGAGAGTTTCAAATCCACTCTCTTTTGAACCCTCTAGGCACTGTCAGTGACAGAATTGGAAGTGTCAAATGTAGCTCTCTTCATAGGCACTATTATGTATCTCCAAGGCTTTCAGACATCTGGCTAAATAAGAAGATGAATCACTGTCATCCATTTAAAAGGTGGAGAACAAAGAGCATGTCAAGGGTGGTGTGAGAACCTCTCTAGAAGTTACCTTCGAGCTGAAACTATTATAGGCTCTATAAAGAATTTCTTGTTTACTGGCAAGGTCACTCATATTAATTTTTACGAATTGCCACCATTTCCCTGAATCTCACAAACTATGCAATCAAAGGTGAGCAATAAGCTTGTCTAAATCATTGTTCTAACCTTTAATGATAATATGCACAGCTTTTATGGGATCAGCTCAGTTTTAATTAAAGGTTATTGAAATTGATGCAGAGGAAACTCGGGAGAATGTGAATCAATAAGTAAGGTCTTTCAAGGACAAAGTGCTACAGGAAGACTAAAAGAGGCAATAGATCACTGGATCTATATCTGGTCATCCTCTGTGCCAGGAAAGATAGTTTATTATTTTTGGATTGCATCAGTGAGAATTCCATGGGTTCAGCCTCTCTAATCAGGAAACCTCAGGAAACTGCTAAACCACTGTATTTTCTCTTCAGGTTATTTTAATCCACTTTTTCTGTGTTTCCATCATTCTCTTTGCGATTGCTGCTAATGCAGGCCTGTCTGACCTAGCCTTAAATTGGACAGTGTAATCTCAGCAACATGTTGCTCGCTGTGGGCTGCAACATCTGGCCAGGTAGCTGTTAGAAGCATGGTAGAGCATTTTGCCTCTGCTGAGCTAATTGCTGCTGCAGAATCACCACCTCCAGCATTACCAAACCAGCTTGTTTGAACCCAGCTCAGGTTTGTCTGCACAAACCACAGTCGGTGTTTTGACAGAGAGGGTGCAACACAGCTACCTAAGCATCCCTTACTATTTGAGATGGCCTTTGACTTGACCTCCACGTGCCATTCCTGAAGGACACCGCACACTGGCAGGTCCTGTGTGAATATCAGCCTGCTCTGTAAGGTTCTCTCAGAAAACTGTGGTGTCTCAAACATCACAGCACTTGTCTTCAGGTAACTAAGGTGTAAACTGATCTGCCCACGGGAGCAGTGTTCATATGGAACTTTCAGTAAAATAATAATCGGTGACATAGGTACTAGGAAGGAGCTCTAATTTATGGTTAGAATAGTGCTGTAACATCTGCCACAGCAGGGGCTTTTGAGGGTCAAAAAACTTCAGTCATGTTTACCTAATTTTTGCTTGAACTCAGTTGTCACATTCCTCACACCTAACGAAACACAAACTTCTGAATTACAATTTTGGCAAGCTAACAAATGACACAGTACACTGCTTCCTGCAACACTTGGTCCTATCTCACAATTTATGTAATGTAGCTATTATGTACAGTCAAGTTCGAACTTTTCTTTTTAAATTTCTTTCAAAACTCAACTAGGTCTGGAATGTTATGGTTTTGATTTTTGTTTGTTTGGGTTTGTTTGTTTGTTTGTTTTGTTGTGTTTTTTTGTTGCTGTTTGTTTGTTTTTAATTGTGAAAAATAATTTGTCTTTTTCCACCTGATCTTTTACTCAGTTTCAAAACATGAAGTCACCTCACAATCTTGTTATTTTTTGTAACAAGTATAAAGACAGTTATCTTCATAGTTGGCATAATTAAGACCTACAATTATTGTTAGCCTGCACTGGTGTACAAATCAGTAATAGCTCCAAAAGCCTATCTGTGATACAATATTTAATTGAAAAGTGACTTCTAAAAAAGCAGTTACAATTACATTTTGTAAATTACTGAGATTATTTAGCAACCGCTAAAGTGACTGTCTAACTATAACTGTTCATTTGACAGTAAAAATTGTAACAATTTTTTTTCAGGGGAAATAATGACTTTTTCTCGCTTATTTCATACTGTGTCATATTGAAACAACTTCAACGTGAGAGAACACCATAATTCCATAAAACTTCCTGAGGAGAGTCCAAAAACCAAATATTTATTTCATATAGCCTTTTGGAAAATTCTTACTGGTATTTGAAGATGTCTGATAAAACTACATGAGGAAAAGTTGTAATTTACATTTAATGATCACAAGGACTTTACAAAACATAGTATTTTGAAATTTCCCACATAAGCTGTTCATATGTAAAGCTCAACATAATTTCCTGTTTATTTAGAGAGGACCTCGATTGCAAAGAAATGGATTTAGAGTGCTGACACATTGCAGATCAGTGGGCGGCTGGGACAGAACAGGAGTCAGAAGTTTCATCTCTCATTGCCCAGCTTCTCGCTTCTCGTGTACTGTCCCTGCCATGTGCCATTTTACACACACTTTGCAACGACAGCAACATAAAGCTGTGTAAGCCCCAGCAGAGGAAGCTGTGAGCTGGGAGGCTCAGGACTTGCATCCTCAGCATGTCTGAAGAGAGTCACTTGAGGACACAAATCCCTGAAAGTCTGACTGCCAAAATCCCTATGCTTTAGCCTGAGAGGAATTGCCAAGCAGCCTTGCAGTAGGAATGGCTCTTATTTTTTCAGGTTCAATTTTATTTGTACTGCCATCACAGTCTTACTGTTGCAGAACTTCAAGCCCTTTTACTTTACTAAATTAGGATAAGACAAAGCACTCAGGATAACAAAGCTGCCACTATAATTATTACCAGGTACCTGGAAGTGGAAAGGGTAGCTCGTGGATTCTTCACTTCATTTAGAGATTAGACTTATCTACCTCAATTATTTGTGAGCAGTTACCAGCATTGAAGCGTTTTTAATAAGGAAGTTAAATATTATTAATAGGTGATAAAGTTAATTTTAAAATAAAAATTGAACAATCAGATAGTGTCAGCTATTGACTTCATTTGCTAATTGTGTAGTGATGCTGATGCTTTAAGTGACAGATAATTATTGCCTTGCTCTAGTAATTGCTCGTCATTGTATGACACGCATTTTCTGTATTTATACAAAGTTAGTGCTGATTCTGTTGAGATGTTTACTTTTTTGCAAAATCACCAGTAAATCTAAACTATATAGCATGAACTAATTTTCTATAAAGAAAAACAGGCTTCCTACTGACTCTAGCCCTGAAAAGCTCCTAAGCATCCACTTTAGTGGAATTACTGCATGATGTTTCCCTACTGGGAACCTGAGCATGACTGAAAAATGAGAGTGACTGTGTTTGGAGTGGTGCTCCTATTTACTCTTTAAGTAACTGCTGACAATGGCTGTGAGCAAAGTTGGTCTAGAGATGATGAGTGATCCAAAACCTAAAATTGTCCTCTGCCACAGACTTATCTTGAGTCAGCCATTTCAGCTCATGGAGCAATTTGGCAGCCTGCAACTCCCCAGAAGAGCAGTCCTACTGCTTTCCCCTCTCTTGGTCACACTTCCCTCCCTTGAAACTGGCACTTGTCAGATGATGAGCTGATTCAGCACCTTAAACTGGCAGAAAATGATTAAGTTTCTGCTGGGTTATTTCTTTGCAGATTTAATGAGCTAAATAGGTTCATCCAGATGGTGACCAGAGTGGTCTCAAGGGGGACTGGATGTGAAATCAGTAGAATTGAACTGGAAAGGGAGGAGAAAGAAGGGAAAAAGAGAGGCTTTACCTTTTTGTCATGACTGTTAATTCTGCTCAGTCCTCTTGTGAAACTCCAAACTCATAACCTGTGAAGAATGATTTCCTTTCATCATCCATTTTAATGGTGCTCCTGTTTCCCTAGGAAGTTCAGGCACTAAGAAGGCAGTATATGCTACACAAGGCAAAATATGACTCAGACAAATATATAATATTATGGATAAGATATTAAAAAGAAGTACAGAAAAGAAATTCAGGGGAAGAAGTAACTATTTTTTTTTTCCTGGATTAGGGGCAAAGAATTTATTAGTGTCTAGCAAATTCTGTTAAAAAAAACCATATCTTAACAGGAATATGAATAAAGGCAGAAAAGCAATTAAGATGGAAGCTGAGATAGCTTAACATACTTGAGTGCTAGGTAAGAAAATTCCTGGAGGGAAGAGAGGAACATTGTCTGTGAGGGAGTGCTGGCGCCCTTTCTGCAGGAGCTGACATAGCTGAGAGCCATTCAGCTCCTCCTGTGATGAAAGGGAGACAGGAGCAGCCCTGAAGGTACAGAGAACAAGAAAGATAAAGTTAGGGTGGCTTACAAAAAGCTGCAGGGACAGCCTCAAAAGAAAAACCTGAGGCTGATGTTGAATTATTTTGTATACAAGAGGAAAGCTAAGCTCTAGTAAGTGAGTATGTGAGCAGACATAAGGCATATAAGCCTAAGGCACGCGTCTGTTTGGTGGGAGACATAATTGGAACAGAACATGTTTAGATGTCTTTTCTCGTTGGTATATTGTTCTTGACTTTAAAATCTGTCTTCATCTTCAGCTAATGAACTAAATTGCATTTAACTGTAAAGTGTTTCAAGGAGGGAATATCACAGAATGATTGGGGTTGGAAGGGACCTCTGGAGATCATCTAGTTCCACCCACCTGCTAAAGCAGTTTCTCTAGAGCAGGTCACACAGGAATGCATCCAGGTGGGTTTTGAATGTCTCCAGAGAAGGAGACTCCACAACCTCTCTGGATAGCCTGTTACAGTGCTCTGGCACCCTCAAAGTAAAGTTGTTTCTCATCAAACTCATATGGAACCTTCTATGCCTTGGTCTGTGCCCATTGCCCCTCATCCCATCATTGGGCACCATTGAAAAGAGTCTGATCCCATCCTCTTGACATCAACCCGTGACATATTTGTAAGCAATGATGAGATCCCCTCTCAGCCTTCTCTTCTCCGGGCTGCACAGACCCAGATGTCTTGGTCTCTCCTCATGAGAAAAATGCTCCAGGCCCTTAATCTTCATAGCCTGCCTCTGGACTCACACCAATAGGGGTCAAGAACTGGACACACTGTTCCAGATGTGGTCTCTCCAGGGCAGAGTAGAGGAGGAGGAAGGATAACGTCCCTCAATTAGCTGGTCACACTCTTCCTAATGCACCCCAAGTATCACTGGCCTTCCTGGCCACAAGGGCACATTTCTGGCTCATGGTCAACCTGTTGTCAACCAGACCTCCCATGACCTTTTCTGCAGTGCTACTTTCTGGCAGGTCAACCCCTGACCTGTATGAGTGCCTGGGGTTATTCCTCCCCAGGTGCAGGACTCTACACTTGCCCTTGTTGAATTTCATCAGGTTCTTCTCTGCCCAGTCCTCCAGCCTGTCCAGGTCTTGCTGAACGACAGCACAGTCGTCTGGTGTGTCAGCCCTCCCTCCCACGTTTGTATCATTGGCAAATGTGCTGAGGGTGCACTCAGTCTCTTCATCCAGGTCATTGATGAATAGGTTGAACCGGACTAGACCTAACACTGACCCCTCGGGAACCCCACTAACTGCAGGCCTCCAAAAAGATCCTGCACCATTGATATAGAGTATTGTAAATTCTAGCCCTGTATTTTTTATTTTGAATTCCTGTGAATTAAGTGGAATTTCTACTATTTGTAAGTACTAGCTGAACGAGGAATTTTAGGATCAGGTCTAATAGGGGCATAGCATCAATTCTGCTGTATCAGCTTGTTGAAAACATTTGGACTTTTTGCCATTTTGTAACTTAATTATTTGCATTTAGAGAAAGCGTAAATATTGTAGAATACATAGAAGCCAGTAATAGATTTGAAACTCCTCTGAGTTTACGGAAAGAAAATAGTCCTTTTTGTATTCTGCGGTTCTCACTAAGATAGCTAATGTATTCTGCAGAATATTCTGTTTGCAAATGGCACCTGAATCTCTTCTCAGACAATAACAGGTACATAAAACCACATTTTCAGTCAAGCATCTCACTGCTGTATACAGTTTGGCAAATCAAGAGAATATAAGAAAAAGAAAATATAATATCCTAGAAACCTGGATTTTAAATTGAGGTAATTTTAACAAAATTAGTTTCTTAACAGCCAAAGGCTTTTACCTGTAATGGGAAAATGAGTTTGGTGTAATTGTTCACTCAACTCCTGCTCAGATTTTAGCTAGCGCACAGCTGATGCTGAGGCCTGATGTATGCTGGGACCAGTGCCATTAGGTCAAAGCAAGGACAACAGGTAGGCAGGACAGAAAGGGTAAAGGTCATTCTGCAGCCACTGTCACTTGCAGCTTGTTGTCTCCTGCAGCCAGAATCCTTGCATATGGACTATTGGCAGTGCCTGTTAACTCATGGAAATAGCATAGACCAGGCATCCAAGATGAAAGACGCAAATATGTCAGCTTACCCAAAAAGTTTTTGAAGCAGATCCAACAGCAGCTGGACTGCTGAGGTTTTGGTGTTTGAGGTTGTGATACGGGGGATGCCTGCAAAGGATGTGGAGAATGCCGGGATTGTGATTGAGGAGGAAGGATGAGCACTCTCGCCATTGATCAGGTAATGATTTTGTTCATAAGCGCACAAGTTACAAACCTGTTGCAAGTTATGAATTAGAGAACTTGTGAGTTAGAAACCTCATGAATTAAACAATGAATTAGTGAATTCACTTGTTAGAGTAGTGTGCACAAGGGGATTGAGCCCTTGTCTGTCATGTTTGTTTGTTTTCTCTCCTAATTATCTCATAAAATAAAGTTTAATTTAGAGAGTACATTGTCCTGTAAATTTGAGATCCAAAAGGACAGTGACAGTCAGGCTTCAGGAGGCCCGTTTTCAAATACCACCACAAAAAGCAAATTTCATAACTTCTTAGAACTAGTGTTCAAAGTGCACTGCAGCAATGCAGCTTATCATTACTTCAGCCGGAGCTTTTCTCACAAATAACATTGGAAGGGGTATTCAAAATAATAATGAACTTACTTCTTGAGTCTGTGAGCTTCATAAATGAAAAGTTCCAGACCTTCTAATATTGTGATGACTAGCATGGCAGAACTTCCTAAGCAGACATAGAGTTTTAGAAGTCTTCTGGCGGTCTCTAAACCATTGGGGAATATTGGTGACGTGGCTGCAAAAATCTGTACTTGTTTGCGAAAACCTCTGTACATCTAGAAAATACAGCTATGCTTTTGGCATGTCACTCCAATGACTGTGATGTTTAGTTTTTGATGGGAGTGGATAACTTCTGAGCAGCACTTTTGATTAGGGAAGCTGTATCCAGTTCCTAACACTTGGCTAACATACAAGGCAATTTACAGATAAATTGTAGTTATGTCAGTAGCTCCACTAGCCAGCTGATACTCAAGATGTCAGGTTTCCTGTCAAGTGTCTGAATTTTGTACATTTCCATGCTGTGCGTGATTGTTCAAAAGACAAAATTAGGTAGAGAGATACAGGAAAGGAATTCTGCAGTCCCTGCAGCCCTCCATGATGTTATCTCTTTAGGAGCTGCATAAAAATAGAATGTACCATTAGATTAGGATATAGAAAGAGACGTGTTAAGAAATTCAATTTTTGGGAGGTAGAAACTGAGTAGTAAGCTCTGCTCAACAATTTCATAGATTCATAGAACTGTTTAGGTTGGAAAGGAACTTCAAAGCTCATCTAGTACAACCCCTGCAATGAGCAGGGACATCTTCAATCAGATCAGGTTGCACAGAGCCCCGTCCAGCCTGGCCTTGAATGGCTCCAGGGATGGGGCATCTACCACTTCTCTGGGCAACCTGTATCAGTATTTTAACAACCTCATTGTAAAAAATATCTTCCTCATGTCTAGTCTGGATCTCTCCTCGTCTAGTTTAAAATCATCACGCCTTGTCCTGTCACCACAGGCCTTGCTAAAAAGTCTGTTCCCATCTTTCTTACAGGGCCCTTTTAAGTACTGAAAGGCCACAAGAAGGTCTTCCTGAAGCCTTCTCTTCTTCAGGCTGAACAGCCCCAACTCTCAGCCTGTCCTCCCAGCAGAGCTGTTCCATCCTCTGATCATTTCTGTGGCTCCTCTGGCCCCTCTCCAACAAGTCCATGTCTTTCCTGCACTGAGGGCTCCAGAGCTGGACACAGGACTCCAGGTGGGGTCTCACCAGAGCAGAGCAGAGGGGCAGAGTCACCTTTCTCGACCTGCTGGCCACGCTGCTTTTGATGCAGCCCATGATTTACCTTCTGGGCTATAAGTGCACATTGCTGGGTCATTTCAGAGCACATTCTTTCTCGATAACCATGTCTAAAATAAGTTGTCAGCTAAAGGTGCCCCCTTTCTGCTGCCTCTCACCTGTTTCCAATTTTGGGGAGCTGGTTGGCTTTCCCAGTCCCTGGGACAAAAGAAAAAATAATTAGTGTCAAACTCATTTTCACTGGGGGCCACATCAACCTCGTGGTTGCCTTCAAAGGGCCAAATGTAATTTTAGGACTGGATATATGTAACCACTCCAAATTACATTAGGCCCTTTCAAGGCAACCACGAGGATGATGTGGCCCCCAGTGAAAATGAGTTTGACACCCATGGATTAAAGTGTTCTCTAGCCCAGTTGTGCACCTAAATGTGCACACAGCTGCAGAGGAGGCTGAAGTCAAGTGTGTGTCCTTAAAGGAGATTTTAACAGATGCTAACATTGCTATGAAGAAGTTACTGCAATCTCGAGTAATGTGTAATTTCTTCAGTTAAATGGCTAAGTTTAGCACCAAGCAAAAAGGAGTATTCAAAATGCTGCTATAATGGCCATGAAATTTATTTTGCATTGACAGAAAATCATAAACTATTGCTAGAAATGTTAGTTGCTGAATAAACTTCAGTATCTGAAAGCAAACACTTGAAAAACTCAGCTTTTAATCAGCCAAAAGTAAATGATCATAAATAATAGTTAACAGTAGATAAACATAATGATAAAATGGCTAATTTAAAACCATTTATGCATGAAAGGTAAACAAAGATGCAGTCATATCTTACAGGATTTGCTCCCAGATTTCAGAACATCTGATATTACTCAGTGTTTTCTCATATAATATAAATAATATTTGTGGAGAAAGAGAGGAGGGAATTAGGACAGTCTCAGAAAATGAGAAGGTGGACTCAAGCTCTCTCCTGCTTCTCAGTTAGCAACAGGCAAA